>NC_066582.1:5188106-5812228 GCF_024323335.1 Lathyrus oleraceus | reverse complement strand
GAGAGAGAGAGAGAGAGGACCAATACCAACATCAACAATGAGAGTATTGGTAGTATTCATATACAACCCAATCTCGATCTTTAGTCGCACAAAGTGGAATACAACATGTCGAGAACGATTTTGTGATTCAATATAATGGTTTTTTCTTGAATACAATTGATCATCAAAATAAAAATAAATGCTTTCTTAAAATTTTAGAAACTCGATCATGTATGTGAAAGAGTAGCTCATAGAGGATCAAAACATATTTTTTAATACCATTTTAACAATAGAGATAATAAAATTAAAGAGAAAACGAGGTGCCCACTAAAAGTCTAATACAACTTCAACGATGTCTTATATGAGTAATTTTTTAATGGGAAAATAATATATTAATAAATAAGAGAGAAATAATCCAACATAATACAATATAAAAACACCGAGGAATAAGGAGTGTCAAGTCAAATAAAACAAATACAAATAAAAGAACAACCAAATCACAAGAAAAAATTTTAAACAACTCGAAAGCAACTAAGGAGAAGGAACAAATGCCTAAGAACCCCTTGCATAACAGAGCACCACCCCAACAAAAATCAAGATATAACACAGACACCAGACCCACTACCAACAGACAAATCTCAAATGTAACGTTAAAAACCACTAAGTATCATAGGGATAAGTCAGAAATATTGATCTGCTATTAACTCAAACACATAATAGGATTCTAAAGCTAGTCGTCGAAGGAGCAAGAGTTCACAGACGATCTATTAAGGAACCAACTCCAAACTAAAAAAATACTTTTATCCTCCGTCTTTTTTCCATTTTATTGATGTCCTAAAAATATATTATTATTACGAGCCGAATACATAGAATACACCACAACATACTAGATTATAATAAATCTACCTCTCAACTTGGCCTTAGGACCTAAAGAAAAGTAAAACTCACACAAAATCCTATGATCCCTAAGAAAAGACAATTGCACCCCTAACCACATAAATATCTTATACTAAAAAGTAGAGGCTAAATTATATATAACAAACAAACGATAGGTCAACTCAATCCAATCCTCACACAAAATACATAAAGTTCGTGTCAAAAATGACCTTCCGCTTGAATCAATTTTCCTTATACGAGAACATGTTTTATAGAAGCTATCTAAAAAAGACAACCATTTTTGAGGGAGCCAAACTCTCCCATATCAAAGAAAAAGAAGGAAGCACATTGACTCGATGAGCCTCAGAGATAGAACCAAGTCCAGTAATACTCTCCCAATAATACTCGATACGAAACTTAACATCGCACACTTGAACTTCACAATGTTTTGTTCTCAAATATATTTTTTACAAACTATAAGTATTAAGCATATATTAATGAAGAATTATCAATGAATCTTGTTTACAAGTATTTTGAATACATATAACTTTTATTCTATTTTCCCGAAAATTAAAAAATATGGATTTAAGCTATGTTTCAAAATACATCTTATTTCCCCTCTTTTATCAAGTATTTTGTTATGATTCGTATGTTTAGTTTTAAAAGTTTCAAATATTTAAAGCACAAAAAACAAGTTTCAACTATTTATGTTGTATTCTACGCATTCTTACTAACTATAAATAGAAGTCTTGTATCCACTCATCCTATTTCAACTATTCAACCCAATAAATTGAACATTTATATATAATTTCAATATCATTTCTCTTAAATTTCTCCCTTATACATATTAATTAGTATTCTAAGAAAATGAACAAGTACGAATTTTGTAAAAGAAGTATTCAATTAGTTTTCGCAGTTTCTATAGTTGCTTTGTTTGTATGCTACTCTTCTTGCTTTTCCTACATACACCCCCCTTTGAATTCATTCAATACTTACTTCTCAACGTGCCTTCTCTCCATGCTTGAAAAAAAATACATGTTCCTTATCTGTAATCTCATCCTTGCATTTCTAGCAAACACCATTTCCTCTTCTTCGGATCACTTTGACAACGACACTCAATCTCAATTTTCCAATGATCTTGTGGTTGATATTGAAGATGAATATAGTGAAGTACTACTACAAGTGATGAAAAAGGAAGAAGAAGAAGAAGGAAGTTCAGAGAATGAAGATCCAATTGAAGAAGAAGAATTAGGAGATATTAATAGAGATGAACTCAACAGAAAGTTTGAAGAGTTCATAAGAAAAATGAAGGAGGAGATAATGAATGAACCCAAATCAGTCTAGTTTGCTAGTAAGGGTGCATGTGATTGTTGTAAATCACACTTTGTCATATTAAACTTGTTCAAAAACTAATAAGATGTTAAACATATCATTATTTTGAGAGCCTAGATTCAATAGATGGTTATCCTAAATCATGAAACTAAAACTTATTTTACAATAACACACGAAACTTGTAAATCGATTTTCTGGCAAAATTTAACATTTTATTATGTCGAAGTAGTTAGCTGAGGTATAAGAGTCAGCTGTATAATTTTATTTTATATTTTGTATGTTTTGAATTTAAATCTGTTTGTATAGTTTTTGGACATGTGCTTTAATTATTTATATAAAGACACTGTATGATGTAAACAATATACAACAAAACAACAACTTCGCTCGATACTAATTTCTACAAATTTAGTTTATAACTTTCACTTTTTTTTCTCTCTTCATCTTTTTCTCCCATCTTTTTTAAAATATCTTTTCTAATTTTTACATAAATCGATCTTTGGCTATGCATATAAATTTTAAACATACCGTTATTTTGAGAGCCTAGATTCAATATATGGTTATCCTAAATCAAGTACCTAAAACTTATTTACAATAACACACGATACTTGAAAAACAATTTGCTAAAAATTGTAATTAAATGTTCTTTCAAATTTTAGTTTATAGTTTTCTCTCATTTCTTTCTTCATCTTCTTCTCCCATCTATCTCGAAAAACCTTTTGTTCCAACATGATTGATCGTCTCTATTTATCCATATAAAATTAAATTGCATGAAAAAGTCATCGACTTTTATCTCTTAATCTCATAACATACATGCTACGACCTGATGTACTATGAGATGTACTAGTTTAACCCTAAATTGGTTGACTACGTATAGACCGATCCTTGTCAATGCTTGTAAATAGCTATGAAGCACGAACACCTCTAGGAGTAAGCGTGTCGCGGTGTCCGACACGCGTTAGTGTCCAACACTTGTATGACACTCGTACGACACGTGTTGAAAAAGTCAAAGAAGTGTTAGAAAAGTCAGACAAATGTCCACTAAAATGATTTTTTTCTTTGTTTTGACACTCTATGAATCAATGGTTGACATCCGTATGACATTCATAACACATATATTAAACAATTCATACAAGTGTTTCAAACAAAAATTTGTTTTTTTCTTTGCTTCAACACAACTTTATACATATTTTGGATAAATCTCACACAAATTTAAAATTGTTAAATGTGTATTTACGCAATGTTATCAATAAAGAATTAAATACATTAATTTTGATTAGAATATTTTCACCTTTTAAAATCATAGATGTATAAATAAAGCTCAAATACTCTATTATATATAATGGCATCAGTGTTCTATATTTTAACATTATCGATATCGGAGTGTCTGTGTTGTGTCGTGTCGTGTCGTGTCCCGGTATCCGTGTCAGAACCTGTGCTTCATAGGTAAATAGTCGTGTAATATATAAATCCAATTTACCAATACATTGCCTTGGTGATATTTGGACCTCCTAGTAGAAATAATGTTGAGATGAACCAAAGAAACAATAGAAGGATCACCAGCATCAGATTTAGTTTCAATACAATTTTCAAAAACTAAATTTGTTTCTTTTATCATAAAAAATAAAAATATTTTAATAGTATTCGTCTCGCCCACCAAACTGAAGACAAATTTGGGCACACATGATATTGTGTTTTCATTACAGATTTTATTGGCCTAAGCCGAAAGTTACAACAACAAGTGGATGAATCATCTATAGTTTTCATTCAGAGATTTCCTAACCCCCAATATACTTGAATGGCCATAAATAGAATCCAACCTTGTATAACAGAGAATTTGGCCCAACATGCTTGCCATTATCTGGATTAATTGACTTCTAGAGAAGCACAAATCAGACAATTCAAATAAGAAAATGAGGCTAAATGTGTTAGGGGAGGAAGAAGCTCACATGTTGGTCCTTATCACACAACAATTAATTTTATTGTCTTCTTGAAATAAATTATAAAGCTATCAAAGATGTTAGGTTTAAGTGATCCGATAAGTGAATTTCATAAATAACTATTGATAACAATAATTTCCCAACCTTCTTAGAGTCTACAAGATTTTAAAGCCGAAAAATATGTTTCTGAAAAATCATATTTAATATTATTTAATATTAAAACCGAAAAATCACCCGGGGTTAAAAAACTGAATTAGGACATAGTAAAACAATATGTTTCTGTTGGTGAAGTGGGTTTTCAATTGGTTGCCAAAGTCCATAACAAGTATGAAAGGGAGTTATCATCAAGTATTATAACTTTATTCTGATTACTGAACTATATTTACAATTGAAATTACTGAACTATATTTACAATTGAATGTCAACCACATCATTTTTTCCTTCTGATTAAGATTATTAGGGATTAATTGGATAAGTGATGACTAGTATGTTATTTATAAGAAAATTAAACCCTAGCTTTCAACTAACGTACTAAACGGTTGGATCAACATACTAGCCAAATTCGACATGCTAACTTAAACAACAAGCTAACATACGACAACATGCTAGAACAAGCTTCGACTACAACACGCTCATCTTCGACTAAAACATACATAACTCGTGTCGAAACATGAAGTTATCCCTATCGAGACTATATTTTGATCCAAAATACCACACAACGAACATAATGACAACATCATGATCTCCAAGGAATATAAAGAAAAGGTATTGAAAACTTGCGGCCATACTAAAGAAGGCTTTTAACTGAAAATCAATTTGACTTACAAACATTTTGTCACGGTTAGCCATACAGTTATCACCTATATGGATATATACTCGGGCTATAGTAAAATATTTGTAGCCAACGAAGATACCCACAAGAAAACGTTCATATGTCCATGATTTCTTGGAATCTATGAATAGCTTGACATTTCATTATGACTGAAGAATGCAAGCGCCACTTATTAAAAGACCTATGAATGTCATCTTCCACGATCTCATTGGCAAGAATATAGAAGTTTATTATTATTGATATCGTGATCAAAGTACATAAACCTTAAAAAATAATATATTGAAATTTAACATGTTGTGAAAGCGATGTCCATAAAACAGAGTATGATCGATTTTTGAATCAACAAGAAAACCATATAGTAAAAGAGAAGAGATAAGAGAATAGAAAGAACAGACAAAGTGGTTAAAAACTGGATTCTTGGTTCAATTACACATTAAGAAATGATTTTTACAATTGAATTTCAACCACGTCACTTTCTCCACCTGAATAGGAATAACTGGGATTAATGGGAGAAGTGAGAACTAATATATTATTTATTAGAAAACTAAACTCTAGCTTTCAACTAACATACTAAACAATTAGTCCAATAGGCTGATCCAATTCAACATGATAACTTAAATAACAAGCTAACATATTTGTGCATGCAAGAACGGATTTCGACTACAGCATGCACATCTTCGACTATTTGTCGAACCAGGAAACTAACTTTGTCGAGACTAGAGTTCGATCCAAATACCACAAAACCAAATCATGAAGCGGATGAGATTGTACAATTTGAAAATAAATAAGACTAATTGTATATTTAGGGTTTCTACATGTGACTTTTTGGATTTCCAGATACATAAATGATTACTCTCTCTAGTCACTATTCTAAGCAAAAAAGTGACCTTAAATCTTGACCACTATTATAAGTCAAAATCATTAAGTTTTACACTAATTAATACTTATATTACTATTATACCTTTAATTTAATTCAAAAATATTTATTGTTGATAGTTGATTTATAAAATATAACTAATAATATTATAGTAAGTTTTACTTTGATACACAGAAAAAAGTTTCTTACTACTATTTTTTTAACTTATAATAAATTATTTATATGAGAATATTTTTGTTAAAATAAATTTAATGTAGGGTAGGGGAATAAATGATAGGATCTCTGGAGACAGTTCTTTAGGTTTTTGGCCTTGTTGAGATTATTGAGGAGCTTAAGTTGTACCTTGAGTTTGATCATTTTTTTTCCATGAGAAATTTGGATGATTCTTTTATCCAAAGCTATATGTGTTGGAAATGAATTCCACTGCCTTTGATTTTTTATATTTAAATTTTACTTGTTTTTTCGGTATATCCCTTGAGAACACGATGACCATTTGCATGACCTCCTCCACGAAAATAACACCTAAGGACTTATTGAGGAGTATTCTTTGCAAAATTTATCGTAGTCAATGGTTGGTTAGTTCCTTTAGTTGACAATCATCAACTTATTTCTTACTAAGATTGCATTTGTGTCATCTAGCTTCGATATAATACTTTTTTAGCATCCTTAACATTGAGTGCAATATTCATTGTCTGCATATCAAGTCTTTTGTTTGAATTTTAGATTTGTTACATATCAAATCTTTAGTTGATGGACAAAATATTTAAGAAATAGTAGCTTAAATATCTCTCGTGCATAAGATATTTTGCACCATGTTTCCCAAAACTTATGATTTCACTCTTTATCTTCAAAAAATTGAATATTAGAAAAATTCTATCAACAAGAAGTTCTTATAAATCATCTCACAATTGAATTATACCATATGATAGAGCATGCAACCTGCATTTCCCCTTCTTGATAAATGCAAACTCGAATAACCTCAATATCATGGCATCTTCTGATACTCCTAATAAACTATTTATTATGTGTGTCTCATAACGACTCAGACGTTGAGTAGGTTCTTCACGGTATACTTCAAAATATTCATATTTTTAAGAGCAGTGACCACAAAACTCTTACTCTCGAAGGCAGCTAGGTTTTCCAGTTGAACCCATGAGTGAGTTGTTGTTCTATATTGTTTCTTCGTATGTAAACTCAAAGTGTTTTCCTAAGTGGAAGTAATGGATGTAGCTTATCTTCCATTATTTATTTAAATACTCATTCAATTAGAGGAATAAAATGTGTTTTGCTTCTTGTGTTGTTTCTTCCTCTATTTACCATGTTAGTCTAACTCTTTTCCGAAATGCTTTTGCATGAAGGAATATCACAAATAAAAATGAGTAAACACGATAGTTAAATACTCTCTTTTTCCATTTAAATTAATTCTTAAAATAACATAAATGGAAGGATTTCATTTTTTTTAGGAAGCCAGCATGTTTAGTATGACTCATATTGTGGAGATTATCATGGGTATTGTTGAGATAATTATATGTAGAAATGATTGTTTGTTAAGGATAACTAGGGATTAGGGTTTAGGTAAAACGTATCCTAGTATTATATATAGGAAAATACTAATGAGTGCCCCTAGGACACTGGTTAAGAAATTAAAATGGTAAGTTGAACATTATTTAAGAGATTTAAAAGATATGCTTTTTCTAAATATATGTGTATTCAATGCACTGAAAACATAAATAATCAACTTTTAAAAAAAATATTATGTGTATTCAATGAACTGAACATAATATATTTTCTTTATTTAGAATTCATAATATATGGTTTGTAACACTAGAATCCTAATTCATAAGAAGAAACAAATGGAACTATAGTTGCTCTATAATCATAAAGGTAGAAATCATTGTCCGAACTGCATTAACAAAGATAAATCGTGTTCATTGTCTTTTACATTCGTTTATCATTAATCTTCTTACTTGTGCTATTCTAACAATTGGTATCAGATGACAATTAACTTTAGTTAGACATTCGAAGTAACAAGTTTTAACGGGATGAGTAATTTTGGATTATGGAAAAGGAGAATCAAGGAGTTGTTGGCTCAATAAAGTATACAAAAGACATTGTGTGAGACAAAACCAAACGAAATAGAGGATACCAATTGGACATAGATGAAAGAGAAGGTCACGAGATTGATTTTCCTACGTGTTTCAAACAAGGTGATGTATCATATCTTTGACCTGACGACTCCGAATGAGGTTTGAGACAAATTGGAGAGTCAGGAAATGTCAAAGACACTGATGAAAATATTGTTCTCAAAGTAGAGACTATAGAGTTTGAAGAGGCATGAAGGATATGATTTGAAACAACATATCAATGTCTTCAACAACATAATTTCCCGATCAGGTAAGGCTTAGAGTGAATATTAATGATGAAGACAAGGAAATCATCTTGATCTTCTCGTTACCAGGTTCTTATGACCACTTTGTGACTACTCTTACCTATGGGAAAGATATTACAAGTCTTGATATAATTACTGCTACACTTTTATCTCATTCTCAAAGGAGATAAAGTTTATGGTAAGGAACTCAAGGTGACAGTCTATATGTGAAATAGGGTAAAAATAATGGGTGGAACAAATGTAATGGACATTATAGAAAAAGAGTTCTAATACATGAATCGTTAAACAACTAAGTGTTACAGTTGCAAACAGATTAGGCATTGGAAGATGGATTGTCCAAACGGGAAGAAGAGCTTATCCACTTATGCAAATGTGGTTCGAAATGATTATTTTGGAAGTGAAGTGGATATATTGTTTGTTTCATCCAACAAGTGCACATATCCATGGATTCAAGACTCTGGTTGTTCTTACCACATGACGTCGCACTAGGAATTTTTCTCAACATTCAGATCATGTTATTTGGGATTTGTTTATCTAGGTGATGCTAAAACATGTACTATTATTGGAATGGGATAAATTAAATTTACATGGACGACAATGGTGTGCGAATATTGAACGAGGTCATATATATTCCAAAATTGAGGAAGGACTTAATTTCCCTAGACACTCTATAGGCAAAGGGTTTTTTCTACAAGTATGATGGAGATAGTTACATTATGAAGGTTAGAAAGGGTGAGTTGACTATGATGAGAGCAAGGAGAAAAGTAGGTAGCATCTAAAAATTTTAGGGGAACATTGTAGTAGGTGATATTGTATGAGTTGAGTTTGATAATGATGCAATCAAGCTCTGGCATATGCGTTTGTGTCATCTTAGTAAGCGTGGGATAATTGAAATTCATAAGAGAATCTATGGAAGGGTGTTCGTAGTTTCAAGTTGGAATTATTAAAAGATTATATAATAGGGAAATATTGTCATGTTCGGTTTAAGACCAGGAAAAAAAACAAGGGAATTTTAGACTATGTTCACTATGACTTGTGGGGACTTACCCTAGAGGTTTTAATGGTTGGTTCCACAGATTTTATCACTTTCAGAAATGATTTTTCTCGCAAGGTTATGGTGTATTTCTTGAAGCAGAAATTTGAAGTCTTTACAAAATTTAAGTTGTGGAAGGAAAAGGTAGATAACCAAACAGACAGGAAATCAAGTATTTTTAGATAACATGACAAAGTGTGTTGATTATAATTTCAAGAGGTTCTATGAAGAAAATGATATTCAAAGATGTTATTCCTTTTGGATTGACTACATTATGAAAAACAACATGGAGTGTACAAAATATTTTGGTGAATGTTGGTTCTAAGTGTTGGCAGCAAATTTGGTAAAACAAAGAGTGTTCATAAGATGTTATGTGTGATATCTTAACATATAGATATCTTATGTACCTCCTAGAGTTTAAGGAACATGATCATGCAGGATTATTTCAGAATGTCATAATGACATGGCATCTGATGTTGTGTACCTGCTGGAGTCCAAATGGAAGACATGATCATGCAGGATTGTTTCAAGATGTCATACACAATGTCATGGCATCTGATATGTTTGTACCTGCTGGAAGTTATAAATGGAATTATGCAGGAATTACTCCAGGATGTCATACCCGATGTCATGACATCCTGTACACAGAACATTCAGTGTGAATGTCTGGTGTTTTGTGATTGCACAATTAATGGCAATCTATGTATGATTGAAGATCTGATTTGCAGGCGCATTCAATCATGGATTACAACCTGATTTACTTATTTTCCAAGGAGATCTAACCAGCTGTCATGAGAAGATTTGATTGGAAAATAGATTTAGGGTTTTCAAGATGTCCAAGCCTAGCTGAAAGCTTCTATAAAAAGGGACTTGGAAAGCCTGTTTTAATACACAACCAATACTGAGCGAAATACTGAGAGAGAGCTAGGGTTTGTGTCTTGTTTAGTCATGAGACTTGTAAGCCATTCAAGTCATCCATTGATGATTGAATTGGTCTGATTTGTGGTTGTAATTTGTCACTCTAAAGCTGTTAAGCAAGAGTGTGTGTCTACTTGATCAAAGCTGTGAAGCAAGATCAAGTGTGTGTCTTCTTGATCAAAGCTATTAAGCAAGATCAAGAGTGTGTCTTCTTGATTGAAACTGTGAAGTAAAATCAAGAGTGTGTTATTGAAAAGTGTTTTCTTTTCTCAAGGAATTGTTGTTTAAGATCACAGGTGTGATTGTAGGGAAGTGAGTGGGTTCTCATATCTAAGAGTGCTTAGGTAGAAATTGCACGGGTAGAGATTAGGTGAGAAAGACTGTAACTTGTTGAAGTGTACGGAGAGTCTTTGAACTAATTCTATTTTAGTGAATTTCCTTCCTGGCTTGGTAGCCCCCAGATGTAGGTGAGTTGGACCGAATTGGGTTAACAATTGCTTATGTCTCGTGCATTACTATTATTTATCTTTCTTCTGTTTATGTTAATCAGATATTAGTGTCGTGACATTACCTTCGGCATCTCATATCTGATACCAGAATTTCAATTGGTATCAGAGCAGGCATCCTGCTCTGGTTCTGGGTGAGATCTAGGGGCAATACTTTTTGGTACAATGGAGAGAGATGGAGGATCTGTTCACAGGCCACCAATTTTGGATGGATCTAACTATGACTATTGGAAACCTAGAATGATAGCTTTCTTAAAATCTCTGGATAATAAGGCTTAGAAGGCTGTGTTAACAGGCTGGGTACATCCAGTAATTACTAAGGAAGGAGCAGCCACAACTGACAAGAAGCCTGAAGAACAATGGTCCAAGGAGGAGGATGATCTAGCCCTTGGAAATTCTAAAGCATTGAATGCCATATTCAATGGAGTAGACAAGAACATCTTCAGGTTGATAAACAATTGTGAAGTGGCTAAAGATGCTTGGGACATTCTCAAAACCACTCATGAAGGCACATCTAGGGTTAAAATATCTAGACTACAGCTGCTCACCTCCAAGTTTGAAAATTTAAGGATGAAAGAAGATGAAAATATACATGAATTTCATATGAGCATTCTTGAAATTGCTAATGCCTCAGGAGCACTGGGAGAGAAGATGTCAGATGAGAAGCTGGTAAGGAAAATACTCAGGTCACTCCCTAAGAGATTTGCTATGAAAGTGACAGCCATAGAAGAGTCCCAAGACATCTCCAACATGAGGGTTGATGAGCTAATTGGTTCCCTCCAAACATTTGAGATGGGATTGAATGATAGTTCTGAAAAGAAAACCAAAAGCATGACCTTCATATCAAACACAGAAGAGGAAAATAGTCAGGATGGTGATGAAGATCTGGCCAATGAAGTAGCAATGCTGGGAAGACAGTTTAACAAACTATTGAAAAAGATGGATGTAAGATCTAAGGCTAATGTCAAGAACATCTCATCTGACATCAGTAAATCCAACAATGTTGGAAGAAGAGCAAGGTCAGATGAGAAGCCCAAAGAAGGAAAAGAAGTTCAGTGCTATGAATGTAATTGGTTCCCTCCTACACATTTGAGAGATGAAAATGGTGTTTATGCTGAAGATTTAGCAGATGGTAGCAGCTGTTCTCAACAGGGTTAGTTGAAACTACTGATGATTGCATACAATGTTACACACGATGTCTTGACATTGTATTATGACAATATGAATGCTACAACTATGTCCAAAAACTCTATTCAGCATAGTTGGACCAAGCACATTAATTGCTGTCATCACTCCATTAGAAAATTGGTGGAAGACAAATTCATAGCTCTAAAGCATGAAATGCAATCAGCTGACAAGTTTGCAAGGGACTTGAGTGATAATCAATTTTAATATGTAAGAGGGAAATTAGGGATTTGGATTCTTGAAGAATTATGGCAATTAATATGGAGTGGAAACGGTAACAAAAATATTGTCTGCCCAATTAAAAGAAAGAGCCACATTAATGATGAATCATTCCCTAGCATTGGAAATAGTATCTATGCCAAGTGCACACTCTACCTAAACACAACTCTTTCCATCTTCATCAAACTTCTCAGAGAACCTCTGCTAGGGCAAAGAAATTTCTCTCAAAAGCTCAACAACATGTCTCAACATCCTTCATCGTCTGGATCAAATCCCACTCATCATGCAAGGACTCCCTCCATGGAGTTTCTAGATGAAGACGTGTTAGATGTTACTCCTCCCTGTGTGATACCAGGTGACGCCCCGGGTTCTTCTTCCATGGCTGGAAGTAAGCAAGGTAACATTCCTGAAAAATCTCCTCATAAAGATGACATACACTTTACTGGTCGTACTATTAGAAACCAAGTTACTGGGATTCTAAATGAAGAGCATGCTGACAAGGGTGTTTCTACCCCTCTGTCCAGAAGGGACCCCTCTCCTGAGGTGGAAACCCAAGCCGAGAAAGATGGTGACTCATCTAAGTCAGAAAAGGAAGTAGCTGCTGAGGGATTATGTTCTCTTGGTAAAAATTTACCTAGCAAGAAACCAGCAAATATGTCTCATGAAACTACTGAGGATAATATTGATTTGGAGGAAGAAAGTTCTGAAGAAGAGGATGACACTTTGGTCCATCTTGTGAAACCGAGTGTAGCTAAGAAATTGAGGACCAGAAAAGGGAAGACTATGGCTGAAATGAGGAAAGCAATAAGATAGAAAAAGGTTGCTGGTGTAGGACCCTCCAAGTCGTGGAGTAAAGTTGAGGTTAGAAAGAGGAAAGAAAGAGAGAGTTCTGAATCTGAAGAGGATGTCGAAGACGATGTCCCAGACATCACCCCTGCTAAAAAGCAAGTTGTTAAGAAGTCTCCAGGCAAAACTGCTGTTGTGCACTTAGACAATATCTCATTTCATTTAGAAGATGGTGCTGCAAAATGGAAGTTTGTCATTCAGAGGAGGGTAGCTGTTGAAAGAGAGCTGGGAAAAGAGGCTGTTGAGATAAAGGAAGTAACGGACTTGATCAAAAATGCTGGACTGATGAAGACTGTGGTTACTCTGCCCCAATGTTATGAGGGGTTAGTAAAAGAGTTTATTGTGAATATTCCTGAGGATATTTCTGAAAGGAGCAGCAAGGAATTCTGTAAGGTGTTTGTAAGGGGTAGATGTGTGAAATTCTCACCAACCATTATCAACAAGTTCCTAGGGAGAGGAATGTATTTAGAGACTACAGACAATGAGGTCTGTAGGACTATTACAGCTGACCAAGTTAAGGAATGGCCTAGTAGGAATCACCTATCAGCTTGCAAGCTAACTGTCAAGTATGCCATCTATCGCAACCTGAAAAATGGAATGCGAAAAAAAACAACCAGCGAAGAAAGACAGGAGAGTCGCCACCATGCGTTATTTATCCCAAAGGAGGGAAAAGAAACGCTCGAAGTAAACCTGGAAAAAGGAAAGGACAAGACGGGGTCTCGCAACCAAATCTTGGGTTCGGGAGTCGATTATGCGAAGGAAAGATATTAGCACCCCTACACATCCGTATTACTCTAAGGGATCCACTTTTGTAGTTCTTGTCTAAAGGGTGTGGGTTTATCTAATGTGTTATTTACTAAAGAAAAGGGGTCAAAAGAAAATGACTCGCACGGATGTCGCATCCACTGCATACGTATCTCATCTGAATATGAGAATCAGAGTCTTCGTAGCTCGGCTGCCTATGGGTTAAGGGTAATTGTGCTCACCTAAGACATCGCGTCTTATGCCTACGTATCTCATCTGGAATGAGAATCAGAGCAAGCCGTAGTTCGGCTAACTACGGGGTTATGGATTGGGTTTTGGACGAACGACGTTACTACGCAATCTACCGGATGCTCGACCTTTGGAGACTTACTCGCCTGTAGTAGAAGGAGTAAACGTGTGTTTAGGAGAAGAAAAATCAATGAATTTGTTTGCGTTTTAGGAACGCTCAGGCAAAACGGAAATCCTAGACGAAGGAAACTGCATAAAGTAAACACACAAAACATTGCCTCCTATCGAGGTCTTCCAGCTAAGAAAGCGGTAAAAATACGGGAAAATGTAAAAGTACCACAAGGATAAAGATCCAAAGTAACAGTAATTAACGGAACAAGGAAACCCTGAGATCCTCCCAAGCTAACACCATCAAAGTGTAAGAACAAAAATAGTTCTACAACATATTCCAGGATTTTGATGATAACAAAGGATGAAACCAAAAATGGCACTCTAACAAAAAGTGTCTAACTGTGCAGGACTCTGAACAAGAACAAAGGAATCTGATCGCTTTATCAGATACAGAATCAAATCAGACGCAGAGTACCAGAAGATCAGAAACATCTGAAAGAGGAAAACACGCTCTAGAAGTTCCGACTCTGAGCAAAACAGCATAGCAGAATATCAGAAGCTCTAAAGTTCCTCTTGAACCAACGTTGAGGATCTAAAAGAACAGGACTATCAGAAGCTCTGAAGTCACATCTCAAAGATCTCAGAGTAACGCAGACTCTGACAAAGAACTTCCATATCCAGAAAGAGTAACGGCAACTACAACTTCAAAGGGAAAGAAACCATATTTGGAAAGAAGTTATTCAGGGAGACAAACCTGTTTTGGCAAGAAACAACAGAAGTTATGACATTAAACTTTCATCAAGACAAAATATCTGCCATCACTACAACGGTCCTTTCACCTCTATATAAAGGACGGCGAACCTCATTGAGAGACACACCTAAACGCACAGAAATACTCTACTCTCTCTCTTAATCTTTCACGAGCTTTTGCTCATAACGTGAAACTTCTTACTTGCTCAAATTTCTTTAATATTTGCTTTATCCTAGAAGCACTCTAGATTACAAATTCTGTCTTTACCTAAATTGATTTTTTATTCCTCAAGTGACTCTGCGCAGTCTGTATACTTGAGAGGACTAAGAGATCTTTCTCTTAGACGTTGGTTGTAATAATCTTTCAAGATTAGTGGATTAAGTCCTTGTTGAAGGCGAAATCACCTTGGCCGGGTGGACTGGAGTAGCTTTGTGTTATAAGCGAACCAGTATAAAATCCTGTGTGAGTTTATTTTTGCAAAAGCGCTTATTTTCCAAATCAATTCAAACCCCCCTTTCTTGTTTTTCTCACCTTCAATTGGTATCAGAGCTTCGGCTCTGTTATTGATTTTCCAATCAAACACTTAACCGTGTAGAGAGATCCAGAACGAGAAAAACTATGGCTCAGACAAATGAAAGAGACAGTTACAATGCTAAGCCTCCTGTCTTTGATGGAGAGAAATTCGACTACTGGAAGGATAGAATTGAAAGTTTCTTTCTAGGCTATGACGCTGATCTCTGGGACATTGTCACAGATGGATACAAACCTCCTGTAACTAATGCTGGGGTTGAAGTTCCCAGAAGCAAGATGACAGATGATCAGAAGCGCGAATTCAAGAATCATCACAAATCCAGAACGATACTTCTCAATGCCATATCCTATAATGAGTATGAAAAAATCACCAACAGGGAAACAGCTAAAGATATACTTGACTCCCTGAAGATGACTCATGAAGGAAACTCCCAGGTCAAAGAAACAAAGGCTCTGGCTCTAATCCAGAAATATGAAGCCTTCAAAATGGAGGATGATGAAGCTGTAGAGGTAATGTTCTCTAGATTCCAAACTCTTATTGCAGGTCTCAAATTACTAGACAAAGGATACACAACTGCAGACCACGTCAAAAAGATAGTCAGAAGCTTGCCAAAGAAGTGGAGACCCATGGTCACTGCATTAAAGCTTTCAAAGGATCTGAACAACATCAGCCTTGAAGAGCTTGTCAGTTCACTCAGAAGTCATGAGATAGAACTGTAGGAAGATGAGCCTCAGAAGAAGAACAAATCTGTAGCATTAAAGTCCAGATCTGAAAGACGTAAGCCTGACAGGAACAAAGCCTTCCAGGCCGAAACAGAAGATGCTGATGACTCTGAACAGGAAGATTCTGATGATGAAGAAGAATTGTCCCTCATAACTAGAAGAGTTAAACAACTCTGGAAAAAGAGGAACAATAACTTCAGGAGACCAAGACCCAGAGGGGATCGATCAGAATCAACCTAAAAAGGTAAAACTAACAAAGATGTTACTTGTTATGAATGTAAAGAAACAGGTCACTACAGGAACGAATGCCCAAAGTTAAAGAAAGACAGCTCCAGAAAAGATAGCTTCAAGAAAAACTCCCTCAGAACCAAGAAGGGATTAATGGCCACCTGGGATGATAGCGAATCCGACTCATCAGAATCTGACTCTGATGAACAGGCAAATGTGGCATTCATGGCTACCACATCCAGGAGCACTTCAGATGAAGAATCTGAATTAGAAGAGGTATTTTCTGAACTCTCTCGATCTGACCTAGAATCATGCTTGTCTGAAACTCTTAGCTCATATCAGAAACTAAAACAAAAATTTAAAGCAATAAAAGGCTGTCTTGAAGAAAAATTTGAAGAATGTGGCAAACTTGAGATGACAATTCTAGAACTAAAAGATGAAAACAAAGTTTTAACATCACTAAGAGATGCAGCAAAGAAAAATTGTTTAAAACTAGAAGAAGCGTTATCTCAAGCTCCACAAACTTCAAACACGATAATTTATAAGTACGAAAAAGCCTTTCAAAAGTTTCTGAAAAATGGGATAGGAAGGAGTGTAATGGCATCCATGGTTTATGGAGTCAGTCAGAACAATAGAAGAGGAATTGGGTATGATCCTAAGGAAGATAAAACTTCTACTAGTGACCAACCTAAATCCCCATTTTCATATCACTATACACACACACAAGAACAAAAGTTTGATAATGCTAGAAAACCCAAGGTAATCAGAAACTCTGGGAAAACTAATCATAAAGGACCCAAGAGACTCTGGGTACCAAAAGATAAGATTGTTTATGTTGCAGATATCTTATGCAGCAAAGTTCAAACACCAGTCATGGTACCTGGACTCTGGATGCTCGCGACACATGACGGGAAGAAAGTCTATGTTCCAAAGCCTGGAACTTAAAGACGCTGGATTCGTAGGTTTCGGAGGAGATCAGAAAGGAAGGATCAGAGGCTCCGGAACTATTGGTAATGGTACTCTTCCCTCTATATCTGATGTTCTTTACGTAGAAGGATTAATGCATAACCTGTTATCCATAAGTCAATTAAGTGATAACGGTTATGATGTAATCTTTAATCAAAAAACATGTAAAGCCATAAATCAAAACAATGGTTCTGTCCTATTCACAGGCAAGAGAAAAAACAATATTTATAAAATTAATCTGTCTGATTTAAAAGAACAAAATGTGAAGTGTCTGATGTCCGTTCACGAAGAGCAATGGGTATGGCATAAACGCTTGGGCCACATTAGCATGAGGAATTTATCTCAGCTAAATAAACTCGAGTTAGTCAGAGGCCATCCTAAATTGAAGTTCTCTTCAGATGCTCTGTGTGAAGCATGTCAGAAGGGAAAATTTTCAAAAACATCTTTCAAAAAGAAAACTATTGTTACTACTTCTAAGCCTCTGGAACTTCTTCACATTGACTTATTTGGTCCTGTGAAAACAGCATCAGTCAATGGAAAGAAATATGGACTAGTCATTGTTGATGATTTCAGTCGCTGGACATGGGTAAAATTCCTAAAGCACAAGAGCGAGTCTCACTCTGTATTCACTAGCTTCTGTTCCAAAGTGCAAAAAGAATTTGACTCTAAAATTGTAAGAGTCAAAAGTGATCATGGTGGGGAATTTGAAAACAAATTTTTTGAGGAATTATTTGACTCTAATGGAATATCCCATGATTTCTCCTGCCCTAGAACTCCACAACAAAATGGAGTTGAAGAGAGGAAGAATAAGACACTCCAAGAGATGGCAAGAACTATGATCAATGAAACAAACGTGGCTAAGCACTTTTGGGCCGAAGTTGTAAATACAGCGTGTTATATTCAGAATAGAATCTTCATAAGACCCATTCTGGAAAAGACTCCCTATGAGCTGTGTAAAGGAAGAAAACCAAACATTTCATATTTTCATCCTTTTGGATGCTCCTGTTTTATTTTAAACACTAAAGAATATCTGAACAAGTTTGATTCTAAAGCACAGAAAGGTATTATGTTAGGATACTCAGAACACTCTAAAGGCTACAGAGTATACAATACAGAAACCAAAATTGTGGAAGAATAAATTCATGTCAGATTTGACGATAAGCTTGACCCTGAAGAGTCAAAGCTAGTTGAAAATTTTGCAGATTTAGAAATCACTCTTGCAGGATCTGACAAAGCTCCAGAAGCAACTGTCATTCAAAATCCTGAGGAAATTAATCTTCCATTAATCCCAAAGAAATCTAAAAGTCACCTCAACATATCTGAAGAATTGATTCTGGGTAACAAGGACGAACCTGTCAGAACCAGATCTACCTTCAAGACCTCTGAAGAGACTCCTCTAGGACTAGTGTCTCTGATCGAGCCTACGTCTTGTGACGAGGCACTTCAAGATAACGACTGGGTTCTAGCCATGCAAGAAGAATTAGATCAATTCACAAAGAACAATGTCTGGGATCTTGTTCCCAAGCCCAGAGGCACTCACGTTATCGGAACCAGATGGGTATTCAGAAACAAGCTGAATGAGAAAGGAGAAGTCGTCAGAAACAAAGCTCGACTGGTAGCTCAAGGTTACAGTCAACAAGAAGGTATTGACTACAATGAAACCTTCGCTCCAGTCGCCAGGTTAGAATCTATTCGTCTTCTTGTATCCTTCGCTATAAATCATTCTATCAAACTGTATCAAATGGATGTCAAGAGCGCATTCCTTAATGGTTATATATCAGAAGAAGTGTATGTCAACCAACCTCCAGGTTTTGAAAATCCAAATTATCCAGAACATGTTTTTAAACTTAAAAAATCTTTATATGGACTTAAACAAGCTCCCAGAGCTTGGTATGAACGATTAAGTAACTTTCTTCTGGAACATAATTTCATCAGAGGAAAAGGTGACTCCACACTCTTCTGTAAAAACCTTAACAATGATCTCATGATATGCCAGATATACGTTGATGATATTATTTTTGGTTCAGCTAACGCCTCTGTTTGTCAAGAATTCTCTGAGTTAATGCAGGCAGAATTTGAAATGAGCTTAATGCAAGAACTAAAGTTCTTTCTGGGAATTCAAATTAACCAAACTTCAGAAGTCACGTACGTTCATCAAAGCAAACACATAAAAGATGTTCTGAAGAAATTTGACATGGCTGAATGCAACTCTGCAAAGACTCCCATGCATCCAACATGCATTCTTGAAAAGGAAGAAGTCAGTAAAAAGGTTTGTCAGAAGCTCTATCATGGTATGATAGGCTCCCTTCTCTATCTGACTGCTACTCGACCTGATATTCTCTTTAGTGTCTGTCTCTGTGCCAGATTCCAATCAGATCCTAGAGAAACTCACTTAACTGCAGTTAAGAGAATTCTCAAATATCTGAAAGGAACTCCTAACCTGGGCCTGATGTATGAGAAAACATCAGAGTATAGACTTTCTGGTTACTGTGATGCAAATTACGCAGGAGATAGATTGGAACGAAAAGGCACATCTGGAAATTGTCAGCTCCTGGGAAACAATCTGATATCCTAGGCAAGCAAAAGACAATCAACTATCGCTCTGTCCACTGCAGAAGCAGAATACATCTCAGCATCTCTGTGCACGACTCAGATGCTCTGGATGAAGAATCAGTTAGAAGATCTGCAAATCTTCGAGAGTAACATTCCTATCTTTTGTGACAACACTGCTGCTATTTATCTAAGTAAGAATCCCATTTTACATTCCAGAGCCAAGCACATTGAAATAAAACATCATTTTATTAGAGACTATGTTCAGAAAGGAATAGTAACGTTGAAGTTCATTGATACAGATCATCAATGGGCAGATATCTTTACTAAACCCTTAACTGAAGATAGATTCCGCTTTATCTTAGAAAATCTGAACATTCAAAACTGCCCTGAATAAAATGTGCCTCTGAAGTTGTCAAATGAGACTCTGACATAAACAAATAGAATCTGCCTCTGACTCTGATACTTCTACCTACTTAGAAGTCATTTGAGTTAGAAATCTCCAGGAACCAATTGTTTGGTATTCCTGAAGATTAGATAAATCAACACTTGGAGTGACTTGCGTCTAGCCTTGAAACTTCTAGACAGCTGTCCAGCAGTAATCAAGGAACAGACTCTTGAGATCTCCTCGAGCAGTGTGCGAACTGTGGGATTAGACATCATTTATGAGCCATAATCATTTCTCCCTCTAAACGTGCTAACTTGGTTTGTATGCTAACTCTGATTTCTGTGTCGTTTTGCATGCGCCCTTTTGGGTATTTAAACACCCTTTTCACACTTTGCAGACACTTCACTCTCACTCACTCGTTTAACCCCAATTCTCTCAGGCATTTCTGCAAACAGTTCATCTTCATCTCAGTTCTTCATCAACACCATGGATACTCAACAACAATCTGTGTTCAACTACTCTCAGCAAATGGATTCCAGCAACCCAACTCAGAGCACCAGCAACCCTACTCCAACGGTTACAGGCGTAGTTACAACACCAGTTTACAAGGAGCCTCAGATTCTTGACCGTGAACCCCATATTAACCTTGAAACACCTTTTGAAAAACTGGACGTGCTATGTGAATCCCTAGTGGATTTTGATAACATGAGAAGAAATGGCGTAGACCTCACTGAAGAACTTCATCAACAAGGTTGGGGAAACTACTTTCAACGCCTCTACGGTCCAGTTTACCCAAATCTCATTAAGGAATTCTGGAGATTTGCTGATGTTGACGATCATTTCATCGTCTCATACGTCCTGGGAGTAAAGATTGTGATAACTGAAAAGCCCATCGCTGCTTTGCTGAACATGCAGAAAGATGGAGGAAGAAGGATTTACAACATCAATCCCAGGGCGAAATACATATCTCAAGAAATCAACCCAACGATCTTCAAACTAAACGCAGAAGGCAACCCCTCAAAGAACAAGGAACTGCATCAGAACCTCCGGGTCTGGCTCAAAATCATTCTGGGAACAATCCATCATCGCCCAGCGTCAAATTCATCAGATTACATCAATACAGATCAGAAATGTATTCTGTACTGCATTCATAAAGGTCTGAAGCTATGCCTCCCTGCACTTCTTTTCAAATACCTCAGAGACTCTGTACGAGAAACCAGAAATCACATGAAGCCCAGAACTTACATTCCCTTGGGAAGACTCCTCTCAGATGTACTGATAGAGAATGGTCTCGTGGACCATCTGGTAAAGCTCAGGCTTATAGAAGACATGGCAATCGACACTGGAAGGCCTATGAACTCCATGAATCTGAAGAGCATGGGGATTTTGGAGAAGGTCAACGTTAGACCTACTTTGGACACCTCTTGGGAAGCCTTAAAAGATCAGAGGAAAATTCCCCATGGTCTATATCTGTTCTCCAAGGAAGAACCCAAAGAGGCAATCCTGCACTATCTCCAACGTCTGAAGGATGAAGGAGTAGATATCTCAGATTTCAGGCTGAGCGAACTGCCAGATAAAGCTCCCAACTTCGTAAGACATAAAAGAGGTCCATCTGAGAAGACATCACAGGCGAAGAAAGCGAAGCTAGGAGAATCCTCTGAATCAAGACCTCCAGCACCTCTGCATGAGTCTTCTGGTAAGTCTGCCTCTCCTGCTCCTTCTGTACAGCAACTTGCTTCTTCTATTCCTCTACCAACACCTCTATACACCACATCTAAAACCCCACCTTCAACGACTAGAACATCTCAACCACTCCCAAAATTCAATCTCACCACTACCTCATTACCCATATCTGAAGCTGAACAAATGAATGAAACCACCTCCTCATCCTCAGCCCCAGAATCACCCCCTTACTGTATCATCTCATCTGACACAGAATTCTCTAACCCCGCTTCTCCCACTATAGCCCAACTTCAGACACAAAACCTTGCCTCCCAACAACCACAACCACCTCCACCTGAACCTGAAGTAACCTCACCCACAGAACAACCAACCGTCACTCCATCTGACGTTCAACCCTCTGACCCCAACGCCTCTGACCTTACCCTTCCAAACACTTCCGCTGAACCTCAAACTCTCAACCTAAGCCCTCCCAATTCCTCACCTCTACCATCTGAACCTGACCACTCCTTGCCAACCCTAGAAGAGGCAATTATGTTGTTTGCAGAAGCATCAGTGGAAAAGGTTAAGTCCCTGTCCACAAACTCTGGCATCAGTGACGATCCTTCCTCTGTTAGGACACATTGGAACAGAGTCATTGGTTGGATGACCTCTGAGGCCTTTAAGCTGAAGAACCTCTCTGAGCAAGTCAGAAACGACTTTATCAGAGACGCTGAGGCAAGACTACAGGAGCGCTTAGCCAGAGAAGCTGAGGAAGAAGCCAGAAAGGAAGCAGAAGAAAGAGCAAGACAAAAAGAACTTCAAAGGGTAAGGGAATCTGAAGCCAAAGCTCTAGCTGATGCTGCTGCTGAAGCTGAAGCTAAAGCCGCTGAAGAACAGAATGCTCTGACTCAGGGGAAGTCCTCTACATTTTCCCCTCTGGTTCTCAAAACCCTTGAGGAGCTTCAGAAAGAACAGAAGGAAGTCCGAGGCAGATTGGATCAACAAGACACAGTCAACGCCAACATCCAGAATCTTCTGACTCAATTGCTTCAGAGAATGCCTCCTCCTCCCAACCCTTAGGCACTTAGGATGTTTTTTCTTGCTTGTTGCTTTTCTTGTTTTGTCTCTAATGTTTTTTGCCCTTATCTGGATATATCTATATATATTTTCTTCCTGCTTATTTTTTAAGTCTTTTTGATTCTGACAAAAAGGGGGAGAAATCAAACAGCTCTGATGAAAAATTGTCTAAATCCTTAAGTACTCTGCAAACATACTATTCAATAAAAATCTATCTAACACTACTTGACTTAGAAAATTGCAGAAAGGTATCTAGAAACTTCATTGCTTGGAAGCTCTGGTAAGAACTTCTGAACTCCCTAGCCTATCTCAGGGGGAGCTCACTTCTATCTGATCTGATATATCTGAATGTTTCATCTGACATTTGAGTTTGTTTTGTCATCATCAAAAAAGGGGAGATTGTAAGAACAAAAATAGATCTACAACAGATTCCAGGATTTTGATGATAACAAAGGATGAAACCAAAAATGGCACTCTAACGAAAAGTGTCTAACTGTGCAGGACTCTGAACAAGAACAAAGGAATATGATCGCTTTATCAGATACAGAATCAAATCAGACGCAGAGTACCAGAAGATCAGAAACATTTGAAAGAGGAAAACGCGCTCTAGAAGTTCTGACTCTGAGCAAAACAGCATAGTAGAATATCAGAAGCTTTAAAGTTCCTCTTGAACCAACGCTGAGGATCTAAAAGAACAGGACTATCAGAAGCTCTGAAGTCACATCTCAAAGATCTCAGAGTAACGCAGACTCTGACAAAGAACTTCCATATCCAGAATGAGTAACGGCAACTACAACTTCAAAGGGAAAGAAACCATATTTGGAAAGAAGTTATTCAGGGAGACAAACCTGTTTTGGCAAGAAACAACAGAAGCTATGGCATTAAACTTTCATCAAGACAAAATATCTGCCATCACTACAACGGTCCTTTCACCTCTATATAAAGGACGGCGAACCTCATTGAGTGACACACCTGAACGCACAGAAATACTCTACTCTCTCTCTTAATCTTTCACGAGCTTTTGCTCATAACGTGAAACTTCTTACTTGCTCAAATTTCTGTAATATTTGCTTTATCCTAGAAGCACTCTAGATTACAAATTCTGTCTTTACCTAAATTGATTTTTTATTCCTCAAGTGACTCTGCGCAGTCTGTATACTTGAGAGGACTAAGAGATCTTTCTCTTAGACGTTGGTTGTAATAATCTTTCAAGATTATTGGATTAAGTCCTTGTTGAAGGTGAAATCACCTTGGCCGGGTGGACTGGAGTAGCTTTGTGTTATAAGCGAACCAGTATAAAATCCTGTGTGAGTTTATTTTTGCAAAAGCGCTTATTTTCCAAAACAATTCAAGCCCCCCTTTCTTGTTTTTCTCACCTTCACAAAGAAAGTGAGTCAGTACAGGTAATCGGAATGAAACCTCTAGGCGGTATCCCACAAATAAAGTGGAACACCAAGCAAGCTATCCCTGCAAAAGTCATGTGAGTCTTCACAAAAACTCAACAAAAGGGTTAGTGAAACACGATAAGCATTTTTTCATGGATAACAGTATGGTTTCAGAAACCTCAGACCCTGTGGCATACACTTCAGAAATTAAACGATTAAGCATTCAAGGCATTATTTATACATTCATACATAATTATGAACCCGTGGGCAAAAACCTAATGAAATTCATCCATCATACCTCAAACATTCAGAGTATTCAACTTCAAAGCACAAAGGTAATGGGAATAAGGGCAAACCTGATTGGAGAGATCAGTAGAAATCAAATGGCACGACTGGATTTGCAAACCAATGTTAGGGTTTGCTTGAGCTGAAAGTGTATGAGTCAGAATGAACCTTTCAGAGTTGCCTGAAGGTTGCTGCAGATTAATTCTCGCTCTCCCTGTCTAGGTTTCTCTCCAGGTTTTGTCCAGGGTTTTGTTCCAAGGAAACCTCAGAGTATTTTGATTCTCTTCCTTTTTCTCAAGTGAAGCCTTGGTATTTATAGACTGAATTTCATGGTTTTGTGGGCTCAAATGAGAGAGACCAAAGTCAAAAAAAAATTGTTATATTTTATTTTATTTATTTATTTATTTATTTATTTAAATATATTTTTATTATTATTATTTTTTTCGTTTTACGTTTTTTTTTAATTCGTTGTTTTTTTTTTCGTTTTTCGTTTTTTTTTTAAAATAAAGTTTCTTGGATCTGATTCTGATTGACATGATGAAATGCAATATGAAATGTTAAATGACCTAAAAATGAATGCGTGAATAAGGAGGACAAATTTTGGGGTGTTACAGCTGCCCCTATTCAATCATCAGCTAACCCGAGCAGGATGAAAGCGAACAGCTTATCAGACAAACAGGGTGAGCTGTGGTTGAATACCAAAGACAGACCGAAAATTTGCGCTCCGAGAACACCACAAAAATGCTGAAATACACTGCGCTGTTTATTTCTCTTCCGATCCTCTGGCTGAATCTGAATCAGTCTTCTGACTTAATCTGGAGTTTCGATCCTCTGGATGAATCTATACTCAATTTAGTCCTCTGGTTGGATGTTAATTTTGATCCTCGGGCTGGATACGGTTTCAATCTTCTGGCTAGATCTTCTTCGATCTTCTGGCTAGATCTTCTTCGATCTTCTAGCTAGATCTCCTTTGTTTCGATCCTCTGGCTGAATCTCTTTTCTTTGATTCTCTGGCTGAATCTACTTCGATCTTCTGGCTAGATCTGAATTGTTTCGATTCTCTGGCTGAATCTATTTTCGGTCTTCGGGCTAGACCTGACTTCGATCTTCTGGCGAGATCTTCTTCGATCTTCTGGCTAGATCTGAATTGTTTCGATTCTCTGGCTCAATCTATTTCGATCTTCTGGCTAGATCTGAATTGTTTCGATTCTCTGGCTGAATCTATTTTCTTTGATTCTCTGGCTGAATCTATCTATTTTTCGGTCTTCGGGCTAGACCTGACTTTGATCTTCTGGCTAGATCTGGATTGTTTCGATGGTAAATTCCCATCATCAGGATCTCGCATCTGGGGCATGCGCTGGTTGACCCTCTTTCGAAATCTGCAGTCTTCATGTTAGATATGCAGCTTCGAGAATATCCCACTTTTGGGCTTCGTACATATTCTTCAGGCTAGAACCTGTTATAACGACTCTTCGATTAGACTTTGTTTTTTTAATGCGATCCGCGGGCTGGATCCTTTTGTAGGTTGATTTTCTGTTGAGCTGTTAATCTATTCCTCCAGCTGGCTTGCTGGGGAAATAACGCTCGTAGTCGACTCTCTGGCTGAATCTTCGAAATGACCCTCAGGCTGGATCTCTGGAAAACGATTCTCAGGTTGAATCTTCGAAATGACCCTCATGCTGGGTCACACACACACTTGATCCTCTGGCCGAATCTCATGACTTTGGTTGTAAAGTAATTTTTCAGTCTGCTTTGAAGAACCTGTTTATCAACTTATGTGTATGTTTGATATGCATGCAAATGCAAATGCAAATGTTATGCATGGTGCAAAAGAAAAAAGAAATTTGCTTGGGGAAGCGACTCTGGCAGGGAGCGGATCGCTGTATCATTCCTTGAATGCTCTGTGGGGAACGATCCGTCTGCCGGGACCGGGGAGCCACCGAAAATAAATCGGCCTTTTTTGAAAAGTTGACCTTGCTGGGGAAGTATCAACTATGGAAACTTTGCTTGGCGAGGCTCTGCGAGGAGAGTCTGTGAGGAAAGCACTTCCTAGGGAAATGTCGTAGGAATCGACCTTTGCTGGGGATATGAACTTGCTAATCGTCCTCAGGTTGGGGATTAAAACAAATCTGTTAAAAAAAATAATCTGTTGGGGACGAGATGAACACTGGGAACACCACCCTCTTGTTTGTTGGGTATGCGACTACTCCGCTGTTGCTGGGAAGATACAGTATGGCACTGTCGACTCCGCTGGGGATATACAGTCTGGATACTGTCAACTCTACTGGGGATATACAGTCTGGATACTGTCAACTCTACTGGGGAACCTGCTATGTAGAGGAGAGGCTTTGTCAACCGCTTGGGGGTGAGGATTCATGACTTGGCATCCGGTTCCTGTGACCTGTAACCAAAAAATACACGTATGCCCCGGGGAATTACTCGGTTTGAATTCACCGTCCAGGATTAAGCACATTCAAAGCAATTTTGACTGTTTTCCTGCGCAAGTCATCTGCAAAAGCCACCATTACATTCAGATGCAATATGTTTCCTCAAGAATTCAGACATCTTTTGCAAACAAACTGATAAATGAAAAGTAAAGAGGCTTTTTAACTGAATTATTCGACTTTTGTTGGTTGAAAAATTTGTCCCAGGAATAGGCGAGTACATCAGGAAGCTGATCCCTGGAAAGAGGCGATCGCTATAAATTGAACAAGAGAAACTATCCTAATGGCAATGTGGAAATGGGGTCCCACCGAGTTTTGACTCTGCTATGGCTCGTATGTCCTCAAGACGCTCTGCTCATCTTGCTTTCTGAAGTGGATGATTAGTCGATCTTTTACCTTCGAAGATTGCCGGATTGAATGAAACGGTGATATAACACGGATGAACTCAGATCGCAGTTATTCGCTTATTCCCTAACTTTTGCGTGGACCGCCCTTTTGGGTTTTCAATCCACCGGGATACCCTTTTTTGCCTGAGCCGCCCTTTCGGGTTTTCGACTCACCGGGTGTACATTTTTTTGATTTTTATATCCCTAATTTTTGCCCGAACCTCTTCATTCTTTTTTTTGGTTCATCGGGATGCCCCTTTTTTGCCTGGACTATTCTTTTTACTGTCCAGCGGGTCTATTTTATGCGAAGTATTTTTTTTAACTGTGTCTGAGTTGACAGGGGACGGGAAGTCTTCACCATCCATGGTTGTTAGCATCAGAGCTCTGCCAGAGGAAACTCTTTTAACCACGTATGGACCCTCGTTGTTCGGTGTCCATTTGCCCCTGTGATCTGTGTTGCGAGGAAGAATTCTTTTGAGTACCAATTCACCGACTCGATACTCCCGAGGGCGCATTTTCTGATCAAACGCTCTCTTCGTCCGTCTCTGATATAGCTGGCCATGGCATATAGCTGCTAGTCTCTTTTCCTCAACTAGGCTTAGCTGATTGTATCGAGAACGGACCCATTCTGCTTCGTCCGGCTTCATTGTTGGTGCAGGGAAAAGTTATTCTGGCACAAAATGGCATATGAACCCCCTCCGGTGTGATCAACACTGCACCAACTCCGCGACCATTGACGTTGACCGCCCCATCAAACATCATAATCCATTTGGATTCAGGGTCAGGCCCCTCCTCCGGGAGTGGTTCCTCGCAATCTTTTGATTTGAGAAACATGATGTCCTCATCAGGAAAGTCGAACCTCATAGGTTGGTAATCATCAATCGGTTGCGCGACAGGATAGTCTGACAAGACACTTCCTTTGATGGCTTTTTGTGAAGTGTATTGGATGTCATACTCTGTCAGCATCATTTGCCACCTAGCAACCCTGCTGGCTTTTCAAAAATATACTTGACTTTGATCCATCTTTGATATCAATAGAGTCGTGTGAGTCAACATATACTGTCTTAGTCGGCGAGCAGCCCATGCTAAAGCGCGGCAAGTTTTCTCGAGCAGTGAGTATCTTTGTTCACAGTCGGTAAACTTTTTGCTAAGGTAGTATATTGCGTGCTCTTTTCGACCTGACTCGTCATGCTGACCGAGCACACAACCCATTGACCTTTCTAACACAGTCAAGTACATGATCAACGGTCTTTTCCTCTCGGCCTGTAGACTGGCCCCGATCTTGATCTCTTTCTTGTCGTCTTCGGTACCAATGTTGATGGTCTCAACCACCTCCTGATAAGGTGTGATAGCTCGGCCCTCCTGTTTCAACAACCTGGCTAACTCCTCAGGCAATTCACAATCTTCCTCAACCCCTTCTTCGGCTTGATAGATAGGATTGTCGAAGTCATACTTGGCCATAGCAGTGTCGTTAGCAGTGAGATCCGGGTGATCAGTTTTACGAGGTGTTTTTTTGGAAAGAAAAACGAAAAAGAAACATGAAAAAGAAACATTGTCGTTTTTGTAAAAGTAAAAATAATTGAAAGAAAGAGAATACAATTTTTTTTGCAAAAGCTGTCCTTTATTAATGATGAAAATAATTGCGAAATGTAACTAAATGGATGGCCCTACAGATGAGTCATTACACCTTGGTCAAAGTGTAAGACTTTGTTATGCATGTGATAAAAGGAAAACAATAAAAATTACTCCTTCAGTAGAGTAAACCGGACGACTTTTTCAGACGACCAATTGTCGAGCTTTTCTTCTGGGACACACGGGCGAACCCAGCTATCTAAGTCACAGTCGCTGTCAGCCTTGTCTTCATCTGCAGCATTAAGGGTGTGGGGAGAAACCAAACCCCCGCTGGAGAAAGTACCGGCTTCATTCTTCTGAGACCTGGGAGTATACCCCAATCCAAACTTGTCTTCTTTTATGATTGGCTCCACAAATTTGCCCCAGCCTTGGGCATTACCAGCCTTAACCACGTCAACAACTTGCTTGTATGAAGAGATAGAAGTCCCGACCTTCTCAGAATCAGGTGAAAAGATAATTTCGGGCGCGACCTCATTGATGTTTATGGCTTCGAAGCCCTGACACAGCATCTCATGCATCTCGCCATCCATCTCCACATACTTAAATGTAGACAGGTGGCTAACAAAAATATCCTCTTCACCACATACGATGACGATCTGACCTTCTAGTCCATATTTGAGCTTCTGGTGGAGAGTAGAAGTAACAACACCGGCAGCATGAATCCAGGGTCGACCTAGCAGACAACTATAGGCAGGCTGGATATCCATCACATAAAAGGTACTCTTGAATACCTGCGGTCCAATCTTAACTGGCAACTCAACTTCGCCACAAACAGCTCGCTTAGAGCCATCAAAAGCCCTTACAACTAAATTACTCGGCCTCAGGGTGGTGTCATCGCAATCCAACTTCGTTAAGGCTTTCTTTGGGAGAACATTCAGAGAAGAACCTATATCAACCAAAACATGGGAAAGCACCGTCCCTTTGCATTCCATTGTGATATGCAAGGCTTTGTTGTGATTCCTGCCCTCAGATGTTAGGTCATAATCGGTGAAACCTAGCGCATGGCTAGTGTGTACATTCGAAACTACCGACTTCAGCTGGTCAACAGTTATCTCTGGGGGAACATAAGCCATATTTAGTACTTTCAACAAGGCTGCTCTGTGTGCCTCAGAGCACATCAATAGTGAGAGAATGGAGATCTTTGAGGGTGTCTGATTTAGCTGGTCGACTACCTTGTAGTCACTTTTCTTGATAATCCTCATAAACTCATCCACTTCCTTCTCGAATGCAGTCTTAGGAGGAGCTTCCTCGGTAGTAACCTCTTCGGTGGATACCTGTTTTCCTTTAGCCTTGACAGCTTGCCTCAGCTTCAACATTCGTGCGCAATGTTGATGGTGAAAATAGGCGTCCACTGCGAGTGAAGCCACCAATTCCTCCAACATTGTCTACAGCGGAGCTACCAATGTCAATGTCTTCTTCGTTAACTTTCTGCCCATGGTAGTAGATATCAGCCCCATAGTGCCACGGGATAGCACTGTCTTTCTCATACGGAACAGGTCCTGGTACCGTGATGGTGACCGGACCAATCAAAGTCGGTTGAGGGTTGTCAGAGTAAATTGGTGCTGGACTTTCTGGGAAATATATTATTGTCGGAGCGGGTCTCTCGGGAACATATATTTCTTCAGGAGTGAAATAAAACGTTAATGTCGACACATCATTCTTCACTGGACGAGTCTGATCGAACTGAAGACAACCTTCTTCTATCAGTTGCTGAATACCCTTTCTCAAACTGTCACATCCGTTCTCGGCGTCTTGACAATTTCTGCACTCTTCCCCACAGCCCGGGAAGATCCGTCCTTTCAAGAGTCGGTCTTTGACCACCGATAGCGAAGTCTTCACTTTAGTCACATCAGAAACCAAATTCAAAGTTTCCCCTCTATCAACAGCATTAATCCTCTGTCCGCCGTGAGTTGGCATCGGGTTTTGGATAACATTAGGCACCGGAGAAAAATTGATGGCCTGGGCATCTCTCAAATATTGTACCTTTAGCTGGAGAGCCTTGCAATTATCCGTAGTATGGCCAGGTGCGTTGGAGTGAAAAGCACATCTGGAGTTGACATCATAACCTCTAGGCAGATTGTTGGGATCGACCGGTAGGGCCAGAGTTCTCAACATAACCAGATTCATGTCAATCAGCTTGGGAAGTAATACAGAATAAGGCATTGGGATCAATGACCCGGTCCGCCTGCCTTGGACGTTGTTGATAGTGTCTCTGCTGACCCGGATTACCTCCTTGTTGTTGATTGTTGTACCTGGGTTGCTGTTGCGGATGATACTGCGGTTGAGGAACAGGTGTTGGAATAGTGACTGCGGCCACTTGATCTTGATAATAATTAGGGCGTCCTCTGCCCCTGCCTCTGCTGGCATATACAACGCTCGTCTCATCTTCTCTTCTTCGCTGGCCGTTACCAGCAAACGGTTTCTTGGGAATTGATGAGTTGGAAGCACTGTTGTCTTGAATTCGGCCCATCTTCAACAGACTCTCGATCCTTTCTCCAGCAATCACTATCTCTGCAAAGCTGATTGACGGGAAAGCAACCAATCTCTCGATATAATTGCCTTGAAGAGTGTTCATGAACATGTCCGCCATCTCCCTTTCAGACATAGGGGGTTGGACAGATGTAGCAATCTGTCTCCAACGCTGAGCATATTCTCTAAAGGTTTCCTTGGCTGTCTGAGACATTCCTTGCAACAAGGTCCGATTTGGAGCCATGTCCAAGTTGTATTGATATTGCTTGACAAAAGCCTCTGCCAAGTCTTTCCAGCTCTTGATGGTAGTACGAGACAAATGAGAATACCATTCACGAGAAGCCCCAGTTAAACTGTCTTCAAAATAGTACATCCACAGCTTTTCATCTTCAGTGTGAGCTCCCAACCTTCCCAGATAAGATTGGAGATGAGTGCGTGGGCAAGAAGCCCCGTTGTATTTCTCAAAAGTAGGGGGTTTGAACTTGTGAGGGATCCTTACTCCCTGAACCAGACCAAGATTGGTGACATCAAAACCTAAGGAATTTTGAGACTCCAAAGATTTAAGCTTCTCAGCAAGCTCATCCATACGGCGAGTGGTCTCGAGGGCCTCGTCGTGCAAAGAAAATTGATCATACTGACAATCTTCAGTAACGGGGCGCCCGTTAATCCGAATCCCTTGATTCACATTGTACCTTCCGCCAAAACCATTCCCAACATTTCCCGTGTTGCCAACATTACCCGGGTTTCCATCAACATTTGCGTTACCCGCGTTTCCAGTGTTCACAGGGTTATCAGCGTTCCCAAGGTTACCAGGGTTCCCAGGGTTACCAAGATTCCCCTCAGCACTTGGAATTTCCACCTCTGGATCGGGCCTCGGTTGCTCAACTAATTCCTTCAGCTTCGCCTGGCCTTCTGCCATACCAGTCATCAATGTCATGAACTGATCCATCCTTTCACGCATATCAGCCAGTGCTTTCTGTATCTGGTCCATTGCTAGTCGTGGACGGTTTTCCTTTGTCGGGTACCTGTGAACTCGCTTGGGACCAATAACTTCCCGAAACAGGGAACAAACATTAGACACTGCGGTGACACCTGCAAAACAAACAAGGGTTAGTATGCATGGTATGCGATGCACTGCTTATTCAATTTTAAGGCCTCCCCCCTAAAAAGGGAATACTCTGCAAATGAATAAGCATGAGATGTTGGATGCAAATATGCGAATGATGTTATGCAATGCAATGGCATGTCAATCAGAATTGCTGGATCCGCTTGAACATCTGTCAGGTTGCACTGCCTGGAGAGAAATTAAGAGGATCAAGCAAAGCACACCAAACAAAGGTCATGGGATGGATCATGTTATCCTTAATATCAACCATCCATTTTTGGTGGATTATGGTTTACACCTTATCAACACCGAAGTTTCATTGATATTAAGGATACCTGAACGAATCAACCATGAATCAAGGGTTTGTTGCAAGTCACGAGTATGGAGTTTAGGTTAAGAACCACCCAAAGGGAGTGTACTAAGGTTTAAACCTGCCAAACATGTTCTACAAAAGGTTCCCATAGTCATAATCCCATCTTTCGGATATTATCGGAGGAACGACTACTCGTATTCCAAAAATATTCTCAAGAGAGACTCTTATGAGTGTAGTATCGCGTAACAATCGTAACAAATCTTACACTTGAACGACTTTCGCACTACATCCTACAAATAGGCCAAGATGGGTTTGGTAAACTAAGGTCCTTGGCTTCTAAGGTCTATATTGGAAAAAGTAATGTCTAACCACAACTTACTTGTGTGACATTATTGATCTCAACATGACCTCCACCAAGTGAATGGGCTTGCAAGTCAACTTGCTAAGGAATAACTCCACACAAGTCAACAAGACTATGCCATTCTCCTATCCTAAGTGCACTCGAGTTCGGGTATAGAACTCATCTCACAAACAGAGCCAGCAGATATGGCAGTCATATGTACACAATGCAATAAAGCAGGTAAATGCTGAAAGATAAACAACTGTACAAAAGAATAAACACCCAATAAACAAACAACCTACAAAAGCTAGGAGGGACTCGCTTAGGGAAACCGGGTCCCCAGCAGAGTCGCCAGCTGTCGCAACCTGAAAAATGGAATGCGAAAAAAAACAACCGGTGAAGAAAGACAGGAGAGTCGCCACCGTGCGTTATTTATCCCAAAGGAGGGAAAGGAAACGCTCGAAGTAAACCTGGAAAAAGGAAAGGACAAGACGGGGTCTCACAACCAAATCTTGGGTTCGGGAGTCGATTATGCGAAGGGAAGGTATTAGCACCCCTACACATCCGTAGTACTCTACGGGATCCACTTTTGTAGTTCTTGTCTAAAGGGTGTGGGTTTATCTAATGTGTTATTTACTAAAAAAAAGGGTCAAAAGAAAATGACTCGCACGGATGTCGCATCCACTGCATACGTATCTCATCTGAATATGAGAATCAGAGTCTTCGTAGCTTGGTTGCATATGGGTTAAGGGTAATTGTGCTCGCTAAGACATCGCGTCTTATGCCTACGTATCTCATCTGGAATGAGATTCAGAGCAAGCCGTAGTTCGGCTAACTACGGGGTTATGGATTGGGTTTTGGACGAACGACGTTACTACGCAATCTACTGGATGCTCGACCTTTGGAGACTTACTCGCCTGTAGTAGAAGGAGTAAACGTGTGTTTAGGAGAAGAAAAATCAATGAATTTTTTTGTGTTTTAGGAACGCTCAGGCAAAAGGGAAACCTAGACGAAGGAACCTGCATAAAGTAAACACACAAAACATTGCCTCCTATCGAGGTCTTTCAGCTAAGAAAGCGGTAAAAATACGGGAAAATGTAAAAGTACCACACGGATAAAGATCCGAAGTAACAGTAATTAATGGAACAAGGAAACCCTGAGATCCTCCCAAGCTAACACCATCAAAGAAAGTGAGTAAGTACAGGTAATCGGAATGAAACCTCCAGGCGGTATCCCACAAATAAAGTGGAACACCAGGCAAGCTATCCCTGCAAAAGTCATGTGAGCCTTCACAAAAACTCAACAAAAGGGTTAGTGAAACACGATAAGCATTTTTTTCATGGATAACAATATGGTTTCAGAAACCTCAAACCCTGTGGCATACACTTCAGAAATTAAACGATTAAGCATTCAAGGCATTATTTATACATTCATACATAGTTATGAACCCGTGGGCAAAAACCTAATGAAATTCATCCATCATACCTCAAACATTCAAAGTATTCAACTTTAAAGCACAAAGGTAATGGGAATAAGGGCAAACCTGATTGGAGAGATCGGTTGAAATCAAATGGCACGGCTGGATTTGCAAACCAATGTTAGGGTTTGCTTGAGCTGAAAGTGTGTGAGTCAGAATGAACCTTTCAGAGTTGCCTGGAGGTTGCTGCAGATTAATTCTCACTCTCCCTGTCTAGGTTTCTCTCCAGGTTTTGTCCAGGGTTTTGTTCTAAGGAAACCTCAGAGTATTTTGCTTCTCTTCCTTTTTCTCAAGTGAAGCCTTGGTATTTATAGATTGAATTTCATGGCTTTGTGGGCTCAAATGAGAGAGAACCAAGTCAAAAAAAAATTGTTATATTTTATTTTATCTATTTATTTATTTATTTAATTTTTTTTTAAATAAAGTTTCTTGGATCTGATTCTGATTGACATGATGAAATGCAATATGAAATGTTAAATGACCTAAAAATGAATGCGTGAATAAGGAGGCAAATTTTGGGGTGTTACACCATCTTACACAAGATTGGTTCAGCCAACTGGGTGCCTACTAATCATATCTCTACCATATCCATTGGTCTTGGAAGAATCATTCATGCTATTGGAACCAGGATAGACTTTGACTTTGGAAAGTTTATGTTTGATCAAACTATCAGACATGCCTCCACAAATGTTGTGAAGCTGTCCATTGCCTTCCCATCCATTATTTGTGGTATTATCTTGAGCCAACAACCAGGAATTCTGAGTACTAGTGACATTCCAAGAAGAAGAAATCCCCCACTATCCATTCATTATAAGCTGTTTGAGGGAAGTCATGTCAATGATGTTGTCATGACATCTGCCAGAAAGGATCCTGCATCTCAAGGGAGTTTAATTGATTAGTTGAAGGAAATCTGCAAGGAACTGGATAATGGTATAAGGGTGGCCAAGGCAAGAAAAGAAGCTTTGGAGGTTCTTATTAGGAGCCTAGAAAAGGAAGAAATGGAGAAGGCAGGTGAAGATTCAGATGCAAAAACCTCAAGTGAGAGGTCAAAAGCTCAATCCAGTGGCAACTCTGAAAGCCCTGAAGGCTCTGAAGGTGAAGGTGATACTTCTTCCTCTGATTAATGGTTCCCCCCTTGTGTTGAAGACTGAAGTTGAAGACTGTGTGAGGTGTGTTGTGGCTGAAGACTATTCTGGTGCTGACGTTTGGAAGCTGAAGTTTTTATTGTTTTTTGTTTAATTGTGTAATCTGTGGCAGTCCTTATTGATGCCTTTTTGTAATATTTTGGACTCTTAATGAGTTCCATGGATTTGTTCATTATCTCAGCTATCACAGCTGTGTATAATGGTGGTATGTATCTCCTAAACAATTATGTTTTAACATTTTTAATGTTATGACATCTGGGCTGACATTCTTTGCTAGGCTAATTGACATTTATTTTGTCTAATTGGTCACCTTTGGTCAATTTTTGACTAAAAAGGGGGAGAAGTGTTTATGTGGAGCAGTTAGATATGTGGAGCTGTGAGGAGATGTATGTGGCTGGACAGATGGACAGCTATTGTTAAACAGAATGTTGTTCTGTTTACAGATGTCAAAGGGGATGTCTGATGTGTTGCATAGGTGATGTTGAAGCAGATGTCAGAATGACATTCTGATTGTTACAGGTGCTGTTTTATCAAAGGAGATGTTTGTGATGCACAGATTTAGGGGGAGAAGTAGTACCATTGTACATTTGTGTGTCTTACTAGTTGCATCTATAACTAGTAATTCTGTTTGTGTTACACAGATTTAGGGGGAGGAGAAGTACCCTTGTGCATGTGTATATTACTAGTAGCTTAACTAGTAATTGTGTTTGCTTCTGTTGCTGTTTAAACTGTTGTTATGCTGTTTAACTGCTGATAGTTTTCTTGTGAACAAAAAGGACAGATATATGTTTTAGCCAAAATTTGCCAAAGGGGGAGTTTGTTGGTTCTAAGTGTTGGCACCAATTTTGGTAAAACAAAGAGTGTTCACAAGATGTTATGTATGATGTCTTAACATAAAGATATCTTATGTACCTGCTGGAGTTTAAGGAACATGATCATGGAGGATTGTTTCAGAATGTCATAATGACATGGCATCTGATGTTGTGTACCTACTGGAGTCCAAATGGAAGACATGATCATGCAGGATTGTTCCAAGATGTCATACACAATGTCATGGCATCTGATATGTTTGTACCTGCTGGAAGTTATAAATGGAATTATGGAATTATGCAGGAATTACTCCAGGATGTCAGACCCGATGTCATGACATCCTGTACACAGAACATTCAGTGTGAATGTCTGGTGTTTTATGATTACACAAATAATGGCAGTCTATGTATGATTGAAGATCTGATTTGCAGGCGCATTCAATCATGGATTACAACCTGATTTACTTATTTTCCAAGGAGATCTAACCAGCTGTCATGAGAAGATTTGATTGGAAAATAGATTTAGGGTTTTCAAGATGTCCAAGCCTAGCTGAAAGCTTCTATAAAAAGGGACTTAGAAAACCTGTTTTAATACACAACCAATACTGAGCGAAATACTAAGAGAGAGCTAGGGTTTGTGTCTTGTTTAGTCGTGAGACTTGTAAGTCATTCAAGTCATCCATTGATGATTGAATTGGTCTGATTTGTGGTTGTAATTTGTCACTCTAAAGCTGTTAAGCAAGAGTGTGTGTCTACTTGATCAAAGCTGTGAAGCAAGATCAAGTGTGTGTCTTCTTGATCAAAGTTGTTAAGCAAGATCAAGAGTGTGTCTTCTTGATTGAAACTGTGAAGTAAAATCAAGAGTGTGTTATTGAAAAGTGTTTTCTTTTCTCAAGGAATTGTTGTTTAAGATCACAGGTGTGATTGTAGGGAAGTGAGTGGGTTCTCATATCTAAGAGTGCTTAGGTAGAAATTGCACGGGTAGAGATTAGGTGAGAAAGACTGTAACTTGTTGAAGTGTACGGAGAGTCTTTGAACTAATTCTATTTTAGTGAATTTCCTTCCTGGCTTGGTAGCCCCCAAATGTAGGTGAGTTGGACCGAACTGGGTTAACAATTGCTTGTGTCTCGTGCATTACTATTCTTTATCTTTCTTCTGTTTATGTTAATCAGATATTAGTGTCGTGACATTACCTTCGACATCTCATATCTGATACCAGAATTTCAGTGAAGAAAGGACATATGTAGGACTTGATATTCCAGCATGTGTGCAACATCTGGCCCTTGTCAGCATGTCAATGTTGTAGTTAATTTAAGTGTGATTTTCTGATTTAAATTCAATCATATTTGTTGTGGATTGTTTATTATCTTTTAGAAATACATTTATGTAGATTCGTTAGATTAAAATTGACATGATTAAATCAATTTAATGAAGATTTAAATTTGAATCAAATCAAATATTTTTGGAGGATATTTGAAAAAAAAAATCTTAACAAAATATCGTACAATTCAAGACGTGATCTAATGCCCATTGGAAAAGCTCGTAGTTTTGCATTGTTATTTAAGGAGATTCAAACCTAATGTTTGAGGTGTGCAAGTATTGAAGATTCCTTGTGTTAGGGTTTATCTTTTGAGTCTTCATTTTTGTTATTATTTGTGCACCACTCTAGCATTTTCATTCATAGCTTAAATCATGGAGTTTGGTTTGTTTAGTTGAGTTGTAATTTAACATTCATTATCATCTTTTTTTGTAGTGATCACTTCGAATTAGTGACTGAGAGAAATTGTAAGGGGTTCTCGTATTTATGGAAAGTCTTAAATATAAAGTAATTAAGATTAGGAAGAGGCATTGAATAACATGAGGTTGTTGTTCCTATAAGACTAATTATATTAGTCTAAAATAATGGATTTCCTTTCTTGGGTTGGAATCCCCTCAGACATAGGTGCTGAACTGGATTAACAATTATTTGTGTTCCTATATTTCTTTATTGCTTTATTATTTTGTTTCTCAATAATATGTCAAACATGGTTTAAGATGTTAAACACCTTGTCTTAAGCATCTGGTTCAACATTTGTCCCCTTAAGAACAAAATTTCAAAAGACATTTATTAGTTCCTAAGACACCACAACAAAATGGTACGGCAGAGATAATGAAAATTTCTCTAATAGAAATGTAAAGATGCTTATTGTTAAATGTTAGACTATCAAAGGTTTCATGGCAGAGGAAGTTAACATGGCGTGTTATCTTATCAACAAGCCACCACACACTTCATTGGAGGGGAAGGTTTCATAGGAGGTATGAAAAGGTAATCATATTGATCTTTACAATTTAAGGATTTTTGGATTTTCGGTGATGATCGATCCAAACTTGATCCAAAGTCGAAGAAGTGCGCCTTCGTTGGTTACGTAAAAGGTGTGAAGGGGTTTAGGTTATGGGATCCGATTAAAAATAAGATGGTAATTAATAGAGATGTAGTTTTGGGTGAGCAGTTAATGTTTAAGCAATAAGTTGCAACAAATGTATTAGCACCTGAAGAAGAAACTTCCAACAAACACATGATTCAGGTGGATGTTAATCCGCCACCAATGAACAATATGTAGTTAGTTCCTGAACCACAGGAAGAATTAGGCTCTAATACTAAAATTGACCACATACTTGAAGTTTTAGGTGGAGTACATGATTATCTTCTTGTACTAGACAAAGAGCATCGTTCAACCAAGCCACCAGAAAGATAGGTGAATGAAGACTTAACACTTTATGCACTTATTATAAATATACATAGTGTTACTCTTTCATGTATTAATTTTTCTTGTTAGTAATCTTGATAAGCTATGTTAATCTTATTAATTACTCATTGATGTATACTACAAGAAAAGAGTGGTAGTGGATGCAAATAGGATTTTGAAAGATGTAGTTTATTGTTCAACGAGGGCAATAATCTAGAGGGTGTCTAATGCCCATTGGAAAAGCTCAGAGTTTACATTGCTATTTTAGGAGACTCAAACCTAATGTATGAGATGTGCAAGTATTGAAGATTCCTTGTTTTAGAGTTTATCTTTTGAGTCTTTGTTTTTGTTATTGTTTGTGCACCACTCTATCACTTTCATTCATATCTTACAACATAGAGTTTTGGTTTGTTTAGTTGAGTTGTAATTTAACATTCATTATTATGTTTTTTGTAGTGTTCACTTGGGATTAGTAATTGAGAGAAAGTGAAAGATGTTCTCATATTTATGGGGAGTCAAAAATAGAAAGTCACTAGGATTAGGAAGAGGCATTGAATAATATGGGGTTGTTGTTCCTATAAGACTAATTGTACTAATTCAAAATAGCGGATTTTCTTTCTTGGGTTGTAAGCCCCCCATATGCAAGTGAGGTTGCACCTAATTGGATTAAAAATTCTCTTGTGCTCTTTATTGCTTTATTATTTATGATCTTGTTTATCAATAATCTGTCAATTATGGTTTAAGATGTTGAACACCTTAGCTTAAGCATATCGTCCAACATTTGTCCCCTTAAGAATAAAATTTTAAAAGACATTTATGATTTCGTAAGACTCCACAACAAAATGGTATGGCAGAGGGATTGAAAATGTCTCTGTTAGAGAGATTGAAAAAGTCTCTAACAGAAAAGGCAAGATGTCAATTGTTAAATGTTGGAATATCAAATGTTTCATGGTAGAGAAAGTTAACATGATATGTTATCTTATCAATAAGTCACCAAACACTTCATTGGAAGGGATGTTTTCATATGAGGTATAGAGAGGTAATCATATTGATCTTGACAGTTCAAGGATTTCTGGGTGTCCTGCTTATGTGCATATCCAAATTTGAATCAAAGTCGAAGAAACGTGTCTTCATCGGTTATGCAAAAGGTGTGAAGGGGTTCAAGTTATGGGATCCGATTAAAAAGAAGATGGTTATTAGTATAGATGTAGTTTTTGGTGAGTAGTTAATGTTGAAGTACTAAGTTATAACAGTTGTATCAGCATCTGAAGAAGAAACTTCCAACAAATACATGATACATGTGGATGTTAATCCGCCACTAGTGGACAATATGTATGTAGTTCCTGAACCACGGGAGGAACCAAGCTCTAATACTCACAATAGAAGGGGATTGATTATGATGAAATTTTCTCTCTGTTAGAAAGACATACTTCGATCAGGGTAATGTTGGTCTTGGAAGCCAGCTGAGACATGCATTTAGAGTAGATGGGTGTGAAAACTACACTTCTTCAGGATAATCTAGATCATAAAATTTACATAGAGAAACCAGAGGTGTTCAGTGACACTGGACATGACATACTAGTTTGTAAAATGAAGAGGTCTATGTATGGTTTAAAGTAGTCTCCGAGGAAATGGTACAAACACATTAAGTCAGGCATGCTTAAGATTTGTTACAGAATGTGCGAGTGTGACTATTGTGTTTATGTTAGGAGCCTTGATGATGACTCTTTTATTTTCCTGTTATTGAAAGTTGATTTTATGTTATTTTATACTAATCATTTACCTAATGTAAATGAATTGAAAATCATGTTGGGAAATGAGTTTGACATGGAAGACTTAGGTGCTACTAAGAAGTTTTTTGGCATGAAAATCACAGGGATATGAGTGCTAGAAAACTATGGCTTTCTCAGAAAAGTTGTGTTGAAAATATGCTAGACAAGTTTGACAAGAGTAATTCCAAGACCGTGAGTACTCCATTGGTGAATCACTTTAACCTCTCATTGGATCAATGTCCAGAGAAAGAGGCAGAAGTTGTGTATATGTCAAAGGTCTCTTATGCTAGTCTTTTTGGTTGTTTAATGTATGTTATGGTTAGCACTATATCTGATTTGACACAAACAGTAAGTTAAGTTTATAAATTTACGTCCGAACTAGGAAAGCGTTAGGGTATGCCTTTACTTCAGCATGATGAACTATTTGTTTAAAATCATTAACTCAATCCATAGTGGTCATGTCGACAATTTAATCAGAGTACATGGAGGCAGTAAAACTGTCAAGGAAGCCTTATAGTTTACATGATTGGTGAGAGAATTGGATGTTGAGTAAGATGGATTTTGATTGCATTGTGATAGTCGGAATGTCATTTATTTACCAAACAATTAAGGGTATCAGTCCAGGACCAAGAATATTGATGTGAGGTTTCAAATATCAGAGAGTTACTTGCTTTTGGACACATATTACTTGAAAAAGTTCATACTTCAGAGGATGTAGATGATATGTTGATCAAACAAACCATCAATGACAAGTTCAGTCATTACTTGAACTTGTTACATGTTTCTCGGTGTTAAGTAGGAGGTACACCTCCTTTGTTTCCAAGATGAATCATCATGTAGGAAATTTTCATGAGTTTGATATTCATCAATGTAGAAATTGTTAAGTATGACTCATATTATATGTGGAGATTATTATGGGTATTTTGAAAAAATTATGGGTTGAGATAACTATTTATTGAAGGTAACTAAGAATACATTTTAATTAAACTAAACCTTAGTATTATATATACAATTTGTAACACTGAAAATCAAATTCATAAGACAAAAATAAAGGAAATTATAACTACTCAATTAGATACCATTGACTGCATTGGCTTAACAACGTTAACCAAAAATAAAATCAATTATGTTTATTGTTTAATACTTTTGTTTAAAAATAAATTGTTGGTGCTCTTATATTGGTGCTCTTATAAGACAACATCCCATTTGATATTAGATGAACTACAATCCATGATTTGAGCAAACTGACTATTACTCCATTTTCCTTTTAATAGAATTAGAATATAAAAAACCATTGAAATATCATAGTTTGATGAATCATGTGATTGACTTTAGTTATTTAATATACTATTATCTAAACTGAAGCCGGTTGTCACATGAAACCTCAATATCTCTAATTACTTAATTCTTCACAAGTAAAACCATCTTGCTCAAGACTTTTTAAATATATTATAGTAATATAATGTGCCACATCCACACGTTGATATGTTAGTAATGCTTACCACGTTTTATCATCAAAAAAATCTCTACCTTAAATACGTGCATGACATTCTCATAATGCATCATCAAACAACATGAAGTTCCACTATCTTTCATTGTTCCTTTTTGTGTTCATCTTGGAATTAAGCACCAATATCTATGGTGTTTCATCGCCAAAAAAATCTGTGAAACCTTTATTACCTGCTGAAGCTTTGCTTTCTATTAGTCACTATCATTCTACATGTCCAGATGCTGAAGGAGTTATCTCACAAAAAGTTGCTGCTTGGGTTAACAAGGACCCTACTTTGGCACCAGCCATCATCCGCTTGCATTTCCATGATTGCGCCGTTAGAGTAAGTATTCACATAACTCAATCTCTCTTTTAAGTTTTACAGTGTCGATGTGTCAGTGTCATGTTTCTGGTGTCTGTATCTGTGTTTCATAGTTTTTTATACAATGTAGGGATGTGATGCATCAGTTTTGCTTAACCACAAAGGGAGTGAGAGAACTGCATTTGAGAGTAGAACCTTACGAGGTTTCGGAATGATTGATGAAATCAAGACTGAACTAGAGAAAAGATGTCCAAGAACAGTTTCTTGTGCTGACATTCTCACTGCTGCTGCAAGAGATGCAACAATTTTAGCAGGAGGACCATTTTGGGAAGTTCCATTCGGCCGAAAAGACGGAAAAATCTCGTTAACAAAAGAAGCAAATTTGGTTCCACAAGGACATGAAAACATAACAGGCTTACTTGCATTTTTCCAAGAAAGAGGACTTGACATGCTTGATTTGGTCACTCTTTCAGGCTCACACACAATTGGTAGAAGCACTTGTTATTCAATTATGAATAGGATTTACAATTTCAATGGAACTGGTAAACCTGATCCTTCACTTAGTGTCTATTACTTGAAGCTGTTGAGGAAAAGATGTAAAAAGGATTTGGATTTGGTGCATCTTGATGTTATAACACCAAGGACTTTTGACACAACATATTACAAGAATCTTGTGAGGAAAGTTGGTTTGTTGTCAACAGATCAATTGTTGTTTTCAGATGCAAGGACAGGTCCTTTTGTGGAAGCATTTGCAACACAACCTTTTCTTTTTGATAGTCAATTTTCTGTGTCAATGGTGAAGCTTGGGAATGTTCAAGTTTTGACTAGGCCTAATGAAGGTGAAATCAGAGTGAATTGCAATTATGTTAATCATGTTTGATTGATTTTTGGATTTATTGTGTTGTTTATTTCATTGTTACAATGTTATGTTTGTTGTATACCTTAAAGAGAGTCAGGATTAAGTTCATATAAGGCTTGAGGAACACTTTGTATCAATAATCTTTCAAGATTAAGGGGGTAACTATTGATTTAAGAGTGTAGTAGTATAAATATACATAATGATACTCTTTCATACATTAATTTTTCTTGTTGGTAAACTTGATAAGCAGACTGTGAAGCTTCTCAAACTGTACTATTTTTATTGGTTTTGTTATGATGTCCACAATTTGATCTTGTGAATTGCAGTAATTCAACTCCACGACTTCATCATTCAACAAAGTCTTTTAGGAAGTGGAATTTTACATCAATATGCTTGTTTTCGCCATGGAATACCAGATTCTTGGATAGTTGTATAGTAGAGTTGTCGTCACACATAATCAATGTCCATGTGTTCTCTTCAACACCGATCTTTCCCAGCATCCTTTTTAGTCAACCACACGACAAGTACATAAAGTTGTTGCTATATAGTTGCTTATGTGGTAGAGAGAACGACGACATATTGCTTCTTTGATGCCCAAGAAATAGCTCCTGATCCCAACATAAATACATATTCAAATGTACTTCTTCGATCCTCAAAGTCTCCGGCATAATCAATATCCCTAAAAGTCGTAAGTCTCAAGTTGCCTTTTCCTTTCTTGTAAAATATTCCAAACTCAAATACACATTTTAAATACCTTAGTATTCTTTTTACTGCCATATGTAGCTCCTAATTTATTTAATTGTTTTATTTAGTTATAATATTTTATGAATTATTTGATCATTTATTTATGTGATGTTGGTGTATCTTTTAGTGTTTTATGATGTTTTAGAATATTCGAGAGTATTTTAATAATTTAATAATTATTAAAATATTTGGGTGACAACGGTAGATTTTATTTAATTATTTAAAATAACGATAATAATTATTTGAGATTTATAATAATAATTATTTAATCATTTAAATATAGTGTGACATTTTATGTTAATATATATATATATATATATATATATATATATATATATATATATATATATATATATATATATTTAAATTAAATAAATATTTTGTTTAAATAATAAAGGGGTGACGCTTAATTGAATAACTATTTAATTTCACTACGCCAAAAACAGGAATAGACAGCGCACCTTAGAGGGCGCTTTATTACAAAAGCGCTCTCTAAAGTGAAGCGAAAAAATAAGGAGCAATAGACAGCGCAATTTAGAGGGCGCTTTTGTAATAAAGCGCCCTCTAAGGTGAAGCGAAAAAATAAGGAGGAGATAGAGGGACAACAATACATGGCGCTTTTTAGAAAGCGCCCTCTAAGGTTACCCTTAGAGGGCGTTTTTAATAAAGCGCTGTTATAAGTCCATGTGCATTTCCAGCTTATAAAGCGCTTCTGGAAAGCCTTAGAGAGCGCTTCCATAAGCGCCCTCATAGGCCCCCTTTAGAGGACGCTTTTATAATAAAGCGCCCTCTAAGGTGAAGCGAAAAAATAAGGAGGAGATACCTTAGAGGGCGCTTTTAATAAAGCGCTGTTATAAGTCCATGTGCATTTCCAGCTTATAAAGCGCTTCTGGAAAGCCTTAGAGAGCGCTTCCATAAGCGCCCTCTTAGGCCCCCTTTAGAGGGCGCTTTTTTTTCCACAAGCGCCCTCTAAGGTCCCCTTTAGTAAACATTAAAATTATAACATACTGCGCGTTTTGTTATTTCACTCTCTGTTATTTTCGTTCTTTTTCACGTTAGGGTTCTAAGGCGTTTTCCTTCCACCTCTGTTAGATCTACATTATTACTGCGCGTTTCCTCATTCTACCAATCAAAGGTACATGATGCATACATTATTACTTTTACTATTGCGCTTTGTTTTAGCTTTGCCCAATTTCAGTTTTATGTTATTGTTTTACTATTGCTTTGTTTTAGCTGCGCGTTTACTATTGCTTTGTTTTAGCTTTGTTTTAGCGCATGCAATGGGACTACATTACCCAGTAGTTAGGGTTATACGACCTATGAACATCTGATTTTGTGTCAACACCAGTATCATTAGAAACCTAGGTCTGATTGCGTTTGAACTCTTCTGAAATTGTTTTTTATTTATTCTAATTAGTAATGGATAATACATGGATGTCTTCCAATCGATTGTCGAGAGAGTACGAGAATGGGGTATCAGAATTCGTTAAGTTTGCCGTTGCGCACGCCGAAGACCCCAGTAGAATGATATGTCCTTGCTTGGGTTGTTGTTATGGGAAACGGGTTGACGCAGTTCAGTTGACATCGCATCTAATGAGGCATGGAATTGATCGAAGTTATACATGTTGGAATTTGCATGGTGAGAAAAGTAACGAGAATGTTGAACCGGGTGATAGTACGACCTATGCCTCAAACTATAGTGGCGCAGATACATACGATTGTGATCGAGTTGAAGAGATTGCAGAAGCACTTGAAGGAGATCTTAAGGATTGTCCCGAAATGTTTGAGAGGTTGGTAAGTGATGCAGAGAAACCTTTGTATGATGGTTGCACTAAATTCACAAGATTGTCTGCGGTATTAAAGTTGTACAACTTAAAGGCGGGCAATGGATGGTCGGATAAAAGTTTCACAGAGTTATTAGCCCTTTTGAAAGATATGCTTCCTGAGGATAATGTTCTTCCCAATCGACATATGAGACCAAAAAGATGTTGTGCTCTATTGGCATGAGCTATGATAAGATACATGCATGTCCAAACGATTGCGTTTTGTTTCGAAATGAGTATGCATCGTTAAATGAGTGTCTTAAATGCGGTGTCTCGCGATTTAAGAACAAGTTGTCTCCAGCAAAAGTCTTGTGGTATTTTCCTGTTATTCCGAGATTTAGACGCATGTTTCGTAGTGAAACCGATTCAAGACACTTGACCTGGCATGCAGATGAAAGAATTATAGATGGAAAGTATCGACATCCGGCAGATTCACCACAGTGGTTGAAAATTGATAATGATTATCCTGAATTTGGAGAAGAATCAAGAAACCTTCGCTTGGCATTATCTACTGATGGAATGAACCCACACGGTATCCAGAGTATCTCACACAGTACATGGCCTGTGATTATTATGATTTATAACCTACCTCCATGGCTATGTATGAAGCGTAAGTACATGATGTTGTCTATGTTGATTTCTGGACCTAAACAACCAGGGAATGACATAGACGTGTACTTGAAGCCCTTAATCGAAGATTTAAAGATTTTGTGGGAGACCGGTGTGGAGGTTTATGATGGATATAGGAAAGAAAGTTTCAACTTGAGGGCGATGTTGTTTGGCACAATTAATGATTTTCCAGCATACGGAAATCTATCATGGTGTAGCATAAAAGGTCAATGTGCGTGTCCTATTTGTGAAGATAAAACAGATTGGAAGCGCTTGGAGTTTGGTCAGAAGAATGTCTTTCTCGGTCATCGGAGATTCTTAAATTCAAATCATCACTACCGTGGATGGAAAAAGGCGTTCAATGGAGAGACAGAACAAGGCAGAGCTCCACCTATATTGACGGGTGATCAAATTTTTGAAAAGGTGAAAGATTTGGATACTCAGTTTGGCAAGCCTTTTGCCCACACACTTGTCAAAAGTGGGTGGAAGAAGAGGTCAGTTTTTTTTGAATTGCCGTATTGGAAGTCCTTGTATGTGAGACATTTTCTTGATGTTATGCATATTGAAAAAAATATATTTGAAAGTGTTATTGGCATGTTACTCAATGTACAAGGAAAGTCTAAGGATGGCCTTAAGGCAAGAAAGGACTTGATAGCGATGGGAATAAGAACTGAATTAGGACCCTTGAAGAAAGGAAAACGAACATATCTACCGCCTGCTGCTTATACTCTATCTAGAAAGGAGAAAAAAACATTGTGTAAGTTTCTAAGTGAAGTTAAAGTTCCAGAAGGGTACTCTTCAGATATTAGAAGACTTGTGTCTATGAAAGACCTCAAGTTAAAGAGTTTAAAGACCCATGATTGCCATGTTATAATGGAACATTTTCTTCCAATAGATATACGTTCTATTCTTCCAGAAAAAGTAAGAAGCTCTATAACTAAGTTGTGTTCTTTCTTCAAGTCAATTTGCAGTAAGGTGATCAATCCTGCGATCTTACCAATGTTGCAAAAAGAAATCGTTATTACTTTGTGTGAGCTTGAAATGTTTTTTCCTCCATCATTTTTTGACATAATGGTACATCTAGTTGTTCATCTTGTGAAAGAGACACAATTGTGTGGACCAGCTTATATGAGATGGATGTACCCTGTTGAACGTTATATGAAAATATTAAAAGGGTACGTGAAGAACCGAAGTCGACCAGAAGGTTGTATGGTTGAAAGATACATCGTTGAAGAAGCGATTGAGTTTTGTACTGAATATTTGTCTAATGTTCAGTCAATCGGACTCCGCAAGTCTCAGCTTGTCGAAAAGAAAGAAGGAAAAAATCTAATTGGAAATAAAATCGTGGCAGTATCAAGGGTCGAACGGGATCAAGTGCATTTGTATGTTCTGCACAATGAGAATGAGGTTGAGCCGTATGTTGAAATTCACAAGGATGTTCTCCGAGGTTTAAATCCCAATAGAAATGAAAATTGGATAGTACGAGAGCACAATCGATGTTTTATACCTTGGTTTAAGGATCATATTTATTCAAAGTATTATTCAGATCCCGCTTCAATAACAGAAAGGTTGAGATGCTTAGCATATGGTCCAAGTTTCCATGTTTTTTCTTATAGCGCATACGCGATTAATGGATACACATTTTATACCAAAGAACAAGATGATAAAAGTACTATGCAGAATAGTGGTGTCACCGTGGTAGCTGAAGCAATGCACATATCAAGTGTGAAGGACTTAAACCCCAAATTTGCAAATCTGTCGTATTTTGGTGTTATCGAGCGCATTTGGGTGTTTGATTATGAGAAGTTTCAGATTCCTATATTTGGTTGCAAGTGGGTTGAAAATAATAACGGCATTCGAATGGATAAGTCAGGATTTTTGCAAGTGGATCTTAATAGGGTGGGATACAAAGATGAGTCTTTTATTCTAGCCTCTCAAGCTAGACAAGTGTTCTATGTCAATGATCCGAAAAGTACGAAATGGTCTATAGTTCTTTTTTCCAACAAAGTAATTGATGAAAACACTGGAGATCAAGGTGATATTGATGTTGAGATTGAATCGTTTACCAGAAATGATCAAGATGAGAATATTATATCAAATGATTCATATATTAGAAATGATCATAATGAGGGTATTTGGATCAATCCAACCGTCCGTGTTGTTAAGAGACATGTATAACATATTCCAACCAAGAAAAGAAAGAGAACTTAGTGAAAAAGGTACAGGTCAAATGATTTTAATTGTGCTCTTTATTACAGGTAAAATGACTTTTATGATTTTAATTGTTTTTACATTTGTCATCTGATTTTAATTGTTTTCTTTATTACAGGTAAAATGGCTATTATGAAGTCAATCATTCGTGCAAGGGGCAAGGGATACTCGAAAGTATCAATTGATATTTGTTTAGATGGAGATGTTCCATTGTCGTCAAGCCTCATTCGCGTAGATGATGATGCTGGATATTTGAAAGTATCCCTCTACGACAATGGAACATGTCCATCTAAACAAATATCAATTCTATCTTCAAAAGATAAGAGACCAAAAATATAAGGGGATTACGCAGCAAATCGAGTCAGTTGCATAAAAAAAAAAGGTATAAACACAATTATATGATATTTATGCATAGAAAATGTTAATTCTTGATCTTATACATCACCTAACTAATTTTATGATATTTTAGGTTCATGCTATTGATATTGAACAAAAAGAGGTTGTTGCTAAGAAGACTGCTGCTAGCAAAAAAAACATACATCTCAAAGATGCTTTTGCTACTTAGTTTTATTTCTTTTTAAGTTATGAATTGGTTGTATATAGAATCTTTAGAAGTTAAACGATTATATATCAGTGGATTGTTGTATATGTATGGATTGTTGTATATAAGGCTTGTTGAATGCAATGTGTGAAAAAGGGCTTCAAATTATATAGTTTTAGGTGTACTGCTTCAATATACAGGTTGTCTAAAATAAATAAATAAATATAGCGCTTTTTAAAAAAAATAAAATTAAATAACCACCCACTTTAGAGGGCGCTTTTTAAAAAAAGCGTCCTCTAAAGTGGAAACATTTAAGGGTTTAGAGGGCGCTTTTACTGGAAAGCGCCCTCTAAACCCTTAAAAGTTTCCACTTTAGAGGGCGCTTTCCAATAAAAGCGCCCTCTAAACCCTTAAATGTTTCCACTTTAGAGGGCGTTTTTTTTAAAAAGCGCCCTCTAAAGTGGCCCTTAAAGGGCTTAAAGAGCCACTTTAGACAGCGCTTTCACTAGGAAAAAAAGCGCTGTCTTTACCTATGTCAGCGCCAGATTAGAGGGCGCTTTAAAGCGCTGTTATAGGCCAAAAAAAGCGCCCTCTTTTCCCTTATTTGGCGTAGTGTTTATAATTTATTTTATTTTATTTATCAATTAAATAAATATTTCGTTTGAGACTAAATATTTGAGAACTAATCTTAATGTTGGATTAAACATAATATATATCATAAGTGAGAGTGTGAGTGTTAGGGCAAAACTAAGGTTTAGAACATATCCCTAAACGACGCATCTGAGTCTGGGAAGACCATTTTGGGAGCGATCGTGAGGCAACGATTTGGAAAAGGAGGAACATTAAGACCTTGAAAGCTCAATCGATAAGGTAAGGGAGGAATTCTTACTATATGATAGGTTTTTAGGCAGCAGGATGATGAGGGTTTCATTCCCCTCTCATCAACGCCAAGGATCTTTGACCCTATAAATGGCTAAAATTATATGAAATTGCATGTTTGTGATTGTTTTATTAAAAAGTATCGATCGCTGAATGTTTGACCAAATTGTGTTTTTTCAAAACCCTTTTGGTCAATTCTATAGGATAATATCTCATAAGTGTTTATAGGGATAATGATATGAATATGAGTTTTTTTAGTGTTTAAGGCTGAATCGATCGTTTGTTTATCTGTGTTCAAATGGGATAATCCCATTTGGTCACTTTTGGTGAATCAATAATAATATTTGGGTATTTTAATCGATAAAATAATTTTTGAGAAAATCTTTTTAAATTACTATAACAACTAATGATTTTTAATGAAATATAAACATTTTATGATTTGATGATAAGTTTTAAGAACGGAATAATTTTTCCAGATTCCAGAAAAATAAAATTATAATTTGGTCGATTAGTGATTAGACATATGTTCAATGACTTAATCAATAAAAAATAAATTTTTCGATAACTTTAATCCTTTTTTCATAAAAAATAACTTAATCGATAACTTTCTATGTAAAAACTCTAAAATTAATCTTTTGGGAAAAATCATAACTTTTGCGACTTTGTCATTGAGAACTGTATGCTATAAGAACTTGTTCTTGGTAGACGGAAACTTGGAAAATATGAGGTAGGATGGCTGGTTGCACGTATCGAAGGAGAAGTCGCGCTTCAGAGCGGTTCAGCAGAACTTTGCGCAGGTTTGGTATCTGATGTCAGAATAACTCATATTATATCTTTTGGAAAGGGAATCGTCCTGGGAGTCAAACTCTCTATTATGCAGTGATTATTCGTTTTTTAAGTTGTTTAAGTTCCGAAAACAACATTTTCCTATTTTCTGAAATTTTAGCAATTTATGTTTTAATTGTTTTATTTATTTATTTTGTTTAGGATTTAAAGCCCATAAGACTCATTAGATTTTCTTTGTTTTATATATTTAAAAATCTTTAGCAATGTCATAAGGATTAACCTTTTGATTATAATAAATTTCAGAGTTTTGTTTAATCTTTCTGGTGAATAATAATATTTTTTATAAATAAAGATAAAACTAACAAAATCTTTTTTTTTAGTTGAAAGAAGTCTTTTTGTTGGAAATTTAATGTAGTTAGTTTTGATAACTTTAAATTTTCGTAATAAAATTAAATTAAGTATAAATATTATATTTAATTTAATTCTTTTGAGGAATTAACGTTGTTACGATGTTATTCTGGAGGACTATGACTAGCAATTGGGTTCATACTTGAAATATGTTATGGTGATAGTGATGAAATATCAATTTTTGGTGAATATACAACCTTTGATGATGTTTGGGTGATTTTCTGTGGATGTCGGTTTGAATCCTTATAACATGTCATGCATTCATATTATTTTGGAGTTAGGTGAGACTTCAGTCTATTTTTGGATGACCTCAAATTCTATGGTGGGGATCGTTAGTCTATTTGAGGGACTAAAGGTATGTCTCAGATCCTATGGTGGGTATCGTCGATTCAGTTTAGGGGTCGGAGAATATTTAGGATGGTATACGATATAAGTAACATAACTCTGATGTTCACAAAACTTTGGTACCACATGCATTTAGGTGATGGAGTTGGTGAACATTAGTCTTGCATACATTAATATGTCTTGTGATGAATGTTTGTTTCGATGTTATGTTTTATGTTTATGATTGCGTGATTATTATTCATGTTTTGAGTGAATTATATTTTCTCGATTATCATACTATTTGCCGAAACTATCACCATTATTATATGTAAGTATATTCTCACCCCTTTCTTGTTTGCTTGGTTTTGTGGTGTGCTTTGCACAGGTGATTAGCATGACTGAGGTTTGTTGTTGCAGTGAGATGACTGTTGCCCCTCAATAGACTTTTACCTTCCGTATATTCTAGTTTTCGAATAAGAATGCTTTGGTCTGTAACACTAGAGATAAGGGTGTTCTTTTGCATTACTTTGATTTGTTTGTAATCAACTATTATGAGATTTTGATTATGATGTATTGATTCAGTTCTATTCAGACATGTTTTATGGTGTTTCTAAATAAATTTATGTTGTGCAACATCTGTTGTTTTATGATTTATGAAGTATTTATGATGGAGTAACATCATTTTCCTGTTATTTTTATTTAAAATTTATTATCTGGGGTTTAGGGTGTTATATAGTGGTATTAGAGCATAGTCGATCCAATCAGACAATATTTCATTAATTATTTACTTCCTTATGTGTGACGAGTTTAGTTAAACTTTGTCAACACATTCTTTCTTCTAACAGATACTTGCTTGAATAGAGAGATATGAGGTGATCATGGTTTGTACAGGTTTGTACAGGTTTCTAAGAAACAAACCTCCAACTTTCAAGGGAAAGCATGATTCGAATGGTGCTCAGACATGGTTGCAGGATTCTGCTAATTAATTGGAGGAAATACTGAAGGATGAAGCACAAGTTTTTGAGATGTTTGCATCCCTGAAGACTGAAAGTAAAGAAAAGATAGGTGGATTGCCGATGGTGTGTCATTTTCCAGAGGTGTTTCTAGACGATATTAATAATCTTCCACCATAAAGAGAAGTGGAATTCAACATTGATTTGATACCAGGAACTAGAAGGGTATATATGGAACCGTATAGAATGTCTTAGCAGAGTTAGCTGAATTGAAGGAGCAATTGGAAGATTTACTTGAAAAGAAGTTCATCAGGCCTAGTGTATCACCTTGGAGAGCTCCAGTCTTGTTAGTAAAGAAGAAAGATGGTAGTTTGAGGTTATGTGTGAACTACAAACAACATAACAAAGTAACTATCAAGAATAAGTATCCACTTCCCAGAATTGATGATCTTATGGACCAACTAGTGGGAGAATGTGTGTTTAGTAAGATTGACTTGAGATCGGGGTATCATCAGATACGAGTGAAAGATGAATATATTTGTAACATTGCCTTTAGAACTCAGTATGATCACTATGAATATTCGCTGATGTCATTCGGAGTTTCTAATACGCCTGATGTATTTATGGAGTATATGAATATAACTTTTCACTAGTTCTTAGATAAGTTTATTGTAGTATTCATTGACAATATTCTTATTTACTCTAAATCAGATGAAGAACGTGCATAATGTAACACCCCGAATTTAATTAATTAATTAATTTGAATTATTTAGATTTTTATAGGATTAATGGGTGTTTTAAATTAATTGTGTATGATTGTGGGAGTAGGTATCCTTGAAATATAAGTATGGGGGAGTAAGAGTTTGGTATAGTTGTTGATAATTAATTAGAATTTTAATTAGTGATTGAAATAAATAATGTTTTATTCGAATTAATTAAATAAATAATAAAATAACCAGAATATGAGCATCTTAATTAAATAATGAAATTTAGTTATTTTACTTATTTAATGGGGATAATGAGAATTTTTAATAATTAGCCTATAACTATTTTATTTAATTGGTTGGAATAAAATAGAAGAGTAGAAATAATATGGAGAAACAGAAGAATATTATTAGTATTATTTTATTTAAAAAAATTAGAGCCAAGAGGGGTATGGTGGTAACTAAGATGATAAGTGAGGGCAATGGTGGAAGTTCCTAATTGAGGGGGAATTAAGTTAATGATAAAAATGTTAGTAAGAGAGTTTGGAGGGTTTTACGTAAAATAGAATTTTGTGGTGAGAAGGGGCAGGGGTTAGGGCTAAAGGAAAACTCCATTGTTAAAGCTTGGAGTATGCATCCTTTTGGAAAGTCTAAGGTAAGGGTGAGAACTTGTTCCAATAGTAAATGATATGATAGAAGGATAGAATGGAGGAACCCTTAACCTCCTTAGGGTTGAGTGTTTTGATTCATAATTTTAAATTTGGATGCTATGGTGATTATTATATGATGATGATATGATGAATTCCATGTGTCTTATATGTGTGTAGTTTTCTGTTTTGATGATTAAACTTATATTCACCATTGTTGCAATTTCGAAGGTTTTAGGCATAATCTTAAAGTTGTGATTAAGTTATTTAATTGTGTTAAAACTGTAAATTAACTTTATATAATTAAAGTATTACATGGGTCATAATTTTCTGAGCATTTGCCTTTTTACGGAATCGAAATCGGAGGTCCGAAAGGCCTCCAACAATGAAAAACGCAGAAAATTCTGCATTCCGTCCGTCGCAATCGCGAGCATTTTTTATGTTTTTCGGTCGAAATCATTTTGGTCATAACTTTTGATCCGTAAGTCCAAATCGAGTGTCGTTTAAAGCGTTGGATATCTGAAGCAGAGGGCTATAACTTTTTTCAGGAATAAAATAATTTTGGAGATTATTTCATGGATGTTTTTGGGGTTGAAGGAGATGAAAATTATGTTGGAAATTTTAGAAAACAACAAATTTTTAATAACGCCTTCGTGCACGGTTTTGATCATAACTTTCAACTCGTGAATCATTTTGGGTTGGGGTTTGAAGCATTAGAAAGCTGAATCTAAGAGATATAATGTGATGGTGATAAGTGAATTTATTGAGTATTATTCCTATTCCTACTGTGTTGGTGAAGTTTTTGTTCATACGTTCGGTTAATGAATTGTTGACACATCCTGACGATTTTTGTCATAACTTTTATTTCGTAAGTACGATTTTGATGTCGTGTGAAGTGTTAGAAAACTAATGCTCAGACTTATAACATGGTAGTTATTATTGATATGTTTTAATAATATTCACATGCCTAATATGTTAATAAATGTATTGGTTTATATGTTTGGTTGATCAATCGTTGCATTGTTGTAATATTGTGGTGTGATGATTATGTTGTATGTCGATGATGTTAAGATGTTGATAAGTTGCTGATGTTTGTTTATATGATTCACAAGGCAACATGAATTAGTTGTTGCATGATGAATGATGTTATGCATAAATGATGAGATGTGTGTGGGGATCCTTTAGGTGAACCTTGTTGTGTTAATGCATGTTATTTGAGAGTCATGCATCTTGGTGTACGGGCTTCGGTCCAATTTTGGTGAGCCTCGATTCTAGGATGATGGATCGGGTGCGAGTAGCTAATTCTTATTATGGGGAATTGGTGAAGCGTTACCTATGTTAATGGTAACGAGTTTTGGTGAGCCTCAATCCCATTGTGATGGATCGGGTGCGAGTAGCTAATTCCTATTATGAGGGATTAGTGAAGCGTTACCTATGGTGATGGTAGAAATTTTGGTATGCTCCGGTTCTAAGAGAGAGTCGATCTTATGGTGGGGATCATGGAGTGAGATGAACCTGAGCGTTCATATTTGGTACCATGTGCATGTCGAGTCGGTGTTGAGTACATTGCATAAGTGTTGCATTTTTATTGATTGTTGTTGATGTGTTGTTGGATGAAATGTTATTGCATATGATGTTAATGATAATTGAGATATGATTTGTATGATGTTGATGATAATTGATATGTTGTAGTGTATGATGTTGATGATAATTGATATGTTGTAGTGTATGATGTTGATTATGATTGGAATGTAAGAATGTGATATATTATTGTGCATGATTGTGTAGATGTACTTTATTCTTCATTCTATATCGTTATTATTGAAATGAGTTCTCACCCCTTCTGTTTGAATGTTGCCTTTACATGGGCATCATGCAGATACTCAAGAGTAGTATTGCTAAAGTAAGTGGAAGGTAGCTCTTGGATTACTTCTTTATTTTGTCTCTTTTAGTAGGGGTACCTTGCTCTGATCATGTAACATCGGGTTGGTTTAAACGCTTATTTTATTCCTTATGTCTGATTATGTTGAAGTTATAAGACTAATTTTTTTGTTGAGAATTCTTAAGATGTTGAGTTTATTGATTACAATTCTCTTATTTTGTTATTGTAAGACCCCAATTTTGGGCCCTAAGATCCCTCATGGCCCATATCATTCATATCATGACCTCAAGGATCAATGCATGCCTTTGCTTTCCTCTTAGTGGATAGATTGCCTTGTGGGTTTGTTTCTTGATCACCAAGCATACTTTGCATTTGTATATCTTTGCTTTCATATGTTTATTATTCAGAAAGTACAAAAATATTGTCAGTCTAACCTTGTTGCTTGCAGTTGAAGCAATCATCAGAAATTAGGTCAAAGATGGTCAACAGTCAGTCAAAGCAATGGATGATGGCCATTCTTGTGGAATTTGGGCATCATGATCAATAATCAAAGGTTCAAACAACTTGAGACATCATTAGAAAACAAGTTCTCAAGGAATTAGGGTTTGGAATTCATCAGAAGTGGTCCAGTCACTCAAAACCCTAGAAAAGTCAACAGACAGTCAAACTTGGTCAACTGTTGATTTAATCAGAGATTTGATGGATAGAATTGATTTGAAGGAGTTCATTCATGCTTGTATAAGCCTCATCTATCATGTTCAACCTCATCATGGAAGAAAATCAAGTCAAAACAGAAATTTTCCAGAAATAGAAAGTGGACCTGTAATTTCAACTGCCAAAAATGGAAACTTCTTGATCTTAAACTTACATCATGATACAAGCTTCAAATGAATTTTTGCCCAACATGAAAGTTGAAGATCTTGTCTTCCCATTTTCAAAAAGTCCAAGAACTCTCAAATCCCATGTGTGGTTGTCAAGATATGATCAAATCATTTTCACCAATTTTTGAACTTCAACAAGCCATAACTCTCAAACCATAAGGCCAAATTTGGTGGGGTTTTTTCCTACACACCACATTTTTCATCCTCTTTCCAAAAATATAAATTTCATGACCTAAAACCTTGCCAATCAAAATGGCATTTTTGGACCTTTTGCATTTAAATTCAAAGTTTGACCAAACTTTGACTTTTGGCTTCTTTGACTTTTTCTTGATTTTGCCAATTGGGAAATGTTCCATATATTATTTGTGACTTGTTCCAAGCCTTAAACCTTGTTCATTTCACCATTACATCACCATTATAGACCAAAATGCAAAATGGACAAAATTGGCAATTGGCTTCATTTGAACAAATCAAGTACAGCAGGTCTGCAGCACACAAAAAAAGCAATTGGCAAGGTCATTTACAGCATTTCCAAGCCCAACTCGTGTACAGCTTTGCACCTCCAATTCCACATTCTTCCACTTAGCAAAAGTGCAAATGAGTGCATTAACACTAAACCAGCTTAACACATCATTAGCTGACCTTAAACAGATGATATAAAACCTTGTTTCTGCACAAATGAACCCTAATTTTGACAGCCACCACACAGAAAATACACTCTCACTCTCTTCTTGCAAATTTGCATTTGGAAAAATTCTGTCCCGACCATCAAAAGACACGAGCAACCTTTGCTTCCTCCATCATCTAAACATTGTTTGGGAGTGCTTTTGAGCATCATTTGTCAACTGGAGCACCTCCTTTTGTTCTGCATCTCCAAGCATTCAACCATGGTGAAATCGAAATTGGACATTTTCCTGCATCTTTGAGCCAAGCAACCTCAAGTACCCTTCATTGCAAAGCATCATCATCATCTGTTTGCCCCTAAATCCACCAAAGCAACACTGCTTCACACTTTCTTCAAAAATAAGTAAGTAAATCGACCTCCCCTTTTTACCATGCTATAATATGCTTTTGAAAGGTATTCTTATGCTGACTCTAGAGAACTAAAGCATGCTTAATTTGGTTGTGTTTTGGCCAAGAAATCTTGAGTTTCATTTTTGTGTACAAATGCACTATCCATCGATTTGCTCATATGGTTGTGATTTCTTGAAAACCATTGCTATATGATGTTTGTACTTAGTTTGATGAAGCTATTGATAGGTGTATGGTTGATTTCTAGGCATGTTGATTCTTGTTGATTCTGCATATTATTGATGAGGGCATGCTGTTGTTTTGAAACCCTCATACTGTTTCCAGCATTCCACTTGTTGTGTTTGGTTTTGTTGTTATTTAAATGTTGCTGAATGATATTGCTATACCATCACCATGCTGATTGTGTGTTTTGGTCGAGACATTTTGTTTTGATGTTGGTGACAACATAAATTTTTGCTGCTAGTTAAACCCTGCTGTTATAATTTTTTTGCTCGAATGTTGTTTTATGATGATGTATGCATGAAGACAGTAAACACTTGTTGTTCATGATTAATACCTTAAGCTTTGCTCAGTTTCTTTTCCAGAATCATGTCTAAATTGGCTGTTATTGTTACATGTTGCACATGATATTTGTATGATGATGAATTTGGCTTGAGGATAAATTTTGAATGTTGCTTAACCATGTTGCTGTTATTTGAACCAAATACTTTGTCAAGAAAATTTCGTGAAGTATGCTTATGCTGTGTTGGTTGGTAATGCATGATGGTTGTATGTTTGTTCGAATCATGTTGGTTTGATATTGTTGTTGCTTGCTTGAAGACACCAAACCATGCTGTTAATGCATATTGTTGTTTGGTCTGCTGTTTGAATGATGATGATATCATGCTGCTGTTTCCAAAACATGCCCTATCCAGAAATTCCATTTGTTTTGTTGTTGGTTAATGATGATGCTATTACCATACTATGGAAACATTGATTGATTGTTGAATGTTAGTGATGATGTTGCTTCATGGCCGTGTTTTATTGTTGAGGCTGGATATGTTGGTCATTCATGGTTTAGTGTTTGATTGATGAGGATGCATGTATGTTGCTGCCAAACCCTAATGCTGTTTATATGCTGTCGTGTACTTTTGTTTTGTTTGATATGATGCTGATAAACATATGCTGCCATGCCTCTTGAATTTTGGTTGAGAATGTATGTTGATGATGAGCTTGTTTTGATTATATGATGAACATGAGTTACCATTGCTGCATTTGCCCTGCTGATTGAAAACTTCAAACTTGCTCATAAAATACCATGCTGTTGTGTGTTTAATGTTTGGACTTGCTTGGATGTTGATTGCATATGTATGAAAATACCAATGCCATGCTGTTAAACCTCAACTGTCCAGTATTTTCTTCCTGCTGTTGGTCTGTTGGTGCATGAGTCGTGCTCATGTGATTTGCCAAATGCTTGCTGCTATGCTGATTGGTCATACTGTAGAATGATGCATAAATCCTGTTGCTACACATTGCCAAATGTCTATGCTGCTATATGCTGTTGTTTTTTTTGATGAACATTGTTGAATGATGGAGCTTGCCATGCTGTTTTGAACCACATGAACGTGCCTAAAAAAAACCATATGAATTGCATTTGAATGCTGTTGTTTGCCTGTTTGGTCGAATGATGTTGATGTTCATAGTGCCCTGCTGTTTGCTATTTTTGAGTTGCTCAGAAATCCATTGGTTTGTGACTGTTATGTGTGGTTTGGTCGAATCATTGTGTTACATGTTGTTGATACCATTGCTGACATAACCTTGCTGCAGTTTTGAGATACCTTGAACACCATGCTGTTTATGTGCTATTGTGTGATCTGCTTGTTTCGAGTGTTAGTTGATGATTATGAGCATGAGGTGATGATGTTTGTTGCTGCTGTTATTTGAACTAAACACCATGTCCAGAAAATCCATGTGAAATATGTTGGTTTATTTGTTTGTTTGCTGTGTGAATGATGATGATTATTGTATGCTGGTCGAATGTTGCATGAACTTGGAAATGCCATGCTGTTGTTCTATGCTGCATGAGTATTACATTTGTGTTATCATGTTGGTTTGCGTGATTTTGTCGGAGGTTTGTTGGCCATGATAATTGTTTGAAGATGAGCATGTGCCCTGCTAGTAGAAACCCTATTGCTGCAGGAGTTTTCCAGAATTGGGTGGTGATTGGTTGTCTTTGCCTTTGCCACTGTTTCATTGGGGGCGGGCCAATCAGGACATTTCCTGGGCGCCCCCGAAACGATGTCGTTTTGTTTAATGAAAGCAAATATTACAAATTTGCCATCCGTTGACTTGGTTGACCCCATATTGCCATGCTTCTTGTTCGTGCTTGCACCAATTTATCATCCAATTTCACAAATTAATTTCTCATCCACATTTCATCCAAAAATCTTGAAATTTTTTCCTAATGATCATGAATGTGTCCTTCATTTAATGGTGATTTTTAATAATTTTTCCATTGGCTGGATTTTTTATGGTAATTATTTTCTTGACATGTATGCCAAAATGATACATCTTACCATTTCAATTGTGAAATTCTCATGTCATATCCTTTGCCTTTGAAATTTTTTGTGGTGAAACTAGACACATTGACCTTTGTTTCCATATAGAGTTTGTGCATTTCCCATTTATGGTTTGTGAGTTATGATTTTTTTGAAGTTGTGTGTTGCATTTGGTGCTATACCATGATCATGCATTTTCACAATTTTTGTTCACACACTTCCCTACATCCAAATCACTTCAAATTTTGCATGAATGATCCCTCATATGTCTAGTTTGTGTATGAATTTTCTTGGAATTAATCATGCTGTTTTCCATTTGATTGAGAATTTTCTTCCATATGTGGTCATTTGTTGACTTTTTGTGCTATGCCTTGCCAAATCTTTTGTGAAATTCTCATATCATATTGTATGTCCATGAAATTTCATATGTGATAACTAGACATCTCAAGCTTTGCAATGGTGTTAATCTCATTCATTTCTCTTCTGTTTTCAAATTGATATGATTTTTTGAAGTTGACCCATGCTTGTTGACTTTCACCATGCTTACTTGAATTTGGTGTGACTTCATGATTTTACTTGGCTGCCTTCCTCTCATCCAAATGCCTTGAAATTTTACATGTTTACCATGTTAGATGTTAGGATTGAGTGTGATTTATTTCATGATTTTTGAAATTGTTTGAGTTGACTTGTGAATGAAGTCTTTGCTGTTGACTTTTGTATGCTTCTCTTGCCATGCTTTGCATCCTTTTGCATATGAAATGACCATGATGCATGATATAATTATGAATCCAATTGAGAATGCTTCTTGAATGCTTAGACTTGGTTTGGGTTGACTTTTTTCTTGCTGCCTTGACTTTTTCTTTCATCTTTGACCCTAGGCTAGTCCTAGTGGCCTTCTGAGCTTATGTTGAGTTCATCTGTTTCAGGTTAAGCATCAATGCCTTGAGGATCATTCTAATATGTTTTAGTTTGATTGTTTATCATGTGCTAACCCTTGTCTTGTAGGTGACTCATATACTTGAGTCTTTGTGCCTTGCACAATTGGTCCCTCTGTGTGACTATTGGTTCATTTCATTTTGCTTTTGACTGTTGACTTGTTTACTAACAAGTTTGACTTTTTCAGGTACTTTAGTTGCCTAAGTTCTTTGAACTTGATTGCTTGCTTTGCTATTTAGCATTTGCTTTGAGGTATAATTACTTCTTCTTCATGTAGTCTGGAGACCCGGTCTGTTATTTGACCGGGCAAACTGTCTGAAGTCCTCCTTAAGAGGCAATGCTTGTGTTTGTTTATATTTGTCCCAAGCAGGAAAAGTCCTTCAAGTAAGGCAATTGGTGGAAGGTAGGGATAAGTAATCTATCCCCCACTATTCAGTGTGTCCTCTCTTTGCTCCCATTACATGGTTGAAGCAATGAGATAAATACCCAAGATCTAATCGAGTCAATAATGTGGAGAGAGTTCCTACTTTCTGAACTCCCACACTTTCTTTGATGCTCTCTCTGATTTGAGATTGAAGCAATGAGGCACACCCCTCATTTCCTATTCATCTGCTTCACCTGAGTCCCTCAATGGCCAGGTTAAGAGCAACCTTTACCCATTACAGTGGACTTTTAAAGTCAAACCCTCTTGTGTGAGCCCCCATTGTTTGGCTATAGAGTGTGCTGTTTGTTATTCATCGATTGTTTGATTTGCTTCATGTGCACTTGCTTGCCTGTATGCTATGCATTTATCATCATCATCAATTGCCATTAATACATGATCATCTCATTTATTTTGTGATGCTATCATTGTTGTTTGCCCATTGAGGACAATTGTAAGTCCATTGCTTTGGCATTTGCTCCTGTGATATGGAAGGATAGAGTGTAAGACCTCATTGGTCACTCATATCTTCTGTTTATCTGTGTGTATGTGAGGATACAGTTATAAGTCCCTGTAAGTTGGCATCTGTTATCCTGTGATCATAACTTGATCTGTTTGGTTTTGTATGTGAGGTTGCAGTTATAAGTCCCTGTAAGTTGGCATCTGCTTTCCTGTGATCATATTTTGTTTATCTGTTTGTATGAGAGGTTGCAATTATAGGTCCCTGTAAGTTGGCATTTGCATTCCTGTGATCATATTGTTGCTTTTGTTCTTGTATGCGAGGATCCATTGTAAGTCCCTGTAACGTGGCATTGGATTTCCTAGGACCATACTGTGGAGTTAACCTAAGTCCAGACAGATTGGCAGTTAACTTCCATTTCTCATCTTTGTTTTTCTTTTGAGGAGATTAGTGTAAGTCCATTGAGTGGCATCTGATATCCTGTTCTGTTTTAGGAGACTGGTGTAAATCCATCTATTGGTATCCGGTATCCGCCTTTTATTTCTTTGCCTGTGGAGATTAGTGTAAGTCCATTGAGTGGCCTCTGATATCCCATTTTGTTTTAGGAGATTGGTATAAGCCCATTGATTGGCATCCGATATCCGCCTTTTGGATTTCATCTTTGTTTGTTTTCTATTATCCATTGCATTCCAAAGGACACACTTGAATCATCTGCTATATGATTTCAAGAAGTGAACCTTCTAAGAAGTTTTACTATCCATCCTCATCCATTCATCATTCATTATGTCCTAAACCTTTTCACACTTTACTTTTCAAACTTGACATAAGTGTTGTGCAAACATCTTCATGTTTTCAAACTAAAAACCTGGACTCAAGTCCTTGACCTTTTTTCAAACTCATTTCATAATACTTATTTGAATTGATCTTAATCATACTTTGACTCCATTTTCATAATCATAATCAGTAACTTCACTCATTCACTTGTTTTGGCTTTGTCCATTAATGCTTTCATACATGAGCTATAGGTTTGATTTATCTTAGTGGTTGATGTTAATCTCACCTTCTGTCTTTAGTGATTGAATTGTAAGCCTTCCTTGCCTATTATAGGGTTAACCCCTCTCTGGCAAGTTGAAGCTTTTCTCACATGGTGGACGTTGTTGTTTATATAAGGTTGAGTTTTCTCCCGTGGATAACGTAAGACCTAGGGTTTGTGTTTAAAATTGAACCTAACCCACTTTTGGAAATCTTTTAGCCGAACTACGGCGTTCTGATCCTTACCTTTGATGGAAGGTACGTAGGCAACGGGTTCATCCGTTCGAACCCAATAAATAATAAAACTTGTATATTCTTTTCTCATCATCCCAATCATGTTTGCACAATATTTTTGTCATAACAAATAACAATTTAGCATAACAAGTGTGAAAAGGGCTCCCTAGGAGTACCTAGGACGTAGTGGGTGCCTAACACCTTCCCATTGCGTAATTTACCCCTTACCCAGACTCTCTGATCTTTTTATTAGTTTTCTACGTGTAAAACTTCTTAGGCTTTTGTTCGCTTTTTAGCCAGTCTTTTGGATAAATAAAAGTGCGGTGGCGACTCGAAAATTTTCATGTATCTCTTAGCTTATGGTTTAACCGATAGATCATATAGCGACGAATACACCGCTACAGAAAAGTGGCGACTCTGCTGGGGATATATCGAATCCCTGGTGGTATTGCCTACTTTTCACCCTTGTTGTGATATATGTTATTATTTGTCATTTCTGACATATTTTTGTACAATTTGGGATAAATGTATTGATTCTAATGTGTGAATTGCTTGATATACATTTGCTGTTTGCTTTGGTGATCTGTGAGATGAGTTCTATACCCGAACTCGAGTGCACTCTAGGATAGGAGAATGGCATAGTCTTGTCGACTGGTGTGGAGTAGTCCTTAGCCAGTTGACTTGCGAGTCCATTCACTTGGTGGAGGTCATGTTGAACTAATAATGTCACACAAGTTATTTGTGGTTAGGCATTATTCTTTCAATCATGTTCCGCAGAAGCCAAGGACCTTAGTTTACCAAACCCATCTTGGCCTATTTTTAGGACCGTAGTGCGGAGGTCGTTCAGATGTCAGTTCTGATGCGATTGTCACGCGATACTACACTCATAAGAGTTTCTCTTGAGAATATTCTTGGAATACGAGTATTCGTTCCTCCGATAATATTCGAGAGATGGAACGATGATTATGGGAACCTCTGATAGAACATGTCTGGCAGGTTTAAACCCTAGTACACTCCCTTTGGGTGGTTCTTAACCGAGACTCCATGCTCGTGACTCTCAACAAACCCGTGATTCGTGGTTGAGTCGTTCAAACATTGTTAATATCAATGGATCCCGGATCAGGTGTAAAACCTAAAATCCACCAAAGCGGCTGGTTGATATTAGGAATGTTTGAACCGGTTCATGTACCGTTAATATCAATGGAACTTGGGTGTCGATAAGGTGAAAACCTAAATCCACCAAAATGGATGATTGATATTAGGGATACATAGAGCTTTCCCACGACCTTTGTTTGGTGTGCTTTGTTTGATCCTTGAGTGTGTTTGTTGCATTCATGCATTCACGCATTCATCCGCATTCATGTCATCAAAAGAGAAAATTTTCAAGGAACTTAAAGGGTTATTTGCAAAATTTTCAGACATGGAAAGACCAAAAAGGCATACAAAGAAGTACAGCTTCAAACAGCCTGATGTAAAAGAGTTAAGGAATCTGACATCGTATGTATTAGATCCCTTGGGTTTCAAAGCTCGATATGGGAAGCTTCTGCCGTTGCTGACTACTCAGGTGGATGAGGGATTGATGAGCACTCTTGCTCAGTTCTATGATCCGCTCTATCATTGCTTCTTATTTCCGGACTTCCAGTTGCTGCCAACTTTGGAAGAATACTCTCACCTTATTGGGATTCCGATTCTGGATCAAGTGCCGTTCAGTGGCTTAGAGAGTATTCCATCTGCTCGAGAGATTTCCAGCTTGTTGCACATAGATGAAGATCTGATTAGAGCTAATCTTACTACCAAAGGCGGAATTCAAGGTTTTCCTTCCGAGTTCCTCATTGCCCAAGCTACCTTTTATGGGAAGGCCATGAGTGAGGATGCCTTTGAGGCTCTATTTGTGTTGCTCATCTATGGATTGGTGCTATTTCCCAACTTCGACAAGTTCGTCGACATGAACGCTATTAGGATCTTTTCGGTTCTTAATCCGGTTCCGACCTTGTTGGGTGATGCGTATGTCTCCATGCACCTGAGAAATATGAAGAATGGAGGAGTCATTGTCTGCTGTTTACCCCTGCTGTACAAGTGGTTTATTTCGCACTTGCCGCAGACAGTTGCTTTCAAGGAGAACAAGGGATGTCTACGGTGGTCTCAGAGACTCATGTCTCTCACCAATGATGATATCACCTGGTATGATCGCGTGTACGATACCGTCCAGATCATTAATTCTTGTGGGGAATTCCCTAATGTGCCTCTTCTTGGTACATGTGGCGGGATTACCTACAACCCTACGCTTGCACGTCGTCAGCTTGGGTTCCCCCTAAAGGATAAACCCCATAACATTCTGTTAGAAGGTGTGTTCTTTCAGGAGGGTAAAGATCCCCAAGGCCTGAAAGCCAGATTCGTCCGCGCTTGGCGCAATATTCGCATAAAGAGTAGGAATGAACTGGGTCCGAAGAACTGCATTGCTTTGGAGCCATACACCTCTTGGGTCAGACAGAGGGCTGCTACCTATCTGATGCCATACGATCATCCAAGACCTACACTGTTGGATGTGGCTGGGCCTTCAACCCTCCCTACCCAACGCGTAGAGGAGTTGAGAGAAGAAGACCTTTCGCGTGCCTGGATCCGCGAGAAAGAGGAATTGCTGCAGCAGCTCAAGGAGAAAGATGATATGATTGAATTTCTCGAGCACCGAGTGATCGACGATCCGAACGACACTTGGACTTCTCTGCTTCCTCAGTCATCCAAATTCTGGAAAAGGAAGTATGATCAACTTGCAAAGGAGAAAGCTGATATGGAGGCTGCCTATGAGAGAGAGATCAAGAAGTTGTACACTTCTCGTCTTCCAGCATCCCGAGCTGTTAGGGATCCATAGGATGTTATTTACCTTTTCTCTTTGTAATATTTAAGAAGAATGCTGTACTTCTTTGTCTTAATATTTTGAATGAAAATATTTTCCATGAGCAATCAAAATGTTTAAATATTCGAAATATTGCAAAAGAATACCCTGAGGGTTCCTTGAAAATCAAAGCATTTGCACAAGCATTTCATGCATCATTCCTGCATAAACAGGTACCCATTTTTCTGGTCTTCTGGTTCTAACCCTTTGCTCTTCATTTATTTTGAAGACAAGCTGACTCACCGGTATTATACAAGGGTCAACTCTGCAAGAATTATGGAGCAATTGGAACAAGAGAACCAGAGTTTGAGAGATGAAGTCGCCAGACTTGGCGCTCTGATGGAGCAACTTCTTGCTGCCCAGAATCAGCCTGCTCCCCAACAGCCAGCAACTCCCGTTCAGCGGACGGTTATATCTGAGATAGCTACTTCATCGGTGCCTGTCAGTGCCCATCAGCCAAACGCCATGCCTCCCGGTTTTCCTTGGGGGATGCCTCCCGGCTTTATGCCTGATCTGCCAGCTCCTACGTTTGCTCAAATGCCGGCATCTAGCCCGGTCCCTATTCCCGTTCCTCCTGTCGTGCATACCATGCCTAGGGTAGACGACACCATTTATCACTCTGAAGCTTCTGAAGGCTCAGATGTGCACGAAAAAATGGATGCAATGAACGATCAATTCCTCGAGCTGAGAAAGGAATTGAGAACTCTTAGAGGCAAAGATCTCTTCGGCAAGTCTGCAGCCGAACTTTGTCTAGTTCCCGGTGTGAAGATACCAGTCAAATTCAAGGTCCCAGACTTTGAAAAGTATAAAGGGAACACTTGTCCTTTGGCACACTTAGTCATGTATGCCAGAAAGATGTCCACGCAGACCGACAACGATCAACTCTTGATCCACTACTTTCAAGACAGTTTGTCTGGTGCTGCTCTACGTTGGTATATGAGCTTGGACAGCGTCAACATCCGCTCTTTCAACGATCTTGGCGAAGCTTTCGTCAAGCAATATAAATACAACGTTGACATGGCGCCTGACAGAGATCAACTCAGGTCTATGTCACAAAAGGACAAAGAGTCGTTCAAGGAGTACGCCCAGAGATGGCGTGAGCTGGCAGCTCAAATCACTCCACCATTAGAAGAGAAAGAGATGACCAAGATTTTTCTGAAGACTCTTGGGTCATTTTATTATGAGAGAATGGTGGCCAGCGCTCCCTCTGATTTCACCGAGATGGTGAACATGGGGATGCGTCTCGAAGAAGGTGTCCGAGAAGGACGATTGGCAAAAGATGATGGTTCTTCCTCTAAACGGTATGGAGCGTTTAAGAGGAAAGAAGGTGAAGCTCATGCTGTGCAGTCTCAGCCAAAGCATCGAAGACCCTCTGTTCAGAGGAAGCCTGCACATCATTCCAAACATCAGCATCAGGTGGCTAGTGTGGCACCTGTATTCAAGGATAATGCTCAACAATATCAGCATCAGCAGCAATATCCACAACCGCAATATCAACAGCAACAGCAGCGTCCACAGCAACAGGCTTACCAGCCTCGTGGAAGTACAACCAATCAGGCTAATGTGAGCTATGATAGGAAGAAGGTCAGCTTCGACCCTATTCCGATGACATATGCAGAGCTTTATCCCTCCTTGTTGGAGAGGAAGTTGGTTTCTCCCAAGGATCCTCCTGCTATTCCTGCCAACCCGCAATGGTGGTACAAACCAGACCAGCATTGTATCTACCATTCCGGTGCTCCGGGCCATAACGTTGAGAACTGTTTCCCGCTGAAGAATAAGGTTCAAGACCTCATGAGAAGCGGAATTCTGAGTTTTGAAGACTCAAACCCGAATGTCACCAGGAACCCATTGCCTTCGCATGGGAAATCTGTGAATATGATCCAAGAAGACCTTGGGAAATACAAGGTGAAGTACATCAGTCATATCCGGCAGTCATTGGTTGGATTACATAAGATGCTGTGTCAGCACAGCTATTTGAAGCATAACCATGACCAGTGCCGCGTCTGTTCCGTTAACCGCTTGGGTTGTGATCAGGTTCGCAATGAATTGCAAATGCTGTTGAACGAAGGTACCATTGAGATTCTCCAGAATCGCAATGTGGATGTTGTTGAGCCCGAAGTGAGTGTTATCTCCCCGGTGTTCAAGTTGCCAGAGCCAGTTGTTATTCGCTACAATAGCAACAAGCCCAAAGCTTCGCCTTCTCTGATTATCAAACCAGCCGGCCCTGTGCCGTATTCATCCGACAAAGCCGTACCTTTCCGGTACAATCCTGTTGCTGTTCAGGATGGGGTCGAGGTTCCTTTGCCGTCAACTTCTGTGACCACTATCGCTGATGTTAGTGGATTGACCCGCAGTGGTCGTGTCTTTTCTGCGCCTGCTAAGGCTGTTGCTTCTGAATCTGTTGTGCACCCCGTAGGGAATGCTGTGAATGTTCAGAATCCGGCACTTGATGTCGCCAAACCCTCCTCCGTACAAAAGACTCCCATTTCTTCAGTTGTTGGCCCGAGTGGCATTATTGATGAAGAATCTGATGAGATGCTGAGGCTCATCAGAAAGAGTGAGTACAATATTGTAGACCAGCTTCTACACACGCCTTCCAAGATTTCTATCCTTTCTCTATTGCTGAACTCAGAGCCTCATAGGGAATCTCTGCAGAAAGTCTTGGACCTGGCATACGTTGATCACGACGTCACCTTGGAACAATTTGATAGCATTGTTGCAAACATTACTGCTTGCAACACCCTGAGCTTTTGTGACGCTGATCTCCCTGAGGAGGGAAGAGACCACAACATGGCTTTACATATATCTATGAATTGCAAATCCGACGCAATGTCCAACGTATTGGTGGGCACTGGATCGTCTCTAAATGTATTGCCAAAATCCACGCTCTCACGATTGTCATATCAAGGTCCTCCTATGAGGCAGAGTGGGGTTGTTGTTAAAGCTTTTGATGGGTCGCGCAAGACCGTGATTGGGGAGGTTGATCTCCCAATCAAGATTGGACCAAGTGATTTCCAGATCACTTTTCAAGTAATGGATATTCACCCATCTTACAGCTGTCTCTTAGGCAGACCATGGATTCACGAGGCTGGCGCCGTGACATCCACCCTACACCAAAAGCTGAAGTTTGTGAAAAACAAGAAATTGGTTGTAGTAGGGGGAGAAAAGGCTCTCCTGGTCAGTAATTTATCTTCTTTCTCGTATATTGATGCAGAGGATGAAGTTGGAACTCAGTTTCAAGCATTATCTATTGATAAACCAATCGAGAAGAAGTCTCCTTCATTCACTTCCTACCGAGATGCGAAGCTGGCCATTGAATGTGGTGCAGTTGCTGGATTAGGGAAAGTGCTTGAACTCGAAGATAACCGATCCCGGGCTGGCATTGGCTATGGTTCTGGGACATGCAACGAGCAAGGTCTGTTCACCAGTGGAGGATTCATCCATGCTGATCAACCTGCAGAGGAGGAAGCTGCTGCTATCATTGAAGAAGAAGATGCAGAAGACTTGAACAATTTCATTATTCCTGGTGGTGTCTGCCACAATTGGGTCGCTGTGGATATTCCTACAGTTATCCATAGATCAGAGTAAATTGTTCACTTTTGTTTAAAACCCTTCTCCCATGCCAAAAGGAGAAGTGATGACATTGTTGGCAAAGCATATATACAATGATGTTTTCATTCAATTTTTGCATTGTCAAAACATTTGTTTTTCCTTTGTTTTCACTTTTTGCTTTTCTTTATGAAATCAGTGATCACAAAAAACCCATAAAAACAAAAATAAAAGCTGTAAAAGCAACATTTTTCATCTGCATAATGATTTGTTTGTTTAAATTCTGAAATTTTTCTTAACCAAAATCATTATGCAGGTTGATCCTAAAACCCATTGAACATAATGATCCAACGCCATCTCCCAACTTTGAATTCCCTGTATTTGAGGCGGAAGAAGATGACGTTGAAGAGATTCCTGATGAGATCACCCGTCTCCTTGAGCACGAAGAGAAGATCATTCAGCCGCATCTCGAAGACTTGGAAACAGTCAACTTGGGATCTGAAGATTGTGAGCGCCTGGTGAAGATTGGGGCACTTCTTGAAGGGTCTGTTAAGGAAGATTTGATCAGCTTGCTACGAGAATATTCAGATATCTTTGCTTGGTCCTATGAAGACATGCCGGGTTTAGATACAGATATTGTGCAACATTTCCTGCCTTTGAAGCCTGAGTGCGTGCCTGTGAAGCAGAAGCTCAGAAGAACTCATCCAGATATGGCAGTGAAGATCAAAGAGGAAGTTCAGAAGCAAATTGATGCGGGGTTTCTGGTGACTTCGACATATCCTCTATGGGTGGCCAATATTGTGCCTGTTCCTAAGAAGGACGGAAAAGTCCGTATGTGCGTTGACTACAGAGATTTGAATAAAGCTAGCCCAAAAGATGATTTTCCTCTACCACACATTGACATGTTGGTAGACAATACAGCTAAATTCAAAGTCTTTTCCTTTATGGACGGATTTTCCGGATATAATCAAATCAAGATGGCACCAGAGGATATGGAGAAGACAACATTCATCACACCTTGGGGAACATTCTGTTATCGAGTGATGCCCTTCGGTTTGAAGAACGCCGGAGCCACGTATCAACGAGCTATGACTACCTTGTTTCATGACATGATGCACAAGGAGATAGAAGTCTATGTTGATGATATGATTGCTAAGTCCCGAACGGAAGTGGAGCATATTGAGCATTTGTTGAAGCTTTTTCAGCGTTTGAGAAAATTCAAACTTCGCCTGAATCCGAACAAATGTACTTTTGGAGTCCGTTCCGGCAAGTTGTTGGGTTTTGTGGTAAGTGAAAGAGGTATTGAGGTTGATCCTGCAAAGGTCAAAGCAATACAAGAGATGCCCGCACCCAAAACTGAGAAGCAAGTCCGAGGTTTTCTTGGCCGCTTGAACTACATTTCCAGATTTATATCCCACATGACTGCCACATGTGCGCCGATATTCAAGCTCCTTCGGAAAGATCAGTCTCATGATTGGACCGAGGATTGCCAGAAAGCTTTCGACAGTATCAAGGATTATCTGTCTGAACCTCCGATTTTGTCTCCGCCAGTAGAAGGAAGACCTCTGATTATGTACTTGACAGTTCTTGAAGACTCAATGGGTTGTGTACTCGGTCAACAAGATGAATCAGGGAAGAAGGAGTTTGCTATCTACTACCTCAGTAAGAAGTTTACTGATTGTGAGTCTCGGTACTCTATGCTTGAGAAGACGTGCTGTGCTTTAGCTTGGGCAGCTAAGCGTTTGCGCCAGTACATGATTAATCATACGACTTGGTTGATATCCAGGATGGATCCAATTAAGTATATTTTCGAGAAGCCTGCTTTAACTGGGAGGATCGCCCGTTGGCAGATGCTGTTGTCTGAGTATGATATTGAGTATCGAGCTCAGAAAGCTATCAAAGGTAGTATCTTGGCTGACCATCTAGCGCACCAGCCAATTGAAGATCATCAGTCTGTTCAGTATGACTTCCCTGACGAGGAAATTCTGTATTTGAAGATGAAAGATTGTGATGAGCCTACACTTGATGAAGGTCCAGAACCTGGTTCCAGATGGACGATGGTGTTTGATGGCGCTGTTAATCAGTATGGAAATGGAATTGGGGCAGTAATTGTTAATCCCCAGGGTTCGCACATTCCATTTACAGCAAGGCTAACCTTCAAATGCACGAATAACATGGCGGAGTACGAGGCCTGTATTATGGGACTTGAAGAATGCATTGACTTAAGGATCAAGTATCTTGATGTCTATGGTGATTCAGCTTTGGTTGTCAATCAGATCAAAGGAGAATGGGAGACAAATCAACCAGGTCTCATCCCATACAGAGATTATGCAAGGAGAATTTCAACTTTCTTCACAGAAGTTGAATTTTATCATATTCCTCGAGAGGATAATCGGATGGCAGATGCCCTTGCAACGCTCGCCTCCATGATTGTTGTCAGATGGTGGAATGATGTTCCCAATATTACTGTGATGCGCTTGGATAGACCCGCTCACATATTTGCAATTGAAGACGTGAAAGATGACAAGCCTTGGTATTTTGATATCAAGAATTTCCTCCAGAACCAGGCCTACCCGCCTGGGGCATCTGTGAAAGATAGGAAAACTTTGAGAAGGTTGTCAGGCAGTTTCTACCTCAGTGGTGAAGTGCTGTACAAGAGAAATTTTGATATGGTTTTGCTCAGATGCGTGGATAGACACGAAGCAAACCTATTAATGACTGAGGTCCATGAAGGTTCATTTGGTACTCATTCCAATGGACATGCCATGGCTAAGAAAATGTTGAGAGCAGGCTACTATTGGCTGACAATGGAGTCTGACTGTTGCAAGTACGTGAAGAAATGTCACAAGTGTCAAATTTATGCGGATAAGATTCATATTCCTCCGACACTCCTGAATGTGATTTCATCACCATGGCCTTTCTCTATGTGGGGAATCGACATGATCGGCATGATTGAGCCGAAAGCGTCCAACGGACATCGCTTTATTCTCGTAGCAATTGATTACTTCACCAAATGGGTTGAAGCTGCTTCATACGCGAATGTAACCAGACAGGTGGTTGTGAAGTTTATCAAGAACCAGCTGATTTGCCGTTATGGTGTGCCAGAGAGGATCATTACTGATAATGGATCTAATCTGAACAACAAGATGATGGATGAGTTGTGCGCTGAATTTAAGATTGCACACCATAATTCCTCTCCCTACAGACCCAAGATGAATGGGGCTGTTGAAGCTGCTAACAAAAATATCAAGAGAATTATCCAGAAGATGACTGTCACTTACAAAGATTGGCATGAGATGCTGCCATTTGCTTTGCATGGATATCGTACGTCTGTACGCACTTCAACAGGGGCAACCCCTTTCTCTCTTGTTTATGGCATGGAAGCCGTTCTCCCAGTAGAGGTGGAGATCCCATCAATGCGAGTCTTGATGGAAGCCAAGTTGACTGATGCTGAATGGATTCAGAGTCGTTATGACCAACTGAATTTGATTGAAGAGAAGCGATTAACTGCCATGTGCCATGGTCAGCTATATCAACAAAGAATGAAGAAAGCATTCGACAAGAAGGTCAAGCCTCGTGTGTTCCGAGAAGGTGACCTTGTGCTCAAGAAAGTTTTGTCTTTCGCGCCCGATTCCAGGGGCAAGTGGACTCCAAACTACGAGGGTCCATATGTTGTTAAGAGAGCCTTTTCAGGCGGAGCTTTGATGCTTACAACAATGGATGGGGAGGATTTCACTCGTCCTGTGAATTCAGATGCAGTTAAGAGATACTTTGCCTGAAAAAAAAGTATATGCAAATGAAAAAAGAATGAAAAAACAGAATTGCTCGCTAAGTTGAAAACCCGAAAGGGCGGCTTAGGCAAAAATGAGCGTCTCGGTGGAGAACCCGCAAGGGTAATCCAGGCAAAAATTAGAGACTTGAAAAAAAGAGAATATTTGCATCCCGCTAGATTGAGTGCCTCACTCTGGGGCAATCTAGGCAAAAATTAGGGATTTGGCAAAGTAACTGCATCCTGACAAGACTTTCTGTTCATCAGTCGTCATTTCGTCAGAAGATTCTCGATTCGTCGTCAACTGAAGCTTCAGATACATCGAGATTCAAATTGGTAGAGAAAGGATCATTATGTTCAATGTAGCCCTCTTCCAATATATATCACTGATTTCAAATTTGTACAGATCTATGGAGTCTTGCCATTTGCAGACTACCATTCTATCAAATCAATTTGAGCTTTTTATCCAATTATTTGCACTCTTATTTGTTTCAATTCAACAAATGTTTTGCATTGTTGTAAATTGATAAGATGTCATTGTTTAAACAAATCAAATCTTTCAAAATTGTTGTTTTAAACAAAGTGAACATTCACAAGATTGAAAGGATACTCAAGAATATCTCAGTGCTCTCCCGAGGGTGGCATGATTCCCAACAGGTAAGACATTTGCTCATACTCCTGGTTTGGTGGTATCTTCTTTCTTCAGACCTTTGTTGAGGTTGTTCCTCAGACAGAGTTGTTGTTGGGGTTGTTCCCCAGTACAGATCGCAAGCAGAGTGTTGTTGAAGATTTCGTTTTTCTCCAGCAGCAGTTTCCCCTAGCTTGGGTGTTTTCTTGAGAAGTTTCGGCGGTTGATGGTTTGTTACCTTGGTGCCCCGTCACTTTCTCCAGTGGGTCGTATATCCCCAGACTTTATTTGTCTCCTCAGCGCAGTCATGAGTGTAACTGATCGATTGATACTCCCCTCGGAGTTGCGATGAGAGCTGTTATTAATATCCCTACCAGGGTTGCAAGTAGAGTTGTTACCGCTTTTCCCCATGCAGTGTGCCAGCAGGATTTGTCTGTTTCCTCAACACGTTTGTTTTCTTTTGAAGACTCTGTAAGTCGGTGGTTTGATACCCGGTACTTTACCTTTTCCCCGGCAAAGTCGTCTGTGGAATTGTTGCTATCTCTCCATCAGAGTTATTCTCTCCAGCAGAGCAGGATTTATTTTCCTGAGCAGTTTTGATTTGGGTTGACATCCCAGTATTTCAACCATCTTTTCCTCAGCACAGTCTGCAGAATGTTTGTTGCGGCAGTTTTGCCTGTTGAATACTCCTTCATCCCCAGTATGGTCGGATGATGGCTTTAACCTCCAGTGAACGGATTTGTTTTCCTGACTGTTTGTGATCCTCAGTAGAGTGGCTTATATTGCTGAATCTACTTGTTGTGATCAGTTTGCTGTATATTCTCCCCAAATGGAGTGGTTCGTTGCAGAATATACTTGTTTTATCTGTCCTCCCTCAGTGGTTTGTTCCCCAAGAGAGTAGCCGACAGTTTTCCCCAATAGAGTTGCTTATGCAGTCAGATTCTATTTGGATGATATCATTCTCCCTCAGTGGGTTATCCCCCAGCGGAGTTTATGTGGATTTGCTTCTACAGCAGTTCGTGCTTATTCATGCACTTTTGTTTCTCAGTCGACACTGGGATCCCCTGCCGATATCTTTGGGATTTCTCTTGTTCCCCTACAGATTCGTCTTGGTGGCTGTTTTGCCCGTTGTGACTTTCTGCACCCTGATTGGGTTGTTTCCTGATATCTCTGACTCGCTGCTTCTTCAGCAGTACTTGCAGATCTTTGCTTTACAGCATGTGGATCTCCGCAGATTGGCTCTCCAGCTGGTTTTTTCCCCTGGAAGTATAATACCGGACGTTTGGTTCCTGAACCTGTTTGTGTTAGAATTGTCTGTTTTGTTAGCATTCATCAAACATAAATCACGCATATTCATGCATATTCATAAACATTCAGATATTCATGTTGCATTTCTCGCCATATATCTTTTGTTTGTCGTGTCTCCTGCTATGGTGATATAGATCTCTTTACAGATCTCCCCAAGCAGATGTTGGGTGTTTAAAATCTCTCCATATAGAGTCAACCCCATAAGCAGAAATATGTCTGTCTTTTCTTCTGCAGTTCCCCACTGAGATTATCCTCGTGGATGACGGTTTCTTCCGTTTCCTCCCAACACATATATTGGGATGGATTTTCCTATTGGAGTTATATCCTCATTAGGACGTGTCTTTATTCAGTCTGTCTTTTCGGATCATTCCCGAATTGGCTATTTGTCAGATATCTTGTGCTTCCCAATGGGTTGTTCCCTAGCGGAATGTTTTTGGGCCTCTGCCTACAAACCAGCAGTTGTAAGTCCTATCTTTCCTGGCTTTCTTAACAGAATTTGTGGTTATACACCTTTTTATTCTCCAGCCAGAGTTCTGGTTTTCTACCCGTATACTCGGTAGTTGTAAATCCTATTTTTCCTGCTCTTCAGCAGTTGGTGGTTTGTTATAAACCCTATTTTGGTTTCCCGTGCGGATTTGTGATTTGTTCTGTCCCCACGCGGAGTTGTTGGTCTTCTACCCCGTATTCGGTAGATGTAAACCCTAATTTTGTGGTTATCTTCATCTAGTATTTGATGTTGATTTTCCGTTGCTTGTATAAGTTGCTCAGATCAGCACTTATATTCTCAGCAAGTCTTTTGTGGATAATTGCCGTATGCTAGCAATTTTATCCCCAGTGGGTCTTTTCACCGTATGCTAGTGATTTGTTCCCCGGATCATTGATTATTTATCAATGTATCCCCAGCTAGTCTTCTTTGGATAATTGCCGGATGCTTGCAATTTATCCTCAGCAGTTCACCTTTCATTTACCCTTCTGTTGGTAATGTCTGTTGCTCCTTTTGATTGGTTATCATTATATACCTGATTTGGTATCCCGATGCCTTTCTGTTCGGTTGATTTATCCTTTATTAACCCAGTAACCGGTTGTGGATAGTCTTCCTTGCGAGTATATTATTCACGGTCTGCCGGTAATGAATAATATATCTCATGCACTCTTCAGTCGAAGCCTTTTGTGTTTCCCCAGTCGAGTAAGATTCGTTGTTTCCCTTTGCGGAGTCGAATATATTCTTGTTGTTGGATAATTGCCGGATGCTTGCAATTTATCCCTTTGAGTTGTCTTTCGTTTACCCGTATGCTTGGTATCGATTGTCTCTCTTTTTGGTTAGTCACCTATTATATACCCAGTAACCGGTATCTCTGGTGTCTTTTCCTTTCGAGTGTATTATTCACGGTCTGCCGGTAATGAATAATATGTCTCATGCGCTCTTTAGTTGGAATCCTTTGTTGATCTTCCCCAACTGAGCAAGATTCGTATTCTTTGTAGAATCGAATAGCCATCCTTTAACCAGTTTGTGTTTTGGATGATGAGTGTTTTGGAAGTGAAAACCAATTCACGTTTTCGGTAGATCACCTATTATATACCCAGTAACCGGTATCTTTGGTGTTTCTTACCATGCGAGTTTATTATCTACGTTCTGACGGTAATAGATAATATATCTCATGCGAGTATCTTATCCACGGTCTGCCGGTAATGGATATTATATCTCATGCGCTCTTTGGGTTTGTGTCCCCATTTGAGTAAGATTCGTTTTCCCGTTGTGGATTCGAATGTCCATCCTTTAAGTTGTTTTGCTTTTTTCAAGCCCTCCTTTCGGATGATGAGTGTTTTGGAAGTGAAAACCAATTCACGTCTTCGGATCTTATCCTTAAACAACCCAGTAACCGGTTCAGGATAATTTTCCTTTCGAGTATATTATTCACGGTCTGCCGGTAATGAATAATATGTCTCATCTGAGTATTCTATCCACGTTCTGACGGTAATGGATATTATATCTCGTTCACTCTTGAGTCGATCTTTTGATTGTTTTCCCCTCAGAGTAAGATTCATTTTCCTTGTGGAATTGAATGTCCATCCTATAGACAAGTTTGCTTTTTCTAGTTCTCTTCAGGATGATGAGTGTTTTGGAAGTGAAATCCAATTCACGCTTTGGTCGGTCACCTATTATATACCCAGTAACCGGTATCCTTGGTGTTCCCTCCCTTCTGCTCCCTATTATGACCTCGGTCCCCCTGTGGAGTCAGATTTTTCCTGAGTTTGTTACCCGTATGCCTGGTAACATCTCATTTTCTTTGTTACTTCCCCCAGTGGAACTTTCTTTTGCTTCTCCTCAGGAGTCAGCTTGTGTCTCTCCAACGGATTTATTTTCCTTTGGAATTCTTTTCCCCAGTGTGAGTCCTTTACCCCCCAGTGGGTTCTCCTGTCTGTTTTCTGTTCTCCTAATCAGAGTCGTGTTTTGTTCACGCTGTGTCAGTTTTGTTTTTCCCCAGTTTGGAGTCGTGTATCGTTCACACATTTCTTTTTCTTTTATTATCCCCATAGAGTCTTGTTAGAGTCTCTGTTCCTGGTGAGTGTATTACTCCGATGGATCGTCTTTTCTTCTGTGTGAATCATATTCCCCACAGAATTTGTGTCTTTTGCACGCATACATCTGCATCATGAGGTCTCTTAGGGACCAAAATTTGTCTCATTACTGTTATTTAAGCCCATTCTACCGCGTCGAGATGAAGATTTCTAAACTTCACTTCTCCGGCTAGAATGACCTTAAATAGGGGCATCTGTAAGACCCCAATTTTGGGCCCTAAGATCCCTCATGGCCCATATCATTCATATCATGACCTCAAGGATCAATGCATGCCTTTGCTTTCCTCTTAGTGGATAGATTGCCTTGTGGGTTTGTTTCTTGATCACCAAGCATACTTTGCATTTGTATATCTTTGCTTTCATATGTTTATTATTCAGAAAGTACAAAAATATTGTCAGTCTAACCTTGTTGCTTGCAGTTGAAGCAATCATCAGAAATTAGGTCAAAGATGGTCAACAGTCAGTCAAAGCAATGGATGATGGCCATTCTTGTGGAATTTGGGCATCATGATCAATAATCAAAGGTTCAAACAACTTGAGACATCATTAGAAAACAAGTTCTCAAGGAATTAGGGTTTGGAATTCATCAGAAGTGGTCCAGTCACTCAAAACCCTAGAAAAGTCAACAGACAGTCAAACTTGGTCAACTGTTGATTTAATCAGAGATTTGATGGATAGAATTGATTTGAAGGAGTTCATTCATGCTTGTATAAGCCTCATCTATCATGTTCAACCTCATCATGGAAGAAAATCAAGTCAAAACAGAAATTTTCCAGAAATAGAAAGTGGACCTGTAATTTCAACTGCCAAAAATGGAAACTTCTTGATCTTAAACTTACATCATGATACAAGCTTCAAATGAATTTTTGCCCAACATGAAAGTTGAAGATCTTGTCTTCCCATTTTCAAAAAGTCCAAGAACTCTCAAATCCCATGTGTGGTTGTCAAGATATGATCAAATCATTTTCACCAATTTTTGAACTTCAACAAGCCATAACTCTCAAACCATAAGGCCAAATTTGGTGGGGTTTTTTCCTACACACCACATTTTTCATCCTCTTTCCAAAAATATAAATTTCATGACCTAAAACCTTGCCAATCAAAATGGCATTTTTGGACCTTTTGCATTTAAATTCAAAGTTTGACCAAACTTTGACTTTTGGCTTCTTTGACTTTTTCTTGATTTTGCCAATTGGGAAATGTTCCATATATTATTTGTGACTTGTTCCAAGCCTTAAACCTTGTTCATTTCACCATTACATCACCATTATAGACCAAAATGCAAAATGGACAAAATTGGCAATTGGCTTCATTTGAACAAATCAAGTACAGCAGGTCTGCAGCACACAAAAAAAGCAATTGGCAAGGTCATTTACAGCATTTCCAAGCCCAACTCGTGTACAGCTTTGCACCTCCAATTCCACATTCTTCCACTTAGCAAAAGTGCAAATGAGTGCATTAACACTAAACCAGCTTAACACATCATTAGCTGACCTTAAACAGATGATATAAAGCCTTGTTTCTGCACAAATGAACCCTAATTTTGACAGCCACCACACAGAAAATACACTCTCACTCTCTTCTTGCAAATTTGCATTTGGAAAAATTCTGTCCCGACCATCAAAAGACACGAGCAACCTTTGCTTCCTCCATCATCTAAACATTGTTTGGGAGTGCTTTTGAGCATCATTTGTCAACTGGAGCACCTCCTTTTGTTCTGCATCTCCAAGCATTCAACCATGGTGAAATCGAAATTGGACATTTTCCTGCATCTTTGAGCCAAGCAACCTCAAGTACCCTTCATTGCAAAGCATCATCATCATCTGTTTGCCCCTAAATCCACCAAAGCAACACTGCTTCACACTTTCTTCAAAAATAAGTAAGTAAATCGACCTCCCCTTTTTACCATGCTATAATATGCTTTTGAAAGGTATTCTTATGCTGACTCTAGAGAACTAAAGCATGCTTAATTTGGTTGTGTTTTGGCCAAGAAATCTTGAGTTTCATTTTTGTGTACAAATGCACTATCCATCGATTTGCTCATATGGTTGTGATTTCTTGAAAACCATTGCTATATGATGTTTGTACTTAGTTTGATGAAGCTATTGATAGGTGTATGGTTGATTTCTAGGCATGTTGATTCTTGTTGATTCTGCATATTATTGATGAGGGCATGCTGTTGTTTTGAAACCCTCATACTGTTTCCAGCATTCCACTTGTTGTGTTTGGTTTTGTTGTTATTTAAATGTTGCTGAATGATATTGCTATACCATCACCATGCTGATTGTGTGTTTTGGTCGAGACATTTTGTTTTGATGTTGGTGACAACATAAATTTTTGCTGCTAGTTAAACCCTGCTGTTATAATTTTTTTGCTCGAATGTTGTTTTATGATGATGTATGCATGAAGACAGTAAACACTTGTTGTTCATGATTAATACCTTAAGCTTTGCTCAGTTTCTTTTCCAGAATCATGTCTAAATTGGCTGTTATTGTTACATGTTGCACATGATATTTGTATGATGATGAATTTGGCTTGAGGATAAATTTTGAATGTTGCTTAACCATGTTGCTGTTATTTGAACCAAATACTTTGTCAAGAAAATTTCGTGAAGTATGCTTATGCTGTGTTGGTTGGTAATGCATGATGGTTGTATGTTTGTTCGAATCATGTTGGTTTGATATTGTTGTTGCTTGCTTGAAGACACCAAACCATGCTGTTAATGCATATTGTTGTTTGGTCTGCTGTTTGAATGATGATGATATCATGCTGCTGTTTCCAAAACATGCCCTATCCAGAAATTCCATTTGTTTTGTTGTTGGTTAATGATGATGCTATTACCATACTATGGAAACATTGATTGATTGTTGAATGTTAGTGATGATGTTGCTTCATGGCCGTGTTTTATTGTTGAGGCTGGATATGTTGGTCATTCATGGTTTAGTGTTTGATTGATGAGGATGCATGTATGTTGCTGCCAAACCCTAATGCTGTTTATATGCTGTCGTGTACTTTTGTTTTGTTTGATATGATGCTGATAAACATATGCTGCCATGCCTCTTGAATTTTGGTTGAGAATGTATGTTGATGATGAGCTTGTTTTGATTATATGATGAACATGAGTTACCATTGCTGCATTTGCCCTGCTGATTGAAAACTTCAAACTTGCTCATAAAATACCATGCTGTTGTGTGTTTAATGTTTGGACTTGCTTGGATGTTGATTGCATATGTATGAAAATACCAATGCCATGCTGTTAAACCTCAACTGTCCAGTATTTTCTTCCTGCTGTTGGTCTGTTGGTGCATGAGTCGTGCTCATGTGATTTGCCAAATGCTTGCTGCTATGCTGATTGGTCATACTGTAGAATGATGCATAAATCCTGTTGCTACACATTGCCAAATGTCTATGCTGCTATATGCTGTTGTTTTTTTTGATGAACATTGTTGAATGATGGAGCTTGCCATGCTGTTTTGAACCACATGAACGTGCCTAAAAAAAACCATATGAATTGCATTTGAATGCTGTTGTTTGCCTGTTTGGTCGAATGATGTTGATGTTCATAGTGCCCTGCTGTTTGCTATTTTTGAGTTGCTCAGAAATCCATTGGTTTGTGACTGTTATGTGTGGTTTGGTCGAATCATTGTGTTACATGTTGTTGATACCATTGCTGACATAACCTTGCTGCAGTTTTGAGATACCTTGAACACCATGCTGTTTATGTGCTATTGTGTGATCTGCTTGTTTCGAGTGTTAGTTGATGATTATGAGCATGAGGTGATGATGTTTGTTGCTGCTGTTATTTGAACTAAACACCATGTCCAGAAAATCCATGTGAAATATGTTGGTTTATTTGTTTGTTTGCTGTGTGAATGATGATGATTATTGTATGCTGGTCGAATGTTGCATGAACTTGGAAATGCCATGCTGTTGTTCTATGCTGCATGAGTATTACATTTGTGTTATCATGTTGGTTTGCGTGATTTTGTCGGAGGTTTGTTGGCCATGATAATTGTTTGAAGATGAGCATGTGCCCTGCTAGTAGAAACCCTATTGCTGCAGGAGTTTTCCAGAATTGGGTGGTGATTGGTTGTCTTTGCCTTTGCCACTGTTTCATTGGGGGCGGGCCAATCAGGACATTTCCTGGGCGCCCCCGAAACGATGTCGTTTTGTTTAATGAAAGCAAATATTACAAATTTGCCATCCGTTGACTTGGTTGACCCCATATTGCCATGCTTCTTGTTCGTGCTTGCACCAATTTATCATCCAATTTCACAAATTAATTTCTCATCCACATTTCATCCAAAAATCTTGAAATTTTTTCCTCATGATCATGAATGTGTCCTTCATTTAATGGTGATTTTTAATAATTTTTCCATTGGCTGGATTTTTTATGGTAATTATTTTCTTGACATGTATGCCAAAATGATACATCTTACCATTTCAATTGTGAAATTCTCATGTCATATCCTTTGCCTTTGAAATTTTTTGTGGTGAAACTAGACACATTGACCTTTGTTTCCATATAGAGTTTGTGCATTTCCCATTTATGGTTTGTGAGTTATGATTTTTTTGAAGTTGTGTGTTGCATTTGGTGCTATACCATGATCATGCATTTTCACAATTTTTGTTCACACACTTCCCTACATCCAAATCACTTCAAATTTTGCATGAATGATCCCTCATATGTCTAGTTTGTGTATGAATTTTCTTGGAATTAATCATGCTGTTTTCCATTTGATTGAGAATTTTCTTCCATATGTGGTCATTTGTTGACTTTTTGTGCTATGCCTTGCCAAATCTTTTGTGAAATTCTCATATCATATTGTATGTCCATGAAATTTCATATGTGATAACTAGACATCTCAAGCTTTGCAATGGTGTTAATCTCATTCATTTCTCTTCTGTTTTCAAATTGATATGATTTTTTGAAGTTGACCCATGCTTGTTGACTTTCACCATGCTTACTTGAATTTGGTGTGACTTCATGATTTTACTTGGCTGCCTTCCTCTCATCCAAATGCCTTGAAATTTTACATGTTTACCATGTTAGATGTTAGGATTGAGTGTGATTTATTTCATGATTTTTGAAATTGTTTGAGTTGACTTGTGAATGAAGTCTTTGCTGTTGACTTTTGTATGCTTCTCTTGCCATGCTTTGCATCCTTTTGCATATGAAATGACCATGATGCATGATATAATTATGAATCCAATTGAGAATGCTTCTTGAATGCTTAGACTTGGTTTGGGTTGACTTTTTTCTTGCTGCCTTGACTTTTTCTTTCATCTTTGACCCTAGGCTAGTCCTAGTGGCCTTCTGAGCTTATGTTGAGTTCATCTGTTTCAGGTTAAGCATCAATGCCTTGAGGATCATTCTAATATGTTTTAGTTTGATTGTTTATCATGTGCTAACCCTTGTCTTGTAGGTGACTCATATACTTGAGTCTTTGTGCCTTGCACAATTGGTCCCTCTGTGTGACTATTGGTTCATTTCATTTTGCTTTTGACTGTTGACTTGTTTACTAACAAGTTTGACTTTTTCAGGTACTTTAGTTGCCTAAGTTCTTTGAACTTGATTGCTTGCTTTGCTATTTAGCATTTGCTTTGAGGTATAATTACTTCTTCTTCATGTAGTCTGGAGACCCGGTCTGTTATTTGACCGGGCAAACTGTCTGAAGTCCTCCTTAAGAGGCAATGCTTGTGTTTGTTTATATTTGTCCCAAGCAGGAAAAGTCCTTCAAGTAAGGCAATTGGTGGAAGGTAGGGATAAGTAATCTATCCCCCACTATTCAGTGTGTCCTCTCTTTGCTCCCATTACATGGTTGAAGCAATGAGATAAATACCCAAGATCTAATCGAGTCAATAATGTGGAGAGAGTTCCTACTTTCTGAACTCCCACACTTTCTTTGATGCTCTCTCTGATTTGAGATTGAAGCAATGAGGCACACCCCTCATTTCCTATTCATCTGCTTCACCTGAGTCCCTCAATGGCCAGGTTAAGAGCAACCTTTACCCATTACAGTGGACTTTTAAAGTCAAACCCTCTTGTGTGAGCCCCCATTGTTTGGCTATAGAGTGTGCTGTTTGTTATTCATCGATTGTTTGATTTGCTTCATGTGCACTTGCTTGCCTGTATGCTATGCATTTATCATCATCATCAATTGCCATTAATACATGATCATCTCATTTATTTTGTGATGCTATCATTGTTGTTTGCCCATTGAGGACAATTGTAAGTCCATTGCTTTGGCATTTGCTCCTGTGATATGGAAGGATAGAGTGTAAGACCTCATTGGTCACTCATATCTTCTGTTTATCTGTGTGTATGTGAGGATACAGTTATAAGTCCCTGTAAGTTGGCATCTGTTATCCTGTGATCATAACTTGATCTGTTTGGTTTTGTATGTGAGGTTGCAGTTATAAGTCCCTGTAAGTTGGCATCTGCTTTCCTGTGATCATATTTTGTTTATCTGTTTGTATGAGAGGTTGCAATTATAGGTCCCTGTAAGTTGGCATTTGCATTCCTGTGATCATATTGTTGCTTTTGTTCTTGTATGCGAGGATCCATTGTAAGTCCCTGTAACGTGGCATTGGATTTCCTAGGACCATACTGTGGAGTTAACCTAAGTCCAGACAGATTGGCAGTTAACTTCCATTTCTCATCTTTGTTTTTCTTTTGAGGAGATTAGTGTAAGTCCATTGAGTGGCATCTGATATCCTGTTCTGTTTTAGGAGACTGGTGTAAATCCATCTATTGGTATCCGGTATCCGCCTTTTATTTCTTTGCCTGTGGAGATTAGTGTAAGTCCATTGAGTGGCCTCTGATATCCCATTTTGTTTTAGGAGATTGGTATAAGCCCATTGATTGGCATCCGATATCCGCCTTTTGGATTTCATCTTTGTTTGTTTTCTATTATCCATTGCATTCCAAAGGACACACTTGAATCATCTGCTATATGATTTCAAGAAGTGAACCTTCTAAGAAGTTTTACTATCCATCCTCATCCATTCATCATTCATTATGTCCTAAACCTTTTCACACTTTACTTTTCAAACTTGACATAAGTGTTGTGCAAACATCTTCATGTTTTCAAACTAAAAACCTGGACTCAAGTCCTTGACCTTTTTTCAAACTCATTTCATAATACTTATTTGAATTGATCTTAATCATACTTTGACTCCATTTTCATAATCATAATCAGTAACTTCACTCATTCACTTGTTTTGGCTTTGTCCATTAATGCTTTCATACATGAGCTATAGGTTTGATTTATCTTAGTGGTTGATGTTAATCTCACCTTCTATCTTTAGTGATTGAATTGTAAGCCTTCCTTGCCTATTATAGGGTTAACCCCTCTCTGGCAAGTTGAAGCTTTTCTCACATGGTGGACGTTGTTGTTTATATAAGGTTGAGTTTTCTCCCGTGGATAACGTAAGACCTAGGGTTTGTGTTTAAAATTGAACCTAACCCACTTTTGGAAATCTTTTAGCCGAACTACGGCGTTCTGATCCTTACCTTTGATGGAAGGTACGTAGGCAACGGGTTCATCCGTTCGAACCCAATAAATAATAAAACTTGTATATTCTTTTCTCATCATCCCAATCATGTTTGCACAATATTTTTGTCATAACAAATAACAATTTAGCATAACAAGTGTGAAAAGGGCTCCCTAGGAGTACCTAGGACGTAGTGGGTGCCTAACACCTTCCCATTGCGTAATTTACCCCTTACCCAGACTCTCTGATCTTTTTATTAGTTTTCTACGTGTAAAACTTCTTAGGCTTTTGTTCGCTTTTTAGCCAGTCCTTTGGATAAATAAAAGTGCGGTGGCGACTCGAAAATTTTCATGTATCTCTTAGCTTATGGTTTAACCGATAGATCATATAGCGACGAATACACCGCTACAGATATTACAATTGAAGTTGAGACTAGATGTTACTACTTGTTTTATCTTTCATAATTGTGATGATAATTTCGCTGCGATGATACTTTAAAATGGAAGTGAGCATGCAATGACAAGTTATAAATGTCTTATTATGTGAATATATAATACCGATCAGATAAGATGGATGTCGTGTAAACATCCCAGATATGATTCAGATAAGTGGGATGTCGTGTAAACATCCTTATTAAAAATGTGTGTATGAAAATTTACTATTGAAACCCGTGTTACGGAGCAGGTCATGTGTGTTATGAATGTGTGACACCCTACATGGTTTTATTTTTATATTTAATTTACGCGATAAATTATGTGTGAGGTTTAGGGTGTTACTTTAGTGGTATCAGAGCAGGTCGGTCCGTCCGGCCAGGTTGTTTAATTATGTTTGTTCCCTACTATGCGACATGTGTGTGAGAACACTGTCTATGCTTGTTTTATATTCCATTTGCAGGTTGGGAATGAAATAAGTGGGGAAGAAGCGTATGCTTATCTTGGATGTTCCAACTGTATCAAGCTTGGACATTATGTTGTTGCATGTAAGAGTGAAATGTTGGTTAGTTAACCTGTTTTGAGAATGTTGTGCTTTTCCTGAAACCGAAGAGAGGTTGGATTCGAGGATGGTGTTGGTTAGAAGAATGGTGTGATCCTTGAGGGAATACGGTCAGGTGTTCTCGTTAGTCGCTTCCTTGTGAGGGGGAAGGAGATGTTTTGGCTAGAGATGAGCCAGTGGTGAGTTGAGTATCCTGACGTGTTCCCTGAGGATGTGTATGGTTTATATTTTATTGGAATAAGTTGACGTTATTCTTGGAATAACTTGGTTGGAGTTAAACCAAGTGTTTAACAATTGTTTTGATAAGTTGGTGCAGTGTGTCGTTGATTGCAAGAGCTCAGGCGATGTTAAAGTTGTGTTGTTCCTAACATTGAAGATGTTGTGGATTCGAGATTCCTGTCTGCCAGTCAAGTTGGGAAGTCTTTAGGGAAAACGACCAGGTATGGTTAGTGTTGTTTCTCGGAGAGTGGAGAGAAGTGTGGCGACTAGCGTTATACCAGTGGTGCGTGATTCTTGATGTTTTTCTAAAGATATCTGCAACTTGCCTCTAGAGCGTGAATTTGAATTTGATAGAGGTGAAGAATTGACATTTGTATCAGCTAAGCAAGTGAGAGAATCCGTGAAGGATATGGAACAAGTGTTTGTAATGTTAGCTTCGTTGGAAGCTAGAGGACATGGAGTTGTTCGTGATCTTCCTAGAGTGTGTGAATTTCCTGAAGTGTTTCCTGAAGACATCAGTGATTTGCCTCCAGAGCACGAAGTGGATTTTTCTATAGACTTAGTACCTGGTACTAGTCTGGTGTCGATGACTCCTTATAGGGTGTCTACTTTAGAGTTAGGGAATTGAAGAAGCAACTAGAATATTTGCTTCAGAAGAAGTTTGTTTAACCAAGTGTTTCTCTGTGGGGTGTGTTAGTGCCATTAGTGAAGAAGAGGGACGGTAGTATAAGGCTATGAGTGATCTGATAATTGTATTGTAGGCATTGGAAGAGAACCATCTGTATGCAAAGCTTTTCCAAATGCGAGTTATGGTTAAAGAAAGTGAGTTTCCTTGATCATGTGATTCTAGTAGTGGTATAGTTATGAATCTATTGAAGATATGTGTCGTGTTACAATGGGAGACTCTGAAGTATGCCACTGAGATTAGAAGTTTTTCTTGGATTGACTGGTTTCTACAGGAAGTTCATTAAAGGTTTTTCAAATTTAGCATTGTTGTTAACTCAGTTGACTCGAAAGGGTCTAGCGTATGTTTGGGATGTGCATTGTGAAAAGAGTTTCCAGGAACTCAAGAAGAAGTTGATGGCTGCTCCAATTTTGATTTCGACGAATCCAAGTGAGTCCTTTGTTGTATATTGTGATGCTTCGAAGATGGGTCTAGGAGGTGTGTTGATGCAAAATGGTCAAGTTATGGCTTATTCTTAGAGACAGTTGAGATTTCATGAAAGGAATTACCCTACACATGATCTTGAGTTGACAACAGTGTTATTCATATGGAAGATTTGGAGGCACTACGTATTTGAATCCAAATTCGAAGTGTTCAGTGATCACAAGTGTTTGAAATATTTATTTGATGAGAGGAGTCGAATATGAGGTAGGGGAGATGGCTTGAAGTTTTGAAGGATTATGATTTCAATTTGAGTTACCATTCAGGTAAAGCTAATATTGTAGTTGATGCAATGAGTAAGAAGCTTTTACACAGATTGATGCTTAAGGCTCGAGAGTTAGAATTGATTGAGCAATTCAAAGATATGAGTTAGTGGGTGGAGAAACTCCTAACAGTGTGAAGTGGGATATGTTGAAGTCGACGAGTGGTATCCTTAAAGAGATCAGATAAGGTCAGAGATCTGATTTGAATTTGATAGATCGTCTCACAATAATCAACCAAGGTAACATATGTGATTTCCGAGTTGATGAAAATGGTGTGATGATGTTCAGAGATAGAATTTGTGTTTCTAATGTGCCCAGATTTAATAGGAGTATTCTTGAGGAGGGTCACAGAAGTGGATTGAGTATTCCTGATGCTAATATGTATCAAGATTTGAAGAAGATGTTTTGATGGCCAAGAATGAAGAAAGAGGATGCCAAATTTGTGTATGCTTGTTTGACATGTCTGAAGTCAAAGATCAAGCATCAGAAGTCGTTGGGTCTGATGCAACCATTGAATATTCCATAATGGAAATGGGATAGTAATTTCAGGGATTTTGTAACAGATTTACCGAAGACTTCAAAGGGATATGATTCAATTTGGGTGATTATGGATAAATTGACCAAATCGACTCATTTTGTACCAATGGGGACAATTATCCTTTGCAAAAGCTGAATGAATTGTATATTGATGATATTGTGAAGTTGAATGGTAATCCTTCAAGTATTGTATCAGATAGAGATCCGAGATTTACATAGAGATTATTGGAGAGTCTGCGGGCTACTTTAGGTACTAAGTTGAAGTTGAGTTCTTCTTATCTTACATAGACGGACGGTCAAATAAAGAGGACTATCCAATCCTTGGAGGACCTATTGAGGGTTTATGTGTTAGAACAAGGAGGTACTTGTGATAACTACTTGTCATTGATTGAGTTTACCTACAATACTAGTTTCTATTCTAGTATCAAAATAGACCATATGAGGCGTTGTATGGTAGGAGATATAGAACTTATTTATGTTAGTATGAGTCAGGCGAACATTTTGTGCTCGGACCTGAGATTGTTCACTTGACGACTGAAAAGATCAAGATGATCCAAGAAAAGATGAAAGCATTGTAGAGTCTTCAGAAAAGTTAACATGACAAGAGGAGGAACGTGCTTGAGTTCCAAGAGGGAGATCACGTGTTTTTGAGGGTTATGCTGGTAACTAGTGTTGGTCGAGCTTTGAAGTCTCGAAAGCCCACACCACGTTTTGTTGGCTCGTACCAGAATTTACAGAGGATATGAGAGATGGCCTATAGGATCGTTTTGTTGTCGCTGCTTGCTAATCTTCATGATGTGTTTCACGTGTCTCAGTTGAGGAGATATATTTCGGATTCATCTCATGTGATCCAAGTGGATGATGTGTAGGTGGGAGATAATCTGACTGTTGATGCATCATATATGCAGATAGAGGATCGGGAAGTGAAACCGATTCATGGTAAAGAGGTTGCCTTAGTGAAGGTAGTTGGGGTGGACCAGCTGGTGGGAGCATGACTTGAGAATGTGAGAAGCAGACGAAGGAGTCGTATCCGACTCTATTTTCCTCAAGTAATTTTTGAGGGCGAAAATTTCTTAAGTGGGGGAGAGTTGTAACACCCCGAATTTAATTAATTAATTAATTTGAATTATTTAGATTTTTATAGGATTAATGAGTGTTTTAAATTAATTGTGTATGATTGTGGGAGTAGGTATCCTAAAAATAGAAGTATGGAGGAAGTAAGAGTTTGGTATAGTTGTTGATAATTAATTAGAATTTTAATTAGTGATTGAAATAAATAATGTTTTATTCAAATTAATTAAATAAATAATAAAATAACTAGAATATGAGCATCTTAATTAAATAATGAAATTTAGTTATTTTACTTATTTAATGGGGATAATGAGAATTTTTAATAATTAGCCTATAACTATTTTATTTAATTGGTTGGAATAAAATAGAAGAGTAGAAATAATATGGAGAAACAGAAGAATATTATTAGTATTATTTTGTTAAAAAAAATTAAAGCCAAGAGGGGTATGGTGGTAACTAAGATGATAAGTGAGGGCAATGGTGGAAGTTTCTAATTGAGGGGGAAGTAAGTTAATGATAAAAAGGTTAGTAAGAGAGTTTAGAGGATTTTACGTAAAATAGAATTTTGTGGTGAGAAGAGGCAAGGGTTAGGGCTAAAGGAAAACTCCATTGTTAAAGTTTGAATTATGCATCTTGTTGGAAAATCTAAGGTAAGGGTGAGAACTTGTTCCAATAGTAAATGATATGATAGAAGGATAGAATGGAGGAACCCTTAACCTCCTTAGGGTTGAGTGTTTTGATTCATAATTTTGAATTTGGATGCTATGGTGATTATTATATGATGATGATATGATGAATTTCATTTGTCTTATATGTGTGTAGTTTTCTGTTTTGATGATTAAACTTATATTCACCATTGTTGCAATTTCGAAGGTTTTAGGCATAATCTTAAAGTTGTGATTAAATTATTTAATTGTGTTAAAACTGTAAATTAACTTTATATAATTAAAGTATTACATGGGTCATAATTTTCTGAGCATTTGCCTTTTTACGGAATCGAAATCGGAGGTCCGAAAGGCCTCCAACAATGAAAAACGCAGAAAATTCTGCATTCCGTCCGTCGCAATCGCGAGCATTTTTTATGTTTTTCGGTCGAAATCATTTTGGTCATAACTTTTGATCCGTAAGTCCAAATCGAGTGTCGTTTAAAGCGTTGGATATCTGAAACAGAGGGCTATAACTTTTTTCAGGAATAAAATAATTTTTGAGATTATTGCATGGATGTTTTTGGGGTTGAAGAAGATGAAAATTATGTTGGAAATTTTAGAAAACAACAACTTTATAACAACGCCTTCGTGCGCGGTTTTGATCATATTTTTCAACTCGTGAATCATTTTGAGTTGGGGTTTGAAGCATTAGAAAACTGAATCTAAGAGATATAATGTGATGGTGATAAGTGAATTTATTGAGTATTATTCATATTCCTACTGTGTTGGTGAAGTTTTTGTTCATACGTTCGGTTAATGAATTGTTGACACATCCCGACGATTTTGGTCATAACTTTTATTTCATAAGTACGATTATTGATAGTTATAGAAAGCTAACGCTCAGACTTATAACATGGTAGTTATTATTGATATGTTTTAATAATATTCACATGCCTAATATGTTAATAAATGTATTGGTTTATATGTTTGGTTGATGGATCGTTGCATTTTTTTAATACTGTGGATTGATGATTATGTTGTATGTCAATGATGTTAAGATGTTGATAAGTTGCTGATGTTTGTTTATATTATTCACGTGGCAACATGAATTGGTTGTTGCATGATGAATGATGTGATGTATAAATGATGAGATGCGTGTGGGGATCCTTTAGGTGAACCTTGTTGTGTTAATGCATGTTATTTGAGAGTCATGCATCTTGGTGTACGGGTTTCGGTCCAATTTTGGTGAGCCTCGATTCTAGGGTGATGGATCGGTGCGAGTAGCTAATTCTTATTATGGGGAATTAGTGAAGCGTTACCTATGTTGATGGTAACGAGTTTTGGTGAGCCTCGATCCCATTGTGATGGATCGGGTGCGAGTAGCTAAGTTCTATTATGAGGGATTAGTGAAGTGTTACCTATGGTGATGGTAGCAATTTTGGTGTGCTCCGGTTCTAAGAGAGAGTCGATCTTATGGTGGGGATCATGGAGTGAGATGAACCTGAGCGTTCATATTTGGTACCATGTGCATGTCGAGTCGGTGTTGAGTATATTGCATAAGTGTTGCATTTGTATTGATTATTGTTGATGTGTTGTTGGATGAAATGTTGTTGCATATGATGTTAATGATAATTGAGATATGATTTGTATGATGTTGATGATAATTGAGATGTTGTTATGTATGATGTTGATTATGATTGGAATGTAAGAATGTGATATATTATTGTGCATGATTGTGTAGATGTATTTTATTCTTCATTCTATATCTTTATTATTGAAATGAATTCTCACCCCTTTTGTTTGAATGTTGCCTTTACATGGGCATCATGCAGATACTCAAGAGTAGTATTGCTAAAGTAAGTGGAAGGTAGCTCTTGGATTACTTCTTTATTTTGTCGCTTTTAGTAGGGGTATCTTGCTCTGATCATGTAACATCGGGTTGGTTTAAACGCTTATTTTATTCCTTATGTCTGATTATGTTGAAGTCATAAGACTAATTTTTTTGTTGAGAATTCTTAAGATGTTGAGTTTATTAATTACAATTCTCTTATTTTGTTATTACAATTGAAGTTGAGAATAGATGTTACTACTTGTTTTATCTTCCATAATTGTGATGATAATTCCGCTGCGATGATACTTTAAAATGGAAGTGAGCATGCAATGACAAGTTATAAATGTCTTATTATGTGAATATATAATACCGATCAGATGAGATGGATGTCGTGTAAACATCCCATGTATGATCCAGATAAGTGGGATGTCGTGTAAACATCCTTATTAAAAATGTGTGTATTAAAATTTACCATTGAAACCCGTGTTACAGAGAAGGTCATGTGTGTTATGAATGTGTGACACCCTACGTGGTTTTATTTTATATTTAATTTACGCGAAAAATTATGTGTGAGGTTTAAGGTGTTACTCTAAATTAGATGAAGAACATGCATAACATCTCCGTATTGTACTTCAGGTTTTAAAATAAAAGAAGTTGTTTGCGAAACTATCTAAGTGTGAGTTCTGGTTGTGGGAAATCAGTTTTTTGGGTCATGTGATTTCTAGTGGCGGTATAGCGGTAGATCCTTCGAAAGTTAATGCAGTGTTATAGTAGGAGGCTCCGAAGGTGATTACTAAGATCAGAAGTTGTCTTTGCATGGTTGGTTATTGTCAGAGATTTATTTAGGGTTTCTCAAAGATGGCCTTACCTTTGACGCAATTGACTCAGAAGGGTAAACCTTTTGTATGGGATCTACAATGTGAAGAAAATTTTCAAGCTTTGAAGAAGAAGTTAACAACTGCACCAGTGATGATTCTACCTAATCCTACAAAACCGTTTGTGGTTTATTGTGATGTATCTAAGATGGGTTTAGGTGGAATGCTTATGCAGAATGGGTAGGTGGTGGATTATGCGTCTCGATAATTGAAGATTCACGAGAGAAGTTATCCTACACATGATTTGGAGTTAGTTGCAGTTGTTTTGTTCTGAAGATTTGAAGGTACTGCTTATATGGTTCTAGATTTGAAGTTCTAAGTGGTCACAAGAGTTTGAAGTATCTCTTTGATCAGAAGGAGCTTAACATGAGACAAGGGAGATGTTTAGAATTTTTGAAGGACTATGACTTTGGTTTGAATTATCATCCTGGTAAAGACAATATGGTAGTAGATGCTTTGAGTAGGAAATCTTTGCACATGTCGGCGATGATGGTCAGAGAGGTAGAAGTGATTGAACAATTTAGAGAGTTGAGCTTAGTATGTGAAGTGACTTCGAATAGTGTGAAGTTGGGTATGTTGAACCTAACCAGTGGTTTTCTTGAAGAGATCAAAGAGAAATGGAGATTGGATTTGGCTTTGGTTGATTCACTAACATTAGTAGGTCAAGGCAACAATGAGGATTTCCAGATTGATGAGAATGGAATTCTGAAGTTTCAAGGCAGAGTTTGTGTACCTGATGTGCTAGAGCTTAAGAGCATGATCTTAGAGGAGAGTCATCAAAGCAGTTTGAGTATTCATGCAGGAGCCACTTATGTATCCGGATTTAAAGAAAATGTTCCGGTGTTCATGGATTAAAAGGTACATTGCACAATTTGGTTATTCTTACTTAATTTGTCAAAAATCTAAAGTCGAGCATCAGAGACCGTCTGAACTAATGCATTTGTTGAATATTATAGAATGGAAGTGGGATATCATATGTATGGACTTTGTGACTGGGTTGCCGAGTACTCCGAAAGGAAGTGATGCGATTTGGGTGATTGTTGATAGGCTGACTAAATCGACTCACTTCATACCGATTAAGATCAATTTTCCACTACAAAGATTGGTAGAGATTTACATTGAGGTGATTGTGAAGCTTCATGGTATTCCATCGAGTATCATCTCCGATAGAGATCTGAGGTTTACATTCAGATTTTGGGGAAGCTTACGGGATGCTTTGGGCACTAAGTTGAAATTGTGTTCGGTCTATCACCCACATGCTGATGGACAGACTGGAAGGATTATCCAGTCTTTTGAGGACTTGTGTTCTAGAGCATGAAGGTACTTAGGATAGTTACTTTCCTCTTATAGAGTTCACATACAATAATAACTACCATTATAGTATTGGGATGGCACCATTTGAGGCGTTGTATGGAAGGAGATGTAGGACTCCTCTATGTTGGTATGATTCTGGATATAGCATTATACTTGGACCAGAAACTGTGCAGCAGACGACTGAGAAAGTCAAAGTAATTCAAGAGAAGATGAAGGTATCTTATAGTAGGCAAAAGAGTCACCATGACAAGCGGAGAAAGGATTTTGAATTTCAAGATGGAGATCACGTTTTTCTGATAGTCACTCTAGTGACTGGCGTTTGAAGAACCCTGAAATCTAAGAAGCTCACTCCTTGCTTTATTGGACCGTATCATATTACTCAGAGGATTGAAGTAGTTTCTTATCGTGTGGCCTTACCCCCATCTCTTTCGAACTTGCATGATCTTTTCCATGTGTCACAACTTCTGAAGTATGTTTATGATTCTTCGCACGTAAACTAGATGGATGGTGTGCAAGTTCATGACAATCTGACTGTTGAAGCAGCTCCTGTTCGGATCGCAGGTCGAGAGGTTAAGCAGATGTGAGGCAAAAAGATTACTCTAGTGAAGATCATTTGGGCAGGACCTGCTGGAGGTAGCATGACTTGGGAGTTGGAGAGCGGGATGAAGGAATCCTACCCATAGTTATTTTCACCAGGTAATTTTCGAGGGTGAAATTCTTTTTAAGTGGGGGAAAGTTGTAACGCCTCTAACTTATTTAATTATTTTTATTTAATTATAACATCTTATGAATTATTTGATAATTTATTTATGTGATGTTATTGTATTTTTGGATGTTTTATGATATTTTAGAGTATTCGAGAGTATTTTATTAAAATATTTGGGTGGGAGCGTTGGATTTTATTTAATTATTTAAAATAATGATAATGATTATTTGAGATTTATAATAATAATTATTTAATTATTTAAATATAGTGTGACACCTTATGTTAAAAAAATATTTTTCTTTTAAAATCAAATAAATATTTTGTTTAAATATTAAAGGTCTGACACTTAATTGAATAATTATTTAATTTAAGATTTATTTTATTTTATTTATCAATTAAAAAATATTTTGTTTAGGACTAAGTATTTGAGAATTAATCTTAACGTTGAATTAAACATATCCCTAAACGGCGCATCTAAGTCTGGGAAGACCATTTTGGAAGAGATCGTGAGGCAGCGATTTGGAGAGGGAGAAACATCAAGACCTTGAAAGCTCAATCAATAAGGTAAAGGGGATTCTTACTATATGAGAAGGAGGAACATTAAGACCTTGGAGCAGGTGTGTCAATGGTCTTTGTTATTGATTCAATATAAGATGAAATTGCATGTTTGTGAATGTTTTATTAAAAAAGTATCGATCCCTGAATGCTTAACCAAATTGGGTTTTCCCAAAACCCTTTTGGTCGATTCTACATGATAATATCCCACCAGTGTTTATAGGGATAATGATATGAATATAAGTTTTTTATTGTTGAAGGCTGAATCGACCGTTTGTTTTACAATATGTCTTCAAATGGGATAATCTCATTTGGCCACTTTTGGATGAATCAATAATAGTATCGATATGGGTATTTTAATTGATAAAATAATTTTTGGGATTTTTTTTAAATTACTGTAACAACTAATGATTTTTAATAAAATATAAATTTTTTATGATGTGATGATAAAATTTAAGAACTGAATAATATTTCTAGAAAAATAAGATTATAATTTGGTCGGTTAGTGATTCGACCTATGTTCAAATGAGATAATCTCATTTGGTTAACCTTTGTCCTTTTTGATTATTCTGTTAACCGTAATCCATTTTTCATAAAAAAAAAACTTAGTCGATAATTTATTCTGTGAAAATCTAAAATTAATCTTTTGGGGAAAATCATAACTTTTTCAAATTTGTTATTGGGAACTGTATGAAGTAAGAATTCGACCTTGGGAGGCAGAAACTTGGAAAATCTGAGGTAGGAGGGCTTGTTGCACGTATTGAAGGATAAGTCGCGCTTCAACCGAATATTGCGCAGGTTTGGCGTCTGATGTCAGAATAACTCATATTATATCTTTTCGGAAAGAGAATCATCCTAGGAGTCAAACTCACTCTTATGTAGTGACTATTCATTTTTAAGTCGTTTAAGCTCCGAAAACAATGTTTTCCTATTTTCGGAAAGAGGAATTAACGATGTTACGATGTTACAGTGTTATTTTGGAGGACTATGACTAACATTTGGATTCATACATGGAACTCGTTATAGTCATAATGATGAAATATCAATTGTTGGTGAATATACAACCTTTGATGATGTTTGGGTGATTTTCTATGGATGTCGGTTTAAATGCTTATAACATGTCATGCATTCATACTATTTCGGAGTTAGGTGAGACTTCGGTCTATTTTTGGGTGGCCTCAAATTCTATGGTGGGGATCGTTAGTCTACTTGAGGGATTAGAGGTATGTCTCTGATCCTATGGTGGGGATCATCAGTTCAGTTGAGGGGCCAGAGACTTTTTACGATGGTGGACGTTATCAGTAACATAACTATGATGTTCACAAAATGCTGATACCACATGCATTTAGGAGATGGAGTTGGTTAACATTATTCTTGCATACATTGATGTGTCTTGGTATGAATGGTTGTTTCGATGTTGTGTTTTGTATTTGTGATTGCGTGATTATCATTCATGTTTTGAGTGAATTATCGTTTCTCGATTATCATATTATTTTCCAAAACTTTCACCATTACTATATGTAAGTATATTCTCATCCCTTTCTTGTTTTCTTAGTTTTGTGGTGTGCTTTGCACAGGTGATTAGTAGGACTGAGGTTCGTTGTTGCAGTGAGATGATTGTTGCCTCTCAGTAAACTTTTATCTTTCATATATTCTAGTTTTCGAATTAGAATGCTTTAATTTGTAACACTGGGGATAAGGGTGTTCGTTTGCATTACTTTGATTTGTTTGTAATAAACTATTTTGAAATTTTGATTATGATGTATTGATTCAGTTCTATCCAGACATGTTTTATGGTGTTTCTAAATAAATTTCCGTTGTGCAACATCTGTTGTTTTATGGTTTATGAAGTATTTATGATTGAGTAACATCCTTTTTCTTTTATTTTTATTTAAAATCTATTATTCGGGGTTTAGGGTGTTACACAATACAATGTGACATGGAAGGACTGGACATGAACCTGCTAATCAGACTAACAACATCCATCATGTCATTCTTAGTTACAGTCAAATACATGAGACTCCATACTACTTGCTTGAATAAAGTTTCATCAACTCTAGCTCTTCCCTCATTCTCGTGCAACTTTGTGCCTGACACTATTGGGTTTTTCACTGTGTTGATGTTTGCCATATAGAACCTTGCTAATACTTCTCTTGCATACCTCCTTTGACAAATAAAAATTCCATCTAAGCTATGTTTAACTTCTATTCCGAGAAAATGCTTCATTTTACCAAAATCATACATATAAAACTCCAACATCATTGAATTTTTAAATTCATCACACATTGTTTTATCATTTCCAGTAAAAATCAAGTCGTACACATAAAGATTTACTATCAATATTTTACCTTCTTTTGACTTTGTGAACAATGTGTGTTCATCGGGGCATCTCTCAAAACCTTGTCCTACAAATTAAGCTTCAATTCTGCTATACCAAGCTCGTGGTGCTTGTTTGAGGCCATATAATTCCCTTCTCATTCTATAAAATTTCTCTTCTTCTCTTTTATTTATGAATCCTTCAGGTTGTTGCACGAAAAACTTCCTCCTTGAGTTCACCGTGAAGAAAGGAACTCTTCACGTAAAGTTAAAAAACCTCCCAACTGAATTGAGTTGCTATTGCAAGTATTGCATGGATAATGTCTAACCTTGCCACTAGAGCAAACACTTTAGTGTAATCGTTAACAGGGCGTTGTGCATACCCTTTTGCCACCAATCTTTCTTTGAACTTATCCATCTTCCCCTCATTGTTAGCTGTAGTTTTAAACACACACTTGACTCCAATGGGTGTAGCTCCTTTAGGTAGCATAGTAAGTTCCCAAGTCTAGTTCGTTTCAATGGCTTTAATTTCTACTAACATTGCTTCTCTCCATTTTTCGCTTTTCACCGCTTTTTCAAAATATATTGTATCATTTTTTGTTACCATCATCATTGCACTTAGATTTTCTTCTTCATATAATCCTTATCTTATTTCACAATCTTCCAGCCATATGATCTCGGCTTAGATGACAACCATCAACATTATGCTCAGTTTTATCGAGAAATATGTGAGTTCTTGGATTATAACTATGGTAATGATGGACAAGGATGGAATAGGGGAGTAAGACCAATGCCCATAGGCCGTGGAAGATGATGAAGTTTTGTGTTGTTGTGTCTTTGAGTCTCATGTTTTGTTGTGCATTTCTTTAAGTCGTACTTTGAGTCATCATGCATTATTCTTTTTGATTGGCTTGTTTTACTGCTTGTTATGTATTGACAATGTTACTAATTATTTTGAATATGAGACAATGGTTTTACTATGTGTAATTCCTTGGATGAAAATTGTGTAATGTTGTTGTATTGTTATTTATGTTTTTTTTTCATTGTGTATTTTCATGTATGTTGTGTATATGTGATTGCACGTCCTTATCTTTGCAAACGCCTTTGTATGGTATATTGTATATGTGATATGTTGTATTTATGTGATACTGCTAATATCTTGCTTTGTCTCTTTTTGATGTTGTCAAAGGGGGAGAAGAATATGAAGCTATGATGCATACATTTAGGGAGAGCCTTCATGGACACGAAACACATCGTCTCAAGTTTTTCCATCATAAAAAATGGGGAGTATGTGAGTGCAACTTTCTATTAGATATATTTAATATGATGTCAAAACTAGGATATTTTAGCATTTATTTAGCGTTTATGTACATTGGACGCTATCTTATGAGTCTAGTTATATATTTTAGCATTAGGAAGCATGACAACATGTTGGAAAAGTTTAGAAAAGATTCATGCATCAAGAAAAGGTTTTATGCATCAAGTTGTATGTATCAAAAACTCATTTTTATGTGAAAAATAGCCTACAAATCGACACATACGCATTATAGGTCAATACATAGAAGGAAATTTCTTCTATACGTTTCCACATACGTATTATAGGTTGACTCATATACTGTATTTTTAAAGCTTGTACGCCCTGTTAGATGTGCTGCCTCTTCAGGTTGGCACATAACGTGTATAGGTCAACACATTGCTTCTACAGGTTGGCACATTCATCGTATGTGTCGATACATGACTTGCATAAGTCAACACATACATTAAAATTCTTGAGGGTTGAGATCTGTGAGGGTTTTAAATCAAAAAATTGAGCTGGGTTTTTCCTTCAAGATCGTTTAAGGTTTGAAGGTTTTGGATAAGATTCAGATCTGATCTAGTGAAGTCTTTGAAGAACGGGAGGTTCTTGCAAAGGAATGGCATGAGACGGTGAATCACATTGGTAAATCTTCGGATTTGATCGAGTGAAAGTTTTGAAGAACAAGGGGTTTCTTGCAAAGAAGTAGCATGAGACGGTGAATAAAATTGACATTGTTGGGTTACTTGATCAAGCTTTGATCAAGGGTAGAGAAAGTGTCAGAATCAACATCAAGCTTAGGGTTTGTAGGTTGGATTGCTACATCTCTCTTGTATACATACATTTGTAATGTAAGATTAATTTCATTATCTTAATTCGAGTTCGAAATGAGGGTAGACGTACTCATAGGAAGGTTAATTGGCGAACTGCCTAAACAAATCCTTGTGTACTCTCTATCTCTCTTTTATTTTTGATTTGCAAATTGTTGATTTCATCAATCGTGTGATCAATTTGTTTGGATAATATTTTTTATCACATTTTGAAATTGGTGTTTTCGAGATTGATCACAATTCCTTAGGTTGTGATTGGGTTTTAAGATCAACAAGATCACATAAATTTCCAAACAATTTTGATTGAACACTAGTTGTTCGACAAATTGTCTCAATTGATTTTTTGTGTGAATTATCATTTAAAGTAGAATATCCTTATTGTTTTGCATTCAACTAGTTGTTATTAATTGTGTTTGGTCAATTAGTGATTCATTATCATGCCGTGATTACAATTACACATATTCTGGATTTTGATAGCGGATTCAGTTAGACGATTTGATTCGGAAAACTTCTGCTTACTTTCGTGCACCATAAATTTTTTAAAACTACGTTTTGTCTTTTTTTTAACTAGTGATCTATTCACCCCTCTAGATTTAAGTCTATCATCTAACAATAGTTTTCGCCATTGAAAACGTGTGCTTTATTGATAACGTGAAAATACGTCGTATATTTGCAATGATTTACACTCAAAAATCATACCACTTTCATTTATATTCCGATTATTCTGCAAGTGTTCGAGTTATTTTTGCAGGTATTTCAATTCTCATGCTTAAATGAGCAAAGTATAGAAAAGGAAGGAACAGAAGAGAACAACAGAAAAATAGAGAATACAAATTATGTGCATGTGACGACTGTCACAAAGCCTGTCACGACCGTCACAGGCCCATCACGAACGTCACGCGCCAAAATCAGGGCTTTGAATCTGTCAATAGAAGCGATCCACCAGGCCCTTATTTCTCGTTCCTCGGCCACTTTCCCATGAATTCCTCACTCAACCAAGTCATCCTTATTTCTCTCAACTGCCAAGACCCAATGGGGAATATAAAAGGATGGAAGTTGGAGACCTACGGGGACGCTCAATTTTTCTCTCTGAAGCCAGCTTTCAAGACCTTTTTCTCTCTGCATTTTTCCACGGCAATTCTGTTTTTCTTTTATTTTTCTTCAGCAACATTATTTTCTTTTACCGTTCAGAGCTTTGATTTTCCCTTTTTCCTTTCCGTTTTCCATTTAGCCATAGTAGTAGTTTCCTACACTGGGGAGCTACTACAATTTATTTAATTTAGTTTAAGCAATTATTTCGAAGAAGCAAAATCCTACCGACCTGTGGAGGACTGCTCAAGTACTTCAAGATTCAGCGTATTCTATTAATCCAATTTCCAGGTTTTTAATCAATTACTACTTGTTATTGCTTTATTATTATTATAATCATGTTTGCTTTATGGTTGATCTGTTTATGTTTGTTTGTGTTTGCGTTATTTAACATGTTCGGCTAAACTACCGGTATCGGTATGTAAACAATTTAATCAGACGGGATTTAATAATAATCGGTGTAAAACTTCTTTCCTCAAACAATATTTTTTGCTGTGGTTTTTAATTTAAATTTAATTCACTTTATCACAAGAGTGAGAAGCTATTTAACACGATTTTTCCACGAGCTAGAGTGGGAAATTAACTAAGGTGAGAACCGACAATCGCGAGAGCGTGAGGGTCGAACTGGATGGTAAAAACTAGGCATTGATTTTAAAAACAACGAGAGCACTTTAAAAGCAATTAGAAGTTATTTATTTTCAAAAAGTATTTTTAACTTCAAATGGGACAGCGAGAGCGTACATTCTGACTTAAAGGTATAGTCCGAATCAACAATCACGAGAGTGTGAGATAAAGCCTTTTAAATAAGTATTTTCTACAGAAAGATATTTGGTGCTTAAATTATACACCGGTGACTTATCGAATCCCTGACGACTAATACGTTGCATATTGATATCCTCCTATTTATATTTTCTTAAGACTTAACTTCCCTTAGATTTAATTTTCTTCAACCAAACTTCTAAAAATCATTCCCTTAGCTAAACATAGTAACGTCGGTAGCATTAGTTTGACCATCGGTCCTTGTGGGTTCGATATATTTTAAAACTAAAATGACTAGACTGTGCACTTGCAGTCAAGTACCTGATAGACTGTATTCTATATACAGTCACGAGACATATCAAGTTTTTGGCGCCGTTGCCAGGGACCCGATTTAGTCAAATAGTGTGATTCTTTCGTTGCACAGTATAGAATAAGGTAAAAACTAATCTCCTTTCCCTTATTTCCCCCGATTGTATGCCAAGTACTCGCTCACAAGGTGACAACTTAGCACCACCAATCGCAGAATTAGAGCGTTTCTTATATTTAAGACGCCGAATACTAGAGTACCAACGAAGGTACAATATTCCTGATATCTTCTTTCCTACTGCCGAACCAGTTAAAGAACCAACCATGGCTGCAGTAGATCCATAAAATCGTCCTCTTAAGTTCTACGCTACCCCGTCCCAACAAGAACCTCACAGCAGCATTGCTTCCCCTGCTATCAATCGAAACGATTTCGAGCTGAAACCATCATTATTATCAACCGTTCAACAACATCAATGTGCTGGAAATCCTACGGACGACCCTAATGAACATTTGACCAAGTTTGTGCAGTACGCAGACCCTGTGAAGGCGAATGGTGTATCTCAAGATGCGATAAGACTATGCCTCTTTCCTTTCTCTCTAAGAGACAAATCTTGGGCTTGGTTGCAATCCTTGCCATCCAACTCAGTTACAACATGGGAAGAATTGAAGAACGTTTTCTTATCCCGATATTTTCCGCCAAGCAAAACTGCTATGCTGAGAGCTCAAATTAACGGATTTCGACAAAAAGATGTAGAATCTCTCTACGATGCGTGGGAGAGATACAAAGACATGATGAGAATATGTCCACATCACGGTCTCGAAGACTGGGTGATCATTCACACATTTTACAATGGGCTTCTGTATAACACAAGACTGACAATAGACACTGCCGCGGGAGATGCACTTATGGACAAGCCATACAATGAAGTCTATCAACTCATTGAAAACATGGCCCAAAACCATTGCCAATGGGGAGGTGAAAGAACTCCAGTAGAAAAGTCCCAAACAAAAAGTGGAATGTACGAAATCAGTAGCCTTGACCACATCCATGCAAAGGTAGATGCCCTTGTTCAAAAGTTACACAACTTGACCATACCACCCACAGCCACCGTGGCTGCCGTGACTCCAAACTGTTAGTTATGTAGAACTCCAGGACACACTGCACCAAAATGTCAGATATTGGCAGGAGTCCCAACCGATCAATTAAATTACGCACAAGGAAACCCTTATTCGAATACATACAACCCAGGTTGGAAAAACCATCCCAACTTTTCGTATAAGAATAACAACGCCATGTATGCACCTGGCCAAGCACTATTTATCCTGCATGGATATCAAAAGCCAGTTAATAATGCTCCTAACATGCCTAGGAAGTCCAACCTTGAACTAATGATGGAAAGCCTCATATCTACCCAAGCTCAGACAAACAAAGACTTCTTGAACCAAAACATACATACTAGTGAGCAACTTAAACAATTAGCGAGCAAAGTAGACGCCTTAGCCACCCACAACAAAATGCTTGAAACACAGATTTCACAAGTGGCTCAACAACAAGCATCTACTGCCGCTCCTGCTGGCACATTTCCTGGACAGCCGCAACCTAATCCAAAAGGACATGCAAATGCCGTTATATTGAGGAGTGGAAAAGAACTAGACGGACCCGTAGATCCAAGACTCCAAAATCCTGCCATGTACCAAAAACCAGACAAAACAAAAACTGAGAAGGTAAGTGAACCGGAGGAGAAGGAAGATAATACCCGAGAGGCCGAAGAGAAAGAAAAACCTTATGTGCCTCCACCACCTTATAAACCACCCATTCCGTATCCTCAAAGACTCGTAAATTCTAAAACTACAGGGCAATTTAGGAAATTTGTTGAACTTCTGAAGCAACTAAACATTACAATTCCCTTTACATAAGCCATCACACAAATGCCCTCTTATGCCAAATTTCTTAAAGAGATCTTATCCAATAAGAAAAAGATCGAGGATAATGAAACAGTTACACTTACCACTGAGTGTAGCGCAATAATCCAAAATAACATGCCTCTCAAACTAAAAGACCCAGGTATTTTCTCCATACCATGTGTCATTGGAAAGTTCGTCATATACAAAGCTCTATGCGACCTAGGAGCCAACATTAGTGTAATGCCCTTAACCATATGTAAAAGGCTCAACATGGGAGAACTAAGACCAACCAAGATGTTTGTTCAACTAGCTGACCGCTCAATCAGATATCCTGTCGGTATACTAGAGAATGTCCCAGTGCATGTAGGATAATTCTACATTCCTACAGACTTCATAATCATGGACATCAAAGAAGATGCCAATACACCTATTATATTAGGAATGCCATTCTTAGCCACCGCCTGAGCCATAATAGACGTGAAAAGAGGTAAGCTAACATTCAAAGTTGGAGAAGAAAAGGTTGAATTCATCTTGACACAATTCTTACAAGCTCCAGCTATAGACGATACTTGTTATCTACTTGTTGTCATAGACAAGTGCGTAAGAGAGATGGAGATGCAAGAAACCATATATTCTGATACAATGAAAATCTAAATCCCTCCAATCTTTGAATATGATAATTAGCGTGAGTAATACCAAAATGACAGTCTAAGCGAATGCTTAGCACTTACACCCAACCACATGCCATGCCCGAAGAAACCAGACTTGGAATTAAAAACACTACCAAAGAACCTAAGATACGAATTCCTAGACACTGAACTCAAAAGACCAGTAATAATCAACGCCGACTTGGGACAAATGGAAACTGAAAAGTTACTAGATGTCTTAAGAAAATATCCAACCACGTTAGGCTACAACATCGCCGACCTAAAAGGAATAAGTCCTTCTATCTGTATGCATCGCATTATGCTAGAGGAAGATTGCAAAACCTCTAGAGAACACCAAAGAAGGATCGACCCAATCTTAAGTACTGTAGTCAAGGATGAAGTAAAGAAGTTATTAGATGCTGGAATCATATACCCGATCTCCGATAGTCAATGGGTTAGCCCCGTCCATGTAGTACCCAAGAAAGGGGGTGTTACAGTTGTTAAAAACGAGAAGGGCGAATCTATAGCACAAAGAGTTGTGACCGGAAGTAGAATGTCCATCGATTATAGAAAACTAAACAAAGCCACTTGAAAGGATCATTTTCCTCTGCCTTTCATTGATCAAATGCTTAAACGATTGGCTAAGCATTCCCATTTTTGCTATCTAGACGTTTATTCAGGATTCTTTCAAATCCCTATCCATCCCAACGACCAAGAGAAGACAACCTTCACATGACCTTATGGTACATTCGCTTACCGACGAATGCCATTTGGACTATGTAACACTCCCACAACATTCCAAAGATGCATAATGTCAATCTTCGCTGACTTTATAGACGACATTATGGAAGTCTTTATGGACGAATTTTCTGTTTGTGGGCAGAGCTTCGAAGGATGTCTATCAAACCTTGAAATGGTACTTGAAAGATGTGTAAAGGTGAATCTCGTCTTGAACTGGGAGAAATTCCATTTCATGGTCCAACAAGGAATCGTGTTAGGACACGTAGTATCTGATAAAGGAATTGAAGTAGACAAAGCTAAGATCGAAATCATAGAGAATCTTCAACCTCCGAAAACCGTACGAGAAATACGAAGCTTTTTAGGACACGCCGGTTTCTACCGACGCTTTATCAAAGATTTCTCGAAAATTACCAAACCACTTACTAGTTTATTAATGAAGGACGCTGACTTTATCTTTGATGAGAAATGTTTAACAGCGTTTGAGCAATTAAAAACATCTTTAATCACCGCACCTATCATGCAACCACCTGACTGGAGATTACCTTTCGAAATCATGTGTGATATGAGTGATTATGCCGTAGGCGCAGTACTAGGACAAAGAAAGGATAAAAAACTTCATGTTATCTACTATGCAAGTAGAACATTAGATCCTGCCCAAACAAACTACGCCACCACTGAAAAGGAACTTCTAGTCGTTGTGTTCGCTTTAGACAAATTCCGTTCCTACATAGTATGAGCGGAAATCATTATATATACCGACCACACCGCTATTAGATATTTGCTAACTAAGAAGGATGCCAAACCAACACTCTTAAGATGGATCCTACTCTTACAAGAATTTGACTTAGAAATAAAGGATAAAAAGGGTACTGAAAATGTAGTAGCAGACCATTTATCACAAATTAAAGGGAATATGCCTGAACAATTCCAATCAATGATGATTTCCCTTACGAACGACTTATAGCCCAAATGGAAAGCGACATGTCTGAACTAATCTTAAATGATACCGGAATAGAAGAATCTGTGGAAGAAATTCATGTGAATGCAACTCTGCCATGGTATGCTGATTTTGTCAACTACCTAGTTGTTGGAGTACTTCCATCGGACCTATCATACCAACAAAAGAAGAAATTCTTTCATGATCTAAAACAATACTACTGGGATGAACCTCTGCTTTTCAAAAGAGGTACCGACGGTATTTTTTATCGATGTGTTCCTGAGGATGAAATAGACGACATAATCTCTCATTGCCATTCCGCCCCCTATTGAGGGCACGCAAGCACAGCAAAAACTTGTGTTAAGATCTTACAATCATGCCTTTTTTGGCCTACTCTATAGAAAGATGTCCATAATGTGGTTATAAATTGCGACCGGTGCCAACGCACTGGTAACGTTTCAAGACACGATGAAATGCCACAAACAGGCATCTTAGAAGTGGAAGTCTTTGATGTATGGGGGATTGACTTCATGGGACCATTCTCGTCTTCTTTTGGTAATAAGTACATACTCGTAGCTGTTAATTACGTTTCGAAATGGATCGAGGTCGTAGCTTCTCCGACAAATGACACACGAGTAGTGATTAAGTTGTTCAAGAACATAATCTTTCCTAGATTCGGTGTGCCAAAACTAGTCGTTAGTGACGGTGGATCCCATTTCATATCGAATATCTTTGGAAAACTTCTTCGGAAGTATGGAGTCCGACACTGTGTAGCAACACCTTATCACCCACAAACCAGTGGGTAAGTCGAGGTTTCGAATAGATAAATCAAACAAATTCTAGAAAAAACTATCGGAATATCTAGAAAAGACTGGTCATCTAAACTAAACAAAGCTCTGTGGGCCTATAGGACATCCTACAAGACCCCGATAAGGACCACACCCTTTAAATTAGTCTATGGTAAATCATGTCATCTCACTGTGGAATTAGAACACAAAGCTTATTGGGAAATTAAGACCCTAAATCTAAATTATACTTCCGTAGGCGAGAAGCGAATTTTGGACATTCACGAATTGGAAGAACTTCGACTAGACACCTATAATAATGCCAAGATATACAAAGAACGAACCAAAAAATGGCACGATAAATGTATATCTAGGAAAGAGTTTAATATCGGCGACATAGTGCTACTATTTAATTCGAGACTTAAGTTTTTCCCGGGAAAACTTAAATCTAGGTGGTCAGGCCCTTTCGAAATCACAAAAGTCTTTAAAAGCGGTGTGATAGAAATCAAAGGTCGAAATAGTGAACCGTTTATGGTAAACGGGCAGCGATTAAAACATTATCATAGTATCGACAACAGAGACTATTCAAATAGTATAAGACTTATAGAGCTGCCCGCTCAACCCCAAAACTAGTAAATCGCAACGTTACTGTCGAACTTACGACATTAAACAAAGTGCTTAGTGAGAGACAACCCTCCTTTTCTTTAATTTGTTATCTTTGTTTTTAAGTATTTCCCTTCTTTGACTTTTATCTATATTTTGCTCCCTTTCACTGATTCTATGCAGTAATATACTTGTTGCTTCTAGTTACCAACTTAGAAACATTGGATACTGATTAACAGGCGAAATATAACTAGTTAGTAACTAACTTTCATCATGCAACCAGTAGATACAGTTTTTAGAGGCAGAGTTCAGAGAAGGCGATATGATTATTTAGCTCATAAGGATATGGCTTTATCCATATATTATGATGAACTTACCATGGATAGGTTAGGTATCCGAGATAACATATTGTTTATGTTTAACCAGCTAGGATGGGAGAATGCTGCTATTAAGAGAAGGTTTGTCACATACGGTGAACTCACCCTAGAATTCCTTAGCTCCCTAGTTTACAACCTCGAGCATGGTTACAGACTCAACAAAGGGTTGATTTCCTTTAGGTTGTTTAGTATGGACTTCACTTATAATCGTAGAGACCTTGCTGACCTCCTAGAATTTCCTAGTGGCCCATTTGTTTTCACTACCCGCCAGGAGGAATTAATTGATGACATCAACCTAGATTACTTCTGGGGTAGTTTAACTGGAGACTACCACCCTAACCCAAACGAGATGCACTCCCAAATGATACACAACCCTGCTATCCGCTACTTCCACAAAATACTAGCCCACACCCTGTTTGGAAAAGAAGCAAACAACACCATAGTGTCATGAGATGAACTTTTCATCTTACTCTGTGTCGACCAAGGTCGACATGTCAATGTTGTGTCATTTATGATGGAAAGATTCATTCACCTTGCAAAGAACAATCGCACCCCAATCATAAAAGGCGGCCTAGTAACCATGATAGCTGATGCCATTGGACTTAGACGCCCATTTTACGAGCATACACCTTTTGGACACATCCGCCCCATGGATATTGAATTTTGCTTTGACCGTAGAATCATAGGAAACCTTGGGCCGGACACTTTTGATTACCTCATTAATAACGAAGTTGTCCAGCTGTTTACCTTACCAAACCATGAGAGAACAAGTGTTCATAACCGACATAACTGGCTTTATGATTTAGATGAACACCACATTACTCCACCATCACCTCCTGAGACACCGCCTATATATGAGTATGTAGATGACCCTATCTCTATTGATGAATCTGACCCTGAAACCCCTCCAAACTACTATAACATAGATGAACCGGAACTTCTATCCTATGTAGAAAATATGACCATAATCCTTACCCGTCTGGATGGTTTCCATACTGACATTACCAATGTGAAAGATGAAATAAAGAGCATGCACCTTGACGTCTTAGGCTTAATGGATGTCGCTGTCGAACAGTTCGATCACTTGAACTAGGCTGTAGCTTCTTTGGGACAGAACCGTGGCTGATTACATTGACCGCTGACCTCTCCTACTCACATTAAAGCAATGAGGACACTGATATGTTTTAGTATGGGGAGGGAGCACTTTTATTGCTATTATTTCTTTTAATGTTACATTTAACTTTAGTCTTTTAATTTAATTTAAATAACATTGTTATTTCTTTTTGCTTCTATAATAAATTAAACTTACCTCTGTCATTTTATTTTTTACTGCTGTTAATTCCATACTACCTTTATTTTATTTTATACTGTTGTCGTACTGTGTTTCTGCTATCATTACTACTATTAAAAATCTTATACTTTTTGGCCTGTTTTCAAAAAAAAAATTGTGAACGTTGCAGTGTTACGCCCGTCACAGATACGCCACGCCCGTCACACATTAAGTACATGACCGTTACACACGACCATTGCAGATGACCGTTATGCAAGATCGTTACGTGTGACGACCGTAACATCCCTGTGACGATCGTCACGGATCCAGAAGGCGCGCCTATAAAAACAGGCGCACTTTCTTTCTTCTTCCTCATCAAATCATTCTATTTTCCTTAACCATCCCACTCAAACCACTCTTTTCTACATTAACCCTTTCTTCACATCCTTTTAAGCGAGAAATGTGTGAGTACCTTATAACTCACGAAATCCATCTCTCCCACCAAAACCTATATTTTCAAATTCGCACACTAAATGGCCCGTCAAGAGAGAGCTGCTCCCGACCTCTCAAATATCGTATTCAGAGAAGGAGAAGCCAGCGAGCGACAGAGAGACAACTACCTCAGGCTCTATCAATGTTCAGTCCAAGCTACGTGGTATGTTGATAACGACTGTCTGACGGAGCTGGGACTTTCAGATGGTGTAGAATGGATGCTGAACAACTCTAGTTTGACGCAACTTTGCACCAACCTGCAACCAAATTATGAGGCGTTGACCTTGGAATTCCTGAGTTCATTCTCCTACATTACCCCTCCTGGTGAAACTCAGTTTCTCACCGGAGCCTCCACATTTAGAATGTTCGGTACCGAGTATTCCCTGAACCAAACTCAAATAGCGCGAATGCTTGGCTTCCGACATGGAGAGGGAGTTCACTGTTGTATCCCTGACGGATGGTCAGAAATATAATTTGGAGTGTGGCATAGCCTTACCAACATGAACTTCGCAAGCCGGGATGCGCTCAACGCAACTTACATCCACAACCCAACTATAAGATATTTCCCCCGAGTCTTAGGGCACACGGTTTTCGGAAGAGTCAACACTCACAAGGTAAACTCTAAGGAGCTCTTCTTTATTCACTGTGTGTTCACCCCGGCGGCGTTCAATGCCACCCCATTCCTATTGGCCAACATACAGGCTGCATGCATGAGAGGCAGCACGACGCTCTGTTTTGGAGGAATCATCACCTCCATAGCATTAGGCCTGAATCTGGGAGATAGGCTCGTTGACTTACTTGCCTTTCCAGCCGAGTTCCTCAACATCGACTATTGTCGTTCCTCACACGTCATCAAGGCCAGAGACGACGGGAAGTACCATCCTGTGGTTAGGAACAAGATAGTTCGAAGCATCATTATGCCCATCAGGAACCATACAGAAACGCAAAATATTGCGAATTGGATTTTTGATCTGAACGCTCCTGAGCCCAATGAAGGAGATCCTAATAATGGAGCAGATGAAGTCGAAGAGGAACTTGACCGAGAAATGCCATATCCGCCTCCTGAGTATGCTACAGAGACATCTTCCTGAGGCCATCGAAGAAATGAGCGACGACCCGCCACCATGGAGGACATCTATGCTGAGATGTTGCGACACAACCAGAGGATGGAGGAGCGCCATATAGAAATGATGTAAATGATCCAGCAAATACAGAGGGATCAACATGACTATGCGAACTGGCACGACCAGGGGATGGCAGAACTTTCCGAAGAGATGAGTGCCCTGACACATCGCGTTGATGCCATCCAGGAGTACACTCAGCATGTGAGGTTGGATCCTACCTAGCGTGGAAGAAGTGAGCATGCACGAGCAAGAGCTAGAACGCGCAGAGCCCAACATCGTGACGAAGAGTAGTGATCTTTGTGTTTCTCCCCTTTTCATTCTTTATATTGTCGCATTAAGGACAATGCTTTGTTTAAATGTGGGAGGAAATCCTTGTCTTTTCTTTACTTGTTTCTATTTTTAGCCGTAACAATTTTTTTGTCTTTATCTAATCGTTCATTCATTTATATCTAATTTTCCATAACAATTTTTTTGTTTTTTTTAGTTAAATGCATACCCTACGAGTATATAGGGTGCCTTACAGAGGTTCTGTTAGGAAACTGAGAAAAATCTAACAAGATTGATACCGTCCCGACACCATAGATCTCTCACTTTTACGAGATCAGTTTGAATACCCATTATACCGATACCTAAAGTCTCCATTCTAGATTAACCCCTAGTAGTTTATACTAGCAGTCAACACCGTCTTAAACACAAACCATGTGAAGAGCCGATGAATATAAATGATTGATGCCTACGAATTAAGAAGATCCTTCATACTTTTGCTATCCAGAAATTGAAAAATGCACCATACAAACGGTTTCAAGATGTATAAAAGGAAGGAACAGAAAAACCCAACTAGTTGGTTCAGAGGTACCTGGTACTGTCCTCGGTAGGGCGAACTATGGTTCGATCCCCCACAACCTTCAAATGGGATATATAAAGGGTTACCACACTAATGTACCAGACCTCGTGCTAAAAAAAGGATCAAAGTCACTAACCGGCTACTTCACTAAGTGCGTGTAAAGGCAAAGGGCTTAATGTGATTGCACTAGAATGAAACCAGGTGAAATAGGAACGAGAAGCATTAGGTTGAGATATAATAGCATGATTCGAACTGGTTTGTACAAAGGAGAGATCTACGTTAATGCTTATTGCTTGTGTCGTCACTGTATCTTTAGTGTTTTACTTGAGTATCTATCATCTTAACCAAGCACCTAACAACCACGTACGAATTGGAAATGTGTTATGTATTCGCGTTTAACTAGTGTTTTCAAATTTTATTTGCTTGAGGACAAGCAAAGATTCAAGTTTAGGGGAGTTTGATAACGTGAAAATACGTCTTATATTTGCCTTGATTTACACTAAAAAATCGTACCACTTTCATTTATATTCCGATTATTCCGCAAGTGTTCGAGTTATTTTTGCAGGTATTTCAATTCCCATGCTTAAATGAGAAAAGTATAGAAAAGGAAGAAAAGAAGAATAAACAGAAGAGAAAACAACAGAAAAGTAGAGAATACAAATTATGTGCATGTGACGACCGTCACAAAGCCTATCACGACCGTCACGCCCAGCCTGTCACGACCGTCACAGGCCCATCACGAACGTCACGCGGCCAAAATCAGCGCTTTAAATTTGTCAATAGAAGCGATCCACCAGGCCCTTATTTCTCGTTCCTCAGCCACTTTCCCGTGAATTCCTCACTCAACCAAGTCATCCTTATTTCTCTCAACTACCAAGACCTAATGGGGAATATAAAAGGAGGAAAGTTGGAGACCTATGGGGACACTCAATTTTTCTCTCTGAAGCTAGCTTTCAAGACCTTTTCTCTCTGCATTTTTCCATGGCAATTCTGTTTTTCTTTTATTTTTCTTCAGCAACATTATTTTCTTTTACCGTTCAGAGCTTTGATTTTCACTTTTTCCTTTCCATTTTCCATTTAGCCATAGTAGTAGTTTCCTACAATGGGGAACTACTACAATTTATTTAATTTAGTTTAAGTAATTATTTCGAAGAAGCAGAGTCCTACCGACCTGTGGAGGACTGGTCAAGTACTTCAAGATTCAGCGTATTCTATTAATCCAATTTCCAGGTTTTTAATCAATTACTATTTGTTATTGCTTTATTATTATTATAATCATGTTTGCTTTATGGTTGATCTGTTTATCTTCGTCTGTGTTTGCGTTATTTAACATGTTCGACTAAACTACCGGTATCGGTGTGTAAACAATTTAATCAGACGGGATTTAATAATAATCGGTGTAAAACTTCTTTCCTCAAACAATCTTTTTGGCTGTGGTTTTTAATTTAAATTTAATTAACTTTATCACAAGAGTGAGAAGCTATTTAACACGAGAGTGGGAAATTAACTAAGGTGAGAACCGACAATCGCAAGAGCGTGAGGGTCGAATTGGATAGTAAAAACTAGGCATTGATTTTAAAAACAGCGAGAGCACTTTAAAAGCAATTAGAACTTATTTATTTTCAAAAAGTATTTTTAACTTCAAATGGGACAGCGAGAGCGTACATTCTGACTTAAAGGTATAGTCCGAATCAACAATCACGAGAGTGTGAGATAAAGCCTTTTAAATAAGTATTTTCTACAGAAAGATATTTGGTGCTTAAATTATACATCAGTGACTTATCGAATCCCTAACGACTAATGCGTTGCATACTGATATCCTCATATTTATATTTTCTTAAGACTTAACTTCCCTTAGATTTAATTTTCTTCAACCAAACTTCTAAAAATCATTCCCTTAGCTAAACATAGTAACGTCGGTAGCATTAGTTTGACCATCGGTCCTTATGGATTCGATATCTTTTAAAACTAAAACGACTAGACTGCGCACTTGCAGTCAAGTACCTGATAGACTATATTCTATATACAGTCACGAGACGTATAATTTATTATACGCTCTTTTAGGTTCGGAAGCCATAATCTAAAAAGCGATTTTGAAGAATAAGATAAACCAGTTCTCGTGATACTACTTGTTAGACAAAGGCAACGATCTAGAGGGGGTAGGGGTGAGGGGTGAATAGATCACAATAAAATTTTCTTCGATTAAAAATCATTTTTAGAAAATGTTTACTATGGCAAGCGAAAGCAATTTCGGATCAACATTCGTCTATCCCGAACCGTTAATCAGAAGAATCGAATATGAGTTTAAACTGTAACGAAACATATACTAATGATGAGAAAGTAAATCAATATGTTTTACAAAATAATCGTTTGAACAATATTACACTTTCTAGTCAATTCCCAATGAACTTGGAAACACAAATTGATACAAAAAAATTATCAAACACTCGTTGTGCAATAAACACCAAGCTAATTTCCCTTTGTGTTGAAGATATGAAAACCAACTTCAATTGTTTAGATTGCAATTATCTTTATAAAACAGTTTGAATTACTTCAACACAACCAGAAAATTCAGTTTATCAAATTGCACCCTTAGTGTATTATCAAATTTTAAAGAGAGTGAGAGAGTGAGTGGGAAATAGAGAGAGAGAGAGAGAGAGAGAGAGAGAGAGAGAGAGAGAGAGAGAGAGAGAGAGAGAGAGAGAGAGAGAGAGAGAGAACACCAAGATTTGTTTAGGCAGTTCCTTAATTATCCTCACTATGGGCATGTCTTCCCCTAATTCCAAATAGAATTAAGATATGTAATTAACCTTTGCAAGAGTTGTATACAAGATAAAAATTAGCAATCCAAACCCCCAAATCCTATGTTTGATGTTGATCCTAACTTCTTATCTCCCTTTGATATTAAGCAAGATCAAGTGATCCAAGACTTCCAAGTCGATCCTCTAGTTACCGCTACTCCTTTGATAGAACCTCGTTCTTCAAAGCTTTCACTCGGCCGAATCCTCGTTGTGAAATCTTATAAAAAAAACCAAAATCAATCCTTGATATTGAAGGAAAAACTCTAACTGGTTTTATTCTTGATCTTTGATTACAACAATCCTAAATTGGACCTTATCAATCTAATATATATGGCATTCAACAAAAATGATTATGTGTAATTGTTGAATCTATGAAGAGAAAAGGTTGAAGAATATGATAAAGTTATTTGTATGTTCTTGGATTTAATGTTGAGATATGATGCATGAATGCATATTTATATGTATGTGTGTATCTAGAAAAATAACAAACAAAACAGGTTTTTAGCCAAAAATTACAAGTTTTATAAAATAGAATAAAATGTATTGACTCCAAATTCGTATGAGTCAATACATAAAGCCTGGGAGCTGCTACTTAGACTCTAGGAGTCAATACAAGTGAGGCAGAGTCATTTACTTGCAAAAAACTTCAGCAGGAGTCGACTTCAAACACGTATGTAGCGCTACATACACAATATGTATAGACTCAAGGGTCGTATGTAGCGCTAATAGATAACATAATTTTTGTTTTAAGAACCCTTCAATATGCATTGACTCATATACTCAATGTATCGACTCATAGACTTGTTTTTCATGAAAATTCATAATTTTGACTTGTAATGACCTATCTAACCTGATTTTAAGTGTCCTAATATGATAATGCACTTCTAGTCATAGACAATAAGATCCAATGTACATAAATATTAAGTGTCCTAGTTTTGACATCATTCAAAACTCATAAATAGTTCTTAAGGATGATTTGTTACTGATTTCCAACCTTTTGGAGGAGCTATTGATGACTTCTAATGTCTATTTACACTTTCTTGTGTTCTACTTGAGGTGTTTCCTTGTCTGTTGAGGATCTGGATTTGTTCTTCAGTTTATTCTTTAATATATTTTTCTATCACAGTATCATTAAATTCATCAAATATTACATGCATGATTTCTTCAACATGTTGATTTATTAAGTTATAGATTCTATATCATTTTGAGTTTAAATAATAACCAAGAAAGATTCTTTTATCCGATTTAGAATCAAATTTACCTAAATTATCTTTATTGTAGATGATATAACAAAAACAACCAAAAGTGTGAAAGTAGATATGTTAGGTGATTTGTTTTTCCATAGTTCATATGGAGTTTTGTTCATAATTTTTCTAATGGATACTTGATTTAAGACATAGAAATATGTGTAAACGGCTTAAGCCCAAAAATAATATTCCACTTTTGATTCATTTAACATGGTTATTTCCATTTCTTGAAGAGCCCTATTTTTCCTTCAACTACACCATTTTTTGAGGTTTTTTAGGGCATGAAAAATTGTGAGATATCCTATTTTCATCAAAAAAAAATGTTTGAAGGATATGTTTTCAAATTCACCTATGTGGCCACTTCTTAAGGCTATGATATTTGAACTTTTTTAGTTTTAAACCTTTTTAAAAAATATTTTGAAAGCCTCAAAAGAATCATCCTTATGTTTTAAGAATAATACCATGGGACTCTGGAAAAATCGTTGGAAATAACAAATCCATACCTTTTACCATTTTGACTAGCTGTTTTGACAGGTCCACACAGGTCTATATGAATAAGATCAAGTGTTTAGTAGTTGATATAATATTTTTTGAGTGAAAACTACTTTTGACCTGTTTCCCTTTTATGCATGCTTCACAAATTGCATCTTTGTTAAAATTTATTTTGGGAAGACCTCTGACTAAGTCAAGTTTAGATAGGCTTGAAATAGTCTTCATACTTATATGACTAACCCTTATGTGCCATATCCATTTCTCCTTGTAAATGGATATAGAACATGATTCAGATGTAAGATCATCTAAGTATAAAGTATAAAGGTTCTTTTGTCTAGATCTGCATAAAATAATTTTATTTGAAAGTGGTTTCTTTACTATGCATGAGTTTTATTTAAAAGTAACTTCATAGCCATTATCACATAACTGAGTTATACTTAGTAGATTGTGTTTCAGTTCTTCAACAAATTGAACATCTTTAGTAAGAGTGGAACCATTCTTACCTATGGTTCCTATACCTTTTATTTTGGCCTTTTCATCATTTTTAAATGTTACTGATCCTCCATCTTTATCTCCTAGTGAGACAAAACATCCTTGATCTCATGTCATATGTCTCGAGCATCCACTGTCTAAGTACTAGTGTTTTTTTATTAATAAAAGACATTCTTGCATTAGATGTTAGAATATTTTTAGGTAGCCATAAGGTTTTGGGTCCTTGGTGGTTAGTGATACTTTCTTTACTTGTATGAACAATTTTTTTTGGTTTAAAAGGAATATTTTTTTTTCCCGTTTTGAAAGAATACTTTGACTTTTGATAAATCCTCTTAGATTGCATATTTTCCCTATATGTAGAAACTTGTTTTGAGGATTTGATAGGAATTTAAAAAAAATTGACTCATCATGAATGGTCTTTTTGCAATAGCAACACTTTTAGTATGTCTTTGTTTTGTTTTTATAAAGCATTTCTCTTCTGAGTGTTCTGTCTTTTTACATAATGAACGTTCTTTTTTCTTCTTATGAGGATAAACAAGTTTTCATAAATCTTTGGATTTTTTTGAAGATTTGAACCATATTTCAGCTTTATCAAATATTCTTGATTGTGATCCCATGACTTTATGAAATGTTTCATATGATTTGAAAATTTTGGTGATATCGTGAGTTAGATCCTCTACCTGATTTTTAAGGTGCTTGGCTTCTTTTTCTGTTTGAATTATCATTTGAGTACTAGGTTGCTGTAATTTTTGGTTTAGATATTTTTGACGTGTGGAAAGAGATGAGTGTGAATTGTGTAGACTTTATATAGTGTTTAGACGTCTTTCATTTATTTTCTCAACTTCTTCCTTTTCCTTGCTTAAGTTCAAATTTTGTTCTCTTTGGAAAAAACATTTTTGAGTTAGAAGTTTTGAATTATCTAGAATTTATCAAACATTATTTCCATAGTTTTCTAGGTTTAACTGGAGTTAGAAACATCTACCTCTTCAGTGTCTGAATTTGTCATTAAACATAGATTGACTTCTTCTTTCTTAGTTTCTAAATTTGAATTATTTGAATCGTCTCATGAGGCCATCATAGACTTCTTCTTGAATGGAGATATTTTGGTTGGTCTTTTGAGCTGAGGATATTCAGTTTTGAATCGTCCTACTTTGTTGAATCCATAACAAGTGATTTTGCTCTTGTCTACTTTAGTTTTTTGAGGATCTCTCTTGTTTTGAAATGGTTTTCTATTGTGACTTCTTACGAACACCATTTTGTGGATCTTCTGAATGATTAAATCCAGATCATCCTCATATTCAGAGTGAGGTTTTGTTAGCTCTTTAGTTTTCTATTCATTTCTTTGTGAAGAACTGGTTTGATTTTGAGTATATGTGTTTTGAGTTTCTTTGAGAGCAAAAAAATTTCCCTTCTGCTATGGTTTGTCCTCCATGATTAGACCCTTATGAGAACATAGTGATATAATAAGTTCTTCAACCTGCAATTCTTTCAATTCTTTGCTTGTGTTATGGTGGTGACCATTGGCCTACAAAGTTTAGAATTGTTTCTCATAATTTTTCTTACTCTTTCATGAGTTATGCAGGTCTTATCAAGGGATCTAAGCTCATTACAATGATAGTTAGTCTTGCACACATTTTATCTATTGTTTTATCTTCCTTCATTTCAAAAGTTTCAAATTTTCTTACCCCTAGTCAATTCTTTATTCTTTGACATGCCTTGTTCCTTCATGGTGAATCTTGAGTGTGTCCCAAATTTCTTTTGCAGTGTTGCATTCCTCTATTCTATCATATTCTTCCCTGCTTAATGCACAAGATAAAATGCATTGAGCTTTAGAGTTTAAAAGTATCTTATCAATTGCACCCTTGTTCTAATTTTCTCGTGGTTTGGGGACTGTTGTAGATCTTTCAGTTGGAGTGGTCATTGGAATGAAGTTTCCTGTTTCAACAACTGGCCACATATTGATATATTGATAGAGAAGAAACAATATCATCTTCCCTTTCCAATAATAGTAGTTGGAGCCATTGTAGAAAGGGGGTCTATGAGACGATCCTCCTTCAGCTATAAACTTGGTTTGATCAGACATTTCTTTTAGGATCTTTTTGCTCTAACACAGTTAAGTTTTTCAAAGTTCAGAAGCTAGGCTCTGATACCAATTGAAGTAACTAGAAATGTCACTAGGAAAGAAGGGGGAAGGGGTTTGAATAGTCACCCTTTTAAAATTTGTTTGAACTTAGTATATTATTAGTTGTATAAAGCAACAAAGTTTGAGATTTGTTAAGTATGGTGATGATGTGTGAGGTACAGAAACAAACCAGTTTAACAAATGTAATACTCCTTCCGTTCCTTTATAAGTGTCACTTTCTTGCAAAAAATTTGTTTCTTTTTAATTGTCACTTGCAAAGTTCAAGGTAGTATTAATTACAATTTTGTCAAAATTACCCCTACATAATGATTGTAGAGAGAGAAAAAGTAAAGTGAATGTAATAAATAATTAAGGGTATTATAGATAAAAGAAGAATTATTGTTTGAAAAGTAATAACAATGATTAGCTTCCTTGGTATGTGTAAAAAGTCAAAAAAATGACACTTAAAAAGAAACGGAAGGAGTAATAGATAACACACAATAACTTATCATGGTTCACCAAAACATGGTTAGTCCGGTCCTCACAGTATAAGATTTTTACTATTATTCATAATAGCCCAAACAAACTATGTGTTTTTTCTTTATTCTTTCAACCTCACCTAAGCTTACACTTTTACACTTTTGAATGTTTTCAATCTTTAGATATATTATAAGAAATAAAATATATTTTTTTTAATCTTTATTTTTTATTTTTTATAATAGAGACTAGATACACTAGGGGACAAAACTGCACGTTAATCAATGCGTCCTGATTTTCATAATGTCATTATACGGATTATTTGTCAACCACGTGAACTTATAACTTCTTCATTAAATGTGAACCCCTCTCTTCCAATGGCCAAGAAAGATATTTTTCTTTTAAAAGAAAAAAAACATTATACTATGGCCATTCTCAACCAATTCAATTCACTTTGTAGAAGAAATAAAATCTTGAAGAATAAGGTAGTGTAGAATTATAATAATTAAATAGATAAATTAATATTAAAACTAAATTAAGATTTATATTAATTAGTTTTTTATTTTAATTATTATTGAGTGGATCTTTTTAATGTTAGAGCTTTTAATCGTTATCCATTATTATTATATTACTGAAATCAATAAAAAATCTTTATTTTTTATAGTTAATTTTTAATATTTTCTTTATTTTTAATAGTGTTCTTAATTTAACTTCCTTTCTATTTTAAAAAAAGCTAAAATAGATGGACACACTTTTAAATAATAAGAAAATATCTTTCAGAATTTACCACTAGTATATTATAAATCAAAATAAAATTAGAAAAAAAATATAAAATAACAGTGAAATTCATTAATAAATTAACATAATATGAAATATCCATTTGGAAGAATAGGAGACGTTGTTGCCTCTGTTGATGATAATATTCGTTCTTCATACCCCCAAATTTGATTATCAATTTCTTTACACAACCAATCTTCTCAGGTATTGTAACTATTGTTTTCTTGCATTCTCTCTCAATCAATCTTTTCAAATTTCAATCATTCTTCAATTGCGATAATCATTAGTTTATACATTGAATTGTAATTGGTTAATCTCATATATAACAATTCATTGATTTGATGATTTGATAAAGTCATTGGATAACTCAAAATATGAATAAACATACATGCATATAGGCGATGCTATGCACGTGGTGTCTCATATTTCCTAGTTATAGAATATTGATTCGATGTTTTGGATGAATATGTACTGTCTGATTCCGAAATATTGATTCCGATGCTATTTTACACTCTCCAACCCTTACATAGTCATACCACCTATTTTTTTTTATAGAAATAGCTTATATGATAAATGCTTGTGTTATAAGCTATGAAACGCTCGTATCAGAAACATGATATCGACATTGACACGAATGAATACCTTACATCTTCAACTTTTTCAGATAACGAATGAAGCATTTGTAAGTTGATGGGAAGCGATGAGACTCAACAGTTATTGCTTTCAGAGCCAAGGGACCATTCTCATGTCAATGAGAAAACCGACCTTCTTCAGAGAAGACGAACGCGGCGAGGCCGCATTTCAGACACAGAGACCAATCTGTTGCAAGAACAGAATGTTAGCCTCCAAACCCCTTTAGACTCTCAATCCATAGACGAAACACAAGAAGCCGAACTCAATTTCAAGCCGGTTTTCTTGTTTTTAGCAGCATACTTAGGTACAGGCACCTTATGTTTCTTTCTCGCAAGTTACCAAATTCAAGGCATAAAAACAAATGGTTTTCTTGATGCTCTTTATTTCTGCGTCGTTACAATGACTACTGTTGGATACGGCGATCTCGTCCCTAACAGCACTATCGCGAAACTACTTGCTTGCCTTTATGTCTTCACTGGTATGGCTCTTGGTGGCTTAATTCTCAGCAAAGCAGCAGATTACGTTGTAGAAAAACAGGAAGTCTATCTTGTTAAAGCAATATGCAAAGCCGAGAAACTCGGTCTAGAAGAGGTTTCTAAAGAGCTTGTAACTAAGAAAAGCAAATACAAGTTTCTGCTTTCAGCGTCCACTTTTGTTGTACTCATGATTGTAGGAACTGCTTTTCTGTATTTTGTTGAGAAGCTAGATTTCGTCGACGCGTTCTATTGTGTTTGTTCGACTGTAACTACTTTAGGTTATGGTGATAAGAGCTTCTCAACTGCTATTGGTAGGACTTTTGCTGTGTTTTGGATATTGAGTAGCACCATTTGCTTGGCTCAGTGTTTTGCATATCTTGCTGATTTTTATACCGAAGATAGGCAAAGATCTTTGGCGAAAATGGTTCTTACGCGAAAGTTTTCGCCCCGTGATCTTGAGGCAGCTGATCTTGACGGAGACAAAGCTGTCAGGTACGACGATAAGCTAATAGAGAGACTATTTTGACGAAGATTTTACTGTTTCGACATTAGATGGTGATACTGATAACATTTTTTTTCAGTGCTGCAGAGTTTGTTTTGTACAAGTTGAAGGAAATGGGAAAGATCAACCAAGAAGATGTTACAGCTGTGATGGAGCTTTTTAGAAAACTAGATTATGATCAATCAGGAACTCTGACTGAAGCTGATTTCAGAAATTCCGAAGTCTGAACCATCTCAACATCATAACTATAACTTTCTTACGATATACATCACAAATTTTAGGTTACATTTTCATCATTTATACTTTGTTTTTGCTGCATAGGAAAGATACATTCTTATTCTTCTTTATAAGTCACTTGCTCGAAAATAAAGTTGCTTTTGATCATTTCTTACGTGTTAAGCATTTTGGTTTTTGTTAACACTTGTCTATTGGTAATATGTAACTAAAAAAATCAGAAGTAACACAAAATAAAAGGAAAGAAGAAGAAAATGTTGTTATTTCAAACCAGAGTTTTAAAAAACGGAAGGTGTCGCTTTGCGGCTTTCGCGATTTCTATCAATACAAGTGTCATGACATTGATTACGTAACTTCAATTTATTCTTTAATATAAAAATGGTGATAACGGTATCAGTATCGGCACATGTCAAAACCGTTTTGTTCTTTAATACATAATAATCATATTTTGATTGTTTGTAACACAAGTCAATAAAGCTGATGGTAGGTTTATGGTTTCATTGTTAGCTGGATTAATTTAAGCCATAGATATATTTGTTTAACTTACAAATCAAATTCTTGTTTGAAACTTTGAAATCAAGAGGAACTTTCATGTAAACTTCTTCATCCAAGTCTCCAGGTATAAAAGTTGTGTTTATATATAATTTTTGGAGATACTTGTTATTTCATGGTAGCAAAGAGTTCATCTACTTTAGAAGTAGTGAAATGAGTAGGTAGCATGCCAAAATAAGCTGCCTTGCAGAGTCTGCACACACACCTCTACAAGTATTACTGTGTTGTTTTGGAATGAAGGAAGATCTATAATGAAATCAAATGAAATGTCCTCCGACACTTGATTAGGAACGGGAAAGGGCTGAAGCAGGCCATATGGTGCAAGGTTGGTGGTTTTCATTTGTTGACATATCACACAATTTCTCACAAATTCAGTCACATCTTTGCGCATACTTTCCCAAAACACATTTTCTTGTAGCCTTCCGAATGTCCTTCCTACTCCCAACAATGACCGGCAAGACTTTATTTGAGGGGAGAGATATTAGAATTAATTTATTTTTCAGAAATTTGTTGACAAAGTTTGTCAGAGGTATTTTAATATTTCTTTTATAAGTGAGTGGTGTGAACAATATCATAATTATTTCTTTTGTAGTGTGCGTCCAACCATTTTGTAACGATTTTAAGAGTAGTGGAAGTTTATTATTATTCTCTCTTCTTTCTCTTGTTTGTTTTGTTCATATTGTAGCGGTAAATTCATGACCATCAAGCTATGGATAAACTTGACGTCAATAAAATCACAGTCGTCACCGCGATTTTATTGTTTTCAAAGGAAAATGACAAAAGTACGAACAAAACCCAAAGATAAGAAATTTTCAAATCAAAACTAATAAAATATCAGAGATTACAGGTAAGAGGGTTGGTTACACAGAGAGAATATGTTAGCACCCAAAGTGTCATAAGTACTCCTAGGAAGCCCTTTTTTATGTGAGCACATGTTTTTGGTATAAAAGATGTTTGATAAAATATAGAGTGTGGAGATGAGAAAAATATTTATTGATTATATTTTTGTGTTTGACAAGACATTCGGTCTTGTGCCTACGTACCAACATAAAAATGAGGGATCAAAACCTCGTAGTTCGTGGTAAAAATTTCAAAGAAGTTGGTGAATTGATTTTAACAAAAGTTTAAATGAAAAGGCACAAAGAGGCCAAAGATTTGAATGGGGTGTTAATTCTTTTTGTCTTTTGAAATTTAAGTTAAAATGGTTAAGTTTATTTACAAATTTGATTTAAGAAAAAGTTTAAAAATTCAACGGCATAAGACCAAAGTTTCTAATCATTAAAACATGTCTAAGTTTGAAATCTCAAGTAAATAAATTTTTTAAAAAGAGTGGGAGATTTTGAAATTAAAGAAGTAAGAGGAGATGAAGAGACTATCCTAAACAAAAATTAAAAGTTAAGAGTTGAAAAGATCTGACCAATGAGATACAATCCAACAGACAAGAATGTCATATAGAAACACATTTTCCTTTGGACTTCGATCAAGCAATAAGCAATATTCAGACATCATATGAAGACCAAGACATCAAATAAAGATATCCAGAATATTCAAGCAAACAACTCCAATAGCTAACAGTCTTCAGTGTCTTCCAATGTAGTAGATGAAATATTCCTTGATCAACTCAGAACAAAACATCAAACATAGACAATATCAAAATAACAATTAAGCATAAATACAAAGTAGCAGATGAATCATCTTCATATCAGCAAAGCTTTTCATAGTTTCTTGCGCTTTAAGCAACTTCTTATTGAACTCTTGTAGTACTATCTTTCTCTCCATTAATGTATTGTCTACATCTTGGATGTGAATTGTGTTTGTTTTATAGTCAGATAGAGTAGGAAGTGGTCTTCCCTTCCATACACCACCTGGAATAGAGAGAAACCTGTGGAAGTATGAGTCGCCGTATTGTAGTGCCACTCTGTCCAATGGAGATAACGACACCAATGTTGTGTCTTGTGCTGCATAAAACATCTCAGGTATTGTTGGAGTACCTTGTTCATAATTTCAGTCGGCCCATCGCTCTGTGGGTGATAAGTCGTAGACATGCGTAATTTGGTACCACTCAAACGAAATAGATCTTGCCAAAAGTGGCTTAGAAAGATGAGGTCCCTGTCCGATACCATACTCTTTGGCATTCCATGCAGCTTGCATTTCATGGTAGCAAATAGTTCATCTACTTTAGAAGTAGTGAAATGAGTAGGTAGCATGCCAAAATGAGCTGCCTTGCAGAGTCTGTCCACACACCTCTACAAGTATTACTGTAGTATTACTGTGTTGTTTTGGAATGAAGGAAGACCTATAGGGCCTTAATTTCACAAAATCTAAGGCACCTACAACAAATGGATGAGGAATCCTCTTCATATCAGCAAAGCTCTTCATAGTTTCTTGCGCTTTAAGCAACTTCTTATTGAGCTCTTGTAGTACTATCTTTCTCTCCATTAATGTATTGTCTACATCTTGGATGTGAATTGTGTTTGTTTTACAGTCAGATAGAGTAGGAAGTGGTCTTCCCTTCCATACACCGCCTGGAATAGAGAGAAACCTGTGGAAGTATGAGTCGCCGTATTGTAGTGCCACTCTGTCCAATGGAGATAACGACACCAATGTTGTGTCCTGTGCTGCATAAAACATCTCAGGTATTGTTGGAGTAACTTGTTCACAATTTCAGTCGGCCCATCGCTCTGTGGGTGGTAAGCCGTAGACATGCGTAATTTGGTACCACTCAAACGAAATAGATCTTGCCAAAAGTGGCTTAGAAAGATGAGGTCCCTGTCCGATACCATACTCTTTGGCATTCCATGCAGCTTGCATTTCATGGTAGCAAATAGTTCATCTACTTTAGAAGTAGTGAAATGAGTAGGTAGCATGCCAAAATGAGCTGCCTTGCAGAGTCTGTACACACACCTCTACAAGTATTACTGTAGTATTACTGTGTTGTTTTGGAATGAAGGAAGACCTATAGGGCCTTAATTTCACAAAATCTAAGGCACCTACAACAAATGGATGAGGAATCCTCTTCATATCAGCAAAGCTCTTCATAGTTTCTTGCGTTTTAAGCAACTTCTTATTGAGCTCTTGTAGTACTATCTTTCTCTCCATTAATGTATTGTCTACATCTTGGATGTGAATTGTGTTTGTTTTACAGTCAGATAGAGTAGGAAGTGGTCTTCCCTTCCATACACCGCCTGGAATAGAGAGAAACCTATGGAAGTATGAGTCGCCGTATTGTAATGCCACTCTGTCCAATGGAGATAACGACACCAATGTTGTGTCTTGTGCTGCATAAAACATCTCAGGTATTGTTGGAGTAACTTGTTCACAATTTCAGTCGGCCCATCGCTCTGTGGGTGGTAAGCCGTAGACATGCGTAATTTGGTACCACTCAAACGAAATAGATCTTGCCAAAAGTGGCTTAGAAAGATGAGGTCCCTGTCCGATACCATACTCTTTGGCATTCCATGCAGCTTGCATTTCATGGTAGCAAAGAGTTCATCTACTTTAGAAGTTGTGAAATGAGTAGGTAGCATGCCAAAATGAGCTGCCTTGCAGAGTCTGTACACACACCTCTACAAGTATTACTATGTTGTTTTGGAATGAAGGAAGACCTATAATGAAATCAAATGAAATGTCCTTCGACACTGGATTAGGAACGGGAAAGGGCTGAAGCAGGCCATATGGTGCAAGGTTGGTAGTTTTCATTTGTTGACATATCACACAATTTCTCACAAATTCAGTCACATCTTTGCGCATACTTTTCCAAAACACATTTTCTTGTAGCCTTCCGAATGCCCTTCGTATTCCACTATGGCCTCCCAACAATGAGGAGTGAAATTCTTCCAACAACACTTATTTGAGGGGAGAGGTGTTAGAATTAATTCATTTTTCAGAAACTTGTTGACAAAATTTGTTAGAGGGGTATTTTAATATTTCTTTTATAATCTAACTTGTATTTAAGCAAGTGAGTGGTGTGAACAATAGCATAATTATTTCTTTTGCAGTGTGCGTCCAACCATTTTGTAACGATTTTAAGAGTAGTGGAAGTTTATTATTATTCTCTCTTCTTTATCTTGTTTGTTTTGTTCATATTGTAGTGGTAAATTCATGACCTTCAAGCTATGGATAAACTTGACGTCAATAAAATCAAAGTCGTCACCGCGCATTTATTGTTTCTAAAGAAAAATGACAAAAAAACGAAAAAAATCCAAAGATAAGAAATTTTCTAATCAAAACTAATAAAATGCCAGAGATTACAGGTAAGAGGGTTGGTTACACAGAGGGAATGTGTTAGCACCCAAAGTGTCATAGGTACTCCTAGGGAACCCTTTTTATGTGTGCAAATGTTTTTGGTATAAAAGATGTTTGATAAAATATAGAGTGTGGAGATGAGAAAAAATTTATTGATTATATTTTTGTGTTTGACAAGACCTTCGATCTTGTGCTTATGTACCAACATAAAAATGAGGGATCAAAACCTCGTAGTTCGTGGTAAAAATTTCAAAGAAGTTGGTGAATTGATTTTAACAAAAGTTTAAATGAAAAGGCACAAAGAGGCCAAAGATTTGAATGGGGTGTTAATTATTTTTGTCTTTTGAAATTTAAATCAATATGATTAAGTTTATTTACAAATTTGATTTAAGAAAAAGTTTAAAAATTCAACGGCATAAGATCAAAGTTTCTAATCCTTAAAACATGTCTATGTTTGAAATCTCAAGCAAAGAAATTTTTTGAAAAGAGGGGGAGATTTTGAAATTAAAGAAGTGAGAGGAGATGAAGAGACTATCTTAAGCAAAAATTAAAAGTTAAGAGTTGAAAAGATCTGACCAATGAGATACAATCCAACAGACAAGAATATCATATAGAAACATATTTTCCTTTGGACTTGGATCAAGCAATAAGCAATAAGCAATATTCAGACATCATATGAAGACCAAGGCATCAAATAAAGATAGCCAGAATATTCAAGCAAACAACTCCAATAGCTAACAGTTTTAAGTGTCTTCCAATGTAGTAGATGAAATATTCCTTGATCAACTCAGAACAAAACATCAAACATAGACAATATCAAAATAACAACTAAGCACAAATACAAAGTAGCAGATGAATCCAAGGAGATCCAAGGTCTTGCATCAGATGAAAGCCACTGTCAAAGATAGCTTAGTCTTAGATGTTGGCATTGACCAAGTCCTTTAGCACAGGAAAAGTTGCCTAATCCTAAGTCCAAGAGTTCAAATCAAGTCCCAACAGTCCACAAAATATTTTTTAGGGTTTTTGTTGTTATTAGGTATTTTAGGATCCTAAAACCACAAACAAAATCAAAACACACCAACAAATATATACAATCACAAGCCATGGCTCAAGTGAGCAAAGTAAAAATGACTGAAACATAAACAAGTTGCATGAAATGTAAATGGAAATGAATGATAAATTCCTGAAATTTAAATTGCATAAAGTAAATAACTTGAAAGTAAAAGTATAATGAATAAGGGTTAGTCAATAGTTAGTCAAATGTTTACTGTTGAGTTTTGATTTGTTAAGTCATTCTTTTGAGAATACTCAATCATTCATTCATAAGTATGAATCCTTGAACCAAGACATCATCTATGAGAAGGGCTCCAACTTGGATAATTCAACAAGTATGCCACTAGCTCTCATGAAAGGAAAAAAGATCAAGTTTCCACACAATATCATTAAGAATGAGAGACTTACAATCTCACTTACTAGAATGCTATGTCTCGAGGGTCAAATTTAGCTCTATGTTAAGCAATCGTAATTGGACTTATGTAGAAGTCACAACTATCTGAGGTCGGACAATAAAAATATAGGTGTTAATGCATGTTAGAGATTTTGTACAAAGAACCAAACTCCTAAAACATACCACACACTAAAAAAAAGGGAGGGACATATCTCAGTCAGACTCATATTGATTCATTTGACACAAGGTCATTGATGAATCAATTAGCATTTAGACATTAGAGATTTCATTGGTCAAATGAGGGAATGAGAAAGAATAGGGATGAAGATGAAGATGGAATGGGAGATAGAAACATAAATTGATCATGAGAGGAAATCTATCTGATCAATACCATTCATTCATTTTGGGAGATGAAATGTACATTTCATCAATCCACTAAATCCAATTGTTTTGATCAAACAAAAGTCAAATCAACCATGACCAAAGCCCAAATAGAAAGTCAAACATCACAAGACCATAAAAATGGCTCAACATAATTTTTAAACATTTAATCAATTAAAAATAAAATTAAAAATGAATTAAAATGCATTTTAATTTGGACAAAACCTCAAATCCCTTCAAAACACCAAATAAATGGCCAAAGGATTTATCCTAGGTTAAACAAGGTCAAAGGACCTTAGACAAATAATTTCACAATTTTTGGAAAGTCAGAAGTATTTTTACACAATTAAAAATATGCAAAAAAACATTTAATTCATGAAAAATACCAAAATTAATCCAAAAAGTAATTTTAATTCAGAATATGGAAGAAAAAAACATTTAAAGATTTTTTGGTGAAAGTCACATATTTTTTGGATTAAAAATGAAATTTCTATGAATTAAATAAAATAAAGCTATTAAATGAAAAATCAGAAAATACAAAAAAAGGTGGCAGATCTGATGGCCAAGCGTGCGCGTTCCGTGGTGAACCTGAGTCAATGCATCACACGCGTGGTAATCAAAAGGAAAGGCCAAGATTAAAACATTTGGAAAGGATCAGATGGTTTGGAAGGTGCCAACGCACCACCGGAGCCCTAACTTCAGTCATTTACTCTAGTGGACCTCACCGGACTGGTCCACCACAAACTATCACAAAAATGAAAACCAAGGACATGATTTTAAAGGAAAAATGCTCAGGAGCTCGAATCTGACCTCCATTTCATCCAATTCCAAGTATATTGAAAGATACATGGATTTGAAAATTGAGGTTCATGATTTGAGTTGCTTCGATTTGACATTAAAGCAACTCAATCTTGTTGCCTACATTGGTAGTACTTTAGACAACCAATAATCAAGCAAAATAGAGAAATGAGGGAGAACCGAAGAAGAGAAGTTTGAGAAAAATCACCTTCGGGTAGCTTCAATTAAGCTTTATCTTGCTTCTAATTTGCCTTGGCTCGACTCTAGAAGCTTGCAGGAAGTGAAATAGATCAAAGAGAGGTTTGGATTCTTGGAGTTTCAATCTCAAAACATAAGGAGAATTGAAACTCGATTCAATTGAAATCTTCAAGTTTATCCTTTAATGGAGGATAGGGATGCAAGGGTTCAAAACTTGGGCAAAAGGGATCCTCATTCTGATCACAACGGTCATGTATATATAGCCTAGCAAGTTGCTTTTCACACATTTTGAAATTTTGTCAATTTTAGCAACTTTGGTGCATGGATGCATGGGCAATGATTTGGGCCCAATTCATGATATGATCACATTCCAATTCGTGCACAATGGATCCTGCAACATTAACATGTAAGCATGCAAAAGGAAATGGACAATTGAATTCAAATCTTGCCAAAACAAACCTATTAAAGGAACCATGTGCAAGTCCCTTAAGTCTTGTTTAAATGAATTGATCTTGGACTTTTTGGAAAGGTGGCATTAAGGGGAACAACTTTTATGTTGAACACTTTTCCATTTGGAGCTTGGATCATGATGAATTTTGAGGTGGAAGTTTGAGAAATCAAACATAATTGAAATTTTTCCAAGTACCAAGTCAAATGACCACTTCTTCCACCTTGAATAACGTTTGCTATAAGCTTCAAATGGAAATGGTTTCTTCACCAAAGTTGTAGCTCTTTTATCCCTCTTCAATTTTGTAACAAATTTGACATTATTTGGATTTGGCATGAGGGAGTTATGCATTTTAGAAGTTGAGGAAAATTGCTTGTTCAATGGTAATGACCCAAAATGACCTATAATGTTTCCTCTTGGCAGATGCCCTTGCAAGTTGAATTTGACATTTCTGAAATTATAAAAGTTTAATAGGACATATTGGAATTGATCATGAAACTTGGATGGCCTTCATCTCATATAAATTGAGCAAGTTATGGTCCTTGGAAGTTGACCTCCTAACTAGGGAACAAACAAAATGACCTATAATCTTTCACCATAAAAAATGACATTCCAAGAAAAACTAGATCTTTATGTCAACATGAAAGTTGTTTGTAATGTCATATGGAGTAACGTTTATCTTGGAATAATTTTCATATGAGAAAACTTGTAGGAGATAGGGTCTAGTGAACCCCAATTTTGACCAGTTGACTTTCTCTGGTCAACTTCTTTGAACCAACTTGAAAACTTGAAGTTATCTTGACCTTTTGGACTCATGGAGTATCATATATGCATAAGATGATATGAAATTAAGTATCCCTTGATATATTGGACTAAATGTTGAAGAAAATTGCTAAGGAAGTCACACAAGATACCCAGATGAATTAGGGCTTCCAAGGCAAACAAGCTTCAAACTCTTGATGATTTCTTGATCCAAATGACAAATGAAGAACATGGGGATCTATATATGATGTTTATAACCATTGTGAACCATCTCTTGATTTATCTCCTTGCACTGAGGGTCTTAAACCCTAGTCGTGAGCTTGATGAGGCTTAGGTGGACACACACACTACCTACAAAAGAAACAAAGCTATACAAATACATATTTTTGGTATTTTTGTTAGTAAACAAAGACATATAAAGTATGATACAATCAAATATGCTTGATGATCTCTCCCAATGCAAACCCAATAAATGAGGGGTAAGGAGGATGCGGAGGTGTGATCCTAAAGCCAATGCAAAAGATGAGATATCATAAGGGATCTTAGGGTAAAAATTGGGGTCTTACACATCTTTATCACCTTGTGCACCAACAATTGGTATCTAAAGCTCCTGTTTATATCCACAGGGAAACACCACGGGAAACACGAGTGAAACAGTGAGGCGTTATGTGATTGATTTGTGTTCGGAGAATTCGCGTTGAATTTCTGATCAGAATCATAACAGAATCACATATATTGATTTCGCGGGATTGAGAAACACTGTGTTTAGGTGAGATCTGAGTGCATTGCACAAGGTTGAAGATGAAAGGAAACGGTAATCTAAGTACCAAGCTTCCAGTGTTCGACGAGATAAACTGGAATTGTTGGATGATTCAGATGCGTGTGTTGTTTGGAGCTCAAGATGTTCTTGATCTCATCAACGATAGTTACGTTCAGGTCGCACTTCTAGAAAATGCAACAGATACGCAGAGAAATGCTCAACGTGAGTTGAGAAAGAAGGATCAGAAGGCTCTGTTCTATATCCATCAGTGTGTGGATGTGAACGTGTTTGAGAAAATCTTTGATTCGATGACGATGAAAGTTACGTGGGACACACCGGTGCGGTGCTATGACGATGATGCATCAATGAAGAAGGTGAAGCTTCAGTCTCTACGTAAGCAGTATGAGAATCTCAGCATGAAGAACAATGAGAAGGTACAAGACTACATCTCTAGAGTGATTCTATATAATGGAAAATCTATGTTAATTCAGAACGTCTGGTATATTCTTGGCATGAAGAGAAATCTGGTGAGTGTAGGTCAATTAATTGAAAAGGGATTCACAGTTACCATGAAGGAAAACATTTTGAAGCTGTATGACTGTAATCAGAACCTGATTATGGAGTAAGAACAGGGAAAAAATATAATATTTCAAGCTGAATGTTAAAACTGCAGACTCTGAATGTCGTAGCGCAACAAGTGTTATGAAGGAAAGTGAGCCGTGGTACAAAAGATTTGGTCATTTGAACTTCATAAGATTAGGGCATTTGAATTTAAAGAAACCAGTACGTGGAATTCCTACAATTAAGAAATCAGAAAATTCATGCAATGTGTGCATGAGAGGGAAGCAACCAAGACTTACATTTGCATCAGAAGTAGCTCCAAGAGCAAAACGTGCTTTGGAAGTAGTGCATTTTGATGTGTGTGGACCATTTCCAGAACCTTCATTAGGAGGGAATAAATACTTTGTGTCATTTGTGGATGAGTTTACAAGGATCACATAGGTATCCCTTATAAAGTTCAAACACGAGGTGTTTTCTAAACTTAAGAAATTCAGAATCAAGGTTGAGAAACAGAGTGGTCAGACTCTGAAGATTCTCGGAACTGATGGTGGAGGTGAGTATAACTCTATAGAGTTCAAGAAGTTCTATGAGGAGAATGGAATTGAGCATGAAGTGATTGCTCCATATACTCATCAACACAATGGTATTGCTGAAAGGAGAAACCGAACTTTGCTTAATATGGCAAGGAGAAACTTCCTAACACTATGGGGAGAAGTTGTTGCCACTGTGACGTATATGATCAACATGTGTCCAACCAAGAAGCTGAAGGAAATTGTTCCTTTTGAGAGGTGGACTGAAGATAAGCAAAGTGTGAATCATTTCAGAGTATTTGGTTCTGTCTGTTATAAACATGTTCCAGATGTTATTAGAAAGAAGTTGGATGATATAAGCAAGGTGATGTTATTGGTGGTGTATCACTGTACACGTGCTTATAAGCTTTATTATCCATTCACTAATAAGGTTGAAGTCAGCAGAGATGTTGTTGTGAAAGATTCAGAAGTATGGGATTGCAGTAAGTCTCAATCCAACTCCGGTACAGAGTTAACTTCCGAAGATATTGATTCTGATTCTGAAGATGAGTCAAAGCATGAAAATGATTATGAGAATGAGTCAAAATCAGAAGGTGAGATTGATTTTGAGGAAGAATCTGATTCTGATCCAGATTCTGATGGTGATTCTGATTTGGGTGGTAGTCTAGATTCTTGGAACATTCCAGATTCTGAAGGTGGTCATGCTTCTGAAGCTAGTACTTATGGAGTTCCAGTATATGATATTATTCTAGAATAAGAAGGTTTTAAACAAGTTCAGAGGCCACAAAGAATCAGAAACATTCTGAGAAGGTTTGTAGAGTTTGACATACTGCAAGATATTGAAGTAGATTCTGAAGGGGAAGTTATTTAGTGTGACATGTTAGTAGACTCTGAACCCGTGAGTACGGAAGAAGCTCTCAAGCAAAAAGTCTGGCTAAAGGCCATGAAAGAAGAACTTGATTCCATAGAGAGAAACAAGACTTGGAAGCTGACATAACTTCCAAAGAATAAGAAAGCCATCAACGTGAGATGGGTTTATAAGGTGAAGCTAAAGCCAGATGGATGAATTGGCAAACACAAAGCAAGGTTAGTTGTGATAGGTTTTCTGCAGAAACCTAGGTTAGATTACTTTGAAGTGTTTGGGCCTGTAGAAAGACATGAAATAAGCAGGTTGGTGATTGCGATAGCTGCTAATAGGAATTGGCCTCTAATGCATTTAGACATGAAATATGCATTTCTGAACGGTCCATTAGAAGAAGATGTTTATGTGTCACAACCTCCTGGATTTGAGAAAAAGAATCAGGAAGGGATGGTGTACAAATTACACAAAGCTTTGTATGGACTGAAGCAAGCCCCTAGAGCTTGGAATCTGAAAATTGATTCATTTTTCAAGAAGCTGGGATTTCAGAAGTGTGAGATGGAGTATGGTGTTTTTGTTCAACATACTTCTGAAGGAAATATGCTTATGGTGTGTTTGTACATTGATGACATATTGCTAACAGGAAGTTGTGAAAATGAGATAGCTAAGTTCAAGAAGGAGCTGATGAATGAGTTTGAGATGACTGATTTAGGAAATATGGTATATTTTCTAGGGGTGGAGATTATGTACTCTAAGAAAGACATAATTTTACATCAGCTGAAATATGAACTTGAGTTTCTGAAGAGGTTTGAGCTGCTGAGTTATAAAGTTGATGTCACACCTGCTGATACAAATAAAAAATTGGATTCAAATTCAGATGGTGATGATGTAGATGTGGCAATGTTCAAGCAGTTGGTAGGGTCTCTGAGGTATTTGTGTAATACCATACCTGATATTTGGTATGCAGTTGAAATGGTGAGTAAGCTTATGAGTAAGCCGAAGTGGTCTCATTACCAAGTTGCTGTCAGAATTCTAAGGTATATAAAGGAAACTCTGAAGTATGTAGTTTTGTTCCCTTATGGTGCTGAAACTAACTCAGAACTTCTGAGTTACTCAAATTTTGATTGGTGTGAAGACAAAGTTGATAGAAAAAGTACTTTTGGGTACTTGTTTAAGTTTCTGGGAAGTCATATTTCTTAGTGTTCCAAGAAGCAACTAGTTGTTGCTTTGTCAACCTATGAAGTAGAATATATTGCAGGTGTTGTGACTGCATGTCAAGCTGTGTGACTTCTGAACTTACTGCAGAATCTGAAGATCAAAGTAAACAAGCCTCTGAAGTTGATGATTGATAACAATTCTGCAATCAATATTTCCAAGAACCCAGTGCTGCATGGGAGAAGCAAGCATATTGAGACTAAGTATCACTTTCTGAGAAATCAGGTTTAGAATGGAGAGCTAGAAGTTGTGCGTTGTAGAACCCAAAAGCAGCTGGCAGATGTTCTGACGAAGACGACCAAGACTGGTCAATTTCTTCGCTTGAGGGATATAACTGGTGTTGTTAGTTTTTTTAAGTTGAATATGAATTAAGGGGTGGTGTTAGAATTAATTCATTTTCAGAAACTTGTTGACAAAGTTTGTTATAGGGTATTTTGGTATTTCCTTTATAGTCCCACTTGTATTTAAGCAAGTGAGTGGTGTGAACAATATCATCATTATTCCTTTTATAGTGTGTGTGTGCGCAACCATTTTGTAACCATTTTAAGAGTTGTGGGAGTTTGTTATTATTCTCTATTCTCTCTTGTTTGTTTCATTCATCTTAATCACCGTGTGCATCAACCAGAGGTACTAGGGAGATAAAGCTTCCTTTTGAAAAACACCATCCCATTCACTAGTTGGAATCCCTCGCGAGGTTCCGGATTTGCCTTGATATTATCAACCATTTGTTTAAACTCCTCATCATGCTCGACACACCCTTTGAATTTATCAATAATTTACATATGAGGGATAGAAAGGGCCAGACAATGGATACAAGACAGAGCATCATCCACCCTATTTTGCGTGCCAGGTTTGTATACAATTTCATAAGAATATCCTAAAAATTTGGCCAACTAAAACCGTTGTTCAAGTGTTTGAATAAGTTATGTCATTAACTCTATTAGGCTTTGATGATCAGTATGTATGCCAAATGTTCCCTAAGAAAATACATTCTCCACTTCTTGACTTCGAATGTGATGACACATAATTCTATTACATAAGTCAAAGCTGCTAGCTTACATGGACAAAATTGTTTGCTATAGTAGCAAATGAGGTGATTGTTTTGAATAAGGACTACACTCATACCTGAACCAGAAGCATCTGTCTTGTCGCTTCCTGAAAAATACAGTGTGCGAAAAAAACAACCGGCGAAAGAAAAGACAGAAGAGTCGCCACCGTGCGTTATTTATCCCAAAGGAGGGAAAGGAAACGCTCGAAGTAAACCTGGAAAAAGGAAAGGAAGAGACAAGGTATCGCAACCAAATCTTGGGTTCGGGAGTCGGTTATGCGAAGGGAAGGTATTAGCACCCCACACATCCGTAGTACTCTACGGGATTCACTTTTGCAGTTTTTGTCTAAAGGGTGTGATTTTATCTTGTGTTGTTTACTAAAAAAGGGTTAAATGAAAATGACTCGCACAGATGTCGCATCCACTGCATACGTATCTCATCTGAATATGAGAATCAGAGTCTTCGTAGCTCGGCTGACCTATGGGTTTGGGGGATGTGTGCTCGCTAAGACATCATGTCTTATGCCTACGTATCTCATCTGGAATAAGAATCAGAGCAAGCCGTAGTTCAGCTAACTACGGGTTAAGGGTTGAACGACGTTACTACGCAATCTACCGGATGCTCGACCTTTGGAGACTTACTAGCCTGTAGTAGAAGGAGTAACGTGTGTTTAGGAGAAGAAAAATCAATGAGTGGCCTGGGAATCAGGATCGCTGGATCCGCTTGAACATCTGTCAGGTTGCAAAGGTCATGGGATGGATCATGTTATCCTTAATATCAATCACTCATTTTGGTGGATTATGGTTTACACCTTATCAACACCCAAGTTTCATTGATTTTAAGGATACCTGATCGGATCAACCATGAATCAAGGGTTTGTTGCAAGTCACGAGCATGGAGTTTAAAGAACCACCCAAAGGGAGTGTACTAAGGTTTAAACCTGCCAAACATGTTCTACGAAAGGTTCCCATAGTCATAATCCCATCTTTCGGATATTATCGGAGGAACGACTACTCGTATTCCAAAAATATTCTCAAGAGAGACTCTTATGAGTGTAGTATCGCGTAACAATCGTATCAAATCTTACACTTGAACGACTTTCGCACTACATCCTACGAATATGCCAAGATGGGTTTGGTAAACTAAGGTCCTTGGCTTCTAAGGTCTATATTGGAAAAAGTAATGTCTAACCACAACTTACTTGTGTGACATTATTGATCTCAACATGACCTCCACCAAGTGAACGGGCTTGCAAGTCAACTTGCTAAGGAATAACTCCACACAAGTCAACAAGACTATGCCATTCTCCTATCCTAAGTGCACTCGAGTTCGGGTATAGAACTCATCTCACAAAGATCACCAAACAAGGGTACAATCCACCCTAACAAACAAACAACCGCAGCCAGCCAACAGATACAGCAATGATATGTACACAATGCAATGAAGCAGGTAAATGCTGAAAAGTAAATAACTGTACAAAAGCATGAACACCCAATAAACAAACAACCTACAAAAGCTAGGAGGGACTCGCTTAGGGAAACCAGATTCCCTAACAGAGTCGCCAGCTGTCGCTGCCTGAAAAATACAGTGTGCGAAAAAAACAACCGACGAAAGAAAAGACAGAAGAGTCGCCACCGTGCGTTATTTATCCCAAAGGAGGGAAAGGAAACGCTCGAAGTAAACCTGGAAAAAGGAAAGGAAAAGACAAGGTCTCGCAACCAAATCTTGGGTTCGGGAGTCAGTTATGCGAAGGGAAGGTATTAGCACCCCACGCATCCATAGTACTCTACGGGATCCACTTTTGCAGTTTTTGTCTAAAGGGTGTGAGTTTATCTTGTGTTGTTTACTAAAAAAGGGTTAAATGAAAATGACTCGCACGGATGTCGCATCCACTGCATACGTATCTCATCTGAATATGAGAATCAGAGTCTTCGTAGCTCGGTTGACCTATGGGTTTGGGGGATGTGTGCTCGCTAAGACATCGTGTCTTATGCCTACGTATCTCATATGGAATGATAATTAGAGCAAGCCGTAGTTCAGCTCACTACGGGTTAAGGGTTAAACGACGTTACTACGCAATCTACCGGATGCTCGACCTTTAGAGACTTACTCGCCTGTAGTAGAAGGAGTAACATGTGTTTAGGAGAAGAAAAATCAATGAGTGGTTAGGGTTTAGGGATGCTCATGCAAAAAGGAAGTCTTATGCGAAGGAACAATGCTACCTTAATGGGCATGCAAACGGGAGACTGTACGAAGCCTCACATCCTATGGGGAAACGATCACACCACACAAAACATGTATCTTAAAGTAAACTGCCACCAAGGGGCTCAAACATTGCCTCCTATCGAGGTCTTCCAGCTAAGAAAGCGGTAAAATACGGGAAAGAGGTAAAAGTACCACACGGATAAAGATCCGAAGTAACAGCAATTAGAGGGATAAGCAACCCTGAGATCCTCCCAAGCTAACACCATCAGAGAAAGTCAGTCAGTACGGGTAATCGGAATAAACCTCCAGATGGTATCCCTACAAGAGTATGTGAGTCCTCACAAAAACTCAACAAAAAGGTTAGACAAAAAATATGAAGTCAAGGGAAAACAATGCCATGGAAACATAAGACAGGTTAGAACAAAGCAGAACAAAAAAAAAAACAAATATTGTCACGTTCGCGACTGCTTCGCCTAGCGAAGGCTTAGCGAAGCTTCGCTACAGGCTCGCCTAGCGAAGCGGTTAGCGAAGGCCTGCGGGTTTTGGATTCCTCCTTGATAACAGTTCGATCTCCATAATCCAAACCCTGTGGTATCCATCTTAGAAACGAAACGATTAAACATTCAAGGTATTGTTACACATTCATACACAACTATAAACCCTTGGGCAAAACTTGATGTTACCTCATACATTCAGAGCATTCAAATTCAAAGCATAGAGTAATAGGAACAAAGGCATACCTGATGGGAGAGACCGATTAGAATCGAATGGCACGACTGGATTTGCAAAGCAATGTTAGGATTTGCGTGAGGCGGAGGTAAAAAGTGTGTGAGTCGGAGTGAACTTCTCAAAGCTGTCTGAAGGTTGTTACAGAGTAGTTCCTAGGTCTCCTTCTCTCAAGCTCTTTCTCCAGTGAAACTCTAGTCTCTATCTCCAGTCCCCTTTTCTCTACTGAAACTTTTGTATTTATAGACTGATATTGGTGACTTGTGGGCTCAAAATAGGTCAACTGAAGCCCAAAACTTTCTGTTATATTCTGAAAACGCGTACCCTTCGCCTAGCGAAGGATCTGCTCGCCTAACGAGCATGACAGTGCAGTTCTCCTAGCGAACCATGCTGCTCGCCTAGCGAGCATGACAGCTTAGCAACAGATTTTAGCTTCTTCAAGATTAGTGTTTTGGGAGATGTTCAAGCTTCTTGGATCCGATTCCGATTGCCATGATGAAATGCAAATGTTAAATGACCTAAAACGGAATGCATGAATGAGGTGTAAAGTGTATGCTTCCAGGAAAAATGAAGGGTAAATTTTGGGGTATTACAGTTGCCCCTATTCAATCAACTAGAGACCCGAAAAGCAGATAGCAGCGACTTTCGTGCTTTCGAGGTATCAAGGGATTGAATACAATAAAAGCCCAAAAATTTGCACTGAAGTGAAGCGAAGTAACAATGCCTGTCAGAATCGACAAAGAAGTGGTCCATGGCCTGAATGCCGTTCATCAGTCTGAATACTGGAAATGACTTCGATCTGAACATCGGGAGATATGAGATTATTAATATCGGTCTGAACATCGAGAAGCTGGCCTGAATGCCACAAGTTGCGTTGACCTAATTGTCAGAAAATTGGCCTGAATACCACTTTGATCTGAATATCGGAAAATTGGCCTGAATGCCACAAGTTGCATCGACCTGAACGTCGGAAACTTCTTCTATCTGAACATCGGAAAATTGGCCTGAATGCCACAAGTTGCATCGACCTGAATGTCGGGAACTTCTTCGATCTGAACATCGGAAAATTGGCCTGAATGCCACAAGTTGTATCGACCTGAATGTCGGAAACTTCTTCGATCTGAACATCGGAAAATTGGCCTGAATGCCACAAGTTGCATCGACCTGAATGTCAGAAACTTCTTCGATCTAAACATTGGAAAATTGGCCTGAATGCCACTTCGGTCTGAATACCTGAAAACTGGCCTGAACGTCACTTCGGTCTGAATACCGGAAAACTGGCCTGAACGCCACTTCGGTCTGAATACCGAAAACTTCATGCCTGTCAGCATTGGCAGAAATAGGGAAAGATAATAGAGGCGGCGCATGGGCTAATGACACTTGCTGGGGATAATAAAGGTAAGTCATGAACAATCTTCAGTCTGAGTACTGGAAACAACTTTTGGCTTATCACTTGGGATACCGTCAATGTTTTATGCTTACATGCGTATGTTTGAATTTTTCAATGGCGTAATGCTCCATAAAAATGGAAATGCTACGCGATTTGGGAGGATGCAATGCAATATGATTCTACATGCAAGGATGCGAAATGCTGGGTAGAATGCCAAGCTGAGGCAATGGAATCTGCAGGGGAAATGATCACCATCTTCTGGACCCTGGCAAGGCTGTTGGAGATGCACAGCGCAAAGAACTCTGTGGGGAAATGACGCGCCACACGGTGTTCTAGCAATGACAAAATACCGAGACTCTGACTGGGGAGAGAACGACACTGAAAACCTGCTGCTGAGGAAAGCGATAGTGGTTCTGGCAACCATAATCTGCGAGAGAGACGACTCAGCCGGGGAACAAACACCGATACGGTACCGAGATTCTACTTCAAGGAAAGAGACCATGGATCTGGCATTGGGATTCTCGATCTGGCATCGAACTCTGAGGAGCAGCTGCTTCTGCTGGGAAGATACAGTCTGGCACTGTCAACTCCGCTGGGGGTATATAGTCTGGCACTGTCAACTCTACTAGGGAGTGTATAATCTGAAACAACCGCTTGGGGAAGTACAGTGGTGAGAACCTGCTGGGGATTGAAGAATCCAATGCTCTGATCAACTCTGCAGGGATAAGATACCATCTTCGACTGTTGGCGACTTCACTGGGGAAAACATTCGCGATCATCTGCAGGGGATTTTAAGGAAATGCCCCGAGGGTACCTGTTCTCAATAGAAGATCCAAAGCACTTAAAATTTACAGCAATTTTAAATGTTTATTAAGCATGTACCTGTAAAGCTCTTATGTGTCATGATGCAATGTTTATCAAAAATTCGGACGTCATTTTTGCAAACAAAACAGAAAAATGAAAATGAAAACAGAGATATACTGAATAACATGATTGAATGGCCTCTGAATAGGCATTTACATCAGGAAGCAATCCCTGGAAAGAGGTAATCGCACAAAAGATAAAAACAGACATTAACCTAATGGCAATGTGAAATGGATTTCTATTGGGTTCCAATTCTGCTATGACTTGCTCGTCTTCAAGATCCTCCAGATGATCAGCTTTCTGAAAAGAGTGATTGGACTGTTTCCTATCCTTCAAAAGTTTCCAGTCATTGACACGAGATGAGATTCAGAACTACTCAGAACACAGTCATTCGCTTAATCCCTAACTTTTGCCTGGATCGCCCTTTTCGGGTTTTCAATCCACCGGGATACCCATTTTTGCCTAAGTTGCCTTTTCAGGTTTTCAACTTACCGGGTGTACGATCTTTTCATTTTTAATCCCTAATTTTTGCCCGAACCTTTTTCATTTTCTTGGTTCGTCGGGACGCCCATTTTTGCCTGGACTATTCTTTTTATTGTCCAGCGGGTCTATTTTATGCGAAGTATTTTTTAACTGCGTCTGAGTTCACAGGGGAAGTGGAGTTTTCACCATCCATAGTTGCAAGGATTGAGGCCCCACCATCAAAACCTTGGTGACAATATACGGTCCATCATAGTTAGGAGTCAACTTGCCCCTGTGATCTGTTTGAGGAGGAAGGATCCTTTTCAACACCAAATCTCCGACCTGGAAGCATCGAGGACGCACTTTCTGATCAAAGGCTCTCTTCATCCGACTCTGATACAACTGCCCATGACAAATGGCTGTCATTCGCTTCTCTTCGATAAGACTCAACTCATTGAACCTTGTCCGAATCCATTCAGCTTCGTCCAACTTGACATCCAACATGAGTCTTAGAGAAGGAATCTCCACTTCAACCGGTAGGACTGCTTCCATACCATACACCAGGGAGTAAGGGGTTGCCCCTGTCGATGTACGTACTGAAGTACGGTACCCATGCAAGGCGAAGGGTAGCATTTCATGCCAATCTTTGTACGCGACAACCATCTTCTGCACAATCTTCTTTATGTTCTTATTTGCCGCCTCAACAACACCATTCATCTTAGGATGGCAGCACATCCATACTTTTCCACCATTCTTAGGTACTGGAACGATGTTTACAACCCATGGCGGATAATTTGTAACCGCTAGAAGCCCTGCATCCAACTCCCTTATTTTTTTATTTTTTTTGTACTTCATCCTTTATCTTGACAGCCATCTCTGGTCTTGTTCTTCTGAGCTTCTGCTTGACCAGAGGACAACCTTCTTTGAGCGGCAAGCGATGTACCACGATGTCTGTGTCAAGCCCTGGCATGTCCTGATAAGGCCAAGCGAAGATGTCAACATACTCTTGCAGCAATTCAATCAACCCCTTCTTCACATTGTCTTTCAAAGCAGCCCCTATCTTGATTTCTCTCTTGGCGTCCTCGGTGCCGAGATTAATCACTTCGACAGACTCTTGATGCGATTGAATGGCCCTTTCCTCTTGTTTTAATAACCTGGTAAGTTCTTCAGGGAATTCACAGTCTTCATCACCCTTTTCTTCAGCTTGAAAGATTGGATTTTCAAAGTCGAAGCGAGCCATATCAGAACCGTTATCAATAGGATCAGGTGATGTGCATCACATGAGTGATGGTATGTGCTTATGAGTGTGAACAAGGAATGAGAACTAAACAAAACATTGCCATTTTTTTTTGAAAACTGCAAAAATAGAAAGACAGGGAGCGAAACATTTGAATGCAAAAAGACGTTCTTTATTTATGATAAAAAATGCAAGTGTCACATAGATGAGCCATACAATGAGTCATTACGCCCTGGCGGAACGTAAGACTTGGATATGCATGAATAAACAAAGAAAGTTACTCCTCCAGAAAAGTGGCTTGGACAATCTCCTCAGAAGACCAATTGTCGAGAACTTCACCCAGGATCCTCGGACGCACCCAGTTGTTGATGTCACAATCACTATCCCCATCTTCATCGTTGACCGCAGAGACCAATTTGACTTCTCCTTCAACCATGTTAACGTTGGCTCCACCATGCTGGGGCATGCGATTGTTGACAACATTAGGAACCGACGCAAAGTTAATGGCCTTTGAATCAATGAGGTCTTGAACTACGTGCTTAAAAGCTTTGCAGTTCTCAATATTGTGGCCAAGTTCCCCAGAGTGGAAGCTACACCTAGCGTTGGCGTCGTGACCCGCTGGAAGTCTACCCACGGGAGGAGCCAGAGTGCGCAACTGCACAAGTTGTAGTTGTTGAAGACTAGAAAGCAACTGAGCGTACGACATTGGAAGAGTGTCGAAACGCCGGTCCATCGCCCTTGGCCTCTGTTGATAAGCGGGTATGTTACCCGGTTGTTGTTGTAGTGGTGTTGCAGCTGGAATGGTCACAGTCGCAACATGCGGTTGCTGTTGATAGTTCTGAAAGCTATTCCTCCGGTTACCCCTGTTTTGATAAGAAGATACGACACTTGCATCCCCTTCTCTCCTCTTCTGTCCCTGAATGAACGGCTTCTTCACCCCTGATGAGGATCCATCTCCACTCTGGGTCTTGTATGTCTTCAAATAGTTCTCCACCCTCTCACCGGTAGAGACTACATCAGCAAAGCTGGAGGCATTGCAACCCACCAGGCGCTCCAAATAAGGTCCGGGCAGAGTGTTCATGAACATGTTAGCCATTTCCTTCTCCAACATAGGAGGTTGGACACGGGAAGCTGTCTCCCTCCAGCGTTGAGCGTATTCTCTGAAGCACTCATTGCTTTTAAGAGATAGGTTCTGAAGTTGAGTTCTGTCTGGAGCCATGTCTGCATTATACTGATACTTCTTCATAAAAGCCTCTGCCAAATCCCTCCAGCTACGGATGTGGGCTCTGTCCAGCCTCATATACCATTCCAGGGATGCCCCAGCTAGGCTGTCTTGGAAAAAGTACATAAGCAACTTCTCGTCATCGGAGTACGCAACCATTTTACGGAAATAGGCTTGCACATGGGTCTTCGGGCAAGAGTTGCGGCTGTATTTGTCAAATATCGGGACCTTGAATTTCGGTGGCACCCTCACGCCTGGGACCAACCTCAAGTCAGCAACATCTACTTCCAGAGGATTCTGTCCTTCCACTGCCTTCAGCCTCTCCTCTAATCTTCGAAACATAGGGTCCATACCATGATCCATACCAAAGTCTCCCTGAAGCAGGGGGAACTGATCGTCCTGATCATCATGAACGGGCTGTTGACCAGGGTTGCCATGTGGGATTGGGATAGGCCCCGGTCCATTGGGTCCGTTAACCTCTCCAGCTGGAGGATCAGTCAACGTCTCTGGTTGAGCAGGGGGGTTCCTCTGTATCATCTGCCTGAGCTCTTGCTGTCCCTGAGCCACCCCTTGAACCACATCCATGAATTGAGTCATGCGGATCTTCATCTCGGCGAACTCTGCCTGTAGGCTTTCCATTACTCTCTGTTGGTTTCTGCGGGTACCGTACCGATGAATGCCTGAGTCAGCTATCCTGCTGATGGGACGCCAAATAAACTGAGAACACTGTGGAGGTACCTGTTATGCAAGACATGCTAATGTGTATGCAAATGCAATGACATGTTTATCAATTCCAAAGGTATTCTACCCTCTTAATTCCAGTCTCTCATCAGATAAAATATCCCTTTTGAAAAGTACTAGAAAAACCCCGACTAGAATCAAGAAGAAGATATAAACCCCCCAGAAATGGATAAACATGTGTGAATGATATGAATGCAAAATGATGTGAATGCAAAATGATGTGAATGCAATGCAGTGGCCTGGGAATCAGGATCGCTGGATCCGCTTGAACATCTGTCAGGTTGCAAAGGTCATGGGATGGATCATGTTATCCTTAATATCAACCACTCATTTTGGTGGATTATGGTTTACACCTTATCAACACCCAAGTTTCATTGATTTTAAGGATACCTGATCGGATCAACCATGAATCAAGGGTTTGTTGCAAGTCACGAGCATGGAGTTTAGGTTAAGAACCCCCCAAAGGGATTGTACTAAGGTTTAAACCTACCAAACATGTTCTACGAAAGGTTCCCATAGTCATAATCTCATCTTTCGGATATTATCGGAGGAACGACTACTCGTATTCCAAAAATATTCTCAAGAGAGACTCTTATGAGTGTAGTATCGCGTAACAATCGTATCAAATCTTACACTTGAACGACTTTCGCACTACATCCTACGAATATGCCAAGATGGGTTTGGTAAACTAAGGTCCTTGGCTTCTAAGGTCTATATTGGAAAAAGTAATGTCTAACCACAACTTACTTGTGTGACATTATTGATCTCAACATGACCTCCACCAAGTGAATGGGCTTGCAAGTCAACTTGCTAAGGAATAACTCCACACAAGTCAACAAGACTATGCCATTCTCCTATCCTAAGTGCACTCGAGTTCGGGTATAGAACTCATCTCACAAAGATCACCAAACAAGGGTACAATCCACCCTAACAAACAAACAACCGCAGCCAGCCAACAGATACAGCAATGATATGTACACAATGCAATGAAGCAGGTAAATGCTGAAAAGTAAATAACTGTACAAAAGCATGAACACCCAATAAACAAACAACCTACAAAAGCTAGGAGGGACTCACTTAGGGAAACCAGATTCCCCTGCAGAGTCGACAGCTGTCGCTGCCTGAAAAATACAGTGTGCGAAAAAAACAACCGGCGAAAGAAAAGACAGAAGAGTCGCCACCGTGCGTTATTTATCCCAAAGGAGGGAAAGGAAACGCTCGAAGTAAACCTGGAAAAAGGAAAGGAAAAGACAAGGTCTCGCAACCAAATCTTGGGTTCGGGAGTCGGTTATGCGAAGGGAAGGTATTAGCACCCCACGCATCCATAGTACTCTACGGGATCCACTTTTACAGTTTTTGTCTAAAGGGTGTGAGTTTATCTTGTGCTGTTTACTAAAAAAGGGTTAAATGAAAATGACTCGCACGGATGTCGCATCCACTGCATACGTATCTCATCTGAATATGAGAATCAGAGTCTTCGTAGCACGGCTGACCTATGGGTTTGGGGGATGTGTGCTCGCTAAGACATCGTGTCTTATGCCTACGTATCTCATATGGAATGAGAATTAGAGCAAGCCGTAGTTCAGCTAACTACGGGTTAAGGGTTGAACGACATTACTACGCAATCTACCGGATGCTCGACCTTTGGAGACTTACTCGCCTGTAGTAGAAGGAGTAACGTGTGTTTAGGAGAAGAAAAATCAATGAGTGGTTAGGGTTTAGGGATGATCATGCAAAAAGTAAGTCCTATACGAAGGAACAGTGCTACCTTAATGGGCATGCAAACGGGAGACTGTACGAAGCCTCGCATCCTATGGGGAAACGATCACACCACACAAAACATGTATCTTAAAGTAAACTGCCACCAAGGGGCTCAAACATTGCCTCCTATCGAGGTCTTCCAGCTAAGAAAGCGGTAAAATACGGGAAAGAGGTAAAAGTACCACATGGATAAAGATCCGAAGTAACAGCAATTAGAGGGATAAGCAACCCTGAGATCCTCCCAAGCTAACACCATCAAAGAAAGTCAGTCAGTACGGGTAATCGGAATAAACCTCCAGATGGTATCCCTGCAAGAGTATGTGAGTCCTCACAAAAACTCAACAAAAAGGTTAGACAAACAATATGAAGTCAAGGGAAAACAATGCCATGGAAACACAAGACAGGTTAGAACAAAGCAGAACAAAAAAAAGAAATATTGTCACGTTCGCGACTGCTTCTCCTAGCGAAGGCTTAGCGAAGCTTCACTATAAGCTCGCCTAGCGAAGCGGCTAGCGAAGGCCTGTGGGGGTTTTGGATTCCTCCTTGATAACAGTTCGATCTCCATAATCCAAACCCTGTGGTATCCATCTCAGAAACGAAACGATTAAACATTCAAGGTATTGTTGCACATTCATACACAACTATAAACCCCTGGGCAAAAACCTGATGTTACCTCATACATTCAGAGCATTCAAATTCAAAGCATAGAGTAATAGGAACAAAGGCATACCTGATGGGAGAGACCGATTAGAATCGAATGGCACGGCTGGATTTGCAAAGCAATGTTAGGATTTGCGTGAGGCGGAGGTAAAAAGTGTGTGAGTCGGAGTGAACTTCTCAAAGCTGTCTGAAGGTTGCTGCAGAGTAGTTCCTAGGTCTCCTTCTCTCAAGCTATTTCTCTAGTGAAACTCCAGTCTCTGTCTCCAGTCCCCTTTTCTCTACTGAAACTTTTGTATTTATAGACTGATATTGGTGACTTGTGGGCTCAAAATAGGTCAGCTGAAGCCCAAAACTTTCTGTTATATTCTGAAAACGCGTACCCTTCGCCTAGTGAAGGATCTGCTCGCCTAGCGAGCATGACAGTGCAGTTCGCCTAGCGAACCATGCTGCTCGCCTAGCGAGCATGACAGCTCAGCAGCAGATTTTGGCTTCTTCAAGATTAGCGTTCTGGGAGATGTTCAAGCTTCTTGGATCCGATTCCGATTGCCATGATGAAATGCAAATGTTAAATGACCTAAAACTGAATGCATGAATGAGGTGTAAAGCGTATGCTTCCAAGAAAAATGAAGGGTAAATTTTGGGGTATTACATGTCTCAAATATGAATTATTCATTGAATTTAGGGAGCACAAGTATCGGAGCTTCAAACATGGATTTCTTTAATAGTTCAAAGGCCTCGTTTTCTTCCATGCTCCTTTCAAATTAATCTTTATTGAGGAGAGTTGTGAGGGGTGCAACAAGATATACATATCCTTGCACGAATTTATGATAAAATCCAGTCAATCCTAGATTTCCGTTGAGTATAACGAATGTGAGGGATGTTAATACCTCCTCCTTGCATAAACGAATCCCGAATTCAAATATGGTTTCGACAACCATTTTATTTTTTCTTTAAGGGTTTTATCGATATTTTCACTCTCCTTTTGGAATAAATAAACTCCGGTGGTGACTCTATTATTATAATCAAGTGTGCAAACACCCGTGGTATTTTTTGCATCGCGACACAACCGAGGAGCTTGTTTTGGATATAAGGTTCTTAGAGAGAGTCCTTATAACACCTATCTTGATCGTGAAGAGTATATCTCATAGTGGCCATCATGCTTTCTCATAGGCATTAAAAGATGCTCTTTATAAGGTGGTTGCTGATCCGAGATCAGTAGGTTCTTGGGTTCGGTTGTTACTTCTTACATGTTGTAATTTACAAGTGGTTACGCCTCAGAATAGACGGGATCCCAGGTTTCAAAATCGGAAGTCCTTGCAACAACACCATATGTTGAAGTGTTTAGCTACTTGGATAGACGTGAATTTGTTGAATTTGTCTTGCTAGGTTAGTTGGTAGTTTTTTGGGAAACTCTGAGAAATATAACTGGGTTACAGGCGAGATCATTTTGAGGAGAAAGATAAAAATAAGAGCTCTAATATCAATGCCCCCGCAAGGTTGCAGATAGCCATTTCACAACAGCTATAAAAGTGTTGGGTTCATCCAGAGTGGCCATATATAATGGATATACAATGAAGACTTTAGAGGCTAAGCACCCATGCATACCACTTCCCTCCATGTTGACCACCTTGTTCTCCGAAGCTCCCCTAGTTGCTAATGTTGATACTATCTTCAAGTGCATTAAATCATTTCCCAAGAGGACGTCATATGGTAGAGATGGTTTATGTGCTCAACATATATTAGGCGCAATGTGTGAAGAAGTTTCAGTTGTGGCAAGATATCTTTTATATGCAATCACTCTAGTTGTTAACTTATGGCTAAGAGGAAGATGTACAATGAGTTTGGCAGATTTTTTTGCCTCTGCACCCTTTACGCCGTTATGAAAGCCTAATGGTAGGATACAACCAATTGTCGCGGGTTCTATTCAGAGGCGCTTGGTATCCAAGGTTGCTATGAAACGGGTCAGTAAAGATGTATGTGGCATGTTATCTCAATGACTTTCAGTTTGGGGTTAGGGTATCGGGTAGTTTTGAGGCCATTTTTCACAATGCCAACAAAGTGTTAAGAAAGCGACACAAAGATGGTTCTTTGGCTATGCTTATTGTAGAATTATAGAATGATTTCAACATGGTAGATCTATCATCCCTATTGTGTGAGGTGAGAGTGACATGATCGCCTTTTTTTTGTTGAGTTTCTTTATGGCCAAGCATCAAGGTTGTACCTTAGGAATGAACATATTATGTTATCCACTAGAGTGCAACAAGGGGACCCGTTAGGACCACTCCTTTTTGCTCTCGTGTTACACCCACTCATTCAGCATGTTCGAGATGATTATAACCTTTTTTTTTCATGCTTGGTATCTTGATGATGGAACTATTATAGGGAATTCACAAGAGGTGGCTAAAGCCCTTAACATCATTCGGGACACAAGTCTAGGATTAGGTCTCAAATTGAATATTTGTAAGATTGAGATCTTTTGGCCTTCATGTGATGGTAGTAAACTTCGTGAGGATTTGTTCATGTTAGATATTTGGAGGTTGATGTTCGGGATGATGTTTCTTGGAGGGATTGTTAGTCGAGATGACGACTTTATCAATGAGTTGTCTATTAAGAGAGCTTCCAGTGCTATTGAATCAGTGCATCTTCTACCACAACTAAGGGATCTCCAGAATGAGCTTCTTCTATTTTGATCCTGCATGGATATGGCCAAATTACTTTTTGGCCTAAGAACATGCCAACCTAGTCATATGGAGAGCAACTATTTTTTTGATAAAGAGTTGCGAAGAGAGGTCAAAGACATCATGGTTGCTGGAGGTCCTTTCTTCAAGGACCTTCAATGGAGGGTGACTTCTTTACCCATTCAAGTTGGGGGTTTGGATTTTTACTCAGCAGTAGAGGCTGCCTCATATGCTTTTGTGACTTTTAGGGCTCAATCTTGGGTGTTACATGATCATATATTGAGAGATAGTGGGGTATATGGTATGGAATTGAATTTCGATAGAGATTTAAATGATCTTAGTGTTGAGATTCCATGTTTTGACCTTAACATTTTTACTAGAAAGGACATCGTCCTTCCTAAAGCACAACATGTTTTGGCGAGTACCCTTTTTAGTAAAACAGTTAATGACATGGATGTAAAGTTTGACATGACCACAAGACAAAAATCACTTTTTAGTTGGTTTCCACTACAATATTTAAGCTCTCCAGAAACAATTTAAAAACGTTGCCAAAACTCTGGAAAACGTCGCTTAAAATAAAAGGGGATGTTTTCTAGGCGTCTCTTGTGCTAGCGTTGCCTATTGTCTAAGGTGACGTTTTTTCATGATCTTTGGGAACAATTTTTAAAAATGTCGCCTAAACAAAAGGAATAGGGGACGATTGTTCGTGGCATATGAGGCGACGCTTTTTAAGTGTTGCCAAATGTGGCTACAATTATTAAGTGTTGCCTTAAATCTGTTAAATCTGAATAAGTAGGATTGTTTTTACACTATCCCCATAAAATAATGAGGATTGTGGCATCTTAACAAACATACAATTTTTTTATAAAAAATAATAAAATAAATGGAGGATGAAGAAGAGAAGAAGAATTACAGAATGAGATTGGGATTGAGGAAGATGAGCAACAAGAAGCTCTTCTAGGGTTTGAGCAGTCTGTGAGATTGGGATTTAAGTTAGCGATTTGGGGTTTGAGGAAGGATTGAGATTCTGGTTCGATTTGGAAAGGATTTGACGAGAGATTTGAAGAATTACATAACAGATTTTATGATGGTGTGAAGTTCGATTTTGAGTAGCATCCTGGATTAAAGGTTCAAAGGTTTTTTTTTTGACAATATGAAAAGGTTCGATGATTTTGATGATACTGGAAGGTTTAATATGCATAAAAAGATTATTTTATAATACCCACGTAATTTTATTTTTTAATAGTTTAATGTTAAAAAGATTATTCTATAATACCCACATAATACCAATATGGAAGGTTCGTTCGTTTAATTTGACAATGTTTTTTTTTTTTAATATTTGGCAAAGCTTTTTGGATTGTTAAAGGATTCAATATATTTAATAAAAGATAATAGTTACTAATATATTCATAATATTATTTTAATAAATAAATATGTAGATATACTTTTATTCATAAAATTAATTTCAATAATTTAATTTTGTAAAAACTATTTTTTTTTAAAATTTCTTTCAAATGATTTTTTACTTTAATTTTTGTAAACTCTCTCATAGCCGTTTATTAGAACTGGTGTAACAATTTAAAATTGTCCCCGCAAATATTTAAGGGGATAAGTATCAAACATTACTAAAGAAATAGTATCAAGATGCTCCAAAATCATCCCCAAAAGTGGTTAAGGGCACAATTAACACTCGTTGCCAAAAAAATTATAAGAGTGAGATTCCAAAAACGTCCCCAAAATTAATTTAGGCGATGATTATCAAGGGTTGCAAATATATTTTTGACAACAACCATAAATCGTTGCCTATACAAATTTTAGGCAACAGTTTTTACATGTTACCTAAAAAAGGGTTGTCAGAGACAACAAATGTTGTAGTGTGCAAGTCGCACATGCTCAAGACTTTCTCCTTGTTATTCCTATTAATGGACTAGGCCAACATATGTGACATGTGTAGTACGTACTATCCTAAGCTACCATCTTATGATACATTTATTTCCTATTGATCAAGTTTTCCCTGTTTGTTGTAACGCATGTTTTGATACATTTAGGGAACACACGATTCATTGTAGCGATCTTTCGGGCTTCAAATACAGACATGACATTGTTAGAGATGTCCTCATTGATATATTCCGGCGGACCGGAGTATCTGTGAAGAAGTCGTCTATGAATTTCTTAACTGACCCACATGAGGGGAGATCGACACTTAAGTCAGCAGATGTTCTGGTATACGGGTGGGTAGGTGAGAAACATGCTTGTGTGGACTTTACTGGAGTTTATCCACTAGTGAGACTGAGAACTAATGGTTTTACTGTGGGACAGAGAACTCTCAAAGCTTTTTTAAGTAAAGTGGTTAAACATGAGAAAGCGTATTCCAATAATAAACATGTTTCAAACCATTTTCCTTTGATATTTTTGGTTCCCTAATACCAAAAACAGTTGATCTTTTACAGAGAATTCAAAAGGTTATGAATAACAATGCTGTATCTCATAAGTCTATGAGTGTAGTTTTTAAGATGCTTTATTTTGTCATTCAAAAAAGAATCCAGCAATTTATTGTTCGTTTGCCTTCTATTTCTATATGATTTTTATTATATTGAAATAGATTACTAACCAATTGGATTAAAAAAAATGTAATGAATGTATTTAAAAAAACATTATATATATATATATATATATATATATATATATATATATATATATATATATATATATTTAAGTGGTTATTTACTTTCTTCTTCCACATATAATATATTTAAAATGTTTGTTGTACCTGATATCATTTTTCTGTGAAGGAATTTGTACACCTAATAACCAGTCTAAGTATTATTGGAAATTCAATGTTATCTTCATGCATTTCAACCACCATTAGATGACACGTAGAGCACATAGTCTTACAACATCATATATAAAATATAAAAATAATTTTTTCAAATCAAAATTTTGTTTTTTTCTTCAGGAAATTTTTTAAATTTAATCTACCAAATCAGGAAAAACAAACATAAAATAGACGTCCTAAAAGAGGACCACCCGAAGTTGAAATGTCTTTTTGCCAATTGGCATTTGATTAATCTTAAAATGGAAATAACTTAGTTTATATATATATACCCTTAGCTTAGAGCATCCATTTGTTGTTGATTTTTTTGGACTCAACTGCCTAATTTGTCATTTAGCAATTAGCATTACCTAAAAACCAAAACAAAAGCATTGTATTTGACTTTGATCACATATATATAACTATAATCTAGTGCTGTACATACATTCATGTGTGCATTTTCCATGCTACTGAAATGGTGAAGTGTAAAAAGCTACATGGAGAGGAACTTCCACTTGTTCTCTCAGACCCTATAGTATTGGAGATTAATCATTTACAAAACCAATTCAAAGGTTATTATTTCATTCTTCTATGTCTTTATGTTTCTTTCATATTGCCATGCTTTTGTTTTCATTCATTGACTTAGTGTAATCATTGTTGCAGAAAAAGTTAAGGAGCTAACTACTTGCCAAAATGAAATCAAAGCATTCAAAGCAACTGAGTCACTCAAGGATAAGGCCATAGAAAAGGTACCTTAAAGTATATATGAATTTTTGTAATATTCAACATTGTTCTATATTTTGGTACGATAATTTAAAACCACAGTATCTGGTAGCCGTACTAATGTCACCTTTCGTCAATTTCAGTTAAGAAGTGAAGCGAGTAAACTTGATGAGAGACTTAGACTTGTAGAGGATCATCTTAAGCAAAAGGTGCATTGATTTGGTATATTAGCTATTTCTTTGATGTTAACATGTTTTTTTATTTACTTTCAAAATTTATTGGTATGCAGAATCTAGAAATGAAGAAACTGAGAGATGAAAAGAAAGAAGCATTGGCTGCACAATATGCAGCTGAAGCAACACTTAGAAGAGTGCATGCAAATCAAAAGAATGAAGATTATGTTCCAATTCATAATAGTGTCATTGCTAACGGCGCAACGGCTAATATTGTTCGCGATTACCAAAGACAGATCTTTGAATTGCAAGTAAGCATTCTTATGATCTTAATATTGGACATTTTGATTATGTGGTAACTTGATTTTGCATATAAATTTTCAGGAGGAGAAAAGAACACTGGAGAGGGAACTAGCAAGAGTAAAAGTTTCGGCGAATAGGGTTGCAAAAGTTGCGGCTAATGAGTGGAAGGATGAAAGTGATAAGGTCATGCCTCTTAGACAATGGCAAGAAGAGAAAAGGATTATGCAGGTGTGTATGAATATCTTTCCAAACTTACAGAAATTAATTCTTCCGAACAATCTCGTAAGTGATTATATTAGTAGATAAGTTCAAATAAGTCAATCCATTATGTCTTTGCGCATGTAGGCAGAGATGCAACGGTTAAAAGACAAACAATCTATATCAGAAAGAACGGCTAAGGCGGAGTCGCGTCTAAAGGTATTTACTATTGACCTGATTTGTTAGTTTTTTATGTAAACATGTTAATCAATTTTCAACATGTTATTTGGTGTTTATTTTAGGAAAAACTTAAAGTGAGGCTAGAAACAGTTGAGGAAGGTTTAAAACATTTTTCAAGTTACTCAACCACTTCAAATGTGTTTTGTTGGTCTCCAAAAGCAGAAAGTCCTATGAAAATGAATTACACTTCTCAAGAAAGCATGAGTTCAACCACTTCAAGAAGTAAAGTTTCTGATATTGGTGAAAAGGAAAATGAGATGAAAGTGAACACAGACATGAGTTTAAACCACTTCAACGATGAAAGTGACGCGACCAAAATTGTAATCGTTGTTGATTTGGATGAAGAAGACTTCGAAAGCAAGAAACCAAATGATTCGGGCGGTGACGATTTGGTTTCAGGTTTTCTATATGATAGGCTGCAAAAAGAGGTCATCAAATTGAGGAAATCTTGTGAAACCAAAGATAGTAGTTTGCAGGATAAAGATGAAGAAATTAAGGTATGTGCCAAACTTCTATAAACTACGTATCATCGAATGAGTCCAGTGTCAGACACGTGTTAGTGTCTGAAACAAACACGACATCAACATATGTGTTTACATTCAATTACTTTCATTTTGTTAAATTATTTGTGTCTACGCATTAGTGCTAGTGTCGTGTCTCATGTATATGTTAACGATCCATTGTCCGCAAATAGATCATCTCGATATATTATATTGAACTATTGGTATAATATATTTGTTCTTCAGATGCTCGTGAAGAAAGTTGATGCACTGACCAAAGCCATGGAAGTAGAGAGGAAGAAAATGACAAGAGAAGTAGCTGCTAGAGAAAAGGAGATTTCATGTATAAAGTCACCAGATGATAACATGAAACACAGAAACACAAACTCCTCCAAAAGGTTCTATAACATTTTTTCTATAACAAATTTGTTCTATTTGTCTTCAAACTATATGCCATAACAGTGTTATACAATTGTTGTAGGGCCATGAAAGAACATTGACGAATCTTTACTTGAAAACCATGTCCAGCTGCGAAAAAAAAAGTAGGAGGCATTTTCATGAAAACTTCTTCATGTAGATCACCATGTAGAAACACACTGTGAACATCTATCTGCTAGAGTTACCATCCTTTCTATGCTACTACTATTAAGATAGTGCGTAATCACTAATTTAACCAAGGGTGCAAATGTTTCGGTGTAATTAATTCCTTCCATTTGAAGATTGTCTAGTATAATTAATCGGATTTGAGACAATTCAATAATCACACCTGTGTAATTAATTTCTTTCTCAAACTCCATGCAACTCGCGTACCACCTAATATGAACACATATCGTGCTGTCTATTTTCTATCTTCAGCATTATCACACCAACTAGAGACAATGTAGCCCACAAATTTGCATTCTTTTCTTTCATCGACTCAAGAAAATAAAATACCATAGTCGAGTGTTCCTTTGAGATACCTTAGTATCCTCTTGGTGGCTCAAGATGGAATACATTTGACTTCTGCATGAATCTGCTGACCATGTCTATACAATAGGCTAAATCTGACCTTGTATGATAGAGGTATCTAAGGGATCCAATAAGTATTTTGTACCGCATTGGGTCGACATCATCTTCAGTCGAATCTTTTATCAGTTGCAATTTGGACTTAGCTGGAGTCAAAGTTGGGTTACAATCTTGCATTTTAAATCTCTTGAGTATTTCACCTGCATATCTTCTTTGGTGCATCATCAAGCCTCAACTACTCTTTTAGAATTCGATACCAAGGAAGTATGAGAGATTTTCCAAGTCTGACGTTTCAAACTCCTTACTTAAGTCATGTTTGAAATCTTCGATCTCCTTCTTGCAACTGTCTGTTATCAACAGGTTGTCGACAAAGAGACATAATATAAACAACTCACTCCTTCTTCTCTTGACATACACACCATGATCGGTCATGCACTTCTAGAACTCTTTTTCTCTTAGAAAGCCATCTTTTTTCTTGTTCCAAGCTCTTGGAGCTTGTTTCAGTACATACATGCCTTTGTGCAGCCTGTAAACTTTCCTTTCTTGGTCATGTTTCACAAATCCAACTGGTTGTGTCACATACACCTCTTCGTCTAGAGGTCCATTCAGGAATGCACATTTCACGTCCATCTGACACATTGAACAGCTATGCATATTGGTTAGACCAACAACCAACCTAATTGTTTTGATTCTAGATAGTGGGACAAAGACTTTGTCATAGTCCACTACGCCAAATAAGGGAACAGAGGGCGCTTTTTTTTGCCTATAACAGCGCTTTAAAGCGCCCTCTAATCTGGCGCTGGCATAGGTAAAGACAGCGCTTTTTTCCTGGTGAAAGCGCTCTCTAAAGTGGCTCTTTAAGCCCTTTAAGGGCCACTTTAGAGGGCGCTTTTTAAAGAAAGCGCCCTCTAAAGTGGAAATTTTTAAGGGTTTAGAGGGGCTTTTACTGGAAAGCGCCATCTAAAGTGGAAACTTTTAAGGGTTTAGAGGGCGCTTTTACTGGAAAGCGCCCTCTAAAGTGGAAATTTAAAGGGTTTAGAGGGCGCTTATTTTGGAAAGCGCCCTCTAAAGTGGGTGGTTATTTAATTTTTTTTTAAAAAGCGCTATATTTATTTATTTATTTTAGACAACCTGTATATTGAAGCAGTACACCCAAAACTGTATAATTTGAAGCCCTTTTTCACACATTGCATTCAACAAGCCTTATATACAACAATCCATACATATACAACAATCCACTGATATATAATCGTTTAACTTTTAAAGATTCTAAATATACAACCAATTCATAACTTAAAAAGAAATAAAACTAAGTAGCAAAAGCATCTCTGAGATGTATGTTTTTTTTGCTAGCCGCAGTCTTCTTAGCAACAACCTCTTTTTGTTCAATATCAATAGCATGAACCTAAAATATCATAAAATTAGTTAGGTGAAGTATAAGATCAAGAATTAACATTTTCTATGCATAAATATCATATAATTGTGTTTATACCTTTTTTTTTATGCAACTGACTCGATTTGCTGCGTAATCCCCTTATATTTTTGGTCCCTTATCTTTTGAAGATAGAATTGATATTTGTTTAGATGGACATGTTCCATTGTCGTAGAGGGATACTTTCAAATATCCAGCATCATCATCTACGCGAATGAGGCTTAACGACAATGGAACATCCCCATCTAAACAAATATCAATTGATACTTTCAAGTATCCCTTGCCCCTTGCACGAATGATTGACTTCATAATAGCCATTTTACCTGTAATAAAGAAAACAATTAAAATCAGATGACAAATATAAAAACAATTAAAATCATAAAATCCATTTTATCTGTAATAAAGAAAACAATTAAAATCATTTGACCTGTACCTTTTTCACTAAGTTCTCTTTCTTTTCTTGGTTGGAATATGTTCTACATGTCTCTTAACAACACGGACGGTTGGATTGATCCAAATATCCTCATTATGATCATTTCTAATATATGAATCATTTGATATAATATTCTCATCTTGATCATTTCTGGTAAACGATTCAATCTCAACATCAATATCACCTTGATCTCCAGTGTTTTCATCAATTACTTTGTTGGAAAAAAGAACTATAGACCATTTCGTACTTTTCGGATCATTGACATAGAACACTTGTCTAGCTTGAGAGGCTAGAATAAAAGACTCATCTTTGTATCCCACCCTATTAAGATCCACTTGCAAAAATCCTGATTTATCCATTCGAATGTCGTTATTATTTTCAACCCACTTGCAACCAAATATAGGAATCTGAAACTTCTCATAATCAAACATCCAAATGCGCTCGATAACACCAAAATACGACAGATTTGCAAATTTGGGGTTTAAGTCCTTCACACTTGATATGTGCATTGTTTCAGCTACCATGGTGACACCACTATTCTGCATAGTACTTTTATCATCTTGTTCTTTGGTATAAAATGTGTATCCATTAATCGCGTATGCGCTATAAGAAAAAACATGGAAACTTGGACCATATGCTAAGCATCTCAACCTTTCTGTTATTGAAGCGGGATCTGAATAATACTTTGAATAAATATGATCCTTAAACCAAGGTATAAAACATCGATTGTGCTCTCGTACTATCCAATTTTCATTTCTATTGGGATTTAAACCTCGGAGAACATCCTTGTGAATTTCAACATACGGCTCAACCTCATTCTCATTGTGCAGAACATACAAATGCACTTGATCCCGTTCGACCCTTGATACTGCCATAATTTTATTTCCAATTAGATTTTTTTCCTTCTTTCTTTTCGACAAGCTGAGACTTGGGGAGTCCGATTGACTGAACATTAGACAAATATTCAGTACAAAACTCAATCGCTTCTTCAACAATGTATCTTTCAACCATACAACCTTCTGGTCGACTTCGGTTCTTCACGTACCATTTTAATATTTTCATATAACGTTCAACAGGGTACATCCATCTCATATAAGCTGGTCCACACAATTGTGTCTCTTTCACAAGATGAACAACTAGATGTACTATTATGTCAAAAAATGATGGAGGAAAAAACATTTCAAGCTCACACAAAGTAATAACGATTTCTTTTTGCAACATTGGTAAGATTGCAGGATCGATCACCTTACTGCAAATTGACTTGAAGAAAGAACACAACTTAGTTATAGAGCTTCTTACTTTTTCTGGAAGAATAGAACGTATACCTATTGGGATTAAGGGCTTCAAGTACACGTCTATGTCATTCCCTGGTTGTTTAGGTCCAGAAATCAACATAGACAACATCATGTACTTACGCTTCATACATAGCCATGGAGGTAGGTTATAAATCATAATAATCACAGGCCATGTACTGTGTGAGATACTCTGGATACCGTGTGGGTTCATTCCATCAGTAGATAATGCCAAGCGAAGGTTTCTTGATTCTTCTCCAAATTCAGGATAATCATTATCAATTTTCAACCACTGTGGTGAATCTGCCGGATGTCGATACTTTCCATCTATAATTCTTTCATCTGCATGCCAGGTCAAGTGTCTTGAATCGGTTTCACTACGAAACATGCGTCTAAATCTCGGAATAACAGGAAAATACCACAAGACTTTTGCTGGAGACAACTTGTTCTTATATCGCGAGACACCGCATTTAGGACACTCATTTAACGATGCATACTCATTTCGAAACAAAACGCAATCGTTTGGACATGCATGTATCTTATCATAGCTCATGCCAATAGAGCACAACATCTTTTTGGTCTCATATGTTCGATTGGGAAGAACATTATCCTCAGGAAGCATATCTTTCAAAAGGGCTAATAACTCTGTGAAACTTTTATCCGACCATCCATTGCCCGCCTTTAAGTTGTACAACTTTAATACCGCAGACAATCTTGTGAATTTAGTGCAACCATCATACAAAGGTTTCTCTGCATCACTTACCAACCTCTCAAACATTTCGGGACAATCCTTAAGATCTCCTTCAAGTGCTTCTGCAATCTCTTCAACTCGATCACAATCGTATGTATCTGCGCCACTATAGTTTGAGGCATAGGTCGTACTATCCCCCGGTTCAACATTCTCGTTACTTTTCTCACCATGCAAATTACAACATGTATAACTTCGATCAATTCCATGCCTCATTAGATGCGATGTCAACTGAACTGCGTCAACCCGTTTCCCATAACAACAACCCAAGCAAGGACATATCATTCTACTGGGCTCTTCGGCGTGCACAACGGAAAACTTAACGAATTCTGATACCCCATTCTCGTACTCTCTCGACAATCGATTGGAAGACATCCATGTATTATCCATTACTAATTAGAGTAAACAAAAAACAATTTCAGAAGAGAAACCAAAAATGGGATGAGACAAAACAATTTCGCTTTATTGAGTTAGTCTCTGTGCAGGGCATTCATGTCTCCATTTACTCTATCAAATAACATCCATACCTAAACTTCTTAAGTTACTAGCTACGCTATGTATGCTAGAATAAATACACTCATAAGCTGCATAGTGTACCTTTGATTGGTAGAAGGTGTTTTAGATATTGCTGCCTGAATAGTAAAAAATTTGAAACTTTTTTAGGGTTTTACAAAATGTTGTTAAACTACAATCTAAGCCGCGAAATCAAAGGTTTCTAATGTCTCTATAATGCAACCATAACCGAACCCTAACAACAGTCTTTGAATGTGATTCATAGCGATATCAAATTCAGCAATTTAAAAACCAACCGTCAATTGCCTAGTAAACCCAAACTATTTAAATGACTATGAATATTGAAACTTTACAGGGTTAACCAACAAATGTGATTCATAGCGATATCAAATTCCGCAATTTAAAAACAAACCGTCACTTGCCTAATAAACCCAAACTATTTAAATGACTATGAATATTGAAACTTCACAGGGTTAACCAACAAATGAGTCAATAATAAATCATAAAATTTCATTTTTTTTTCTTCATCATTAATTTTGATGGTCGAAACAAACGTAGCATAGACAACAATAACATAAAACTGAAATGGGGAAAAGCTAAAACAAAGCAATAGTGCAAGTAATAATGTATGCTAGAATAAATACACTCATAAGCTGCATAGTGTACCTTTGATTGGTAGAAGGAGGAAACGTCATAGATCTAACAGAGGTGGAAGGAGAACGCCTTAGAAGTAGCGAAAATCGTAGCAGTGAGAACCCTAACGTGAAAAAGAACGAAAATAACAGAGAGTGAAATAACAAAACGCGCAGTATGTTATAATTTTAATGTTTACTAAATGGGACCTTAGAGGGCGCTTGTGGAAAAAAATCGCCCTCTAAAGGGGGCCTAAGAGGGTGCTTATGAAAGCGCTCTCTAAGGCTTTCCAGAAGCGCTTTATAAACTGGAAATGCACATGGACTTATAGAGCGCTTCTTTAAAAGCGCCCTCTAAGGGTAACCTTAGAGGGCGCTTTCTAAAAAGCGTCATGTATTGTTATCCCTCTATCTCCTCCTTATTTTTTCGCTTCACCTTAGAGGGCGCTTTATTACAAAAGCGCCCTCTAAAGTGCGCTGTCTATTGCTCCTTATTTTTTCGCTTCACTTTAGAGAGCGCTTTTGTAATAAAGCGCCCTCTAAGGTGCGCTGTCTATTCCAGTTTTTGGCGTAGTGGTCAATTGCTTCTTTTTGAAGAAGCCCATTTTCTACAAGTCTCTCATTGTGTCGAATTACTTCACCTTTTGGATTCAGCTTGACTTTGTATACCCGACCCACTTCACATCAATTGTCTTCTTCCATTTTGGAAATTCGACTAGTGATTAAGTATCATTGTCTTCTATGGATTTTATCTCATCCACCATAGCTTTCATCCACCTTGAGTCTTTCAAAGCTTCACCTGCATCAACCAGCTCAGTATCTGCATAGAAGGCATATTGTACTAACTCACCTTCATCGTTGACCACATCATCTGATGTGATTACACATTTATGTAGTCTTGCAGGCATGTTTCTTTTTCTCTGGGGTCTGTTTATGCTAGCTTAACCTTCAACAGCTTCTTGTTGAACTTCTATAACAGCTTCACCAGCTGGTTCATCACACAAGACTCTCATTGAATCCTTCTTGATGTTCTTAGTCTGATCTCACTCTTTAAGCTTATCTATGATCACATCCCTGTTGATCACAACATTCTTGTTCATTGGGTCGAACAGTTTGTATCCACCAGTCGAATATTATTCCACTAGGATCATCTGACTCAACTTATCATTCAACTTTCTTCTCATCTGATCTGGCATATGCCTATGTGCTATGGATCCAAACACCTTTAAGTGACTTATACTAGGTTTGAAACCATACCAATATTCTTCTAGTGTGACACCTTCAAGCCTCTTTATTGGACATCTGTTTAGTATACATATTGCAGTCGACACAACTTCATCCCATAGCTCATTTAGGAGATGCTTTCCTTTTAATATACTTCTCACCATATTCATAATGGTTATGTTCTTTCTTTTAAGAGTAACATTTTGTTGAGGAGTGTATGATGGCACCACCTCATGCATAATTCCTTCTTTTGTACATAGTGTTTTGAAATATTTCGACACATGCTTTCACCTACATCTGTCCTCAAAAGCATAATCTTGTGACCACTATGTCTTTCCACCATTACTTTAAACATGGTGAAAACATCGATCACATCACTTTTCTTCTTGATTAAGTAGGTCGACAGCTTTCTGCTATAATCATCAATAAATGTAACAAAGTACTTGTTACCGTTAAGTGAATCTACCTGGAGAGGACCACACATGTTTGAGTATATTATCTTTGAGAGTGGATTTCGACTTGCTTCTTGCATCCTTGTTGAAGTTATTCTTATGTTTCTTTGCTTGAACACATTATTCACATACTTTTTCTGGAATATGGATTTCTGGTAGGGCTGAAACCATGTTCTTCCTCTTAAGATTACTAATGTTATTAAAATTCAAGTGACCAAGTTTGTAATACCATAACGATTCATCTCTGCTAGCCGCGGTTTCTAGGCACTTGTGTTCCAACACATCAAGTTCAATCCTGAAGGTTTTGTTCTGAGACATAGGAGCCTTCAAGATTAACCTATTACTCGAGTCGATCACTATCATTATTCTATCTTCGATTAATACTTTGTAATTCCTTTCGATTAACTGACCTATACTTAGCAACTCACTCTTCATGCCAGCTATGTATAACAAATTGGAAATTACTGATCATTTACCATCCTTTCTCTTGATTAGAACATCACCAATACCTTCAACATCTAGGGTATTGTCGTTTGCAAAGTTTACCTTGTTCTTCGACGAGGGACTGATGTTGATAAACTAATATTTTGTTCCAATCATGTGCGACGAACACCCTGAGTCGAGATACCATTTATCTTTGAATCTTTGTTCTTCTTTTTTTTTGTAACCATTAGCATCACTTGTCTTCTTCTACAAGCTTTGCATCACTTTCTCGATATTTCTCGCCTCCTCGAGAATGACTTGCATAATGGCCATATTTTTCAAAATTATAGCACCGAATATGACTTTTATCAGGTTTTCTTCCATCACCTCTTCCTCTACCTGCACCACCATGTCTGTGATTACCTTGGTTAGAAAATTTTCTCTAATTTGATGAACTACCTTCTTGATGGTTTCCTCTACCTTTGCCTCCATTCCATTTTCCTTTGCCTTTCTTTTCTTTAGTCGACTAAGATTGCAAAGCCACGTCAGTCTTCGACTTGCTTGTAGTTCTTTCAGCCATTCTTTCTTCGTGAGATTCAAGCGTCCCCTGAAACTCTTCTTTTGTCATGCTTGACAAATCCTTCGATTATTCTATGGCTACTACCACATGATCGACTTTGGATGTAACGACCTCAAAATCTTTGACACTACAGATTTTGATGTCAACAATTCTCCACACGTTTTGATTTGATTCACCAGTCTTGTTACTCTGGTAAAGAAATCAGTCACATTTTCATTGTCTTCCATCTGAAGCAATTCACACCTTCTTTTGTTAGTTTGTAACCTCACCTCCTTCACTTTCTCAGCGCCTCCAAATAATTTTTCCAGGATGTCCCGTCCTTAATTTGTTGAATCAACATCACCAACTTTTTTAAAGATGTATGGATCAACGCATTGGTGGATTAAAGAAAGAGCCTATAAACTTTATTCTTCAAGTATTTGTGTACAACCTTTTGTTCATCTATATCATTCTCTCCAATTGGTGTTACTCAATTCTTCACAAGATCCTAAAGATCTTGATAACATAAAACAACCTTCATCTGCTTACACCAATTTTTATAACTCTTACCATTCAAGATCGGAAGATTCCATGGAAAATAACCGTTCAGATGATTCATTGTGATTCAATGCATCCCAAAGATCACACAGTTAGTGCTCAATATACCAGATGTTGGAAAAACTCCAATCTTGAAGTTAACTGAATCAATCTTGATGAACAAGAATCAATCTTTCTAATTGATCACGCCTCTTGGTCTTCACCATTTAGTCAGGTGAAACAATCACTCATTGGTTGCAAGATGATTATACACTACATAGAGAATCGAAAGAAGAAAACAATACAATTAGAAATGAGAGAAAAGAGAAATTCTAGAGGAAGAAGAAGAATGTATTATTATGCAAATTGTACTCTAAGTGTTTGTTACAATGTGTCTTAATCACAATTGTGATTTCGTAAACTAAACAAAGCTATTACAAAACTTGTTATTCTCACATACAAATAAAATAAAGTTTCTCTCTATTTATAGATGAGATTACTTGCATTCAAAGTAATCATAAAATAACTAACTCAACAAAAACTAAGCTAAGTCAATCTTCTTCAACTCTGTCGACTCCTTCGACAACTACATGATTCGACTGTATGCTTCAAAAGCTATATTCGACTTTCTGTCAAAGACTATGTTCGACGTATGCTATTTCAACACATACTAAAACACCTTTCGACACCCGTCAAATAAAAACACACTATTTTAACTCGACACAGAGAATTACACATTTAATTGTTTTTCTGCAAATATCAGTATCATATTTTCAATACACATTCGCCCCGAAAATCAAGGGGAAAACATCCTTGAAACAATAGAGGTTGCACCACATTCACAATATGTTGATTTTTTTTACTCTACCATTTTGTTGAAGTGATACCATACAAGAGGTTTGAAAAAAAAATCCATGTTCAATTTTTTTTCATGCTGATGAATTATGTCCCATTATCGCTTCTCACAGTTTTAACCATGTTGTTATAATGTCTTTCAACCATAGAAAAAAATGTCAAAGTTTTTATACTTGCTTCCTATCAATTTGTGAATATATTCATACTACACTTGAGCAATCATCTACAATAATGAAGAAATATGAATCACCACAAGAAGAAATAATTTTATATGCTCCCCATAAATCATATTATAATCAAATGTATTAGAATCTTCATGATTACTTAATGGAAATGTTTCTCTACTTTTCTAAGATCTTTCTCATGTATCGCAAACTTTACTTTGTAACTCATTAAGTCTACTCCATCAACAATTAGAGATACTTCGCAAGCCTCCACTTTCAGAACTTCCTGGAAGAAGTAGAGGCAATCCTTTGATTCACCTGCACTAATTGGCATCTTCGAAGTGCATTCATGTATAGCACAAAAATTATCTGATCCTTGCCATTCATGCTTTACTTTGGAGTCACTTTATGTTCCACTATCAAAGATCCATGAGCTCAGTTTAGTCTTACCAGCCATGCTTTACTTTGGAGTCATTTTTGATAATTTGAGAATTTCTACCAAAGTTTGCCACTGATCCTTGCATAATCCTATCGTGTTGATATTTTTGTAATCTCCACCAACATTGGATCCCATGTTTTGAATTGCATGAACTCACATTAGACCCTTTATTATCTGATCTCATACCTCCCTCACAGTTTTGGTCTCTTCGTCATTCTCCTACCTCATCATCATTTATGGAAAGTTCACCTATGAAATTGCATTGTCTCGGCCCGTTAAAGGTTTATGTTTTGATTGCTAGTCTTTAATTTTTGGTTTTGTTTATATTATTATTGACCCTTTCTGGATTATGCACCTTAGGATTGAGTTTTAAATCCGTTTTGCGCATGCATAAATCAAATTATTTAATACACTATTACATGACTCTAATCAAGATCACAAAATATCCAGCAATTATTTTCATGTTGCCATGGTTTGAAACACAACATCCATGATTCATATCACAACTGCTTGATTCGAAACACAAACTACCTGATTCTAGTCAAATAAGATTGCACTTCCTATAGTCTTTATTCTGCAATCTTGATTCAAATCACATGTTCTCATGACTCGAATCGTGTGATTCAAATCAAAGAAAATGTGACTCGAGTCGCTCAATGGGTCACTCATATGATCTTGGCTCTTGATTCAAATAATTTGATATTTTGACTCGAATCATACTTATTGCTTATAACTCGAATCAAACACTATTTTCACTCATATTTATGTTAGATCTCCACCACTTATAAAAGCTTTTTCTCTCATAATCTTCCACAATGTTGAAAAACATTCACTTCCACTATTGATTTGAAAATTTACAACATGAATGTTCTCTCATTTTAAAAAAGAGTTTTTAATCTATTTTAAATGTTATTAAAAATTAATTATTTCATCTTTTACCTTATTTTTTATCTGTTTTTCATTTGGATCTAACTTTAATCTTTTAAGGTGTGAGATTTGTGAGGATATTTTTTTTATTGTGGCTAATATTTTTTTGAAGATTTCTAAAGATTTCATAGGTTTGCAAATTGTGTGTGGTTGTGGTTGGTTTTAACAAGTTGATCAGTGTATTTTAATACACTATAGTTTACTTTATGCTAAGAGATTTTTATGATTTGTTGCTTTTATTTTACTGTTTTTAGTGCGTTTCCTAAATTTAGCTTATTTCTGTTTTTACTTTAATTTGGTTATTTATTTTCAGAAAAAGCAGTAATTTGACACCTTCTCGTTGTGCAGGTCATAACTTGAGCTATGAGATACCATTTGACGCGTTCTAATATACGTTGGAAATATGAGAGGATAAGCAACAAGTTTTGTGATGAAGTCAGAAGCTAATTTAGAGTGCAGGAGGGTCGAATAATTCATTTTATCTCCATACTTAATAAAATAATTAGTTTTGGGTCGGTTTTCATGTTTTACGGGTCTAATGCTATTAGGGTCCGATTTCCCTTTTATTATTTAAGTAAATTTGCGCTTTGTTTTCATTCATTCAGTATTCACGAAATTAGAATAGCTGTTACAAATTCTATGGAGAACTGGCGCCCTAGGGATTGATCTACTGTAACCGTGTCTCCATCCACTTTAAGGATTTTTATAATTTCCAAATAAATTTCAATTCCTTTTCAGATCTTTCTGTAAACTCGATTTCTTAATTCGGTTGCCATTGTTTGCTTAATTCAATTGCTGTTTATAGAATAAGATTGATTTATTTTGATTGATGTATGTTTTGTACCGTAACCACATTTTCTTAATTCACGTCTACTTAATCTTTTTGCTTAATTCAAAAATTAGGAACTCATATCATATACTAGTATCAATTGCACTTGTTATTATTGTTGTAATTGAAAGAGAATTAAAATCATTTAGGGCTTTGAAATTATATTAATCGATGATAAGTTGGAGACCGAACAGTAGATTAATTTGTCAATATTATTCGTAATCAAATTCTATTAATTGTAGTTTTAATCGAAACCTAAAACCCCCATCATTGTTTCAATCAGTTGATTAAATCATTCAAGAGTCTTTGCGATACGACTCGAGTGTCGCTTCCATTTTACTACATTTTTAATTCTTGTTTTTGACCTGTGTGCAACAGCTGAACAAATTGGCGTCGATGTCGGGGACTCTCTGGTGACTTTAACCAATATTAAAATCATATGTGTTGTGATTCCGTGTTATGACCCCTTCATTCTTGTTGTTTTGGCCTTTACGCGATCTAGCATCAAAAAACTGGTTTTCTGAAAAATCGGGTTTGAATCGAAATTTTTACGTGCCATTTTAGAGGAAAAAATTCAGGAATCAAAATCTCTTATTTTGTAGTACGTGACAAAATATATGACACCCCCATAAAAACCCTAAATTCTTTATTTTTTTCGTTTTCATATTTTCGAAAGAATCTGAAAAAATTTATGGAGTCTTATTTGGATTTTATTTGATTTTTAGTAATATTTTCATATTTTATTTTATTTATTTTAATCATTTTTCATTTTTTTAATTGTTTTTGTCAATAGGGACATTGTAGGTATTTACATTGCATTGCTAAAGTAGTTCTTGCTACTAGGTCTGACTGTTCTGACTTGTTTGGTTTTGATCCTGAAGTAGAGAGAACTTTGTAAGCACGTCGTAGAGTCAATCAGGCTAGTACTAGTGCACCATTTAGTTATAGTGATTTTGATTCTATGTTATTCCATAATTTGTTTGATTCTGATTTTGAGTTTAATTATCATAACATGGCTGAATAAAGAACTATAAGAGAACTTGTTGCACCAAATGTGAATTATAGTGGACTTTGTATTGAGTATCCTAAAGTTGTTACACCTTTTGAATTGAAATTTGGTTTAATACACTTGTTGTCAAGGTTTAGTGGTCTTGCAGGTGAGGATCTGCATAAGCATATAAAAGAACTCTAAGTTGTGTGTTCTACATCATTGAGGTCTCAAGGAATTACAGAAGAACATGTCAAGCTAATAGCCCTTCCATTCTCATTACAAGCTCATGCAAAAGATTGGTTGCATTATCTTGAGCATTTTCATTCTCATTACAAGCTGATGCAAAAGATTAGTTGCATTATCTTGAGATTTTTATGACTTGTTGCTTTTATTTTACTCTTTTTAATGTGTTTTCTAAGTTTAACTTATTTATTCTTTTATTTTAATTCGGTTATTTAATTTCTGAATAGGCGGTAATTTGATACCTTCTCGTTGTGCAGATCATAACTTAAGATATGAGATGTCGTTTAACGCATTCTAATATGTGTTAGAAATCTAAGAGGATAAGGTACAAATTTTGTGTTGAAGTCAAAAGCTAATTTGGAGTACAAAAGGGTCGAATAATTCATTTTATCTCCAGACTTAATAAATAATTAGTTTTGGGCCGGTTTTTATGTTTTTCAAGTCGAATGCAATTAGGGCCCGATTTCCTTTTATTATATAAGTAAATTCGCCACTTTATTTTCAATCCTTCAGTATTCACAAAATTAGAAGAATTGTTGTGGATTCTATGGAGAACTAACGCCCTAAGGATTGATCTATTGTAATCGTGTCTCCATCCACTTTGAGGGATTTTTATAATTTCCAAAGCAATTTCAATTCCTTTTCAATTATTTTTGAAAATCCAATTTCTTAATTTGGTTTCCATTGTTTGCTTAATTAGATCATTGCTTATAGAATATGATTGATTTACTTCAATTTATGTATGTTCCCTACCGTAACCGTGTTTGCTTAATCTCCGCCTACTTAATCTGCTTGCTTAATTCAGAAAGTAGGAACACATATCATATATTAGTATCTTGCGCTTGTTATTATTGTTGTAATTGAAAAGGAAATAAAACCCTTTATGACTTTAAAATTATATTAATCGTTGTAAGTTGGAGACCGAACAGTAGATTAATTTGTCAATATTATTCGTAATCAAATTATATTAATCGTAATCTTAATTGAAACCTAACCCCCCTTCATTGTTTCGATCAATTGGTTAAATCATTCAAGAGTCCTCGCGACATGACTCGAGCTTCGATTTCGTTTTACTACATTTTTAATTCTTGTTTTTTACCCATGTGTGACAGAGGATCATAAGTCCAGCTGAAAAGAAGGAGGTTTTCTCTTCAGAATTACTTTGGTAGTGTTGTGTGGAAGCATATTTACATATTGAGAGTTCTTCTTAATTTTTGGACAAGGCAAGGCTCAAGCTACCGGTAGGATCCAGTATAGATCGCTGCAGAATGGAGACTTTGGACCAGCATTATTGGTGTTGGAAGATTCAAGACGATTTAGATTAAACATTTCGCAAGGATTCAATTTTGGATACTCTATACAATTTAACAGGGATTCACATAAAAGTTGTATATTCTAAACTTTATTCGGATAGTGATTATACTAAACATCTTGTAATTTGTCACAAACTATAATGGAAGACCAAAACTTTGCAATGCGAGCGTACTATAGTGGATGATCAAAAATTGTCACTCTCTCTCTCTACCTATATATATATATATATATATATATATATATATATATATATATATATATATATATATATATATATATATATATATATATATATATATATATATATATATATCGCTTTCTTAGAATCATATGTTGATAGGATTTATGCCTTGGTAGAAATTTATCATTTAAACATAAGTTTTGTTAGATTGTTACTGCGAACTCTCTTGTTGCTGACTAAGACTCGAAAATCTGGTTTTAAAATTCTAATTTTATTAATGATATATACTTACATTTCTCGTGTAAGTTGATCATAATTCAATATACAACTTTGATAAATTTAATTTGTTGACTTTGTATACCTATTAAAGTGTTTGTGTATATACCGTGTGATAAGCATAATTAATTTTATAAGCGTTGTGTTTCTGCTCACCAAACTACTTTTTAAACTTTGATAAGTTTTTCAAACTAAAAGCATTTTAAAATAGGTCAAATTCTTTTTGAGAGGTCTATTCATCCGCACCATCCTTTAGACCGTTGCACTCTCGTATTCTCGCCTAACAACCCAAACATGGCAACAATGTGATTTTGATGATGACAATTGTCAAGTGTATTGATGACATTAGTCAAATGGTTTTGATCATTAGGGCTCTTCAAATGATTCTTGATGATGGTATCCAATCAAAAAAGAAATATCTCAAGCCTAATCAGTCAAGGATATCATGTTTCAGTCAAAGTGCTAGTCATTGGAGAATCAAGCAAAGGATATTGAAGAATTGAGTTATGATCTTGAAGCTTGAAGACATGAAGGTTTAAAAGTGTGAAAGATCATACGGTCCTATGCGTAGGATTTTTCCTATGCTTGAGAGGTTTATTAAAAAAGGAACAAGAGTATGTATTGAGATACTAAGACAATGTTTTCAAAATTCTTCTATTTTGATTAATATTCTTAAAATTAATTCGGGAAAGCGCTTAATTGAATGGAAGCTTTTTTAACCAATTAGAAAGGTAAAAATACACTTCCTAATCAATTAAAAGGTCTTTTTAAGCTATTAGATTAATGTGCAACGCTTCCTAATTGATTAGTGGGGCTAATAATCAATGAAGTGACATATAATTTCAAACTTTCCTAATTTAGCTTGGTTAATCGATTAAGATATGGATTTAATCAATTAACTCATTAAAAAAACCCTTTGAATGTTTTCATTTTTAGCCAAATTTTCTCCTATATAAAGAAGATTTCTTCTCATTCCAAAACACACCAATTTTATGAATATAAACTCTTATATCATTTCCTTCTCTCATTTCTATAAATTTTATTTTTTATTAAAGTTGCCTTAGTGTCAATAGAGTGAAATGTTCCTTCTAAGATTTGTTGTATTGGTGTCATGCTAAATGAAGGGAAATCACTATATAAAACACTGGAAAAAAATCTTATATGTTAATTCTTACAAATGGATATGATGAGTGGTTGAATGTTTATCTCTTGTGGCGATTAACCGTTGATGCAAAATTCAAAGAACAATCACGAGTGTTGAATGAAGAATAACTCATCTACTCAATCCAGACAAACAAAGTGCCCTTAATCTCAGCGTTAACTTCTAAGAATGAATACTTCGGGGGGGGGGGGGATATATATATATATATATATATATATATATATATATATATATATATATATATATATATATATATATATATATATATATATATATAGAGAGAGAGAGAGAGAGAGAGAGAGAGAGAGAGAGAGAGAGAGAGAGAGAGAGAGGCTAGGGTTTCACATAATTTTTTTTCAAGCATCAAATACTTCACCACAAGGGTTCTATTTATATAACCGTTTGTGTGGGCTGCAAATTGAATAAACCCACTTAGTACAAAATACCTTACACTATATTATTTTTCACTTAAGTGCACTTTATCTTACGGTCTTCCGTGTTTTAGTTAAGTATGGCGTACCTTACATTATTCCTTATTTCACTTAAGTATAAGGTACCTTACAGTGTTTTATTTTGAACTTAAGTAAACCTTTTTTATGATAATGTTTATACTTACAATCACCCTTATGTGTATATTGAACATAAGACATACACCATGTCACCTTTTTCCAGCTCAATAATGGGCCTTAGAAATTTATCATTAAATGGGATGGGAAAATTCCATCTAGGTCACTCATACCCCTCAGTATGATTTATGGATGCCCATCAACTATCTTTATAATCATCTTGTTACAAACAACATTTGATCGACAATAAAATATTTGACTATACATCTAAGGTCCATAGTGGTTTTGGATTGAAGAGTGGTATACACCACTATCACCGTGAGAATAAACTATGATACTTGCATAGCATAGCGCGTCAATCTAGTATAAATATTTCTCCTAATATTAATACCTATGTGAAGACTTGATAATTCTTTATCTATGATCCATGAGATGTGATCATCAGTCTATCCTCACAATAATATTAATGCTTTAATGTTATCCCACTTCATAATAAAGATTAAATATAGATACTTTAAGAATATTGTCATTATATTTTATGGGTTCTCATGATTAAGTCACACTTAATATTTCATTAAACGGACTAGCTATTCTAGGGACATTATTAATTTGGAAAATCAAACGTAACAAAGAAATGCATTATTATTATTACTTTATTATTGTTATTATATCATTCGACACAAGTACCAAGTTCTAATAAAACTATTGGCCTCTAGGGCTTAAATGAACAATCTTCTACTAGCACTAGAACCTATCAGGCATACACCTAATACCCATAAATCTAGTCTGGCCATTATGTTTGTGGTGCGCAAAAGGATTTCTCTGTGGGTCAGGGACATTGTCAAGTGATGGAACTCTACATATATTCAAATCTCCCCAATTTATTATCTCTCGAATGAAGTAATATCGCCTAAGTATGTACTTGGATTGATATTTTCCATTCACAAGCGAAATGCCGATTTAATATTTTCCGTCGTTGCATCTCCGATAAAGATTCGACTTTGGAATATAGATTCGTTTGAACGTCTTAATCAGACATTGAACTGTTGGTTATATGGAGAAATTGGGGATGGTGAAATGATTAGAAGAATCCAATGGTTTGTGTCCACGTTCAACCAAAATTGAGAAGTGCGTGAATGGATGGATATTAAGACTGACCGAGACGTTCATAGGATTATGCATTACATGTTCAAATGTGTTTTGATGGCTGTAATCTCTTAGTTATTGTATTGTAGTTGTTTTAATTGTTTGTGTTGTTGTTTATGTAATGATATTTCCTCAAAAACTTATAATATGAAATAAATTTAGTTTTTCATATATTGCAACAGAGATACATTTGAATTTATCTGGTTGTGATCGTTCCAACACTAGGAAAGTTAGTACGATTGTGACCTGACTGACGACATGAACTACATAATCTAACCATTTTGTTCGTCGTATTCATTTTGGTTCGAATCCGGGTGCTGTTTGGGCGAACATTTTTCTTCCTTCGCATAACTTCGTTGTGCCAGACGATGTCCCCTTGATATTCTGACCAGTAATCCTATTTTGCCACAACGGAAAAACTAATTTTATAAACATTTGATAGGCTGGTGACTTTGTAAACGTCATATAGAAAGTAGGATGGATCCCTTCGAACCTTTGAGCATGCCACAATGACATGGGAGCAAGGTGTACAAAAAGCTTGAAACTTTCCGCAGTCGCACCAACCTCTATCTAGTTCGACTCTGTATTATCCCATCGGCATGCCCTCATTGTGATCCATGGACTCGGCAACACTATACCAACCTTTAGTGAGGTAAAACACCATAACCACATGTGTATTTACTTTGGAAGATTCATGTCTAATGAATTTCATTGAAGCATCACTGAACAACTGCCCAGATTACAACACTGGACTCCATTTGGAATGTTTGGTTTCAAACAGCGCCCCTAGCCTGAAATATGTTGCCTGCACCAAAGCTAGGTAGGTTACGGATGCCTTTGAAGACAAAGTTCATTGATTCCATAAGATTTGTTTTCATGTGGCCCCAACGTTGACCGTTGTCATATGCCCTAGTCCACTTCTCCAATGTAATATTGTCTATCCACCGTACTGCATCTTCGTTTGACAATCTTATTTCTTCGCGGTAGTGTTTGAAAGAAGGTTCTGATAATGTGTAACCTGCATTGACAACCTTCTTCTGCAACGTCTTATCTTTGATTTCCCGCATGAAATTCTGAGCAATATGTCTAATACAGAAGACATGCGTCGAAGGAGGATTATGCCAACCATGATCAATGTTATTATATACACTGATGATTGAAGGGCGTCTATCGGAGATCAAACATAATTTAGGTTGAGGTGCAACGTGCAATCGGAGATTTCTTAGGAAAAAACTTCATCCTTCAGCAGTCTCCCCTTCAACAAAGGCAAAGGCGATTGGAAAAATGTTGTTGTTGCCATCTAGTGCACTGCCATCAGTAACGTTCCTTTGTATTTCTCGTACAATCATGTACCATCAATTTGTATAATTGGTTTATAGAAAGAAAAACCTATGATGAATGGTTGATACGCCCAGAATAGACGGTGGAATATTCCATTTCCAACAGCACACGTCCCGTCTGGTGTATATGCGGGCAACGTTTCCAACTTGACAATTGTCCCTGGAGCATACTGTTTTGGAGCCAACAGGTATTTTGGAAGTTGTTTGTAAGACTCCTCCCAATTGCCAAACACTTTTTCAACAGCCTTTGTCCTAGCTATCCATGTCTTCCTATATGATGGAGTGTACTCGTACTCTTCCCTAATATGAGAGATTATTGTACTCACCTTTAACGACGGATTGTCGCCAATGACAGATAATATTTCATCGCATATTAGCTAAGAGCTTAATTTCCGATGATCCTGCATTGGGTTTGTCAGCATGCATGTGTGAATTAGACCCATGGATCCAATCTCCCAAGAATCGCTCCTCTTCTGGTAGAAGCTGACAATCTAAAAAGGCAGTGCTCATTCGGACAACAAATTTTGTACCTCAATGCGTTAGTTCTATCAACTCTGAAATCAGTTGATAGTTCCATGTGAAACTTTTTAATGGCTTTTACACAATCCTCTTTTGTGCGAAATGTGTCTCCTTGTTTCAAAGATCCTTGCATTTGCACATAAGGATTGTACGATATATCTGATGAAGGTTCATCGGAACCCAAATTCAACTTTGTCATGTGTTGAGGTGGACAGTATACGTGACTAGCTGGTATTGGCTCCTCTTCCTCATCAGTGTTCACCATTGAATCAACCAAGATCTCGACTTCTTCTTCTTCGTCATCTGGAACATTCACCTCAGCTTGTTCGTCATCAGTTTCACAAAACACCTGTGACTGATCAATGAATATGTACCCCATGGCGTTTTTGATGCCGTGTACATGAATATGTACCCCACGATCCTTTGATAGAACCATATATTAGAGGATGTGGATTTAGAAATCTCCTTAGCATAGTCTCGTACTCGGTGGACTACAAATTCATTCTTGCTTTCATGGAGAGATGGAGACCCGAGACCCACATATTCCACCTTCCTTTCGGTGAGTGTACCTTCACACTTGAGGACGTATACATGTTGTTGGGTCTCTGTATAGATGGTAAGGCCGTGAATGATAGAGATAATCAGAATAACTCTATCTGCAACGAATTATTGGATGCCCCTTTGTGTGACGACCAAACTGAGGGAGAGTCATCCAGTCAAGCTAGGGGGCAAGGTATAAATTTAAAATATCTTAAACAATACTATGCGAGTATTATATTGTCCGACGAATCAATCGAGTACGAAAAAATAATTAAAGCTCGGTGCTATATTATGATTTTATTTGGTAATTTTTTATTTCCAGAAAGTACAGGTAACTCAGTAAATATTATGTACTTACCGTTGTTACGCAACATTAATAAGGTAAACACATATAGTTGGGGTTCAGATGTGTTGGCCCATCTATATAGTGCAATGTGTAAAAATGTCAAAAAAAATACTTGTACGTTTTATTCATGTGCGTATTTGCTACAAGCATGGGGTTGGTCAAGAATGTCGTCACTTGTAACACCCTTCTAAAAATACCCCAAATATTTAATTAAAACAACAAAATATAATCAGAGTAGATATGCAATTAAGGGTGTCACACTTGACACTTCACACCATTCACCAAAATAACCTGTCATGCTCATTTATTTAATCAAAATAAAACATTTGCATAATTCGCAGCTGATAAAATCTAACAACAATGCAAAACATGTAACACATTACATGTAAACTTGTTCAACAATCAACAATGAAAAACAAGTAAAACATCCCGTCCCGATGTTACATCTACCAGAGCATGACCCACTAAGGAACTACACTAGACTCCAAGGACTAGCTTCTACTCAATCACTGCTCGTTACCTGAAACATAGTTGTAAGGGTGAGTTCCTCAATCGATATAATAAGCATTATAAAATATCATGTAATGCTAAGTAAATTAACACATTTCATCACCCTAATCATATCACACATTCAACAACGGTAACATCAACTCGTAATCATCATCATATTCAACCCAACACAAACACACGTATAATATTGGAATACATCCATTCATATTATACGCCATACATACATTATGCAATGAGACTCCATGCATGCGGTACCGACTATTCGTGAACATATAGTTCAACCTCACCGATCAAATCCAGATACGGCTACCAAGCTCACTAGTCCCACTCATTTGGGACCTAGTGACTCACTCACTAATTCCTCACCATGGGAATTAGCTACCACCCCAAGGGCTATGATATGCACGCTAATCACCTAGCATGCAAACATCAACAACAATCCACAACAACTCACTCACTAATTCCTCACCATGGGAATTAGCTACCACCATAAAGGCCATAATATACATGCTAAATCACCTAGCATGCAAACATCAACAACAATTCAAAATAGACATATGCTCACACTCTAAGCCATAAACAGTCCATTCACAATTGCATACATAACAGATACATTCACAGTATTATGCATACCATCATACATCATCAGCATGTTATCACAAAATCATATCATGTCATGCCAATTAATAATCACAGTATTAGCACACTCTACTAATACCTACACTGCTCAAAACAACGGGAAACGATCCCTACTATATCATACATCAGCTAAAATTACATTACTCAGCTGAACAACCAAAAACTGCACAACAACAGCACAGAAAAATCACAATTCTGCCCATACGCGTATTGCCTAGTCCCATACGCGTATGGCCCATTTCTCAGCCAATCCCATACGCGTATTGCCTGCCTCATACGCGTATGCTACGCGTACCACATCCTCATACGCGTACCAACAGAGACAAAACTACGTTAAAAACATCATCTTCTTCATCCATACGTGTATTGCCTAGTGCCATACGCGTACCAGACCATCTCATACGCGTATTGCCTAGTGCCATACGCGTATGACCAGAAACCAGAATTCCAGATCTGCTATGGTTTTCTCTGCTACGAGATTCTCAGATCCAACCTTCCACATTCCAATCTTTACACAACATTCATTCATATTGTCTAACACAGATCATACACATTCAATCTCACAAATTCTAACATTATTCCATCTAATCCTTACGAATTTCCTCAATCATAACTCATATCACATTCATCCATAAATTTCACAATTTCAACATTCATCATCTAATTAGAGTCAAATCAATGGTTTATCACTACCCATTACATGTTAACCCATAATACCCATTAAACGACGATAAACCCCCCTTACCTGAGTTAATCCGGCAAATCCTTCGACTTCGAGCTCTTCCTCTCTTCAACCCTTGTCCTCTGGCTCTTTGCCCTTTTTCCACTTTAGAGTCGTTTCTCTGTTTTCACGTGAAAACTCTCTTTTACCAAATGGGACCTTTTCTAATTCCAACTTTATATTCCAATAATAATAATCCAATTATTTAATTAAATTAATAAATATATTATTAACTTATTTTAAATAATTATCTTATTTTTATCGGGGTGTTACATCACTCGCCCCGGTAAACGAGAACCCATCCATGTTCCCGTTTGCAACAAAGTAAGTTCAACACTTTACCATTTAATTAATTATACTTTATATTACAAATAACTGTAAATAATATTTTTCAATTCTTTTTTATCTAGGTGGTCAGTAAGGGGGATGAACTACAATAGGTGTCTGAAACACACTATAGTAGTCTATCGCAATCTATTGGACCATATTGGAGCAGACGATGTAATACTCCTACACAACTCTATTTTAATTTAAAAATACTTATCAAATTATTTGTCATCTAACCGTAGTGTATTGTTATACAGTTTATTTGGAGGCCATATCTAGGACTTGATCATCAGGTTAACCATGATGATGTTGCAGTTTGGACAACAAAGACACCAATTATCCGGTTCACTACTGTGGAAATGCACCAGAGTGATCGGGTAAAAGTGTAGTTCGCCATGCAACAATAAATTCCAGAACCTCCGACTTGTTTGGGGAATTGGCATCAAAAAAGAGTTGATGCCCAATGGGATTATTTCGACTAGAGAGACTTTGCAAAAGAGATGTGTCGTCAATGGAGGAATCGACGACAACACATCTTAAACGAACCAGTCATCCATGGTGCAAGACCAACTCAACAATATATGGCATGGTTTAGGTCGGTGACAACGCAACAATTTATGTCTGAGCAGCAATATTTGATTGATCCACGCCAACTAGCCTCGCCATCGTACGCCCAATAACAAGTCCCCGACCAACACCAATGTCAAACCACCCAAACCCAACAACCAACCTCACATCATCAACCTACCACATACATCCAACAAACAAACACCCAACCTCGCAACCCATTCATGCCATTCACCCAACAACCAAACACCCAATGTCGCAATCCATTCATGCCACCCACCCAACCACAAAACCAATAATCAAACCCTACCCACCAACAACCATGAGCTTCAACCACAACGGTCTATAGCTCAAATGATTCATATGGGTCACTTCATCGTAGCCCCTCACCAATGACTACTCAAACATCTCATCACCAAAACACACAACCATTGTTTAACTATAATACACCTCAGGAACCATTGCTTCGTTTCCAAAACGATTCAATGTCCCAATTCGGAAAACTATACCGTCTACAATCCACCCAACCCCATCGACCTAACTACGATGACATGGGTACCGAACTCCATTACGGAAGTGCAGTTGGCCAGAGCCCATTCGGATATTGGGAACAAATGATGACACATCTGTCAAATACCGCTAGAACTTTCACCGAACCTTCACATCAGCCATCATTCGATCAGGTCAGCACGCAAAGATCCCAAACACCTCAGGAAAATCGTGGGAGACCACGAAGACAAACTAACGCACTTGGATGTGGAACAGGGGGACGTTTCGATCGGGCCGGTCATTAAATTTTTGTCAATCCCATGTAACATTTATTATATCATGAATAAAAAAAAATTACATTATTTTTTATTATTTAATAAATAAATAAAAAATAATAATAATAATAATACAAGGGTGTATGCGCCAGATGAATTGGCGGCATACACCACATGCAACAAGCAGTCGCCTATGGCATTGGTGCCTCCTCATGAGCAAGCCAATACATGCGCCACTAAAGGTGGCGCCTCCTCATGGTGTCAAATGGATGCGTCAGTTCATCTGACGTATCTGTTTTAAAATGTGGTTATTTTGGAGAAAAAAAAATTTAAAAATGGTTATTTTGGAATTTATTTTAAAAATTATGATTATTTAAAAAAAATCTATTTTCTGTTTTATTAATTTTTTTAAAATAAATAAAATGATTTTTTTAAACCAATAATATAAGATAGAGCTTTTGACATGTTAACGTAAAATCAACTTTAAAAAAATATATATAACAGATTTAAAATATAATCTTTAATAAATAATACGAGATTTAAAGTGAACGTTTTAATATTCTTTAAATTTAGTTGAATAGATATTCATCATCTAATCAAATAAAATTATTTAATGTCAAGTCACTTTTGTCATTTTAAAATAAACTAAAATTTTAAATTATTTTTTACTAAAGTATTAGTACCCAACTAGAAAGGTATCAAAGAATTTATCTAAATTTAAACTTTAGTTATTAAAATAAATTTAATTTATTGAATCAAAATTTTGTTGTAATGCCTAATTTTAATTCTAGAAAATGCTTCATCTTTTGGCTTTGTTAAAAGTCTATCATTCATTGTACTTTCATATAAAAAGAGACGGTAACTGTGTTGCTTTAAAAGATAAAAGTTGGTACTCACCAATAAAGAAAATCAGAATAGATTAAAGAAAATACATAAACTATGAGTAGCTTAGAATTGATTGAATAGCATTAATTAAAATCTAACGATAAACATTAATTAAACATTATCTTTAGATGAAAGCAAGATATTGTTCTTGATTGAGACTGTCAAGTCACTTTCACTTTTCTCATAAAACACTTTCTTTAAGTTTACTTTTTGTAGTCTGTTTTTTATAGGAAAAATTGAATTTAAACTTCGTATTTTACCTAAGATATTATAACAACGAAATCACAAGAATGTAAAAATAAAGACAAAAATAAAAAATATAGGCTTAACATAAAATTCATCTTATTTATAATCTTAATAGTTCTTTAAAATAGACAAAATGTTCTTTCTAAAGCCATTAATATTGCAGCTGGAGTCGTGAATTGTAGGTTACACACACAATTTTTTAAGGAAGACATGTGCTAGTATCCTTCATTGTCAACGTTTGAGGTCTAATTTAAAAGGATATGATATCACTATGTAAATTTCGAGCATGAGTACAAAGTTAGTCTTGACACATAAGGTTGATTCTGTCTAAAGGGAGATCTTTCCCTCGTGATTAATTGAACACTTTATAAAACCCTTTGAGTAAATGTGGTTCTTTAAGAAGAGGTTTTTATGAATTTGTTTTTTCTTCTACACGGGATATTCAACATGTTCGTGTAATGCTTTTTTGGAGCCTAAAGTCTAGGTTTTTCAAACTATTTGATTGGACTCTCGATTTTAATCCAAATAGTTACAAGCAGACAATAGTTTAAGGTTCGTTTTAGAGTTGCTCCGAGAATATTGGAATCATAATATTATCTTTGCAATTGTTAGTTGTCTCAGAATGCCAATTTATTTCGATGTTGCAACAAGTAGTTTCCTCTAGAAAGATCTTTTACACATTTTGTAAGAGTTATAGTTGATATTGATCTATCTTCTTAAATTAGACATAAATTATGGATTGAAAGAGAAGGTTATGCTTTTCTTGTTAAAGTTTATGATGAAAATTTGACACATTTTAATTGCAGTGTCATAATATTGGTCATAATTTTTCATCTTGTAAACTTGTTAAATTGGACCTAGAGAAAGTGGTAACAAATGAAAAGCCTAAACGGGTCAGGAATAAACCTATGCTTGTTTAGAAGGATGATTTAAGAAAAAATGTGTAAGAAATAATGCTACTAAAATATGTGTTGATAATAATCCTCTTTTGCAATTTGTAGATTGTTCGAAAATTGCTATGACGGGGAGGTTGTGAGTATTTAAGATGTGTGGTGAATTGTGGTGTGGATAAAGATAGGGATCACTTATTTGTCAAATGTGATTTTTTTGGTAGACTGTGGCCTATTATTTTAAATTGGTTAGGTTTCTCAATGGCATTTGAAAGAAAATCATTGGATCATCTCTTACAATTTTTGGAGCTATGTGGTTTTTCGAAGAATGTTTGATTTCTTTTTAATACTATTTGGCTTTCTGGGATTTGGGTAATTTAAAAAGAGCAGAACATTCATATTTTTCAGAATAAATAGGAGCATTTGCAGTCGTTATCAGAAAGGGTAAAACTTTAGTCTTATTGATGATTAAAGTTGAAATATGTTACTTTTGATTTTGATTACCAGGTTTGGAGGCTAAATCAATTATTTTTCTTCCCAGTTGTGTTGTAGACCGCTTTGTGTTTTTTTTTAGTTTTGTATTGTATTTTCGAATTCTTTCTCGTTATTTTGTATTGTGATAACTTATTTTGATCGTTAATATATTTCTCATTTTTTCCTTTTTAAAAAAAATATTTTTGAGATTTATTTTTATAAGAAAAGAGATTGTATTAATGCGAATACTAAGGGTACTCAACCCAAATACAAAAGGAAAAGCAATCATAAACAAAGCTACCTTGGAAAACCTATAGGATTAATCAACCAAGAATCCCTATAGGATTTAACAACCAAACTAATTTAGCCATATGTAAATGACCCTTCGATCTAGGAGTAAACTAGTCCCAAGCTAGAGACTTCGCGACAAGAACAATCTCTCGAACCTCTTTCATGCCACCATTAAATAGTGTATCATTCCTAACTAACCAAACAGCTCTCACCACCGCTAACCAAATAAAAAACCTACAATTTCTCTTAACCCCTCCCCCCTCAATAACGAATTAAACAACATCAAATGATCAATAATATTAAGATAAGAAACAAAATTATTCACCCCAGTCCAATCAAAAATAAAGGACCAAACCTGAGACACTATGATACAATTAAGAAAGAGATGGCAATGAGGTTCTTCAGGCCCTATACATAACAGACAAACAAGACTATGAAGCCTTCATGCAAACATATGAACATTTGAGGGTGCAATAGTTTTTCAAACACACTTCAGAGCCACCTTCATAAATGAACCTGGAATGAAAACCTGCTCAGCGTAAGTATGCAGTTTGAAGAGGTGCAACACTTCAGAGGTAAAGAGATCTCATTGGTGAAGGTAGTGTGAGGAGGACCTGCTGGTGGAAACGTGACATAGGAGCTAGAGAGACAAATGAACACATGATATTCAGAGTTGTTTCCTTCAGGTAATTTTGTAGGGCGAAAATTTTGTAAGTGGAAGAGAGTTGTAACACCCCGTTGTCGCATCCGCGAAAAAACAACCGGCGGGCTAAAACAAAAAAACACACAGAGCCGCCACTGCGCGTTATTTATCCCAAACTAGGGAAAGGAAACGCTCAGAGAAACCTGGAAAAAGCATGGTCTCGCGACCAAAGAGAAAGGGTAAGGGAGTCGGTTACGCAAGGGGAAGGTATTAGCACCCCTCACGTCCGTCGTACTCGACGGGATCCACGTTCTAAAAGAAAGAAAAGGTTGCTAAAACATCACACACACACACAAGGAACGCAGGTGGGGTTAAGAGGAAGGGAGCTCGCTAGGACATCGCATCCTATGCCTACATATCTCGTCTGGAACGAGAATCAGAGCTACTGTAGTTCGGCTCACGCACGCCAAACAACACACACACCCAAACAGGCAAACGTGGAGCCTGAATGCCAATCACTGGGCTTACATCAGCATCCGAACCAAAACACACGCACACTGGAACCCAGATGCCACTTGATGGACTTACACCGGCTTCCAAGCACACAACAAGCACAATCAAACATAATCAGGATACGGACAGCCAATCGCTGGGCTTACATCCATATCCTGACACACAAGCTTAACAAGCAAACACACACAAAAAGGAAAAAAGTGCCCGGAGAGACCTCGCACGACCTCCTGCCTACATACCTCATCTGAAACAAGGATCAGGGCGATGTAGTTCCCCCCAAAGGGGGAGAAAGACTAGCCAGAAACCAAGGGAAGACACACTACCAGGGAGCTGTACTCGAGCCTAGTGTTATCATGCATCATTGCCCTATGTTACGGTTTCTACCTACTTGCACAACAGCAAGCTAACCCTATCCAGGAAGAAAGCAAGCATGCAAGCATCAACAGATCAAATCAAACATCTCAAGCAAATGTTCACAAAGCACACACTATATCCAGTCAAGTGGGCTCAAACAATGGGTTTGACTGCCGAGGCAAGTCATCTGTACAAGGGTAGACTTAGCTCTTAACCTTGCCATTGAGGGGCTAAGGTGAAGCCAGATGAAAGGTGAGTGAAGATTAGACTTCACAGCTCTTATCCCTGTCCAGGGAGAGCTTCAGACAAAGGAGTGTGGGTTCAGAAAGATGGAACCCTTCTACACTCAAAGACTCTGACACAACTGTACAAAGTACAAGATCTTGGGTTTGTGTCCCAATGCATCAACACAGTGGTGTGAGCAGAGGGACGACTCAACAGAATAGTGGGAGATAGATTGCATATCTCTATGATCCACCAGTTGCCTTAATCAAGGTCTTTACCTGCTTAGCACAAAGTTAAACAATCACAAACATCGCCTCTTAAGGAGGACTTCAGACAGTTGCCTGGCCAAGTAACAGGCCAGGTCTTCCAGACTACATGGAGAATAGAAGTCCTACCTCAATTGGTTTAAAAACCAAGCAACAACAAGCAAGTTCTCAAGGAACTGTAAGCAACTAAATGTACCTGAAATCAATCAAGTATCATCAGTACTCAGACAGACAAACAGTAAACAGCAAATGGTTAATCAGTTAATCTGTACAAGCAACACAAGTTAGTGCACACAAGTGCAAGCTATAAGCTCAAGCTCAAGCATCAATCCCTACAAAACAAAGTCATGTTAGTGGACAACATCAAACAAATTCAATTTGCAATTTGTATTTATCTCCTTAAGCTTTTTTGCCTTTCAACCTGAAAATCCACACCAAATGTGAGAAACAAGACCACTAGGCCAAGCCTAGGGTCCAAAAGGGATAAAAAATTCTAAACAGCAGGTGAATTTCAACCAAAATCACATTCAAACAAATTGAAAGCAAATGCAATCGGACCCATGCTTATATCATTCACCATTATCATTTCATGCACAATTTAACATCAATCATGCAATTTGCAACTTCAAATGACCAAACAGAACTATTTCACTCAAAAGCATACCAAATCAATTCAATTAATTCCACAAAAATTCACACCTAAACAGGATACATTCAATGTATAGCATGTCAATTTTCAGCTCAATTGGACAAAAGAAAGTAGGTCAATGAAAATCAAGAAATCCAGACACAATTATACAAGCCAATCCAAGGCATCCAAACAAGCATCCACTTCAATAATTCATAAAACAGTTACAACATTTAAGAAATGAATGGGATCAAAACCATGATGTCTTACAATGTGTCTAGAATGCTCATGTCAAATTTCATCTTCATCCAATACCATATGAGAATTTCACAAGCAAAATGCCAACATGTATCACACAAGGTCACCAAATGAGCATACAGAGAAGAAAATTATCAATCAATTTGAAAATGCAACCAAAAATTCCAGCAAAATTCACATGTTATCTTGACATATCAATGATCATTCATGCAAAAAATTGGAGCAATCAAACATTCCTAAGCCAGGCAAATAAAATCAGAAAGATGACCTAGCTTGGTGTGACACAAATTGTCACACCTCTATTCAAAAAATCATATCTCCATCATCAAGTATCCAAAAATCACAAACTCTACATGAAAATCACCATCAACATGTCCAGAATAAGCTCAAAAATTTTCATCCATTTCTTTAAAGGTATGAGCATTTCATGATAGATTTGGCAAAACATACAAAAATGTGACACAATCAACAAACCCTAGGTCAACTATTTTTCTACACATGCAAAAAATTCACAAAAATCATCATAAAATTCTTCACATCATCATGAGCATCATGCAAAAAATCTCACAAAAATTGGATGCAAAATGAAGCCTCTAGGGATTTTTGAAGTTCATGTAGCAAATGAAAATATCAAAAGAAAAAGGAATGAAATAAATATTAATTTAAATGAAGCAGTGGCATTTTTGCAATTTTAACGAAGTCCACCAAAATGACGTCGCTTTGAAAACATGCTATGGCGCATTCCTATTGGCTAGCAGGCGCGGCAAACAGATTTTAAACAAGGCCAATGGAAATTTCGGATCAAACAGCCAATTTCACGTGTTCTTCCTCATGAATTTCCAGAAAATTTCCAGCAACACTCAAGAACAAATATCAACCAAAATCCACAAGCATATAGTCGTTGGAACCGTCTTTCCACAAGGATAATGAATATGCTAATGATTTGCCCTAATTCCTACTATATCTCACGGATCGATCAAAAAGAGAAACGACATCAAAACTTTGAATCGAAATATCTCATTCAACAGTTAACCAAATCCAAAACCAAGCACAGCATGATGATCTATGATGAATGCACTACAAAAGCCATGTAACAATTGAAGCAATGGTGAGATTCGAGTTTTGGTACCTTGGAGATGGCAGTGAAGATTCTTGATGTTTCAAAGCGCCAAAGCCAAAAACAGATGAAGGAGAAGGTTGAGGAAAGTGAATGCAACTCGTAGCTTGATCCAAAACAGCTCCACGTGTGAGAAATCTTAATTCACCATTGTTGAGCTTATGATGAACAGTGGAGATTCTTGAACTTTTTGGCAATGATTCCTCAAAACAGTTGGAGAGAAAGATGTAAAGAGCACGAATCAACAAGAATTGAGCAATTTGATGAAGGATTGAAGGAGTTTGGATCCAAAATGCTTGATGAAGTTCTTGGTGAATTTGGAGAAAATGGAGGGAAAAGTAGTTACAAACCTTGAGAATTGTGATTGTGATTTGCATTTCTGTTATAATTAGAGCTTTATACTTCAGCTTAATCACTTTCTTAATCACCAATTAGCAAAAAGGAAATTGATTAGCATAATGTGCAATTTGAGTGAAAGCTCCAAAATGCCCTTGCCAAATATTGAACCATGACAGCTCATGATAGCTCAAACATCTTCTAAATGGCATTTGTGATGTGTTGCAAAAACCCCCATTCCAAAATTCCAAATATTTCTCAAGTTGGACCATTTTGCCCTTGGATTTAAATTAGTGCACTTGAAAATTGACCTTTTACATTGACCATTTTTGATGAATTTTGATTATGCACCATGAAAGTACATGTGAAATGGAGTTTGCTCATAAAAAGATCACTCATTTTGGACACTCCATGTGAAAGTTATGCCACTTTGATTATGGGTCTTTTTTGAAATTGAATGGACCATAACTTGTCAACCATACATGGGAATTTCAAGTTCTTGGACTTTTTGGAAAGGTGAGAACAAGATCTACAACTTTCATGTTGAACAAATTTTCATTTGAAGCTTTCTTGGACATGTAATTTTGTGGTGAAAAACTTTCCATTTTTGGAAACTTCCATTACAAGTCACTTTCCATTTTTGGCAATTTTTGTCCTGACTTTATTTCCTTCATTCTTGAGCTTTGAAATGTCAAATAATACTTGTTTCAATCATGAATGAAGTGTATCCAACTCTCTCCTACCTCCAAATCCATAAAATCAAGCACAGTTGACCACAATTGACTTTTCAACTGATAGATGAATTTGGCAATGCACTGATCAATCTGAGCCCCAATCCTCTGATGAAATGGCTCAAGGATGAAACCTTAGCTTCAATAAGCTCAATAAAATCATGGAATGATCCTCATATCCATCATAGACCCCATCTCCCAGTTATGCCCTGATTGGCCCAATGCAACTGATTAGGGTTGACCAGTGGTCAAAACCCTAATCTCCAGGAATATGATCATCCACTTGAATACTCTAGATGATATCAAGACCATGATGATGATGATGTATCATTTCAATCAAGATGAAGACCAATCTCCTTTGAGAATCACAAAACCCTAATTTGGACTTCCACATCCTCAGATGATTAATGACCAGTCCAATGAAACCCTAGCTTGCATATGACCTCTCCATCTTCTGACCAAGACTTGGGAAGATGACTTGCACAATGTAACCACATGATATGCAATATGCAATGCCTAATGACCTAAAAAATGATATGTAATATGTTAAGCTAGTCCCAAGAGAGGAGGGCAAATTTTGAGGTGTTACAGCTGCCCCTATTCAATCCACTGTGAACCTGTCGATATGAACAGCCTCGGCTTTCAGATGATCAGGATGAAGAGTGATTGAATACCAAGAAAAGACGAACAATTTGCACTCTGATGGGAATATAATTAACAGTGCCTGTCAAAATCGGCGAAGAAACAATCTCGAAACAGAAAATCCATCTGGTACGGAGAAAGTCGGCCTGAATACCGAAACAGAAACGTCGACCTGGATACCAAAATAAATGGTAACACAGGGATAACCATGGCCTGAACACCACATCCGTTGGGGATTATTATTCCTTTCTTTTTATGCTTTTCTTGAACCCCGAAATTTTCTTCCTTTTTTATTTTCTTGAACCCCGAAATTTTCTTTTTCACCAATGGTCCCCGATCACTGCATTTGAACCCCGTTCTCCTATTTGCCAAAATAATGAACCCCATTCTCCAGTTTGAACCCCAGTCGCCTGACGATAACTTGCATCGCCATTGTGAACCCCGTTCTCCAGAAAACACCTCGTGTCTCCTTTTCTCCATTTGAACCCCGTCTCCAGAAAATGTCTCCACATTTCCTTTTCTCCATTTGAACCCCGATCTCCAATTTCTTGTGATAATTCCGCTGGCAACGTCGGAAATAACACCCAACACCACTCTGAGGGCGACATATCAGAGGGTATACCTTCACAAAAGGAAGGTAACATGTGCATCTCTTCTTCCGAAGACACCCGTAACGACCTCCACTGGCATCCGCCAAAGTCTAAGGTGACACATGAACAGAAGATAATCCTGAGGACCCCATCCCGGACATAATCTTCAACTCCAATCTCCATTTGAACCCCGCTCTCCAGAAAATGTCTCCACATTTCCTTTTCTCTATTTGAACCCCGATCTCCAGAAAATGTCTCCACATTTCCTTTTCTCCATTTGAACCCCGAAATCGCGCTGGTCGCGTAACGTCCTCTGATTTTATTTCCATCTCTGTTCGACGGAAAAATTTCCTCCAATATCGCACTACTGGGGATCATTGCCGATCTGACGTCGTAATGCTAAACTCCACAGAGCAACATCTTCACCAACCAGTGAACCCAAATCCTAAGCGGTAACCACGGCTCGAGTAACTGATACTTGCAATGCTGATGATTTTCCAACTCGTGAAATCACTCCTCAAACGGTAACCACGGCTCGAGTAGCATCTTCACCTCCGGCAAAACCACCTCTCAAACGGTAACCACGGCTTGAGACTAGCCTATGCTTGCAATGATGCATGACTGATTTTTCTGCGTAATGCTCCATAATTATGGAAATGCTACGCGATTTATTTTTTCTATGCAACATGCTATGCTTACTCTACATGATGAATGCATAAAAAGTATCCCCCTTAAGGGATTCTGCTGGGGAGCACGAGACACTCTGTTGAGGAACTCGCCAATACTCTGATTCCACCCTGTTGGGGAATAACACTGTTGCTGGGAAAAGGCAACCCTTGCTGGGGAAGAACCTCATTTGCACCCAATCCACACAGGAAACTGCTGAGGATAAGAACCACCAACACTCTGTGGGGATATACCAGTTTTCGACTTGCTGGGGATGTCAATCCCGACTCTGCTTCGGGAAACCCTCACAGATACCTGGCAACTTTACTGGGGAAATACTCGCAGATACTCCGCTGAGGAAACAGCAACCTCCAGGCCTGGCGACTGGGGAAAGCATCAATTTGACACCTGCTGGGGATAACCATCTTGACCTTGCTAGGGAAAACGAATGCTACTCCGTTGGGGAAGACCCATCCAATCCATAGGTAGCATCAACTCAGCTGGGGATGCAGATATCAGTCTGCTACGGAAACTCATCCAATCCACTGGTAGGATGAACAATGCTGGAGATATATTTCATTGAAACCCGCTCCACTCGGGGAATAGCAACCTTCAGGCCTGGCTGCTGAGGAAACATCGTTTTAAACCTTCCGGGGATAACCATCTCGACTCGGCTAAGGGATCCACAGACCTCGGATCTGCTGGGGAGTTAGTCCTCACAACTCTGCTTGTGGACTTAGCTAGGGAAATGAGAGAAGTTGGTACAAAACACCCGTCGACTCGTCGAACCACGGTATCCGCCTCCCAATCTTGTATCAGCTTTCCACTTTTGAGAATTCCCAGACTCGTCTGGACCCTTTTCTGCTCCATCACCTTGTATTCCAAGTCGCGCCGCGATCGACGGAAAGCGAACTCCTGGGGACTATACAAGCTTTTCAATCTTCCGACTTTGAAGAGTCTTCTTGATTAATTCCAAAGGTCGTCGGACGTCTCAACGTCTCTCATCACTTTTCTACCCATTCATTCGTCCCTGACTGGACCCTACGGGGAATTTCTATAGACTTTCCAATCTTCCGATTTTGAAGAGTCTTCTTGATTATCACTCAAGGATCGTCGTACGTCTCAACGTCTCTTCATCGTCCTTTCATATTCACTCGTCCCTGATTGGACTCCCTGGGGATTTGTTTTTGTCAACAGCTTCCACATCACAACCTGCAAGTGAGTGAAAAATATCTAACAGTTCCTGCAAAACAGATCGTTAGATAAAATCGTGCCCCAGGCGTGTCAAGATTTCAACACTTGGGTCACTCAACCTTCCAAATAATATTTCAAGCTTTCAATCTTATAAACATGCATCGGAAGGGACCTGTATGTCATAAAATGCAAAATTCTTTATCAAAACAATCGGATGTTTTTGCAATCAAAGCGGTAATGAAAAACAAAAACAAAATTATTTGACTGAATATGCATTTTATTGATTGAAAAAGTGTGGCTCAAATGAGCAATACAAAAGAAGCAATTCCTGAAAAGAGGTAATTGCGCACAAAAGGAAAAATCTATCCTAATGGCAATGTGAAACCCGTGATCTCATCGAGTTCCAACTCGGTTACACCCCATATGTCCTCAGACTCTCCGTGCTTTCTGCCTTCTGAACAAGATGATTCCGATTGATCCCTACCGGGTATTATCCATGATGCTTTAACCAAAGCGCAAACGATCATGCTAGACGCAGTTGTTCGTTTCAATCCCTCTTTTGCCTGGACCGCCCTTTCGGGTTTTCAGTCCACCGGGATACCCCTTTTTTGCCCAAGTCGCCTTTTCAGGTTTTCGACTTGCCGGGTGTACAGTTTTTCATTTTTATCCCTAATTTTTGCCCGAACCTTTTCTTTCTGTTTTTTGGTTCGTCGGGATGCCCCATTTTTGCCTGGACTATTTTATTCTTTTCGTCCAGCGGGTCTCTTTATACGAAGTATTTTTTAACTGCGTCCGCATTCACAGGGGATGGAAAATCCTCGCCATCCATGGTCGTTAGCAACAAGGCTCCACCAGAGAAAACCTTCTTGACCACGAATGGACCTTCATAATTCGGTGTCCATTTGCCCCTTCGATCGTTTTGAGGAGGAAGGATCCTTTTCAGCACCATATCACCTACGTGATATACCCGAGGTCGCACCTTTCTGTCAAAAGCACGCTTCATTCGTTGCTGATATAACTGCCCATGACAGATGGCTGCTAGCCTCTTTTCCTCTATCAGGCTCAACTCTTCGTACCGGGTCCTTACCCATTCAGCCTCTTGCAATTTCACGTCCATCAGGACTCTCAAAGAGGGAATTTGAACCTCAACCGGTAACACGGCTTCCATCCCATTCCCATCTAGCAAGGCCGTTGCCCCAGTAAATGTGCGTACCCCCGTTCTATACCCACGCAATGCAAACGGCAACATCTCATGCCAGTCTTTGTAGGTTACCACCATTTTCTGCACAATCATACCGTCGGTGCATTCAAACGTTATCCGGGCAACAAAAGTTCATTCACCTTAACCTCCCCATCAGACATCAGAATCCGTTCGGATTCAGGGTCAGACCCCTCCTCCGGGATCGGTTACTCTCAATCTTTCGATTAGAGCACCTCGAGATGTCCTCATCAGGGAACTCAAACTTCATCGGTTGATAATCCTCAACGGGTTGCTGGGCGGTGTAATCAGACACTACACCCCTTGATTGCTTTCTGAGAGGTATATCGAATATCATATTCACTCAAAATCATTGGCCCTATCGCAACCCGTCCGGTCATTGCTGGCTCTTTCAGAAATCTACTTGACCAGATCCATCTCGAAATCCACAAAGTGGTATGAACCAGCATATACTGTCTCAGTCGGCGAGCAGCCTATGCCAAAGTACATCAAGTTTTCTCGAACAGTGAATGTATTGTTTCACAGTCGGTAAACTTTTTACTAAGGTAAATTGCATGCTCTTTTCGACAAGACTCGTCATGCTGCCCCAGTACACCTCGTAGACCCCTCGAGGGCTGTCAAGTACAAAATTTGATGGTCGTCCCTCTACAGGGATACGTCAGAATCAGAGGCTCCTGCAACCTATTCTTTTATTTTTCAATGCCCCTTGGCAATCATTATTTCACCTGACCGTTTGATTTTTTTCTTGAATGGGTTCCCACGTAGCTGTTAGATGAGATGTGAACCATGACATGTAGTTCAATCTATCTAATAGACCACGAACCTCTCTTTCTGTGCTCGGTTCAGGCATTTTTTTTTTTTTTTTAAGCAGGATCAACCTTGATTCCTCCCCGGACCGCACTCTGATAGTGCACTGATCTGAATTCAACCTCAGTTTGAATTGTCTCAACCTGTCAAATAGCTTGGCCAGATCTGCCAGATGCCCCTCTTCTGTCTGGGACTTTGCTATCATGTCATAGCATAGCATTCAACTTCATGATGAATCACATCATGAAACAAAGTCACCATGGCTCTCTGATACAGGCATTGGCGTTCTGCTTCTTTAGAGGACAATCTTCTCTCCATGGTAGCTTGTACACAACGGCATCGGTATCCGCCCCTGGCATATCTTGACACAATCAGGTCAATGTATCCACATGTTCTTTCCACAGGGCTACCATTCTGCTTTCGACTCGCCTCTGAAGCGGCCCCAACTTTTGCTTCCTTTCCGACCTCGGCGGCACTTGGAATAACAATCTCAACTTGCTTCACGTGCGGCTGAATCACCTTCTCCTCTTGTTTTAACAACCTGGTTAATTCCAGCAGATCACAGTCATCTTCGCCCTATTCTTCGGCCTGATTGCTCGGATTGTCGAAGTCATATGAGGTGTAACCAAACTGTTGTCAACGAGATCCAGAGAATTATTTTTTGCATTCGGAACGAGACAAATCAAAAAAAGAGAAAAAATGAAAATAAACATTGCCATTTTTATTTGTTTTTAAAACTGCAAAAATAAATGAAAAACAGGGAACACCGTTTTTTGACTGAAAAACATCCATTTATTAATGATGCAGAAATGTTGCAAATTATGAACATGAGGTGGCCCTTACAATGGACCATTACGTGTCGGGCAACACGCATGGATTTCATGCAGATAAAATTGAAAAACAGAAATTATTACTCTTCCGAATGAGTGACGGTGATGATCTTTCAGGCCTTCCAGTTCTGGATTCCCATCCCTGGTGCGCACGGCTTTATCCAACCATCAAACTCGCAGTCACTGTCAGTCTCCTCACCCACTGTATAGGCGTAATCCGAATCCAGCATCCCGGCACTGACAAAGGTGAACGACGGACGACGTCCTCTATTTTGCCCAGACAACCCTTGATCTGGCTGATAGCCAATCCCAAACATGTCTGACTTTACCACAATGCCTATGATTTTTCCCCAGCCTGGGATCCCTCCATTTCTCAACATTTCCAGTGCCTGTTTGTAAGAAGACACGGACGGTTTTTTCTCTTGTCCAATACCAATGACATTTTCCACCGTGACGGCTTCAGCTACCAGACTGGGTGTTTCAAATTTTCCACCGTCCATTTCCACCCCCTTCATCTTCTGGGTCATATCCCCCATCAGTACACCCCTCTCTGCGGCGACGGCCGCACAACAAGTATCAATACTAGGGAAAGCTCCCTCCTTCCTCCGAGGTTTTGGGACCACAGGCCTTGGAGCTTTTAACTGATCCCCATTCACCAACCCAACCGTCTTACTATCCCCAGACATTGCATTCATCCCCCCCTTACCATGCGCGGGCATGTGATTAGCACTAACATTGGGAAATTGTGCAAAATTAATTGCCTTGGAATCCACCAGGTCTTGGACAGCATGCTTAAAAGCTCTACAACCCTCCAGGTTGTGCCCAGATGCACCGGAATGGAATTCACACTTGGCATTCTCATCGTAGTTGGTAGGCCTCTGATCAGGTCCTAATGGAGCTAATGTCCTCAATTGTACCATTCCGAGATCTTTCAACTTCTTCAACAGAAGAACATACGATATGGGTGGCTTATCAAATTGACGATCAACCCCCTTTCCTCTTACTTGGTTCCCAGCTCTCTGTGCTCCCGGGTGAGGTGACGGATATCTCTGTGGTGCAGGCGAACTACCAAATGGAACAGTCGCAGTGGCAGCATAAGGGTGATAGCGATCCTTACCACGTTCTTTCTTTGCTGGCACACCATTTGGCTCAACCTCCTTCTTAAGCTGACCACTGTTAGGGGGTTTCTTTGTCATAGCGACAGAGGGATTTGTTACTTCGAATGGCGGAGCCTTTCCCAGAACTTTCTCCACCATTAGCCACTTCTCAATTTTTTCCAATCTCTCAGCCATGGCTTTCTGCCCCAAGGCAAGCCCTTGCACAACACTGAACAAATCCCTCACCATCTCTTTCAATTCGAGTATATCGTCGTTGGGCGGATTCATCCTTCCTGCGTCAATCAAAACAGGTTAGAAACTGACACCTGCAAAACAAAAACAAGTTATTATGCATGAATGCAATGTCTATCCACATGAGGGACACTTTGTCTCTTGTCCCTGGTTTCGTCGAGACAAATAACAATCCGGCAGCAATATTCCGACATTCAACATTTGATTTCATCGTGCAGATCAGAGATATGTGATTTAGCATGATACCCCCAAACCATGTGTGTGCTTGTGTGAGTGCATACAGTAAAGCAAATAAAGCTTGAAGATCAATCACTGAATGAAAACAACCATCACATAGCCAAAACTGCACACTAAGTGCCATAGTCATACATCAAACCAGATACAAATCTCCAGAATCGGGAAAGAAATACAAGCAAAGTGAATTCCGTCAACAGGCCTGACGGTAATCCCCAAAAATGAAAGGCTAGCCTGATGAGGGTCCCACAGATAGCCCTATATCATCACCCACCCTTGCGAAGTTTGCGGCGAACCTGAGCTCGGTGTTCTCCTGCTGTAATCTCCCTACTTCCTTCTGGTGAATCTTCATCTGCCTGAAGTAATGATCTCTCTCAGCCATGTAGTGATCCCTCTCAGCGATGATCTTCATGCTCTCGGTCTCCTTAACCTTCAGCTTGGCCTCCCACTCAGCAATGAGAACTCGGACTCTGTCGTCCCTCTGATCTCTCACGAGGATTTGCCTCCTCTTCTCGTCTTCAATGACCTTTGAGGCTCTGGCTAACCTCTCCTTTGTGATGTCGTGCTCCTTCGTTGAAGATGCTAAGGCTTGGCTGATCTTCCCATAATAGGCAGTATCCATCTCAAAGCGCTTGGCTTCCAAGGCATGTCGCTTGTCTTGATCTTCCATCTTCACTCTAATCTCCTGATTAGCCATCTGAATTCGAGCAACACTCATCTCCAATTCCGCTTTCTCTGCAAGCAACTGATCTCTGGCTCTCCTCATCTCGAGGAATTCTTCCATACTGACAGAAGAACTTGGACCCTCAATCATAGGACACCGTGGATCACCTCCCGGAAATGGTAAAAGTGTGAGCTCTATCCTCTTCCGCAACCAATCCTCAAATAATGGAAAATACCGACAGTTAACTTTGCCAAACGGAACCTTGCCCTTTCTCTGAATGTTACGCCATGACCCAGACACTTGCATCAACTTGGCCTGATCGCCCTCAACTGAGAAGTAAAAGGACTCCTGAATCTCTCGCTCGAGATGAGGAACCTCCATGGCAAACCCCATCTGTCTCCTAAGAAGTGTCGGGTTGTAATTAATGCAACCCTGAACCCCTATGAGAGGCACATTGGGGAATCTCCCACAGCTATATATGAAGTCTCGTCCAGCCAAACCATTATGAGTCCATGCTATGTCATCAGCCCTCAAACCCATCAACCTGAATGACCACTTGACAGTGGGATCAATCTGAGCAAAAGCACCTCGGGAAGGCAAATATCCCATAAACCACCGGAATAGCAACTGAGCACAGCACCGGATCAAACCCCCACGCCGCTTCTCGTTCCTGTTATGAACCGAGTAATAGACATCTCCGATCAGAGTAGGAATAGGGTTCCCCTGTATAAACAATCTGATGGCATTATGGTCCACAAAGCTCTTCTGATTAGGAAACATGATGACACCATAAATGCTCACAGCAATCAAGGCACAAACCGTCTTCCAATTACCCACTACAGCATGTTCCTTGGCTTTAGCCTCCAAGAAACTCAAATGAAAACCGGGTAATTTTCCTTTCTCCTTCAAACCCTCCTTGGTCATCTCCGGACTCAAATAAAGAGCACGGGAAATCCCAAGGACATCAGGCTCTCCTCTAATAGCACAGAAAGGAATCTGATCTCGGATCGGAATACCCAGGATGCTAGCATAGTCCTCCATCAGAGGCCCCAACAAATAATCTGGAAACACGAAGCATCTCAGACCCGGGTCATAGAACTGGAGAAGGGTATGAATGGCACTTCTGTCACTATCAGTGAGTCTAAAAACCATCTTTAGGATACTACCGTATGACTCTCTGAATATCCCCACATGGTCGGGTGTAATCAATGCTATCATATCTCTCAACTCGTCAATCTCTGGGTTGAAGAAACTGTAGGCAACGTTGTCTTTCAGACCGGTCCTCATATCTGAGCAGAAAGTCTCTCAACCAGGATCTCGATCAAAATGTCCCTGCATATGTATAAACATGTGTTAGATGCAGGTAAATGCAATGTTAATGATGCTGATGAATGAATGCAATGCATTGCCATCCTCCAAGTCATATGATCATCTGTTGTACTGAAGCCTGACCTCTGAACGGATCACAACCATCTGAGGGAGAATGTAACCACAAATCCATCTCAAGGGTTCCGAAATAAACGGAAGACATATACATCATCATCATCATCAAACCATCTCTGAGCAGATACCCACAATGATCTCAGAATCGGCCCAGGGAATCCTGAAATAAACGGATCCCCACTGATAAAATCGGCCCAGGGAATCCTGAAATAAACGGATCCCTACTAATAAATACCACGGACAGCACTCCGGCGTCACGACAATAAATGGCCATAAATCCGACTTATAAATAGGACTCTGATCCACGGAACAAAAAGTCACCGTCTGAGTCACCATCTGAACATGCATCTGAAAGAATCACCCTCCCCTCACAGGTAAATTCTAATCAGGTCATCCTAAGGCGGATAATAGTCTCGACAATCGGGCAAAGATACTCAATGGGTTTGCCCTTTCGGGTGTGCCATTGTAGCTCTCCTGAGATCGTCTAAACCAAAGATCCGGGGAATGATCGGTCACCAGAGTCAATAGCTCAAAAGAGGTGACTCAACCAAAGGGAAATATTCCACAATGGGGAGCTCTCCAAGGAACCTCGTCCGGCTTGTGGTATGTCACGTTGCAACAATATACTAATATAGCAAATGAGGAACGTGAGACCACACTAGTCCTAGGTGTACACTCGGGCCTGGGTTTTAGCCCCACTCAGAACACCCACCCCAAACAGAGGAACCACCTGCACAGAGGACGACAACATGATAATATGATGCATGCAAATATTTATGCAAATATATACACTGTTAGAATAATAAATGCAATAAATAAAGCAACACAAGCAACCTAAACTATCCTAGAACGCTAGGAAAGACTCGCTTAGGGAAGATGGACCAGCTCAGGTCAACATCTTGTGGTGTTCCCAGCAGAGTCGCCAGCTGTCGCATCCGCGAAAAAACAACCGGCGGGCTAAAACAAAAAAACACACAGAGCCGCCACTGCGCGTTATTTATCCCAAACTAGGGAAAGGAAACGCTCAGAGAAACCTGGAAAAAGCATGGTCTCGCGACCAAAGAGAAAGGGTAAGGGAGTCGGTTACGCAAGGGGAAGGTATTAGCACCCCTCACGTCCGTCGTACTCGACGGGATCCACGTTCTAAAAGAAAGAAAAGGTTGCTAAAACATCACACACACACAAGGAACGCAGGTGGGGTTAAGAGGAAGGGAGCTCGCTAGGACATCGCATCCTATGCCTACATATCTCGTCTGGAACGAGAATCAGAGCTACTGTAGTTCGGGTCACGCACGCCAAACAACACACACACCCAAACAGGCAAACGTGGAGCCTGAATGCCAATCACTGGGCTTACATCAGCATCCGAACCAAAACACACGCACACTGGAACCCAGATGCCACTTGATGGACTTACACCGGCTTCCAAGCACACAATAAGCACAATCAAACATAATCAGGATACGGACAGCCAATCTCTGGGCTTACATCCATATCCTGACACACAAGCTTAACAAGCAAACACACACAAAAAGGAAAAAAGTGCCCGGAGAGACCTCGCACGACCTCCTGCCTACATACCTCGTCTGAAACAAGGATCAGGGCGATGTAGTTCCCCCCAAAGGGGGAGAAAGACTAGCCAGAAACCAAGGGAAGACACACTACCAGGGAGCTGTACTCGAGCCTAGTGTTATCATGCATCATTGCCCTATGTTACGGTTTCTACCTACTTGCACAACAGCAAGCTAACCCTATCCAGGAAGAAAGCAAGCATGCAAGCATCAATAGATCAAATCAAACATCTCAAGCAAATGTTCACAAAGCACACACTATATCCAGTCAAGTGGGCTCAAACAATGGGTTTGACTGCCGAGGCAAGTCATCTGTACAAGGGTAGACTTAGCTCTTAACCTTGCCATTGAGGGGCTAAGGTGAAGCCAGATGAAAGGTGAGTGAAGATTAGACTTCACAGCTCTTATCCCTGTCCAGGGAGAGCTTCAGACAAAGGAGTGTGGGTTCAGAAAGATGGAACCCTTCTACACTCAAAGACTCTGACACAACTGTACAAAGTACAAGATCTTGGGTTTGTGTCCCAATGCATCAACACAGTGGTGTGAGCAGAGGGACGACTCAACAGAATAGTGGGAGATAGATTGCATATCTCTATGATCCACCAATTGCCTTAATCAAGGTCTTTACCTGCTTAGCACAAAGTTAAACAATCACAAACATCGCCTCTTAAGGAGGACTTCAGACAGTTGCCTGGCCAAGTAACAGGCCAGGTCTTCCAGACTACATGGAGAATAGAAGTCCTACCTCAATTGGTTTAAAAACCAAGCAACAGCAAGCAAGTTCTCAAGGAACTTTAAGCAACTAAATGTACCTGAAATCAATCAAGTATCATCAGTACTCAGACAGACAAACAGTAAACAGCAAATGGTTAATCAGTTAATCTGTACAAGCAACACAAGTTAGTGCACACAAGTGCAAGCTATAAGCTCAAGCTCAAGCATCAATCCCTACAAAACAAAGTCATGTTAGTGGACAACATCAAACAAATTCAATTTGCAATTTGTATTTATCTCCTTAAGCTTTTTTGCCTTTCAACCTGAAAATCCACACCAAATGTGAGAAACAAGACCACTAGGCTAAGCCTAGGGTCCAAAAGGGATACAAAATTCTAAACAGCAGGTGAATTTCAACCAAAATCACATTCAAACAAATTGAAAGCAAATGCAATCGGTCCCATGCTCATATCATTCACCATTATCATTTCATGCACAATTTAACATCAATCATGCAATTTGCAACTTCAAATGACCAAACAGAACTATTTCACTCAAAAGCATACCAAATCAATTCAATTAATTCCACAAAAATTCACACCTAAACAGGATACATTCAATGTATAGCATGTCAATTTTCAGCTCAATTGGACAAAAGAAAGTAGGTCAATGAAAATCAAGAAATCCAGACACAATTATACAAGCCAATCCAAGGCATCCAAACAAGCATCCACTTCAATAATTCATAAAACAGTGACAACATTTAAGAAATGAATGGGATCAAAATCATGATGTCTTACAATGTGTCTAGAATGCTCATGTCAAATTTCATCTTCATCCAATACCATATGAGAATTTCACAAGCAAAATGCCAACATGTATCACACAAGGTCACCAAATGAGCATACAGAGAAGAAAATTATCAATCAATTTGAAAATGCAACCAAAAATTCCAGCAAAATTCACATGTTATCTTGACATATCAATGATCATTCATGCAAAAAAATTGGAGCAATCAAACATTCCTAAGCCAGGAAAATAAAATCAGAAAGATGACCTAGCTTGGTGTGACACAAATTGTCACACCTCTATTCAAAAAATCATATCTCCATCATCAAGTATCCAAAAATCACAAACTCTACATGAAAATCACCATCAACATGTCCAGAATAAGCTCAAAAATTTTCATCCATTTCTTTAAAGGTATGAGCATTTCATGATAGATTTGGCAAAACATACAAAAATGTGACACAATCAACAAACCCTAGGTCAACTATTTTTCTACACATGCAAAAAATTCACAAAAATCATCATAAAATTCTTCACATCATCATGAGCATCATGCAAAAAATCTCACAAAAATTGGATGCAAAATGAAGCCTCTAGGGATTTTTGAAGTTCATGTAGCAAATGAAAATATCAAAAGAAAAAGGAATGAAATAAATATTAATTTAAATGAAGCAGTGGCATTTTTGCAATTTTAACGAAGTCCACCAAAACGACGTCGCTTTGAAAACATGCTATGGCGCATTCCTATTGGCTAGCAGGCGCGGCAAACAGATTTTAAACAAGGCCAATGGAAATTTCGGATCAAACAGCCAATTTCACGTGTTCTTCCTCATGAATTTCCAGAAAATTTCCAGCAACACTCAAGAACAAATATCAACCAAAATCCACAAGCATATAGTCGTTGGAACCGTCTTTCCACAAGGATAATGAATATGCTAATGATTTGCCCTAATTCCTACTATATCTCACGGATCGATCAAAAAGAGAAACGACATCAAAACTTTGAATCGAAATATCTCATTCAACAGTTAACCAAATCCAAAACCAAGCACAGCATGATGATCTATGATGAATGCACTACAAAAGCCATGTAACAATTGAAGCAATGGTGAGATTCGAGTTTTGGTACCTTGGAGATGGCAGTGAAGATTCTTGATGTTTCAAAGCGCCAAAGCCAAAAACAGATGAAGGAGAAGGTTGAGGAAAGTGAATGCAACTCGTAGCTTGATCCAAAACAGCTCCACGTGTGAGAAATCTTAATTCACCATTGTTGAGCTTATGATGAAAAGTGGAGATTCTTGAACTTTTTGGCAATGATTCCTCAAAACAGTTGGAGAGGAAGATGTAAAGAGCACGAATCAACAAGAATTGAGCAATTTGATGAAGGATTGAAGGAGTTTGGATCCAAAATGCTTGATGAAGTTCTTGGTGAATTTGGAGAAAATGGAGGGAAAAGTAGTTACAAACCTTGAGAATTATGATTGTGATTTGCATTTCTGTTATAATTAGAGCTTTATACTTCAGCTTAATCACTTTCTTAATCACCAATTAGCAAAAAGGAAATGGATTAGCATAATGTGCAATTTGAGTGAAAGCTCCAAAATGCCCTTGCCAAATATTGAACCATGACAGCTCATGACAGCTCAAACATCTTCTAAATGGCATTTGTGATGTGTTGCAAAAACCCCCATTCCAAAATTCCAAATATTTCTCAAGTTGGACCATTTTGCCCTTGGATTTAAATTAGTGCACTTGAAAATTGACCTTTTGCATTGACCATTTTTGATGAATTTTGATTATGCACCATGAAAGTACATGTGAAATGGAGTTTGCTCATAAAAAGATCACTCATTTTGGACACTTCATGTGAAAGTTATGCCACTTTGATTATGGGTCTTTTTTGAAATTGAATGGACCATAACTTGTCAACCATACATGGGAATTTCAAGTTCTTGGACTTTTTGGAAAGGTGAGAACAAGATCTACAACTTTCATGTTGAACAAATTTTCATTTGAAGCTTTCTTGGACATGTAATTTTGTGGTGAAAAACTTTCCATTTTTGGAAACTTCCATTACAAGTCACTTTCCATTTTTGGCAATTTTTGTCCTGACTTTATTTCCTTCATTCTTGAGCTTTGAAATGTCAAATAACACTTGTTTCAATCATGAATGAAGTGTATCCAACTCTCTCCTACCTCCAAATCCATAAAATCAAGCACAGTTGACCACAGTTGACTTTTCAACTGATAGATGAATTTGGCAATGCACTGATCAATCTGAGCCCCAATCCTCTGATGAAATGGATCAAGGATGAAACCTTATCCTCAATAAGCTCAATAAAATCATGGAATGATCCTCATATCCATCATAGACCCCATCTCCCAGTTATGCCCTGATTGGCCCAATGCAACTGATTAGGGTTGACCAGTGGTCAAAACCCTAATCTTCAGGAATATGATCATCCACTTGAATACTCTAGATGATATCAAGACCATGATGATGATGATGTATCATTTCAATCAAGATGAAGACCAATCTCCTTTGAGAATCACAAAACCCTAATTTGGACTTCCACATCCTCAGATGATTAATGACCAGTCCAATGAAACCCTAGCTTGCATATGACCTCTCCATCTTCTGACCAAGACTTGGGAAGATGACTTGCACAATGTAACCACATGATATGCAATATGCAATGCCTAATGACCTAAAAAATGATATGTAATATGTTAAGCTAGTCCCAAGAGAGGAGGGCAAATTTTGAGGTGTTACACCCGTTTCTCGTTTATTTTAATTTACTTGAGTTAATATTTATATTTATGATTTATGTGTGTGCTCGGATAATTTTATTTGATTTATTGGGATGGATAGAAATTAATTAAAATTCTTGGTTGATTTAATTAATTTAAATAATAAGAAAATATGAGTTTTGAGTGAATTGGGTGAAAATCGACATTAATATAAATATGGGATAAAGTGTGATAATTAGAAAGAAGTTGGGACTAAGGTGAAACAAATAAAAGATTAAATTAGGTTTATTACTAAAAAGATATTAGTGGAGCTTATTTGTGTCAGTACATGAATTGAGAAACAACACCTGGGAGAAAGAGCAAGAACAGGGGTTGGAAAAGGAAGAGGAAGTCATAGCTAGAGTTTGGAGTTGCTAGAATTTGAGGTTGGGGGGGGGGGGGGGAGGTAATTGTTTGGGGGGGGGGGGGGGGGGGGGGGGGGGGGTGGAGGTAATTGTTTATTTGGGGGGGGGGGGGGTAACTGTTTATTATGTGGGTGTTTAATTACAAAGAGGATAGATAGGGGTCCTTAGCCTCTCCTTCTTCCTTTCCCTTTCCTCCATGAATGAGGGTTTTGAGGTTTAGTGATGGTTATGCAAACTTCTCTAAATCATTGTGTATTGTTGCTATAAATTATCATGATTTTTATGTTAAATTAAAGTGTTAAAATTCGTATACAATTGTGTGTTGAAATTTTGAGTATGTGTTCATCATGATATGTTTTAAAGTGACGAAGATGATAAATAATTGGTGATGATTTGATGTTGATTTGGTATATTTGATATTTTTTGATGTTATAATCATATTATAATTATTATATGATGAATTCTGAGCATTCTGGTTTTTCCGAAATCAAATTTGGAGCTCCGGAAGTGCTCAAATGGGAGAATCACAAAAACGTTTTTGGGTCATGTCCACTGATTCGGGCGAATGTAGAAGCTCCCTGGATTTTTATACCAAGTGCGCCATTTCGGGCGTAGCTTGAGTTTTAATACTCCGTTTGAGGCGCGATTCGAAGTGTTGGGTAGCTGACGTGTAACACTACCTTGTAATAGTAATTTAGAGGCTAAATGTGTACATGAAAACATGAATGATATGTTTACTTATAGAGGTCTTATGAGATGATTATCGAATAAATATAATATCATGAATTTGAGAGCTGTTATGTATTGACGAGGAATGTGACATATTGTTATGATGAAAATATTATGATAAGTTAAATATTATGTAAAATATGGGTATGATTATAAGATGAGTTGTAATTATATGTTGTTAAGGTTGAGGCGTGTAGTTCGGAGTGAGAACTATTGTGGTTGCCTTATGTGTTGTAGTACATGGTTTAAAGTGGAACTAGTGGTGTTGTTGCATTTGTATGTTGTTGTTATATGTATTGTTGCTATCTAGGTGAACTTTTCGAGTTGGGTGACATGTTTAAATATTTTGGATAAATGAATAATATTTGAAGCGTTTGTATAATTATATGTTGTGCATCATAATTATGTCGAGATGTGTGGTTCAGAGTGAGAACCACTATGATTGTCTTATGTGTTGTTGTGTATGAGTTATGGAATGTTGGTATAATTATGTGTCCATGAATATGATTATATGATTGTTGATGTTAAGTATAGTTGAGAAAATTTATGATTTTTATGATTGTATCGAGTTTTGTTGAGATTGATTTGGTTCGGTGGAACTAATTGTTGTGGTTTTATATTTGCGAATATTATGCTCAGTTTTAGGTTCGAGAGGAACCAGCGACGAGTAATGACAATGGAGGTAGAGGTGTATATGAAAGTGAGAAAATTACATAAGAAGGGGAGGTTGAATTGTGTATGCTCAAAAGTTCGTTTTGAATATGAACTAGCAAGTTTAGGTTCTGAACAAGGTTTGGAGTCTGATATCAGAAACAAATATAGTAGCAAAAATAAAGTGTTCATAAGTAAATGCAATCAACACACAAATATTATCCTAGTTCCTCTCCTTAACTTAGATTAGTTAAATCCACTTGCCTCAACAAAAGCTTTTCACTATAACCAAACAAGTTACAAATTGCTCAATCACAGTTGCAAGAGACTTCAATGCTTAATAAAACCTAGAAAGAGACTTCTGCTCAAGCAACCTTGTAAGAGACTTCTGCTTAATAAACCTAGAAATAGACTTCCTTGCTCAAGCATGCAGGCAAGAGACTTTCTCTAGTTTAAACAAAATAATTTAGTAGAAATGGTAACCATTATACTTAGATACACAATCATAAGTATAACAGTTGTAGAACAATCACAAAGGTTTTACAAACTCTTAATATTTCTATGGCAATAACATTTAAAAGAAATAATAGCTCAGAGTTAAAAGAAATAAACATAAGAATCTTAAGATCTTAGGCAATAACAGTTAAAAGAAATAATAGCTCAGAGTTATGCAGAAGATATTTTAATGTGTTGTAATGTTGTAACATTCCTTTTATAGAGGTAGAGAAAGAGCCGTTTAAGGGTTTGAATATAACAAGCAAACTTAGTGAAGAAGCATGCCAAGAGAGACGTTGGAGAATGCATCTGGTTTGAAGCTTTGTCCACTGAATAATGGAATTGTTCACAACATCTTTCAAAGTACTAGGTATCTACCAAAAGATAGAACATGTTGAAGATGTCACATCACGATTCCTTGAGCCTTGCAAAACAAAACCCTAGTTGACTTTATCCAAAAATATGGGGCTTTGATAAGACAAAACTGCTCTGGTACAGTGTATGGATCAGATGTTCTCTAAACCTTCAGAATTTGAACTTTCATCAGAGGTTGGGTCATGAGACCGGAGTCTGAACCTTCAGAGTCTGATGCCTTCAGAGGCAGATGAACCAACTCAGATTCTGATCAATCAGAATCAGACTAATATTGCTTCTTCACATATGCTTTCAATCAGGATTAATTCTTATGCTTGTGATCCTGCACACTTGAACATATGTAAGCATACTCATTTGTTCCTTAAATACTTTATTATCATCAAAACCTAAGAGATATGAACAATCGTGTTCCAACAAGCGCCCATTTTTTATTGATGACAAACAAATGTATATAAGATAATGGTTGGTCAGTTTTAACTAACTTGACAACATCAGAGTATGAAATTTGTAAGCTCCCCCTGAGTCTAATAGTCCAAAGGTTGAGTTTTATAAGCTCCCCCTACGTTCTACCCAAGTTAATTTAAACTTATTTTGATATAAAATGTTCAGAAAAAAGCAATGTCAAAATAATTGAATAATTAGGATTCAGGATTAATTAAAAGCATTAAAAAAATACTTTTAACCTTCTTAAATATTCCCATAATTTTCTCCCTCTTTTGTCATCAACAAAAAGATAATAAATACAAATATTAATGATTGATAAGCATATGAATCTCAATTTTCAAGATGTTCAAAGGTAGACTATGACAACATGGTTTCCATGAAATAGTAAGTTCATATGCACAAGACTCAAAGACACAGTCTTCAAAATAGAGAAGGTTTTAACCAAACCCCTATAAAAACAAATGTGAAACCAACACCAAAACACACAGCTCTAGAGAATCACAAGAATAGGCCAGAAGAAGACATTCAAGGAAGATAAGCGAGATTTTGAAAATGAAATTTGCAATGTCATAAGAAAGGATGCAAGAGAAGAGAAAAATAAGAAAAACAATAAGGCTGGGGAATTAGCAAAAATTCAAAGAACCACATCGGTAGATGAAGAAAGCATATATGGTGGAGTTACTGAGAAGAGCAAGATTCCAACAGCAAATGAGGAGTGGGATGAAGACTAAAAGACTTTTCTGGAGACTTATAAGGGAACAGAAGACCAAGACGATAGTGTTTAGGAACTGATCTTTGTAATGTCTTATGAATAAAGTTCCAATTTATTTTCCAATAGTCACACACAACCTTTAATATCTTTCAAAAAATTATTTATGCTTCAAAATCAGTCAGTATGAAAACCAAAAAAAAAGTTAAATGAAGAAAATAAATAAAGAACTTTTTATAAAAAAGAAATCTAAGTTACAAAGATAAAACACACAACAAATAAAGCAAACAAAAACAAACAAAAATAAAATAATCAGAAGAAGAAGATCCATCCATAGAGACCACCTTGACCTTAAACGGGTCAACAACTTCCAAATCTTCTGTAAGCTTCAACTTATCTCCCCAAACTTTTTATTTAACCCTAGTCATAGTTAACTAAACTCATTGTTGAATGAAGAGTTCAGAAAGGACTCTTCGATAAGGAATGGAATATGACTTTCCCTCTTTAAAGGAAGTGAGAGTCATTTTCAGATAATCAAACATAACTTGAGGGAGGTTAATATTCAGATATGAGTTGAGAAGTAATAGAAAAGCTTGTTCATTAATATCCAAAGAAGTCATATCTTTGTTCTTTGGCAGGAAGTTTGAGATCAACAGGTGATACTAGACTAATGCCTTGGAATTGAAATTTGAAACTTTGAATAGGTCGAAGAGATTATCAAAGATAAGATGAGGAGACAAATAAGATTACCAAAGGAACATATCCAAAACCACGCCTTCATTCTCACAGTTTATTGCATTAGCAATAGTTGTGGGGGTGATGGTGATAGGAACACCAGATTCAACTGAGAGAATAACATATCCTAGATTTAGGTTCTAAATGGAAGCATTTACCTAAAAATCCTTGATCAAGTTAGGGTAAGTAGGACCATAAATCATATTAAAGAAATTATCCCAACCATTTTAGGGGATAATGCTTTGAAGATCAAAGCCAAGAGCAATAATTTCTTCAAAATTAACCAGTCCTTCAATGATTACATTCAACTGGTTTTTCATACCAAGGTTAGATCTAGAAGCCATCTTGGATACGGAAAGATACAAGAAAGAAGGATGCAGAAAAACAGAAATTATTTTCCAAAGATATAGAAAATGATTTGTCATAAAGATTCAAGACAATTGTCTTTTCTTTAAGACCACACAAGGAATATCTTTAGAAAACAAAACAATAAGCACAAATAAACAAGTAAGCAAACATGAGGTGATGACAGAGGGGTAGTTTCACAAGAATCAAGAAGTTGCACATCATTACCCAACAGTCTTTACCCAACCAGCTACCATGGAAGATAATTATCAGGCATGTGAGTGCAATCAGAAGCAAATAATCCACCTCCAGAGTCTCAAAGTCTGATAAATTTTCAAAATCCACTTTTCATCAGAGGTAGTTTCCTAGACTCTAATTGAAGCTACTTCTAAACAACATCAGACTTTGATACTCTGATTAGATACAAGCATTATTCCTCAATATAGACCATGTTAAGATTTTTTTGATGAAATCAAATCTTTCAATAGCTAAGGATTTTGTAAATATGCCATCCCAATGATAATCAATATCAATGAGCTTAATATCTATAACTCCCTTATGAACATAGTCTCTTATGAAGTGATGTTTAATCTTAATATGCTTGGTTGTGGAGTGTTGAATTGGATTCTTTGTTAAACAAATAACACCAATATTATCACAAAAGATGGGGATATTGTTTTCTCAAAACTGCTAATCCTCTAACTGATATTTCATCCAGAGTAGTTGTGTGCATCACTTAGTAGCAGAGATGTATTCTGCTTCTGTTGTAGAGAGAGCAATAGTTTCCTATCTCTTGCTAGCCCGTGATATTATGTTTTCACCTATGCATTGATAGTTTTCACTAGTGGACTTTCTTTCAATTCTATCCCCAACATAATCATCATCACATAATCCAATCAACTTATAATCTAGGGATTTTTTATAGAGAAGTTCTAGATTTGTTGATCCTTTCAAATACCTAAAGATTCTCTTAACAACAGTTAAATGAGTTTTTCTAGAATCTGATTGGAATCTTGCACACAAACAGACGTTGAATAAAATATCAGGCCTAGAAGTAGTTAAGTAAATAAAATAACCAATCACACGTCTGAAAAGATTTTGATCCATTTTAGAGTTGTTTTCCTCCTTATTCAGGCTACAAGTAGGATGCATAGTAGTTGCCATAATCTTGCAATCTTCAAGATTAAAATTCTTCAGAAGCTCCTTTGTATATTTGGACTGATGAACATAAGTCCAATACTTTCCTTGATTGATTTGGATTCCCAAGAAGAATTTCAGTTCTTCCATCATGCTCATCTCGAATTCAGCCTGCATAGCCTTAGAGAATTCTTGATACAAAGAGGCATTAGTGAAACCAAAAATTATGCCATCAAAATAAATTTGAACAATTAAGATTTCCTCATTCAGAGTCTTTCTGAATAGTGTAGTGTCAACTTGCCCCTTTTCAAAACCATTTTCCAACAAGAAATTATTTAATGGAACCAAAAGTTATGTCATTAGCATAAATTTGAACAATTAAGATTTCCTTATTCAGAGTCGTTCTGAATAGTGTAGTGTCAACTTGCCCCCTTTCAAAACCATTTTCCAAAAAGAAACTATTTAGTCTCTCAAACCAAGCTCTAGGAGCTCGTTTGAGTCCATAAAGTGATTTCTTTAGTTTAAACACATACTCTGGGTGGAATGAATCCTCAAACCCAAGAGGTTGTTTGATATACACTTCTTCAAAAATGAATCCATTTAGAAAGGAACTCTTAACATCCATTTGATAAAGAATAATATTATGATTGACTACATAAGAGAGAAGAAGTCTGATTGCCTCTAACCTTGCTATAGGAGCAAAGGCTTCAGAGGAATATATACCTTGTTGCTGACTATAGGCTTGAGCTACCATTCGAGCCTTATTCCTTACCACTTATCCTTGTTCATTTATCTTGTTTCTGAACACCCACTTTATTCTTATAATATTCTGCTGATCTGGTCTTGGAACCAAATCCCAAACATTATTCCTCTGGAACTGACTCGGCTCTTCTTGCATGGCCACAATCCGTGCATCATCTAATAAAGCCTCATATATAGAAGTTAGCTCAATCAAGGAAATAAAACCAAGCATACAGATATCATCTCTAAAAGTTGATCTAATTCTCTAGGGATCATCCTTAGTTCTAATGATTAGATCTTCTGGGTGAGAATATTTATATTTGAAGGACTTCTTGGGTTATGTAGGCATTTCTGAACCATCTTGGGCTTCTTATGAATCCTCCACTTCTAGAAGAGCTTTTGACATATGATTAACTTCTGATTCAACAACTTCTGAACCTCTGACTTTTAAGATAATAACTTCTAAAGGTCCAACCACTAGATGTTCTTCAGAAACCCGAAAATCGATAGTACCAGTTCCAATAATCTTCCCTTTTTGTCCTCCTCCAAACCCACACTTCCTTCCTCCTTCAGAGTCAGGGTTTGAAACATAAGCTTTTCTCCTGTCATATGACGTGAGCAGCCATTATCCAGGTACCAATATTGCTGCTTAGTTTCTCCTCTTAGCCATATCTGTAGAAAAAACAATTTGGGATTTAGGTACTCGTACTCTTATCGGTCCTTTTTTGTTAGTTCTTACAAGTTTTCTTCTTTTTTTAGCCTTCTTTTGATATGAAGGTCTATAGTCATTCCATAATTTTTGTTTATAAAGGTTTTTTCTAGAATAAGTTTTGACATCTGCACTTTTCAAAACCTCGGGTCCATAGCTCTTAGATTATACTTTTTTTAGAATCTTAGACTTGGAATTTTTAGGTTCTAGCTTTTTCAGAACCTTTGATTTTTGAATGTTAGAATTTGAATTTGTCACTACCTTTGATTTTGATATCTTAGATATTGGTTTGTTCAGAACCTTCAATTCATCTATCTTGGGTTCTGATTTGTTCAGATTTTTACCCTTATCAAAAGCGTGCATAAAACAAGTTTTTAGCCCTATTTGAGCATTGAATAAGAAGCACCATAGGTTTTTATGAGTTGAGTTTTAGAATTATTCTCCTTATAAACCAGACTTTTTCCTTTGCTCTTACTTACTCCATATATTATGGAAGCAAGTTTGGTCCTTTCAAGAGCTGTCATGATAAAGTCTTGAAGAGTTATCTCATGCTCATTTACGTTTTTATCAGATAATTTATTTACTAGAGTAATGTGATCTTTCTCCAAAGTTTCAACTTTATTTTGAGAAACTTCCAGTTCTTCTTTCAGAAGATCACATTCCTTTTTCAATGGTTTCATGAGTCTTACTTTATGTTGACAACGACTCATGAGCTCTTAAATCAAAGATATTAAATCAGAATGAGATAGGTTAGAAAATACATCATCTCCTTCATCTGAATCTGAATATGAGGTTGATTCACATTATGTATTTGAGGGTGTCATGGTCACAAGAGCCAGGTTAGCTTCTCCCTCATCTTTGTTAGATCCATCCTCATTATCAAGTTCATCCCATGTAGCCATGAGACTATTCTTGAGTTTGTTCCTGAAGTTATCCTTTTGAAAGCCTCAACTCTTTGATCTTTCTTTTTGAAGATTAGGACAATCAGATCTGAAGTGACCGGGCTTCTTACAGTTGAAACAGTTCTTCTAGTCATCAGTATTGTCTTTAGAACTAGACCCTCTAAAGCCATTTCTTTTACCATAAAATCTTTTGTTCTTTCTAGAGAGTTGTTGGAACCTTCTGATGATAAAGGTCATTTCCTCTTCATTAGAGTCACCATTAGAAGCTTCTTCATTAGAAGCTACGTATGACTTCCAAACTTTAGAGGATTTGACGGATTTACCATCGGATCTTCCAGCCACGGATTTCAACACCAGTGATTTGAATTTTATCACTGGCTTATCCCCATTCAGTTCCATTTCATGGCTCTGAAGGTTTCTTATCAGAATTTCAAGACCCGACTTATTCAGGTATTTAGCCTCCCGAGTAGTTGTGACCTTAGGTCTGAATTTAGTTGGAAGACTTCTCAATATCTTCTCTATATGATCAACAGTCGTGTAATTTTGCTCAGGATCTCAAGACGTGATACAAGATTTTGAAACTTGGAAAACATGGTTTCAATGTCCTCATCATCCTTCATCCTGAACAACTCATAGTGTTGAACAAGAATATTTGTGTTGGCCTCTTTCACTTGTGGGTTCCCTTCATAAGTGGAACACAATGATTCCTTGGCAGTAGACTTATCAATGATTTTTGTGCACTCTGTAACACCCCGTTTTTTCTAAAAACTATTTATATTTAAATAATTATAATTTTATGTGTGTATATAATTATTATTTATGTAATAATTGAGATGTGTTAGGGCAACAAGGGTGGGTGACCCTTAGGCAGAGAGTGTAATGAGTAATTAGAGGCTGGTAGGTTTATTTAGAATTATTTAACTGATTAAATAATATTTTAGTGTTATTATTTAAATGAAATAATAAAATAAAATAAAATAATGAGTTTGGGGTGAAAGTGCGATATGTGGAGAATTAAAATAAATAATGTAAGTTAGTAATAAGGTGGGCCTTTGTGGAATATTAGAAAGATAGGAATTAGGTTTTTGATTTATGAGGAGAGAAGTGAGGTCAAACATTTGGAATTGGAGAAAAAGAGGGAAGAAAAGAGAAAAGTAAGGAAAACCTAAGAAGAGCTCTAGGGAAGAGAAGCCATAGCCAAAAGCTTGAATTTTTTGGAATTACAAAGGGTGGGAATTTATTCTATAATAAGGATATGAATGGAAGGGTAGAAGAAAGTTTAATTCTTTTTGGATTGATGATGAATGTTGATATTTGTTGAATGAAATTCATGTTCTAAAGTGTTCATGTATGTTCACCATTGATGATGCTTTGATGTTTTAGGGATTGATATAGTATATAGATCCATGATTATATGAATATAAGTAGTGATTGATATAAGTATATTTATGACTTAATTTAAAACCATAAAATATTTTTGGTGATGATTTCATGGATGTTATAGGGGTAAGAGAAATATGCTGGAATTTTCAGAAAATTAGCAATTTTTTAGTAACGCATTCGTGCACAGTTTTGATCATAATTTTCAACTCATAAATCATTTTCGAACGGAGTTTGAAGCGTTGGGTAGCTGAAACAGGGGACTATAACTTTGTTTCAAGGGTAAAATATTTTTGATGATGATTTCATGGACGTTGTTTGGGGTCGGAGAAGATAAAAATCGTGGAGTAAATTTCAGAAAAACATCAACTTTTTGGTAACGCCTTGGTTCACAGTTTTGAAGTATTGGATAGGGTTTAAAGTATTGGATAACTGAAACAAAGGGCTATAGCTTTGTTTAAGGGATACAACATTTTTAATGATTTATCAGAGGTTGGTATTAGGTGGAAAAGAAGTGTATGATGTCAGGAATATGGAGGAGGTCCATATTGACAAATTGTTTGATGTGTTAGGAATGATTTGGATGCTGTGTTTGGTTATATTGGTGGTAGTACATAAGGGTGGATTACATTACACATGGTTGCAATCATGTCATCAATTGTGTATCACTAAATATTATTATAATTGTTATGTTAATTGCATTATTACCATGTCATACATCCATTGTTGATATGTTAAAGGAGATAAGTCATAGGTCTGAAGCGGGACAAAAGACTTATCCAGAACTCGGAAGGGGGACTTCGGGATTCCGAAGGAGGAATCAAGTTCATAAGAAGAACCAAATGTTGAATTGGTACCACATGCACATGAGTCCTTGTCGTTATCGTGAGTCGCATAACATGAATGAATTATATGCGTGAAATATGACTATGTGTGATGATGTTGTTGTTGTATGTGATGCTGATGATGATTTTGGCGTGAGAATATGATACGCTATTATGCATGACTGTGTAGATGTTGTACTCTATTTTATATTCTATGTTGTTATTATTGAAATGAATTATCACCCCTTCTGTTTGAATGTTGACTTTACATGGGCATCGTACAAATACTCAAGAGTAGAGACGTTGATGTGAGTGGAAGTTAACTCCTGGAGCTATTTCTTTTAGTTTATTCGTGTTAGCTTTGGTTATGCTCTGATATGTAACATTGGGGAGCGAATTATTTATTTTGTGTTGAACTTTCCAGAGAGATAATGCATGCTCTCGTATTTGTTTTATGTTTTGGTGTGATAGCACTTGGAGAAGACTCACGAGTCGGTGATTTTAATTTTGTTATAAAAAATGTCATGAGATTTTAATTTTTTATGTCTTTTTATTATGATTCCTCTGCAAATATATTCAGATCAATTGGATGTCGTGTAAACATCCTAAGTGTAAATGTCTGCAGTAAAATGTTTTGTTGTAACCCGTATTGCGGAGCAGACTATGATTATTGTGAGTGACACCCTAAGTGATTGTATTTTGTTAATTAAATTCTTTAATAATTATGCACGTATTTTTAGGGTGTTACATAGTGGTATCAGAGCAGGCCGGTCTGTTCGTCCAGGTTGTTTAATTATGTTTGTTCCCTAGTATGCGACATATGTGTGAAAACATTGTTGATGCTTGTTTTGTTTTCCATTTACAGGCTGGGAATAAAACAAGTGGGGGATAAGTGTTTGCTTCTCTTGGATGTTCCAATTGTAGATGGGTTGGACATCATGATGCTACATACGAGAGTGATATGTTGGCTAGTTCAACTGTTTTGAGAATGTTGTAATTTTCCTAAACTTGAAGAGAGGTCGGATTCGAGGATGGTGACAATTAGCAAAATGGTGTCATCTTTGAGGGAAGATGGTCAGGTGTTCTCATTGTTTGCTTCATTGTGAGGGGGAATACAATGTTTGGGCTAGAGATAAGCCAATGGTTTGTTGAGTATCTTGATGTGTTTCCTAAGGATGTGTATAATTTGTCTTTCGTTGGAACAATTTTGATGTTATTCTTGGAATGAATGTGTTTGAGTTTAACCAAGTTTGTACTAATTGTTTTGATAAGTCAATGTAGTTTCTTGAATCCAAAGAGGATGTTGATTCGAGGTTCCTGTCTGTTGGTCCAGTTGGGATGCCTTTGAGGGAGAACGACAAGGTACTTTTGAGATTTGCTTCTCGGAAAGTGAGGAGAAATATGATGGCTAGTGATACGAAAGTGGTGTGTGATTCCTGATGTTTTTATGAAGATATATGTGGCTTGCCTCTAGAGCATGAATATAAGTTTGATGGAGGTGAAGAGTTAATGTTTGTATATGTTAAGCAAGTGAGAGAGTCCATGAAGGATGAGGCGCAGCTGTTTGTGATGTTAGCTTCGTTGGAAGCCAAAGGCAAAGGAATAGTTTGTGATCTTCCTGTAGCGTGTGAATTTCCAGGAGTGTTTCCTGAAGACATCAGTGATTTACCACCAGAGTGAGAGATTAAGTTAACTATTGACTTGGTATCCAGTACTAGTCTTGTTTTTATGGCTCCGTACAGAATGTATGATTCTGAGTTGAGCGAGTTGAAGAAACAATTGGAAGAGTTACTTGAGAAGAGATTTGTTCGTCCAAGTGTTTCTCCTTGGAGTACACCAATATTCTTAGTAAAGAAGAAGGATGGTAGCATGAGGTTGTATGCTGACTATCGATAATTGAACAAGATGACGATTAAGAATAAATATCCTATTCCGTGAATCGATGATTTGATGGATCAATTAGTCGGGGCTCGTGTTTTTAGTAAAATTGATTTGTGGTCAGGTTACCATCAGATTCAAGTGAAATCAGAAGATATTCCAAAGGTTGCATCCAGAACAAGATATGGTCACTATCAGTATTATGTGATGCCATTTGGTGTGACCAATGTGCCAGGTGTGTTTATGGAATATATGAATATGACTTTTCATCAGTATTTGGATAAATTTGTGGTGGTAATCATTAACGACATTCTAGTTTATTCGAAGACTGATGAAAAGCATGTTGAGCATTGGAGAATTATGCTGGAGTTGTTGAAAGAGAAGAAAATATATCCTAATTTATCTAAGTGTGAGTTTTGGTTAAGAGAAATGAGTTTTCTTGGCCACGTAATTTTTAGTGGTGGTATTGTGGTTGACCCTTTCAAGGTTGATGATGTGTTGCAGTGGGTGACTCTGAAGTCTGTTATGGGGATTAGGAGTTTACTTGGGTTAGCTGGTTACTATCGCAGATTCATAGAAGGTTTTTCGAAGTTGGAAATGCCTTTGACTCATTTGACTCGAAAGGGTGAAACGTATGAGTGGGATGTTGCTTATGAAGAGAGTTTTGTAGAACTCAAGAAAAATTTGACGATTGCTCCGATTTTGATTATGTCGAGTACAATCGAACCTTTTGTCGTGTATTTTGATGCTTCCAATATGGGTCAGGGTGGTGTGTTGATGAATAATGGACAAGTTATGGCTTATGCATCGAGGCAACTTAGAGTTCATGACAATAATTATCCTATGCATGACTTAGAGTTGGTCGTCGTTGTGTTTGCACTTATAATTTGGAGACATTATCTGTTTGGCTCTAGATTTAAAGTGTGTAATGATCATAAGAGCTTGAATTACTTATTCGATCATAATTAGTTAAATATGAGGCAGAGAATGTGGCTTGAATTGTTAAAGGATTATGATTTTGGTTTGGATTACCATTATGGTAAAGCCAATGTAGTGGCTGACACACTGAGTCAGAAAATATTGCATATATTGACATTGATGGATATAAAGTTAGAGCTAATCGAAGAATTTAGGGATTTGAGTTTGGTTTGTGAAGTCACGCCGCATAGAGTGAATCTAGGTATGTTAAAGACTACTAGTGTTGTTTTGGAAGAGATTAGAGAAAGTCATAGTGAAGGAGAATAGCGATCCAAAACGCAGCGAAATTTAAAAATTTCTCCTTTAGTGATCCTTACGAATGGGCATGATCAGTGACAGAATCGTTACCTCTTGTGGCGATTGAAAACTTTGATGCAGATCTACGGAGCGATCACGAACGTTGAACAGTGACAACGCCTCTACTCAGTCCACATGAATGGATTCCTTCAATCTCAGTGCTAGCTGCTACGAATAAAGGCTTTGAGTGAGAGAAAGAGAGAGAAACGAAATTACAACTGCACAAATTCTTCTGCACAAGGGTTCTATTTATAGAACCACTTGTGTGGGCTGCAAGCTAAAAAATCCCACTTAAGTGTATGTGGCCCATACCTTATAATATGCCAAAATCACTTAAGCGCATGGTACCTTACCATATTTCGTATTCTACTTAAGTACACAGTACATTACGATGTTCTTCAATTCACTTAAGTGCATCGTACCTTATGGTGTTCCTTAGGTACTCTATCTCTCATCAATTTGTCCTTTTGTGTGTGACCCTGTAGGTTTTCGCGGCATTGGCAATTATATTAAATCACGTATTTAACATAATACACAGTGAGCAGTATCTAGCAACACATCACTGCTACCCAAGACACGAAAATGTCATGTGATATGACAAATCCTTTTATGATAATACTTATGTGTACAATTATCCTTTTGCCCTTATGTCTATATTGAACACAAGGCATAGATCGTGTCATCCTTTTCCAGTTCAATATTGGGCCCGTAGACATTTATCCTGTTACGCGGGATGGACAAATTCCATCTAGGTCACTCATGTCCCTCAGCATGCTTCGTGGAGTACCCATCAACTGTCTTTATGGTCATCCAGTTACGGACAATGTTTGATCAGCAATAAGGCACTCGACTCTACATCTAGGGTCCATAGTGGTTTCAGGTCGAAGGGTGGTATACACCATTATCCCCATGAGAATAACTTATGACACTTTGCATAATATTCTATATAGTATTCTCATAGCGGGTCAATCCAGTATAAATATTTCTCTTAATATTCATACTTATGTGTAAGACTTAATAACTCCTTATCCATGATCCATGAGATGTGATCATCAGTCTATATACATAATAGTCTTAATGCTTTAATGTTATCTCATTTCACAATAAAGCTCGACTACAGATACTTTAAGAATAGTGTCCTTATGTTTAATGGGATCTCATGATTAAGTCACACTTGATACATTAAACGGACTAACTATTCTAGGGACTTTATTAAACAAACATAATAAAGAAAAAGTCTTTTATTATTAATAAATAATTCGATACAAGTAACAAAATTATTGGCCTCTATGGCTTACACCAACACATATGACTTATTTGTCATTGGTAGATCCTTTGGCTTTAATCAATCAAGGTCGAGGTGTTGATTTCAAGATTGATGATAATGGTGTCATAAAATTCCATGACAGAATCTGTTTCCGGATGTGCCTGAACTCAAGAAGAGTATTCTTGAAAAAGGAAACCGAAGTGGTCTGAGTATTCATCTAGGTGCTACAAAGATGTATCAAGATTTGAGAAAGATGTTTTGGCGGCCTGGGATGAAGAAAGAGATTGAAAAGTTTGTGTATGCATGTTTGACTTGCCAGAAGTCAAAGAATGAGTATCAAAAGGAGTTGGGTTTAATGCAACCGTTGTCTATTCCTGAGTGGAAATGAGACAACATTTTGATGGATCTTTTGTCTGAATTACAGAGGATTGTGAAGAATTATAATACTTTCTGGGTAATTATGGATAGGTTGACTAAGTCTGCTCATTTTATTTTGATGAGACTAGATTATCCATTTGAGAGGTTGGCAAAGCTGTATATCAAGAGGGTTGTCAATTTACATGATATTCCGTCAAATATTATATCTGATAGAGATTAGAGGTTTACGTCGAGGTTCTTAGAGATTTTGCAGATGGCTTTGGGTACGAAGTTGCATCTGAGTTCTGCTTATCATCCGCAGATAGATGGTCAAACTGAGAGGACTATTCAGTCGCTAGAGGACTTGTTGAGGGCTTGTGTACTTGAAAAGGGAGGTGCTTGGGATTTATTTTTACCGTTGATTGAATTTAAATTCAAAAATAATTTCCATTTGAGTATTGAAATGACACCGTTTGAGGCATTGTTTGGTAGAAGGTGTATGATGCCTTTGTATTGGTATGAGTAAGGAAAGGGTGTTGTGATTGGACCTGAGATTGTCCAAAAGACCATAGAGAAGACCAAAGTGATTTTGGAAAGGATGAAAGCTTCTTATAGTCTCCAAAAGAGTTATCATGATAGACAAAGGAAAACACTTAAGTTCCAAGAGGGAGATCATGTGTTTCTGAGAGTTACACGGTAACTGGTGTTGGTCGAGTTTTGAAGTCTCAAAAGCTCACTCCGCGTTTCATCATTCCTTATTAGATTTTTCAAAGAATAGGATAAGTTTCATATCAGATTGCTTTGCCACCGTTGCTTGCTAATCTTAATGATGTGTTTCATGCGTGTCAGTTGAGGAGGTACATTCTGGATTCGTCTCATGTGATCCAAGTGGATGATGTGCAGGTGAGAGATAACCTGACTGTTGAGGTATCACCCATGCAAATAGAGGATCAATAAGTGAAACAGTTGTGTGGTAAAGAGATTACCTTGGTGAATGTAGCTTGGGGAGGACTAGCTGGTGGAAACCTAACTTGCGAGCTTGATAGCCAGATGAAATATTTGTATCCAAATCTGTTCACTTGAGGTAATTTTCGAGGGCAAAAATTCTTTAAGGGGGGGAGAGTTGTAACACCCTGTTTTTTATAAAAACTATTTATATTAATTAATTATAATTTTATGTGTGTATCTAATTATTATTTGTGTGATAATTGAGATGTGTTAGGGCAACAAGGGTGGATGATCCTTAGAGAGAGAGTGTGTCGAGTAATTAGAGGTTGATAGATTTATTTATAATTATTTAATTGATTAACAATATTTTAGAATTATTATTTAAATGAAATAATGAAATAAAGGAAATAATGAGTTTGGGGTGGAAAGTGTGAATTAAGGAGAATTAAAATAAATAATGTAAGTTAGTAATAAGTTGGACCTTAGTGGAATATTAGAAAGAGAGAAATTAGGTTTTTAATTTATGAGGAGAGAAGTGAAACTTTTGAAATTGGAGAAAAAAAGGTAAGAGAAGAGAAAAGCAAGGAAAATCTAAGGAGAGCTCTAGAGAAGAGAAGTCATAGCCAAAAGCTTGAATTTTTCTGGAATTACAAGGTAAGGGTGGGAATTTGGTTCAATAATAGGGATATGAATGGAATGGTAGAAGAATGTTTAATTCTTTTTGGATTGACGATGAATGTTGATATTTATTGAATAAAATTCATGTTCTAAAGTGTTCATGTATGTTCACCATTGATGATGTTTGAAGTTTTTAGGGATTGATATAGTATATAGATCCAGTGATTATATGAATATAAGTAATGATTAATATATGTATATTTATGACTGAATTTAAAACCATGAAATATTTTTGGTGATGATTTCATGGATGCTTTTGGGGTAAGAGAAGATGTAAATCGTGCTGGAAATTTCAGAAAAATAGCAACTTTTTAGTAACGCATTCGTACACGGTTTTGATCATAATTTTCAACTCATAAATCATTCTAGGACGAAGTTTGAAGCGTTGGGTAGCTGAAACAGAGGAATATAACTTTGTTTCAAAGGTAAAATATTTTTGATGATGATTTCATGGAAGTTTTTGGGGTCGGAGAAGATGAAAACTGTGTAGTAAATTTCAGAAAAGCAACAACTTTTTGGTAACGCCTTTGTTCACGGTTTTGATAATAACTTTCAACTCATAAATCATTTTACGACGGGGTTTAAAGAATTGGGCAGCTGAAACAGAGGGCTATAAATTTGTTTCAGGGATAAAATATTTTTAATGATTGTATCAGATATTGGTAGTAGGTTGGAAAGAAGTGTATGATGTGACGAATATGGACGAGGTCCGTATTGACAAATTATTTGATGTGTCATGAATGATTGGGATGGTGTCTTTGATTATATTGGTGGTAGTCCAGAAGGGTGGATTGCGTTACGCATGGTTTAAATTGTGTGATTGAATGTGGATCACTAAATAATATTATAATTTTGTGTTAATTGAATTATTACCATGTCATGCATCCATTGTTGATATGTTGAAGGAGATAAGTCATAGGTCCGAAGGGGGACAAAAGGCGTATCCAGAACTTGGCAGGGGGAGTTCAGGATTTTGAATGGGGAATCAGTTTCGTAAGAAGAACTGAATGTTGAATTGGTACCACATGCATATGAGTCATTATCGTTGTCGTGAGTCACATATCATGAATGAATTATATGCGTAAAATATGAATATGTGTGATGATGGTGTTGTTGTATGTGATGTTGATGATAATTTGGCCGTGAGAATGTGATATGTTATTATGCATGGTTGTCTATATGTTGTATTCTATTTTACATTCTATGTTGTTATTATTAAAATGAATTCCCATCCCTTTTGTTTGAATGTTGCCTTTACATGGGCATCGTGTAGATACTCAAGAGTAGAGACGCTGATGTGAGCGGAAGTTAGTTCCTAGAGCTATTTCTTTTAGTTTATTCGGGTTAGCATTAATTATGCTCTGATATGTAACACTGGGGAACGAATTATTTATTTTGTGTTGAAATTTCCTGAGAGAAAATTCATGCTCTCGTATTTGTTTTATGTTTTGGTGTGATAGCACTCGGAGAAGACTCGCGAGTCAATGCTTTTAATTTTGTTATGAAAATTATTATGAGATTTTACATTGATATATTTTTTATTATGATTCCGCTGCAAAGATATTCAGATGAGTTGGATGTCATATAACGATCCTAAGTGCAAATGTATGTAGTAAAATATTTTGTTATAACCTGTGTTACGGAGAAGGCTATGATTGTTGTGAGTGACACCCTAAGTGATTGTATTTTGTTAATTAAATTCTTTGATAATTATGCACGGGTTTTTAGGGTGTTACATACTCAATCAATATACCTCTTACTCTATTATGTTTTCTGTACACTTTCTTTTGAGATGGTGTAAGAGCTTTTCTATCTTTAACCATCCCAACACCATCGACAATCAAGTCTATGCCATCTTCAAGTATGTCCCATAACTCATCATCAAGGCCAATGATGTAAGTATACATCTTGTTCTTTCACCATTCAAACTGTTTGGAATCACCACAGAATGAATGTGGTTTAGCATAATAGTGAGTTTTTTCATGAGCATTATAGTCATAAGAAACAGAAATACGTGATATGATAGGGAAAGTATATTTTTCTCAGGATCGATTACTGCACCACAATTCAGTGTAAGTATAACCGTTCTCTAATTCCAATTGAATGTGAGAAAAATACACAAAAAGGGGGGTTGAATTGTGTATGCTCAAAAATTTGTTTCATGTCTGAACCAGCAAGTTCAGATTCTGAACAAGGTTTAGAGTCTGATATCAGAAACATATATAGCATCAGAAATAAAGTGTTCAGAAGTAAATGCAAGCAACACGCATAGATTACCATGGTTCCTCTACTCAACTGAGAGTATTCCAGTCCCTTTTCCTCAACAAGAGCTTTTCACTATAACCAAACAAGTTACAAATTGCTCAAGCACACTTACAAGTGACTTCAATGCTTAATCAACATAGAAAGAGACTTATACTCAAGAAACCTTGCAAGAGACTTCTTCTCAATCAACCTAGAAAAATACTTCCTTGCTAAAATACACAAACAAGATACTTCCTTGCTCAAGCATGCAGGCAAAAGACTTCATCTACTTTAAACAAAACAGTTTAGTAGAAATGGTAACCACTATACTTAGATACATAATAAGAAGTATAACAGTTGTACAATAATCACAAAGGTTTTACAACCTCTTAAGATTTCTAAGATAAACAAAGATAAGAAATCCTAAGATCTTAGGAAATAACAGTTACAAGAAATAACAACTCGGAGTTATGCACAAGATCTTTCAATACATTGTGATGTTGTAACCTTCCTTTGAATCTTTAGCTTCCTTTTATAAAGGTAAAGAAAGATTCGTTTGAGGGTTTGAACATAACGAGCAAACTTAGTGAAGAAGTATGCCAAGAGAGATGTTGGAGAATGCATCTGGTTTGAAGCTTTGTCCACTAAATAATGACATTCTCCATTACAACTTTTGAAGTACTGGGTATCTACCAAAAGGTAGAACAGACTGAAGATGTCACATTACCACTCCTTGAGCCTTGCCAAATGAAACCCTAGTTGACTCTGTTCAAAATATGGGGCTTTGATAAGACAATATTTCTTTGGTACAATTTATGGATCAAATGCTCTCCAAGCCTTTAGAGTCTGAACTGTCATTAAAAGTCGGGTCATAAGACTAAAGTATGAACCTTTAGAGTCTGATTCCTTCATAGGGAGATTAACCAATTCAGATTCTGATCAATCATAATTAAACTAATATTGCTTCTCCTTATATGCTTTCAATCAGGATTAATTCTTATGCTTATGATCCTGCACACTCGAACATATATTAGTATATCCATTTGTTCTTTAAATATTTTGTTATCATCAAAACCTAAGAGATATGAATTATCTTGTCCCAAAAGTATATTGTGCGTTTTATTTTGAATTCATACATCATGTAGAGTGGATATAGTTAGGACTTCGGTCCAGTGACGATTAAAATTTTGGTCCAGCGACGAGTAGGGCTTTAGTCTAGTGACGAGTGGATAGTTCAATAACATATATCTGACTTCCAAAAAACATTGGTACCACATCGATCAGAGTAGACTCGATGATTCCATTTAATACATGTGTTGCATTGTGAATGGTTGATTAAATTATGCTTTATATATATATATATATATATATATATATATATATATATATATATATATATATATATATATATATATATATATATATATATATATATATATATATATATATATATATATCCTTACCGCATTATTCATTGCTTTCATATCTTGAATGTATTTCTCACCCCCTTGTTTACTTGTTGTGGTGGCTTTACGCCTATGTTGTAGATACTCAGGTGGGGACTGAGGATCCTTAGATGTTATCGAGTGGAAGATAGTTCGTGCCTTCTTCGTTTATCTCATTATGTGTTTTGTTTAGCACCTGGTGTCGCTCTAATAGTGTAACATTCGGGATGAGTTTGTTGCATATTTTGCTTATCGTTGAGTTGTTATTGAACTAATGTTTTATTTCGATTAAAGAAATTCCTATTTTTGAGACCATGAAGATATGTTATTAAATGTTTTAAATTCCATTGTGATATGATGAAAAATGTTTATGATAAGAATGTGTGACACCCTTTGGTGAAAAATATACTCTTATTATGTTATAAAACGGACTTGGGAGTTTTAACGTGTTAAACACCTCATAAGTTTTTTTTGGGATTTTGTGGACATGGAAATTAATATAATTTTATGCATTTTTAGGCTTCAAATGCCCGCCCTTCCCTGCCTGCACTTTAGTGTGGGGAGAATTAAAGTTTTAGGCCCACACCCTTAACTATGTCCCCTACCCCCGCCCCATATTTTGCGGGAAAGGCCAAAATAAGACACACATGCCCGTTTGTTACCCCTAGTTACAAGCACAAAATCATCTGCTCAAATATTGTGTAAGATATGTAATATTATTCATTGTCAATTTTTGAGATCTAATTTAAAAGGAAATGATAATTCTATCAATAATTTTGAAGATAAATACAAGGTTAGTCTTGAATCGTGCAAAATGGAAAGTTGGTTTTGTCTAAATGAGACCCTCCCCTAAAACTTCAAGACTTGCATGATAAATTGAACTCTTTATTGAATATTTGGTTAAATGGAGAATTGTTTCTTTAAGAAGTTTATATGATTTTTTTTTCTTTTGCAGAGGATGTCTAACGTGTTTGTGCGATGCTTTCTTAGAGTCTAAAGCCTGGTTTTTTCAAACTATTCATTTGGACTCTCAATTTTAATCTGAATAATCACAAACAAACAATAGTTCCATGTTGGGCTCTCTATAATTGCCTAAGGAATATTTCGTTATAATTTTATCTTTGCAATTGCTAGTTGTCTCACAATACCAGTGTGTTTAGATGTTGTAACAAGTGGCCTAGAGAGATCTTTGAAGATTTTGTAAGAGTTCTAATTGATATTGATTTATCTATTAAAGTCATACATAAATTGTGAGTCAAAAGAGAAGTTTTATATTTTTCTTCTTAAAGTTGATTATGAAAATTTGTCACTTTTTTGTTCACAATGTCATATATTTGTTATAGTTTTTATTTTTGTAAACTTGTTAAAGTGGTCCAAGAGAAAGTGGTAACCATTGATAAGCATAAACGCTTGAGGAATGAATATATACTTGTTCAGAAGGATGATTTAAGAAAATATGAATAAGAAATAATTCTACTAAAATATGTGTTGATAATAAATCTCTTTTAGAATTTGTGGATTGATTGAAAATCACTATTAATGGGGAGGTTGTGAGTATTGATACCTTGCATCTAGAAGATATGAGTGCTCAAGGTAATTTAATTTGAAGTGGTTTAGCAAATATAGAAACTCATGGTCAAGGTAAAATTAACAAGAATCACGAGGGAGATTCATATTTTGTTGATACTTTTTTCAAGAGGATCATCAAGAGGAAGTAATAACAAATTCACTTCCTTTGTGAGGTAATTCCATTATGGTGACTGATTCTAACTTTTCAAACTCTAGTGCCTTTGTTATTCATCACATATGAGTTTTATGACTTGTTCCTACAGAGGTCCGATAAACTATAAAGGTTTTGATTGATTCTTGGGCTAAAATAGCTCAGAAAGATGCGATTGTTACTTTGGGATGAAGCGCTGACCATACATTTTAATTGATGGTCTCATGAAAGAGAAAGAACGAGAATAAACAGCATGAGACGAACAGATGATTTAAGGTGGGAGCCTCCAGGTGTAGGTCTCACCAATTTCTTTGGTGGGAGTTGTCTCTCATGTTATTTGCATTCTATCCGTTTTAATTTATTTATTTATTTTTGCTTTTTTTTTTAGAGTTTTAGATTTTTTCCCTCCTCTTCTTTATGCTTTTTTATTTTCTTAGTATATAATGTTAATTAAAAAATCATTAATATAAAATAATTTTTTTAATATATTAGTTAGTCAAATCAAATTTTTAAAAAGATCAAATCAAATTTAAAATATAATCTTTAATAAATAATACAATAATTTAATAATTTTTAAAATAAGTTTAATTTATTTATTCTAAATTCGGCTCGAATCAACTTATTCTCGTCCCCACTCTTAACCTATACTTTTGATAGGTATATATTGACTTAAAATTGAATTCGATATTCTATTTAATTTATTTTTGGGTGGACTCATGAATCTAATGAGGTTGGAAAAGCCAATTGGCTATTGGTAAAAAAAGAAAAGGATCATGGTTGTCGAGTTGTCATTATCTACTGAGGTCATTCATCAATAACCAACAAAGCAAGATCAGGCAAAGCTTACTCACGCTTTTATTGTTTTTAGGACAATATATATATATGCTATAACATCATCTACATGTCGGCTTCCTAACAAAAAATTCCCACTGACAAAGGAAAAAAAGAAAAAAAGATAAGGATCTATATTAGATACGTATTTCATATTGTTATTTTGCAAATACTCACAAATGCGTATTCTAAAAATATTAATTTAAATCCTAAAATATTTTAATAGATATGAATGATATGTTTAATGGATATACGTGGGTATTTATTTTTAAAAAAATGAAAGATAAAAAAAGTGAGATTATTAGTGAAATTATTTGCAAATAATTGTTGAGAATTTAAGTGTGGGTAGTGTGGATAATAGTACTATATTGGTTGGAAATATAGAGACTTGAGCATTTATAAGTGAGAGAATCCACTCACCTATCAGCTTAAGGTTTTAGGTGAATATGTGGTGTGTCTCTCACAAAGATATTCTTCTAAAAAAGAAGTCTCACAATATTTAATGCTCCCTAGTGAAAAAATCTCCCCAACAAATGATATCATGAGCTTTTGGTTCGAGAAAAGGGACCGACTTACTTGTATCGAAAGTCAACGGCGCCAGTGTGGTGAATAAGAAACGTTCCGTGCGGTACAAGGATTTGTGGAAGTAAGAAGAACTTTCACTTGAGCCAGTGTGGTGAATAAGAAACGTTCCATGCGGTACAAGGATTGTGGAAGTAAGAAGAACTTTCACTTGAGGGGGAGTATTGTGGACTCACACTTGAGGAAGAGTGTTGAGAATTCAAGTGTGAGTAGTGTGGATAATAGTCTCACATTGGTTGGAAATGTAGAGACTTGAGCATTTATAAGTGAGAGAACCCACTCATCTATCACCTTCCGTGCGGTACAAGGATGGCTTCATGTTATGATCTCATCATCATTTGTGCACAAATTTGGACTGATTGCAATGATCATTTGGGCTTGAACACATACCCATGCACCCATGCACATGAATTACTATTTTGGATTCAAATTTGCAATGATCATATTGCATTGCCTATAAATTAAACTCCATAGCCTCAGAATTAGAGAGAACCCTTGCCCAAGATGTGCCAAGCAATCTCAGAACCCTATTTCATAGAATACCTTGAAGATTTCATCGAAATCGAGCTTCTAGTTTAACTTCTTTTTCTGAACTAGAACTCCAAGGATTCACATCCCTTTTGATTCTAATCATCTTCTGCAAGCAGGAGGAAGCAAGGCCAAGTGGAATTCCATCAAGATCGTGCCTCATAACTGCAACCCGAAGGTGAATTTTCCAGAATTTCAACTCTTCGATTCTCTTTCATTTATTAAGATTTTTGCTTGATTTGTGGTTGGCTGAAGTCCTACCAATATAGGCATTGATATTGAGTTGCTTTGAGGTTGAATCGAAGCAACTCAGTTTTGGAACCTCGATTTTCAACTCCACATTTCTCATTATAGAGTGAGAGTTGGAAAAATTGGAGGTCATATTTGGAATCCTGACATTTTTCTCTTCAAATTGATGTATGATCCATGTATTTTGGTGACATTTTTGTTGGACCAGTCCGGTGGTGTGTTGGCGCAGTCTAGACCATTTGATCATGTGGCCACGTTCTACTCTGATCCATCCATGCTGAATACCATCCTTGCATGTGCGTTACCTGATGACCATGGTGCATGATACGTGCCTGACCATCAGATCTGTCACCTCAATTAATGGGAGAGATCTGATGGCCCTTGTTTTCCTGATTTAATTAATTTACCAATTTAATTTTTAAAATAGCATTTTCTCATTTAATTCACTGTAATTTCAATTTTAATCCAAAAATTACGGGACTTTCACCAAAATTTCACAAATAATTTCCTCTTTCCATTTCTAAATTAAAATTAATTTTTGGATTAAGTTTGATATTTTTAGTGAATTTTGTGAATTTTGACTTGTTTTTAATTGATTTTAAATACTTATGACTTTTCAAAAATGCCAAAAAAATTAGTCAAAGGTCCTTTGACCTATGATAAATCCCTTGGCCATTTCTTTGGTAATTGGAGGGATTTGAGGTTTTTCCCCTTTTAAAATGTATGCTCTTTATTTTAAAAATTGATTTAAATTGTTTTAATTGCTTTAATATTTTGTTGAGCTATTTTATTGACTTTGTATTGACTCAACTTCCGTTTGGTCTTGATTTGGTTGAATTGGACATTAGTTTGATCAATACCATTGAATTTAGGGGGTTGATAAAGTTTGAACTTCATCCCTCAAAATGAATGGATGGTATTGATCAAATGAAGTTCATCCCTTTATCTATTTGGGATCCCTTTCACCTCATCTCTCTTCTTTCCCCAATCCGTTCATGGCCAATGATTTCTCATAGATCAAAATGCTAATTGATTCATCAATGACCTTGTGTCAGATGAATCAACATGAGCTTGATTGAGATATGTCCATCCCCTCTTATTTTTGTGTGTGGTATGCTTTAGGAGCTTAGTCTTTATGTCTTGTCTCTAGCATGCATTAACACCAATATTATTATTGTCCGACCTCAGATAGTTGTGACTTCTACATAAGTCCAATTACGATTGCTTAACATAGCACTAAATTTGTCCCAAAGGCATAATATTTTTGTAAGTGAGATTGTAAGTCTCCCATTCCTCATGGCATTGTATGAAGATTTTGCCTCTTTTACATTTGTGAGAGCTAGTGGCATACTTATTGATTTATCCAAGTTGGAGCCTTGCTCATGAATGATGTCTAGGTTCACATCTTCATCCCTGTGAGTGGATGGTTGAGTGTTCTCCAAAAAATGACTTAAAAACAATTTTCTTCTTCCAGTAACATTGACTAACATCTTTTGTATTGACTTTATTTTAATGTCATTTACTTTAATGCAATTTAAATTCTTGCACTTTATCATTCATTGTCATTTACATTCATGCAATCTGTTTATGTTTCAGTCATTTTCACTTTGCTTACTTGAGCCATATTTTGTGCTTATATTATATTGTGTGCTTGTGATTTTGATTTGTTTGTGGTCTTAAGACCTTAAAATAATTAATAAAAACAAAAACCCTAAAAAGTACATTGGTGGACTGATGGACCTCTGTCTGTGACTTGATCTGAACCTATGAACTTAGAGTAGGAAACATCCCCGAGCTATGGAAGGAAACTTGGCCAATGCCATTAATCTGAAACTATTTCTTGGCTAGTGTCATTCATCTGATACAAGTTGGAGAGACTCCTTTGGTTTATCTATTACACTCTTTCTTTGTGCTTAAGTTGTTACTTTGATCTTATTGATATTATCTGATGCTTTCTCTTTGAGTATGTTTCAAGGGATATTTCATCTGATACATCTAAAGGACATTAAAGACTGCTTGCTTTGGAGTGCTTGCTTGGATGTTTGGTTATCTTTATTTGATGTCATTGGTCTTCTTATTAATTCCTTGGATGATTATGCTTTGATGCTTGCTTGACAATCTAAAGGAAATGAGTTTCTATCTGACACTTTTGTCTTGTGGATGCTTCCCATTGGTTAGATCTTTAAAAACTCTAAACTTTTGAATCTTGTCTAGGATAGTCCCTTCATCTCCTCCTCCTTCTTTAATTTCAAAATCTCTCCCTCATTTTCAAAAAACTTCTTTGCTTGTTGTTTTCAACTTAGACTTATTTTAATGAGTAGAAACCTTGGCCTTATGCCATTGATTTTCAAAATATTTTCTTAATCAAACTTGTAAATGAACTTAATCATATTGACTTTATTTTCAAAAGACAAAAAGAACTGACAACCTTATCTAATCCTTTTGGCCATTTTGTGCCTTTTTATTTTAACTTTTTCAAAAGAGAGCATTTAAATTTGAGTTATCTTTGATTGAAATATAATTCTCCCATTCCATGATATATTGATTGTAAGTCTTTTCATTTATTAGGGGTTAATGACATACTTGTTGATTGAATCCAAATTGGAGCACTCCCTCTTAAATATTGTAAAGCCCTCATTATCGGTGGATGTTTGGTTGAGTATTCTCCCTTTGATAACAAAAAATCTTTAAGATTTTATTAAAACCAATCCACCCATCTTTGAAATTTTTACCACGAACTACGAGGTTTTGATCCCTCATTTTTATGTTGGTACGTAGGCATAAGACCAAAGGTCTTGTCAAACACAAAATGTAAATAATGAATTATTTTCTCATCATCTCATTCTATTTTTTAGCAAACATCTTTTTCAATCAAAACACTTACACACAAAAAGGGTTCCCTAGGAGTACCTAGGACACTTTGGATGCTAATACCTTCCCTCTTTGTAACCAACCCCCTTACCTTTAATATCTGACATTTTATTAGTTTTGATTTGAAAACTTCTTATCTTTGGATTTTGTTTGTACTTTTTCCCTTTTCCTTTGGAAACAAAAAATTGCTGAGACGACACCATGGTCACTTGCGTGAAACAGACAATGTAAGATAGTAAACTCTCTTTCCTTCTTTTGCTTGGAGCAACACCTTTGTGAGAGACACACAACATATTCATCCAAAACCTTAAGGTGATAGGTGGGTGGATTCTCTCACTTATAAATGCTCAAGTCTCTACATTTCTAATCAATATGAGACTATTATCCACACTGTGCAAAGGTGTGTAATATTTGAGTTCAAAAGTTGCCAAATTGGGCCATGCAAAGAAACCATGTGCAAGTCCCTCAATTCTTGTCCAGATGAAATGATCTTGGTCTCTTTGAAAAGCTACCATCATGGAGAACAAATTTGACGTTGGGACTTTTTCCATTTGAAGCTTGGAACATGATGAATTCTAACCTTGAAGTTTGAGGAATCAAACATACTTGAAAATTTTCTAAGTTAAAAGTCAAATGACCCCTTTTTCCACCTTGAATAACTTTTTCTATGAGCTTCAAATGACTTTGGTTCCTTCTTAAAAGTTGTATATATCTCAATTATATTCAATTTGACACCATTTAGAGCTAGCATGATGCATTTATGGATTTTAGAAGTTGAGGAAAATTGCTTGTTCAATGATGAGGACCAAAATGGACCTATAATGTTTCCTCATGGAACATGCCATTGCAAGTGGAATTTGACCTTTCTCAAAGAAGAAAAGTTGAATAATACATCTTGAATTTGATCATGAAACTTGTATCATATTTATATCATAAAGATTGAGTAAGTTATGATTCTTGAAAGTTGACCTTCTATCTAGGGCACTGACAATTGACCTATAATCTTTCACCACAAAAAATGACTTTTCAAGAAAACTTAGCTCTTGATTCCAACATGAAAGTTGTTTGGAATGTCATAAATAGTAACTTTTCTCTTGGAATCATTTTCATATAATAAAAATTGTAGGAGATAGGGTCTAGGGAACTCTAGATTTGACTAGTTAACTTTTTTGATCAACCTCCTTGAACCAACTTGCAAACTTGGAGTTCCTTTGCTCTTTGGGGCTAATGGAGGATCATTATGCTTATGATGAAGTTAAAAGGAGTATACCTTTATATATTTGACCAAATGTTGAAGAAACTTGCTGAGGACCAAATGTTGAAGAAACTTGCTGAGGACCAAATGTTGAAGAAACTTGCTGAGGAAGGCACATAAGATACCTAGATGAATTAGGGCTTCCTTGACAAACAAGCTTCAAACTCTTGATGAATTCTTGATTAAAATGACAAATAGAGAACATGGGGATCCATATATGATTCTTAGAAACAATGTGGACCTTTTCTAACTTGATCCCTTGCACTGAGGGTCTCAAACCCTAGTTGTGAGCTTGATGAGGCATAGGTGGATGCACACACTACCTACAAAAGAAACAAAGCTACACTAGACATGTTTTTGGTATTTTTGTTAGTAAAAAATAAAAATAAAGTATGATTCAATCACGAATGCTTAGTGATCTCTCCCAATGCAAACCAAATGAAAGATAGGTGAAGAGGACACCAAGGGGGTGATCCCAATGCCAATGCAATGCTATGAGATGGCATGAGGGATCTTAGGGATCAAAATTGGGGTCTTACACATGGAAGTAGAAGGGGACGAGGAAGGTCTCAAATGTTGAATATTCATGAATGGTTTGTTTTGGGATAGCCCATTCAAGCAGAATCTGGGAAAAAAAGAAGCTTGTAATATGAAGCAACTACTGAACAAGGCTCAACCTTTCATCAACCTGGAGGAGAAGCTTAACAATCGGTTCGAGAACCTGGTTGTCGCTAACACAAATTTCGGACGCTTAACTTGGAAGGACTCTCACTGGCGAAAAGATGAATTTGACCATTGAATGCATGGTCGGTACGATTAATACACTCCTTTGAGTGCATCACAGAAACAAATTTATTAGGTGTGACACCCTAAGACCCAAATTCTTTTTTTTGTAACGCATGATATGTGGAATACTTATTTAATATAATACACGGGGCATCACATTAATAGAAAATAACAAAATGTTTCTCATATGAGTAGTTATTTAACCAATGAATCAAACATAATAAATTGAAAACATAAGTCCCAACCTCGATGTCACAATACCGGAGTCTTATTACATATCCAAACATACTAGGTCACCTAATAGTCAGCAAACATAAAACACGAAAGAAAACTAATGAAAAGGTCTTCTACACCATCCTCAATAAAAGTACCGTATTATTCCTCAGTCTCGGTATGAGGATATTTTGAACATAGATTCAATCATGGAGACATAGAAAAAAGGGGTGAGAATACATTCCACAAATTATATGGTATAATAACAACAAATGGTAGCATGATTTATAACACACAACTTTACACAATAATTTAACATTACACGGAGTTACACAGCATTATGTAACATACAATGAATGCTTGTGCAATTCACTTTATCACCTACTTCATATGTATGTGATACCATTAAGTAAATTCATAGCTTATTCTGGGAGTACATGCAGACTACATTTCGTACCACAACACTTTCCCAAATTCTCTACTTTAGGTACTTGTGAGCAATAATCTGCACTACATCACTCTCTAAAGGCGTCCGTAAACTCTAAATTTTCTATGAGGACATGCAAGATACATACGTCCTACAATACTCTCTCTAAAATATAATCTAGGAGGACATGCGAGCTACGTCCGTACTACAACACTCTCTCTAAACATCTGTAGAATCTCAATTATCTAGAAGTAAATTCGAGCTATGTTCGTACTACGACACTCTCTCTAGACATAACCTACTCCCCTTCTAGTATCATTCATGATTATCATACATATGTGAATGCTTCTCGAACCTCTTTCCTCTTTTAAAACACAATTTCCTTGATTACCAAATTAGGGTTTTCACAAGGTTTTACCACACGTTCACTTTGATTTCCATATTAGAGTTTCACAATGGTTTTATCAAACCTTCAACTTGATTTCCATGTTAGGGCTTAACAATGATTTTACCAAACATTGGATTTATGTCCATAAGTTTCCTCACAATCAATTATCATTCACAGTATTACACATACAAATAATACTCGTGAGACCTTACCACAAGATAGGTCTTTGCACTAGCTTTCTAACACATCAAATAGTGCCCCAATTGAAGTTTCTAAACTAAATTTATGGCAATTTTTTAAATTCCCAAGCATATAATTGATTACACATTTGGTGTAATTGATTACACTACGCTATTGTCCTAGAAAAACTGAAAAACTAGGGGTGGACCGGTGTTCTGTTTGAATATTTAGTGTTGTCGAAGGGGTAGTAATCGATTACACCAAAAATGTAATCGATTGCACTGTTTGAAATTTCACTTTTTCGCAGCAGTAATCCCACACAAGCCCCATCCAAACTTTTGAAACATTACCAGAACAAAATCATAAAACATATTACATGATTGCATCAATTAAACATCAACTCAACACAACCAAATCGTCATAATACATATTCATCAAATTGAAACATGATATTATACACACTACACACGTCAATTCATACAACTAACTCAAATCATTGATAATATGAGAGAGAGATTCATAACCTAGAGTTTTTGATTGGTCATCTCGTAGGTAATTCCCATATGAATTAGGATGAATTAGGAGTTCACGGGAAACCCTACTATCCTAAATTCTAAAAAACCAATATTATAGATTAGTCACCTCCCTCCCCCCCCCCCCCCCCCCCCCCACAATACCTTGTTACTGTAGAATTTTCTCTGTGAAGCTCTGAACAATAGCGATAACCCTCCTTTACATAATCTCTAAGGTGATATTTTGGTGAATTGAGGTTTTTATCTAGATGTTTGGAGAAGAAATGCTTCTTTGGAAAAGAAGAGAGTGATTAGCGTTTTCTTCTTTTTCTCAGAGAAATACATGTTTCTCTTTTTTTTTTCTCTTTCTCTCACTCACTCTTTATTTCTCTGATTTTTCTCTCTATTTATTTCCTTCTATTTCTTCCCTTTTTCTCTATATCTCTTTCCTTCTATTTCTACTGATTCTAAACAATAATTTAATTCTAAAAAATCATTTCAATAATAATAAAAATAATAATAATAATAATAATAATAATAATAATAATAATAATAATAATAATAATTGTTATGTGCTAGTCAAAGGCTTATGACTTAACCGTGCCGACCAAAGGCCCAATAACATGAGGCTCATAAAGCCAAAGGTATACCTTCACAAAAAGTTTTCAGGTACACAATTTCTAATATCCACTTCGATTACGGTTATCAAAAAATCCTAATATGACTTGGGTGTTGGAGTACTGACCATGCAGGTACTCCCTGAACAACTCTATCGCAAATTGGTAACACCTATTCAAGATCAACATTGGTCAATGACATTGATTCAAGATCAATGTTTCAAGTCCAAGGAGCACAGTGATCACAATCTTCGATCCATGTTGTCGCATCGCAAAATCACCTACGAAGCTTCGTTCCACTGTAGCTTCCTCGATCTTCTCCATTTCTGGTTCCGCAATGAAACAATAGAGCCTTATGTGGGAATCAACTTCAGATTCATGCAATTTCCATAATTCCACGCTCGATTCTCAGGTCTGAACTTCAAAAGTGTTTCATGTGAAGAAATAGAAGTCTCAAGAAGCCAAAATTTCATATATGTATCGTTTGGATCCGTCAAGCTCCGATCTAACTCTGATCGAATGGTTATATTGGTTTTGAGTCGCCGTGATGTGATGGCAGTAGACACCAGGACTCGAGATCCAGTGTTGTCGTTACTGGAAGATGTCGGATATCTCATCATCGTAAAAACCTCACGTTAGGTGTCTCATCAACGTAACAAAAAGAGCCTGGTCCCGAAAAATCAACAAGTCTCTAGGATTGTTGAATGATAAGGGAGTTGCATGATGACATGTATACCCTAATATGAGGTAACTCGGGGCACCAAACGATCAACCGAGGGTTCTCCCGATAGAGTAAGTAAGGGTACATGGCTCTCAATCGGTAGGAGAACTTCCTAATACCCCATAATTAGCCTAAAAAGGTGGATAACCGAACATGCGAGGAGTAAGGAGAGAAGAAGGGTGAGCTGTGCCAAATGAATCACATTGGAGGCCCACCGACCATTACAAATTCCAATAAGAATCCCTTTAATCTCAAATAATACACAAGCATCCTGAAAGCCTTAGAGAAGATATGAGTCTAAAGACAATAGTCCATCTCAACCCCAGAAATCAGAGTTGGGCACATTCAACAGAGGTCAGACATCTCACCAACCGAAGACCCAGTCCTCCAGATCTGCCGGACACCAAGCCACCCTAACAACACATCTGAGGGCGAGCAATTGGTACAAACTTGCAGTCGACTGCAAGATTTAATTAATGTATTTGTAAATCATTGACATAATAAAAAAACAAACACGCACACGCACACACACATATAAATATATATATATATATATATATATATATATATATATATATATATATATATATATATATTCTTGATGCTCTTTTTTCTATTTTGTCCCATCTTCAGGGCACCAAAACGCGAATACACATCACAGATAACCGGGGTACAACCAATGGAGTTGACATCTGACTCAATATTCCAAGGGTTCTGTCAGAGACGCTTTGTGCGTTCAACTAAAGCAATCAACCCCCTCAGTGCCAAACATGCCGTCGAATTCTAGGAGTGTTGTTGGAGACGCTTTATACGTCTGACTAAAGCAATCAACCCCCTCAGCACCAAACATGTTGTTGAAGTCAGGGGGTGTTTTCAGAGACACTTTGCACATCCCACTTAAGCAATCAAACCCCTCAGCTCTGAACGCATAATTAAAGTCAAGGGGTGTTGTCGGACACGCCATACATGTTCGACTAAAGCAATCAACCCCGTCAGTTTTGAACGCGCCTTTGAAGTCTAGGGTGTTATCGAATACAGTTTGTACGCTCGAGTATAACAATCAATTTCCCACATCTCCTTGCGTGCCTTCAGAATCCATGGGAGTTGTGGGATACGTTTTGCACATCCGAATATAATAACAAATTCCCCTAGGGGTTCTATCAGAGATGTTTTTCACGTCCGAACACATCATTCCAATACCCAATGTCAAAGATATAAATGCATTTACGAGGCTCTCACACGCCTGTGAAAAACATGTTTGAACAGAGTCACCTCCGAACTTTATTTATTCCTAAAGAAGGAAAGGGAAAATATCAATAAAACCCACGAAAAACAAAAATAAAATGGTCGTCGCAACCAAATTCAGGTTCGGGAGTCGGTTATACATGGGAAAGATCTTAACAATTTTTACATCTGTTGTACTCAATGGGAACCTCTTAGTTAGATTTGTGATAGAGTGTTAGATAATTTTAAATGTTTTCTTCTACTTACTGAGCAAGAAAAATAAAGAAAGGAAAACATTTTTATTAAAAGGGTACTTTTTAACGTTAATGTGCATGGCAAGATTTCTCAATCCTGCTCCTATATATCTCCAGGTGTTATGGAGAACTCAAAGCTATGTAGTTCTACTAAAAGAGAACTACTATATTGATTGATTTTTTAAGGAGCGATCTTTTAAACATATTGAGTGATTAAACCTTTACTTGTTGCTCACTCTTGGAGATGGAAGTTTTTGTTTGTTTCACATCAATATGGATAAAGCATACTCGTTTCTAAAAATGTTTTCGGGGTAATACAAGGGCGAAAAACAAATTTGATTGGTTGAGTGTTTTATTGGATGATGATTACTCAAATGACCGAGTAATTCTACTCTTATCCAAGTACTCGAGAAGAGGAATAAAAGGCTTTAAACAATCTCCCTTTTCATCCTTAATTGCAAAAGGATTTAAATAAGGTTAATGTATTTTGGACGGACGACGAATACTCGAATAACCGTGTAAGGCTACTCGTATCCAAGTACTCAGGGAAGAGAATAGAAGGCTCTAGACCACCTCCTTTTTCGTCCAAGTTTATTACAAAAATGAGTTTAACTTAAGGTTTGATTATGAAAGCGATTTGGATGTGGCGGGGGTTAGGCTCGACTTTGCATTCAATTTTGTATTCGATTTGGGAAAAAGACTCGATGTTGGATCGAGGTTTTTATTATTTGTGTTTGAATTAAATATTGAATGAAATGATTTTAAGGTTTTGAAAATGGTAGAGAAGTGGATAGTGGAAATGGTTCTGATTTGTGAAAATCGCTCGACGTTGGATCGAGTTTTTGTTTTTGTTCGTTTCTGAAAGTGTTGATTTTAGTCTTGAGTTAACCATTAATTAATACAATAAAACTAAATGAAAGCGATAAACTTAGTACACTTTTATGGGGATGGGCATACAAATTGCTGAATGAGGATACAACATGATAATTAAACGATACAAGCTTTGAAAGACAATTGTAAATAAAAGAATCTCGTTGTAAGAAGACCCAAGAGAAAGCCAATGGACTCGAAGTAAAAATCAAAAATTGAACTACAGAATTTAGCGCTATGCTAAGCAATCGTAAAATGATTCATGTAGGAATCATCTTATCTGAGGCCGATCAACAAGACTTTATACGCTTAAGCAGTTTCTGAAGTTAAATTAAATTTTTAACTTCGAAATTGCAAGGCATATGTGAAAAAATGATTTTAAGTGACAAAAAGAAACACAAATTAAACTAAAAGAATTTAGTGTTATGTTAAGCAATCGTAAAGTGATTCATGAAAAAATCACCCTATTTGAAGTCGATCAACAAGGCTCTATCCGCATAAACAATTTCTGATAAAAAGAAAAACTAATTTTAAAAAAAAAGAATAGTGGGACGGTTTGCTCCAAGAGAAAAAGAGAGAGATTTTTCTTTTCAAAATTAAAAAAAAAAGTCACCTATTCAAACGATGACATGTGTCAGGGTCTTTAAAAAAAATTAAAAAAAATAACAACAATCTCCTCCTCATTTGTTCATCCACTTGAAAATGCATATCAAAAGAAAAAAACAAGTTATGATTTCTCCACCCACGTGAAAATGCATATCATTTCTTTACAACTAAAACAACAATCCAATATTTACAATATCCAAGATATCATAATGTTCAAATTTGAAGCCAACCCAACAAAGACGCAATGAACCACTTATGCATCAAGAAGCCAAACAACACGAAAACGTGTTAACAGTAATAAGAATTCAAAATTTGAACAAAAACAAACATTTTTCATCCTTCTTATGTGAAATAGTACGAACAAAAAAACATAAAACATTAAAAAAGAAATATGAAATTAAAGTGATACTTTTACGTTTGTTTTCCGGTGGATAAGGCAGTGGTTATGAAGATAAAGAGAGTGAGGACGAGTTCTATTGTTGTTGTTGTTTGAAGCAGGGTTTTTGGCTTAGATGGAAATACGGTTGAAGTTGTTTTGTTAAGGTTATGGGTGGTTTTGTATCGGAAATGGTAGATTGAAAGTGTGATACGCAATAGTGATGTTGGGTTTATCAGATGGTGATTCTGATGGAGTTGATGAAGGAAGAGAGGGCGGAAACAAAATTCGTGGTGGTGATGGTATTAAGGTGGTAGTTGTTTTGAGTTGATGAGTGTTGGGCGTTTGATGGGAGGAAGATGAAGTTGTTCGGTGGTTATGGAGTTTTGGTGTTAAGGAGAGTTTATGATGTTGTGAAGATGTTTGGTCGATGGAGGATGATGGTTGGTTTGTAAAGGTTTGTGAGTTCACATGGTGGAAAAAAAGCACGGCAGTGAGAGGTTTTTACCATGTGGAGTTTGGAATCATGGTGGCTCGCTGGCGGCGGAAATGAGTTTGTGGTGGTGTGATGATGGAATAAAGTTGTATTGTTCGGTGATAATGGCAGATGGAGTGTGATGAATACGTCGTTGGAATGTGCACGGTGTTGGATCGATTGGAGGGTGCTTGGTGCTGCAAGAAGAAGGTTGAGTCATGTGGTGTCAGTAGAAGATGGAGAGAAAAGTTGTTTGAGGTGATGAAGAACGAAAAGTGAGGGAGTGGTGTAAGGGTTATGTTTATTTTCAGAAAAAAAAGTTGCACATAAAAAAAGTGTTTTATCTCCCTTTTCCTTTTCCTTTTCCCTGCATGTTTTATTGAAAGAGAGAGGTTTCCAAAGCAACCTCACAAGTCACGCCACATGTCACTCATGTATTGAAGGGTTGGAGATATTTGTTGATTTTTTATTTATTTTTCCTTTATTAATTTTATTTATTAAGAAGAGGTTTCCATAATTACATTAGAAAAGATAAATTAAACAAACAAAATTCAAACTAAAAAACTTGATTAATTCTAATTAGTTATTCTGATTATTTTGACTAAGAAACGAAAATAAACGGGTCAATAATGAATAAAAGTCGGACGCAAAAGTGATCAAAAAATAAAACTGAATCCATTAAAATGATCAGCACAAAATAAACTTCTCAGAAATATACAGGTTTTAATCAGATTTAAAAAAATAGATCGGTTAAAATGCTCAGATCGATTTAAAATATGACCGAAAAGTAGTCGAAAAATTAAAACTAGCACACCATGCGAACCGTAGGTTAATAAAACTGACGTCTACAAGCTTGATTTTGAAAATTTTCTCCCGCTAATTCGACGTACAGTTGAAAATTGATTCAACCAGTCTACCTGTAGATCCGAAAAATGATTCTGATTGATATTTTAAGCATTATGCGGAACAAAATTTCATTCTATGACAAGTATAAAATGCAAATGCCTTGTAAATGAACTGAATTGTTGACTGAATATACGTGAATGGGCAATCAGATGCAAGTGAATTGCTCTTGGACCATTTAATTCTGATTCTCAATTATAAATAAACCCTACATAGATTCAGATGACGACAATACTCCTAATTGTCACCCTCAAAATCTCTAAAACAAGATGCAACTGAATGAATGATGCATTGAGATTGAGAAATCGAGTTTTTCGACTTCTTAATCAACAGATGACTGAATGAATGTCATCAAAACTAGATAAAATGCTAGAACTCCTGACTTTTCATCTAAACCCAGATGAATGCTTTTAACTGATGAAAAATACATGACAAAAATGGATTGATTACTATGCCGATGAAGGTGGAAAAAACTTAGGATAAAATTTAGTGTATGCTAGGATCCTCTACCCTTGGTTGGGGATGGTCCATTGTGACACGGAGCACAATTCAAAAAAGCATGGTCGCATCTAGTCAGTTTCATATCCATCGTTTGTAAATAAAATTCTAAACATAACCATACTCAGTCGGACTCATGCCTTATCCGTGCAAAAACATGATCAAGCATAGTCGTGTCTAGATGGTTCTGCATGAAATACTTACATGTATAATTAAAGGAATAAACGTCCGGAGGCAAGCTCATATTTCATTAGTTCTGATCCGACGTATAAACACATCAAACTATGACAATACTTCCATAGTGCAAGCACACTCAAATTATAGCCATATCTAATTGGCTAGGTGTTCCGCTAAAACACCGGTACATCTTAACGTGACACACTTTTAAACAAAGCAGCCTGACATGGCTCCACAAAATACTTAAGGTCATTTACACTTTAAGTAAATATTATTTACTACATTCTATAGAAAACATATTTTGCAAACTTCAGGGCTCAAAAGTAAGCCATGACTCTCCTAGAAGCTTAGTCAGACAATAACAACGGGTTAAAAGAGCACAATACGAAACTAGATAAAAACCCAAGCATGCAAAGGGTAATGATACTCAGTCGAGGCATAAACACTCAATCATACCTTATAGGAACAGACAAAAATAAGAAGAAGGAAAACAAAAAGGGGTTCCCCGTACCCCCATACTCACCAAAAGGTTTTGTCTCTTTGAAGGATCAGATGCATTAATAAGATCACAAGTATCTATTTGTCATTTATTTTGTTTAAAAGGGAGTACTTCGTCAGGATTGAATCCTTCTTCATATCTGAACCCTTGGTACCAGGCTTATAAATCCTCTTTCATATTTATTTCCTTAGGGGACAAATGAGTTAGTCCAGAATTGTAAAAAGAAATAGGCAGGTAGAAATGAACCCTAGACCAATACTTCTGAATACCCCCTCTGCAAGAGTGGACACATCCTACAGGGCCAAAGACGAATAGAAAATCAGATGAGATTCAAAGGTGATAAGTTTCACCAACATGAAACGCTAAAAAAAATCATCCAGTTAGTGGCAAAACACTTAAACCATGGCTCTTAGGGGCAAAAGGAGATCAATCCTTGGTCTCGGGTACTATATTGAGAAGTATGAACCATATAAAAAAGGTTGATGGAGAGCCTCAAGGAAGGCTTCCAAGATTTATACTCGGCATAGAGTTGGAACACCTTCATGAAAGTCCACGCTACGGGATTAAGCTGCAAGGGGGGAACCATATATGGCCCAAGACGACCACTTCAATATCCGGGAAGGGTAAGAGTATCCCTAACCCAGTGAAAAGACATTCATACAGAGAAACTGAATAACCTTCAAAGAGATGCATATCCTCTCATCTTATCCAAGCCTATTGAAGAATCGACCAATCTGAGGGATTGCCAACCGTGATGCAGCTTATGCGATGGCCTTGACAGTACTCAAACTGAAAGGAGTTCTAAATATTTCGGAGGCTACCCAATAATACTTGTTGGCATCAGCTGGCTCAATTAATCATCGACCCTTACATGCCAGTACATTAGCCATATGATGGTCATCGGGGCTGACCCAAGATACAATGTTAGAATGTCCCTGGAACTCCAAATGATGAGGGATCTCAGTATCTCTAGGATCGCGGCCTGTAACTCCTCTGTATGTTTTGAAAAAGCTTCTGGAATTTTCCCTCCTTCAACGGGCAACTTCTATTTCTGCCTCAGTCAAGATAGGACGAGGCATCTGTTTCTCAACAAGGTTTTCATCTCTACTGAGTTTCCCAAAAAAGAGACTCTCCGAAGAATCCATAGATGGAATCTCATTTGAAAGAGATTCTCCAAACGAACTTTCCACTTCTGAATTATCGATCAAAGGGATAATCTCCGGTTTAAAATCCTCGTAGATAGAGGAAATGGAATGTGATTCAAATTCCATCCCTCTTCTCAAAGGAGAAGACACACTACCCTCAGAATCACTCTCAATGACAATAGGGTTATTATTCATCGTTACGAAATCACAGTAAAATATTGAAATGAAAAGGTTGAAAGGGAGAAAGGTACCTTAAAATGCAAGGCTGGATGTGGTAAAGAAGGGAGAGAACCGGAGAGTCAAAAAATTTAAATCTTTGAAAACTTTGAATGTGTAACGGTCATTACTCTTGAAGAAAATGCTCTCAGAGAACAGGGAAAGACTTAAAGATACAACGGAAAATGAATCTACACGATAGCAAAAATGTTTCCCAGACTCTTTCTATACTTATATAGGCAAGGGAAGTATAACATATTAGATTGAAACTAAGAAGCAAGTGTAAATCAACGATCAAATTTCATCTTGGGAACTCACCCAAACTCAAGTACACTCAGGTGTACAATAAACTATGTCACGCCATTCCTCTCCTTTTTAGGTCATTGTTAGTATAAGGATATCATGCACATAGATTCAATCCTGGAGACATAGAAACAAAGGGGTGAGAATATATTCTACAAATTATACAGTATAATAACAACAAAGGGTAGCATGATTTATAACTTACAACATTACACAATCATACAACATTACACATAGTTACACGACATTACGTAAAATACAATAAATGCTTGTGAAATGCACTATATCCTTTACTCCATATGCATGTGGTACACGTCACTGAACTCATGGCTTATTCTGGAAGTACATGCGGGCTACATTTTGTACCACAATACTATTTCTGAGTTCTATAGTTTAAGAGTACAAATGAGCTATGTTTCGCACTATAACACTCTCTCTAGTCGTCTATAGACTCTCAATTTTCTAGAAGGACATTGGAGCTACGTACTAGAACACTCTTGCTAAACTTTAATTTAGGATGACATGTGAGTGATTCCCATACTGTAACACTCTCTCTAGACTATAAGACCATAATTTTGACCCTAAGATCCCTCATGTTATCTCATCATATGCATTAGCATTGGGATAACACATTGGCATCCTCCTTAACCCTCATTCATTGGGTTTGCATTGGAGAGATCACCAAGCATATTTGATTGTATCATATTTCATTTTTCATTATTTACTAACTAAAATACCAAAAATATGTCATTGTATAGTTTGTTGCTTTTGTAGGTAGTGTGTATGCTCACCTATGCTCCATCAAGCTCATATCTAGGGTTTAAGACCCCCAGTGCAAGGAGTTCAATCAATAATTGGTTCACATTGGCTCTAAGTATCATATAAGGATCCCCATATTCTTCACATGTAATTTTGATCAAGAAATCATCAAGAGTTTGGAGTTTGTTTGCCTTGGAAACCCTAATTCATCTGGGTATCTTGTGTGACTTCTTCAACAAGTTTCTTCAACAATTGATCAAATATTTCAAGGTATACTTCACATTACATCATCTTATGCATATATGATCCTCCATGAGTCCTAAAAGTCAAGAGAATTTCAAGCTAGCAAGTTGGTTCATGGTGGTTGACCAGAGAAAGTCAACTGATCAAAACTGGGGTTCCCTAGACCCTATCTCCTACAATTTTTGTCATATGAAAATTATTCCAAGATCAAATTTAATCTAAGTGACATTCAAAACAACTTTCATGTTGAAGTCAAGAGTTAGTTTTGCTTGGGAAGTCATTTTTTATGGTGAAAGATTATAGGTCATTTTGCTTGAACCCTAGTTTGGAGGTCAACTTCCCAAGACCATAACGTTCTCAATTTTATGATATGAAAGCCATTCAAATTCCATGATCAAATTTAAGATGTCTACTTAAAATTTAATGTTTTGAGGAAGTGCAAATTCAACTTGCAAATGCATATGCCAAGACGAAACATTATAGGTCATTTTGGGCCAATGTCATTGAACAAGTGATTTCCTCAACTTCTAAAATGCATAATTCCTTCATGACAAATCCAAATGAGGTCAAATTTGTGACCAAATTGAAGAGGTTTGAAAGATATACAACTTTGATGAAGGAACATTTCTCATCTGAAGTCCATAGAAAAAGTTATTCAAGGTGGAAGAAATGGACATTTGACTTGGGACTTAGAAAATTTTCAAATATGTTTGATTTCCCAAACTTCCACCTCAAAATTCATCATGATCCAAGCTTGAAATGAAATAGTGTTCAATATAGAAGTTGTTCCCCTTGATCTCACCTTTCCAAAAAGTCCAAAATCATCTCATTTAGCCAAAGTATGAGGGACTTGCACATGGGTGTAAGTTAAAGGACCATTTGGATAATTTCAACTTCCATTTTTCATATACATTTGCATGGACTTCTAACATGATTTCAGTATGATGAACATTGAACTATGGATCAGATTACATCATCTCATGGGACTAGTGCACGCCCATGCATCCATGCAAGAGAGAAATTCAAATTTTGCCAAAATTGGAAGTGTGCAAATATCTATCCCATAACCTATAAATAGAAGTGCATCATGATCAGAACATCATGAACACCTTGCCCATGCTTTGCTAGACTGATTCAAACCCCCACTACGATTGAATTTCTGAAGGTTTCTCTTAAAATCGAGCTTGAACTTCATCTTCTGTTTGGAAGTTCAAACTCCAGAAATTCACTTCCATTTTCATCTCAATTGACTTCTGCAAGCAAGAGGAAGAGAAAGAAATCAAATTCAGATCAAGATCAAGATCAAGTGGAATTAGATCAACTCGAAAGTGATTTTTCAGAAACTTCTTCTCTTCGATTCTCCCTCAATTCTCCACCATTTTTTGTGATTTTTCGTTGTCTAAAATCCTATCAATGTAGGCAAGATGATTGAGTTGATTTGAGGTCAAATCGAAGCAACTTAGTTCATGATCCTCAAAATTCAAATTCCTGTATCTTTTTATATACTTGGAATTGGACAAAATTGAGGCCATATTCGATCTCCTGAGCATTTTTTCTTTAAATCCATGTCTTGCTTTTTCATTTTGGTGATGGTTGATGGTGGACCAGTCCGGTGAGGTCCACCGGAGAAGAAGAATGGAGCCCTGGCTTTGGTGATATGTTGTCATGGATCTCAGCCATATGATCCATTTGAATTGTTTTAATCTTGGGCGTTGCTTTTGATTACCACGCATGTGTTTTAGTTGACCAAGGCACATGTGGAACGCGCGTTTCTCACCATCTGATATGCCACCTCAATTAATGAGGGAGATCAGATGGTTCTCATTTTTTTGAATTTCTGATTATTTCATTTAATTGCTTATTTCTAATTAAGTCATATTAATTTTATTATTAATCCAAAAAATATGAGACTTTCACCAAAAAAATTCAAATATTTTCCTCGTTTATTTTCTGAATTAAAATTATTTTTTGGATTAATCTTGCTATTTTTCATGATTTAATTTCTTTTGTGCATATTTTTAATTATTTAAAAATACTTCTGACTTTTCAAAAATAATGAATTGTTTTTGTCCAAGGTCATTTGACCTTATTTGACCTATGATAAATCTCTTGGCCATTTATTTGGTGTTTTGGAGAGGTTTTAGGTTTTTTATCAAACATAATTTAATTTAAATGTATTTTAATTTGATTTTTAATTGATTAATTGTGTAGAAATTATGTTGAGCAATTTTTATTGAATTGTGAAGTTTGACTATGTGTTTGGGCCTTGGTCAAGGTTGATTTGACTTTTGTTGGATTAAATCATTGGATTTAGGGGATTAATGAAATGTACATTTCATCTCCCAAAATGAATGAATGATTTTAATTTGATATAATTCCTACCATGACCAATTTGTGTTTGTCTCATATCCCCTCCTTCTTCATCTTCAATCCCATTCTATCCCATCCCTTTCATTGACCAATGAAGTCTCAATATCCTAAGGCTAATTGGTTCATTAATAACTTCATGTAAAATGAACCAATACAAGTATGGATGAGATTAGGTTCATCCTTTGATCTTTTTTTCGTGTGTGGTATGTTTTAGGAGTATGGTTCATTATACCATATCTCTAACATGCATTAACACCAAAATTTTATTCGCCTCAGATAGTTGTGACTTCTACCTAAGTCCAATTACGATTGCTTAACATAGCGCTAAGTTTTGACACTAAAGGCATATCATTCTATTAAGTGAAATTGTAAGTCTCCCCCCTTTAATGGTATTGTGTGAAAACTTAAAAATTTTTCCTTCCTTTGGAAGATGTCTTGGTTCAAGGATCCATGCTTGTGAATAGAGGGTTGAGTGTTCTCCAAAGAATGACTTCATCAACTGAGAAGTAAAACCTCCACTAACTTCTAATATTATTGCTTTTAATTTCAAGTTATTTACCTTATGCCATTTATTTTCAAGTTATTTACCATTTCATTCGCCATTTACATATCATTTAACTTGTTTATGTTTATGCAATTTTCACTTTGCTCACTTGAGCCATATATTGTGATTGTATATATTTGTTTGTGTATCTTGCTTGTGTTTATGGTCTTAGGACCTTAAAATACCTAATTGTAGATGTTTGATTGGCTGCATTTTGTGTTAAAACACTAACTGTACTCTGATGTCTTGACTGATGTCATGACATGCTTCAGTAGCATGCTGAAGGATTAGCTAATACAGGATTTACTGAATGTCAAACTGGATGGTATGACATTCATCCCTGACAGCAGATACTGAATTATAGACTAATTAGTTTTTCTGTTATAGTTCAGTATTTAGTTCAGGTTGATTTTCTGTTCTGTTATGACAGTCATTCATAACAGCAATCTCTGAATGCCAAACTGAATGTTATGACATTCATTCCTGACAGGCCAGTTAGTTTTTCTGTTATTTATCACAGGCTGATTTTCAGGAAACTAACAGCAGGCTGATTTTCTGTTCTGTTATGACAGACATTCAATACATGATTTACTGAATGTCAAACTGAATGTTATGACATTCATTCCTGACAGCAGATACTGAACTATAGAATAGTTGGTTTTTCTGTTATAGCTCAGTATTGAGTTCAGTCTGTTTTTCAGGAGAGTAGCAGACCTGGCACATAGCCTACTGTCTGAATTTCAAACTGGATGTTATGACATTCATCATTGACAGCATATACTGAATAATAGGCAGTCTGGTTTTTCTGCTACAGTTCAATATTTATTTTAGTCTGGTTATCAAGTGAATAACAAACCTGGCATATGGCCTATTGTCTAAATGTCAAACTGGATGTTATGACATTTATTTCTGTCAGCTGATACTGGAGTATAGACTGGTTGGTCTTTTACAGTACAACATTTATTACAGTCTGTTTTCAGGAGAATAACAGACCTAGCATATGTTCTGGACGTCAAACTGAATGTTGTGACATTCATTCCTGACAGCATATACTAAAGTGTAGGATGGTTAGTTTTTCTGTTTCAGTATTTTTCTTAGGCTATTTTTCAGGAATCCAACAGCTGAGCTAAAAGCCAGGAAACTAACAACTGAGCTACAATTAATGAACCTAACAAATAGCCTATTTGTTAGCACCCTAATATGTGGAAATTAGGTTAACTTGCTTAACCTTAATTTTAGGAAATACAAGTACAAGGCCCAAGTGCTGCAATATAAAAGGATGGCAATCCTGATTTCAGAACTTAGGGGTTTTTAGCGTGAAGCATTCATTGTACCATCATACTTCACTGCTGTATTTTTATGTGTGTCTTGTATTCGATTTAACTTGTGAGCCAAGCAATTATCACCTAGATGATTGCATTGGACTAGGGTGTTCATTGAGTTGTAAGTGTTGTGTCACTCTAAGCTTTTAAGCGTGAGTGCTGTGTATCTTGATTAAAGCTGTTAAGCACAATCAAGAGTTGTTTGAAGTATTACTTCACCATTGTCTTTAAACTTAATTAAAGGTTGTAATCACTGAGGTGATTGAGGAAGAGTGAGTAGGAACTCTGGTCTTAGTTTAAGATTGAAATTGCATTGGGTAGGTATTAAGTGATAGGATTAAACAGGTGGTTTAAGGCCTGAATTAATACTGCTAATAATGGATTTCCTCCCTGGCTTGGTAGCCCCCAGACGTAGGTGTGTGTGACACCAAACTGGGTAAACAATTCCTTGTATTATTTATTGCACTTACATTTACCTGCTGTTTACATTCTTGTCTGCGCAGAATCGGATGTCATAACATCCTGTGTGACATCGATAGTCTGTTAACTAGAATTTCAATTGGCATCAGAGCAGGCACCCTGCCTGTTAATTTCTGGGTGAGATCTAGGGACGTTACTTTCTAGTACCATGGACAAGGATGTAGGATTCTCAAATAGACCACCCATGCTGGATGGCTCTAACTATGATGAATGGAAACCTCGTATGATAGCCTTCTTGAGGTCTCTGGATAGCAAGGTCTGGAGAGCTGTCAACAAAGGATGGGAACATCCAACGAAGACAGGTAAAGATGGATCCATTATGCAAATTCTTGAAGAAGAGTGGGACAAGGAGCAAGAGGCATTAGCTCTTGGAAACTCTAAGGCCTTGAATGCACTGTTCAATGGGATAAATAAGAACATCTTCAGACTGGTGCATCACTATGAGCTGGCTAAAGAAGTTTGGGATACTCTCAAAACAACTCATGAAGGTACCTCCAAGGTGAGGATGTCTAAACTTCAGATGCTGACCACCATGTTTGAAAATCTGAGGATGAAAGAGGATGAGACTATTCATGACTTCCACATGAATATTCTTGAAATTGCTAACACTTCTGGTGGCTTGGGAGAGAAAATGTCTTAAGAAAAACTTGTAAGAAAGATTCTCAGATCATTGCCCAAGAGATTTGCCATGAAGGTTACTGCTATAGAAGAGGCTCAAGATATCTGCCATATGAAGGTTGATGAGCTTATTGGTTCTCTCCAAACTTTTGAAATGGGATTGTGTGAGAATGTTGAAAAGAAAAACAAAAGCATAGCTTTTGTATCAAATACTGAAGAGGATTCAGAAGAAGGAAATATTGGAGGTGATGAAAGCATATCAGAAGCTATAGCCATGCTTGGAAGACAGTTTAACAAGTTCATAAAGAAGGTTGATCAAAAAGGCAAACCAAATGTCAAGAACATTTCGTCTGACATCAGTAGAAGATCAACATCTGAAGAAAAGTTCAACCAAGGCAAGGGAATCCAGTGTCATGGATGTGAAGGGTTTGGACACATTAAAGCTGAATGTCCTACCTTCCTCAAGATGCACAAGAAGGGACTTTCTATCACCTGGTCTGAGGGAGACTCTGAGAGTGAATCTGAAGGAGAATTTGCTAAACATGTCACTGCACTAACTAGTGTTTATGCCTCTGATGATGACTCAAGTGGAGATGAACTTACATTTGATGAACTTGCTGCTTCATATAAAGAGCTATGTGTCAAAAGTGCATAAGTGTGTATCCAAGGAGAAAAGCAGAAGAAACTCATCAAGGAGCTGGAAGTTGAGAAGAAGAAGCATCTGACAGTCATAGATGGTCTAAATGGTGAGATAACCCTGCTGACATCTAAGCTAGAACAAATGACTAAATCCATCAGAATGATGAATAAAGGAACTGACACCTTGGAAGAGATTTTAAAGGTGGGACAGAAGTCAGGAACCATGTCTGGTTTAGGCTTTGTCAAGAACTCCTCAACTGAACTCAAAGGCTCAAAGGCTAAAGTTCAGAAACCCAAGCAGAAGTCACAACCAATGTCACAACATCAGGGAACCAGGAGGAGTAACCATCAGAAGAAGAAATTTCAGAGATGGAGATGTCATTACTGTGGTAGATTTGGTCATATAAAACCCTTCTGCTACAGGTTGCATGGTTATCCTAACCAGACCCCTCAAGTCAGACCTAAGCAGAAGGCATCTAAGCATAATGCCCCCATCAAGAAACAACAATGGGTTGCTAAATTGGCTCACACATCTCTAAGGGCATCTACCAGAGAAGACTGGTATTTTGATAGTGGTTGCTCAAGACATATGACTGGGATGGAGAACTTATTGGTAGATATACAACCCCATACTACCAGTTATGTGACCTTTGGTGATGGAGCTAAAAGAAAAATCAAAGGTGTTGGTAAGCTGGACAGTCTTGGAGTTCCAGAACTGAATAATGTGTTGTTAGTAAAAGGACTAACTGCTAATCTCATCAGCATAAGCCAGCTATGTGATCAAGGCTTCAATGTACAGTTCACTAAGGAAGAATGTGTTGTGAAGAATGGAGAAAATAAGGAAGTTATGAGAGGATCCAAATCCAAAGATAACTGCTATCTATGGGAACCTGAAGTCTCAAACTACTCCTCAATTTGCTCCTTAGCCAAGGAAGAGCAGGAAGTGAAGCTGTGGCATGGAAGACTTGGACAACTTCATGTAAGAGGAATGAAGAAGATCATATCCAAGGAAGCAGTTAGAGGAATCCCAAATCTGCTTATGGATGAAAGAAAAGGCTGTGGAAAATGTCAGGTGGGCAATCTAACCAAGATGTCATATCCCAGGATGGGACATCCAAAATCTTCCAAACTTCTGGAACTGGTGCCCATGCACTTAATGGTACCGATGCAGATTGAAAGTCATGAGTTGTCCTCTCCTATTAGTCCTCATCAAACTGGTGTAGTTGCAAGGGAGAAACAGAATTGTGTATCATTATCCACTGCAGAAGCTAAGTACCTAGCATCTGGTAGCAGGCGTTCCCCACTGGTATGGATGAACCAGATGCAGACTGAGTACAATGTCACTCAGAATGTCATGACATTGGATGTTACTCAGATTGACCAATTAAGGGGCAAGGTGGGAATATGGCCTTCTGAGGAATTATAGAAACTAATGATGTTAGGAATGTACTGTTTAATATTTCAAATTATTAAACAATTGAAAGTGTGCTTTGATTGGTCTAAGGAATTCAGGAAAGTGTATGTGAGAGGCAAGTGTGTAAATTTCTCTCCTTCAGTGATCAACAAGTATTTGGGAAGGCCTGATGAAGCTCAACCTGAGCTTGAGGTGACTGACAACAAAATCTGTCAAGTTATCACTGCTAATCAGGCAAGGAAGTGACCTCTCAAAGGAAAATTGGTGGCAAGTAAACTGAGTGTCAAGTATGAAATGTTGATGGTTGGATGCTGGTAGTCATCATTGATGCCTGTTTGTAATTTTTTTTGAGGCTCTTAATGAGTTCCTTGGAGTTGTTCATTATATCAGTTATCACAGCTGTGTATGATGATGGTTTGCACTGCTTAACTATTATGTTTTAACATGTTTAATGTTATAACATATGTCCTAACATTCTCTGATAGACTAATTGACATTTATTTTGTCTAATTTGTCACCTTTGGTCAATTTTGACTAAAAGGGGAGAAGGGTTGATAAGTGTTGATGTGGAATGTGGAAGCAGTTGTGTATGTAGCTGAACTGAAGGACAACTATTGTTGAAGGAAGTGCACAGGTGTTAAAATAAGAATGTTGTTTTGTTTACAGATGTCAAAGAGGATGTCTGATATGGTGCACAGGCGTTAATGTTGAAGCAGATGTCAGACTGACATTCTGGCTGGTACAGGTGCTGGAGTTACAGTATGTCAAAGAGGATGTCTGATATGGTGCACAGGTGTTGATGTTGAAGCAGATGTCAGAATGACATTCTGGCAGGTACAGGTGCTGGAGTTACTAGTATCTGATGTATGCACAGATTTAGGAGGAGAAGGAGTACCCTTGTGCATTTGTGTGTCTTACTAGTTGCATCCTTAAATAGTAATTCTGTTTTTGTTGCAGAGATTTAAGAGGAGGAGAAGTACCCTTGTGCATGTGTGTATTACTAGTAACTATAAAGCTAGTAATTGTGTTGCTTCTGTTGCTGTTTAAACTATTGTTATGTTGTTTAACTGCTGATAGTTTACCTTGTGAACAAAAAGGAAAGATATATGTTTTAGCCAAAATTTGCCAAAGGGGGAGCAATTTTGGTAAAACAAAGAGTGTTCACAAGATGTTTTGTGTGATGTCTTAACTTAAGATATCCTATGTACCTGCTGGAGTTCAAAAAACCTGTTCATGTAGTATTTGTTTCAGAATGTCACACACAAGGTCATGGCATCTGATATGATATGTACCTGCTGGAGTTCAAGAATATGTTCATGCAGGAGTGTTTCAAGAAGTCATACACAAAGTCATGGCATCTGATATGATTGTACCTACTGGAAGTTATAAAAGGAATTATGGAATTATGCAGGATTTTTCCAGGATGTCAGACCCGATGTCATGACACCCTGTACACAGAACATTCAGTGTGAATGTCTGGAGTTTTGTGATTGCACACTTAATGGCAATCTGTGTTTGATTGAAGATCTGATTTGTGGCTGAAATTCGTCACTCTAAAGCTGTGAAGAAAGAGTGGGTGTCTACTTGACCAAAGCTGTGAAGCAAGATCAAGTGGGTGTAGTCTTGATCAAAGCTGTAAAGCAAGATCAAGAGTGTGTATTCTTGATTGAAACTGTGAAGTAAAATCAAGTGTGTGTTTCTGAAATTTGCTTGTAATTTTATTTTTGTTGGTGTGTAATATTAAGTGTTGCGTTGGCAACATTTTTGACAAAAAGGGGGAGTAACAAATGTACCCCAGGACAACAGATTTCTGTGAAGATGAAGGTCCTCTAAAACAAGAGGTTATGTTGTTGTTTGCTATCTTCTATGTGCTACTGCTGTATGAAGTTTATCTTCTGTGTGTGATTAGTGTATTAGCTAACTTGATTCTCTGCTTGGATGTGTCCTTTCCGCTGTTGTGAACTCTGTTGTGATGCCAAGTTGTTTTAGCCAAAAATTTGCAAAAGGGGGAGTTTGTAGATGTTTGATTGGCTGCATTTTGTGTTAAAACACTAACTGTACTCTGATGTCTTGACTGATGTCATGACATGCTTGAGTAGCATGCTGAAGGATTACCTAATACAGGATTTACTGAATGTCAAACTGGATGGTATGACATTCATCCCTGACAGCAGATACTGAATTATAGACTAATCAGTTTTTTTGTTATAGCTCAGTATTTAGTTCAGGTTGATTTTTTGTTCTGTTATGACAGTCATTCATAACAGCAGTCTCTGAATGTCAAACTGAATGTTATGACATTCATTCCTGACAGGCCAGTTAGTTTTTCTGTTATTTATCACAGGCTGATTTTCAGGAAACTAACAGCAGGCAGATTTTCTGTTCTGTTATGACAGACATTCAATACAAGATTTACTGAATGTCAAATTAAATGTTATGACATTCATTCCTGACAGCAGATATTGAACTATAGAATAATTGGTTTTTCTGTTATAGCTCAGTATTGAGTTCAGTCTATTTTTCAAGAGAGTAGCAGACCTGGCACATAGCCTACTGTTTGAATGTCAAACTGGATGTGATGACATTCATCATTGACAGCATATACTGAATAATAGGCAGTCTGGTTTTTCTGCTACAGTCCAGTATTTATTTCAGTCTGGTTATCAAGTGAATAACAGACCTGGCATATGGCCTATTGTCTAAATGTCAAACTGGATGTTATGACCTTTATTTCTGTCAACTGATACTGGAGTATAGACTGGTTGGTCTTTTACAGTACAACATTTATTACAGTCTTTTTTCAGGAGAATAACAGACCTAGCATATGTTGTGGATGTCAAACTGAATGTTGTGACATTCATTCCTGGCAGCATATGCTAAAGTGTAGGATGGTTAGTTTTTCTGTTTCAGTATTTTTCTCAGGCTATTTTTTAGGAATCCAACAACTGAGCTAAAATCCAGGAAACTAACAACTGAGCTACAATTAATGAACCTAACAAATAGCCTATTTGTTAGCACCCTAATATGTGAAAATTAGGTTAACTTGCTTAACCTTAATTTTAGGAAATACAAGTACAAGGCCCAAGTGCTGCAATATAAAAGGATGGCAATCCTGATATCAGAACTTAGGGATTTTTAGCGTGAAGCATTCATTGTACCATCATACTTCACTGTTGTATTTTTATGTGTGTCTTGTATTAGGTTTAACTTGTGAGCCAAGCAATTATCACCTAGATGATTGCATTGGACTAGGGTGTTCATTGAGTTGTAAGTGTTGTGTCACTCTAAGCTTTTAAGCGTGAGTGCTGTGTATCTTGATTAAAGCTGTTAAGCACAATCAAGAGTTGTTTGAAGTATTACTTCACCATTGTCTTTAAACTTAATTAAAGGTTGTAATCACTGAGGTGATTGAGGGGGAGTGAGTAGAAACTCTGGTCTTAGTTTAAGATTGAAATTGCATTGGGTAGGTATTAAGTGATAGGATTAAATAGGTGGTTTAAGGCCTGAATTAATACTGCTAATAGTGGATTTCCTCCCTGGCTTGGTAGCCCCCAGACGTAGGTGTGTGTGACACCAAACTGGGTAAACAATTCCTTGTGTTATTTATTGCACTTACATTTACCTGCTGTTCACATTCTTGTCTGCGCAGAATCGGATGTCATAACATCCTGTGTGACATCGATAGTCTGTTAACTAGAATTTCACTAATAAACAACAAAAACCCTAAAAAATGTTTGTGTGGACTGTTGGATTTGATCCAAGCTTTGGACTTAGAATTAGGCAACATTCCCTATGCAAAAGGACTTGGCCAATGCCAACATTTCTGAAACCAAGTCATTGAGAATTGAGCTTTCATCTGATGCAAATATTGGGATCCACATGAATACATCTACTATATGGTCTTGATGCAAATGTTACTTTGAACCTGTGTCTAATGCCTTATTTTGAGCCAATCACGGAGTATGTCATCTGATACATGGGAAGATTAAGAAGAAGATTATGAAGTTGCTAGCTTGGATATGGCTATCTTTATTTGATGCCTTGCTGTTCATCTTGCTACTTGTTTATTGATATTGCTTGATTCTAAATTCCAAAGGAAACGTGGGTTTCTATATGACATTCTTGTCTATTGGATTGCATCCCATTGGTCAGATCTTTTCAACTCTTAACTTTTAAATTTCTGCTTAAGATTAGTCTCTTCATCTCCAACCATTTCTTAAATTTCAAATCTCTCCCCCTTTTCAAAAATTTCTTTTCTTGTGATTTCTAAACTTAGACTTTATTGCAAATTAGAAACTTTGTCCTTATACCATTACATTTTTAAACTCTTTTCTTAAATCAAACTTGTAAATGAATCTAACCATATTGACTTAAAACTTCAAAAGACAAAAAGAACTAACACTCATTAAAACTCTTTTAGGCCCCTTTGTGCCTCTTTTAAATTTAAATTTTTTTGATTAAAAGCAATCCACTCACTTTGGAATTGTTACCACGAACTATGAGGTTTTGATCCCTCATTTTTATGTTGGTCCGTAGGCACAAGTCCGAAGGTCTTATCAAACACAAAAATATAATTAATGATTTCTTTTCTCATCCACACACTCTATTTATTGAAAACATCATTTCATACCAAAACACATACACACATAAAAAAGGGCTCCCTTGGAGTACCTAGGACACTTTGGGTGCTAATACCTTCCCTCTGTGTAACCAACCCCCTTACCTGTAATCTCTGGCATTTTATTAGTTTTGATTTGAAAACTTATTATCTTTGGGTTTTGTTTGTACTTTTCCCTTTTCCTTTGGAAACAATAAAAGCGTGGTGGCGACTCTGGTTTTATTGACGTTAAGTTTATTCATAGCTTAATGGTCATAAATTTACTACTATAGAAATTAAGGGGCGACTCTGCTGGGGAGTAGTCCTCAGTGGGTTTAGCCTACTTTTTTATGTGTATATAATTGTATATATGATGTTTGTATATTTGTTTGTGAAATTCTGGTATCAGATATGAGATGTCGAAGGTAATGTCACAACAGTAATATCTGAACAATACAAACAGGATAAAAGATAAAGAACTGTAATGCACGAGACACAAGCAATTGTTAACCCAGTTCGGTGCAAACTCACCTACATGTGGGGGCTACCAAGCCAGGAAGGAAATCCACTAAAATAGAATCAGTTCAAAGACTCTCAGTAAACAACACAAGTTACAGTCTTTTTCACCTAATCTCTACCCGTGTGACTTCTACCTAAGAACTCTTAGATATGAGATCCCACTCACTCCCCCTCAATCACACTAGTGATATTAAACAAGAATTACAATGAAAAGAAGACACTCTTCAAAGACACACACTTGATCTTACTTAGCAGCTTCAATCAAGTAGACACACACTCATGCTTAAAAGCTTAGGGTGACAAATTACAACTCAAAAATCAGACCAATTCAATCATCTATGGATGAATTGAATGGCTTACAAGTCACACGACCACACAACACTTAAACCCTTATTTTCTCTCAATATTTCGTTCGTTATTTCTTGTGTATCAAATCAAGTTTTCCATGTCCTTTTTATAGAAGCATTTGGCTGGGCTTGGACATCATAAAACCCTAAAACTATTTTCCATTCATATCTTCTCATGACAGTTGATCAGATCTCTTTGGAAAATAAGTTAATCACATTGTAATTACTGATTGATAGCGTGTTCAATTAACTCATCAATCATACACAGATTGCCATTAAAAATGCAATCACATAATACATAACATTTAGACTGAATGTTCTGTATACAGATGTCATGACATCGGGTATGACATCCTGGAAAAATCCTGCATAATTATATTTTAAACATCCAGCAGGTACAAGATATCTTATGTTAAGACATCACATGTGACAACTTGTGAACACTCTTGGTTTTACCAAAATTGCTGCCAACACCTAGAACCAACAAACTCCCCCTTTGGCAAATTTTGGCTAAAACATATATCAGTCCATTTGTTCACAAGTAAAAAACACATCAGTAGTTAAACAACATAACAACAGTTAAGCAGCAGCAGAAGCAAACACAATTACTAGCTATAATAGCAACTAGTAATACACATTACTAAACACATGGGTACTTCTTCTCCCCCTAAGTCTGTTCAACACAGACATCTCCTTCAACAACAACAGCACCTGTAACATTCAGAGTCACCCTCTAACATCTCCTTCAACATCACCTGTGCAACACAAAACATTATTCTATTCAGACATCTCCTTCAATATCGCAAAATATCATTCTATTCAACATCATCAACCGTCATCTGTTTAGCCTAGCTAGCTACATCAGCACATAATAACTGCAACTCTCCATATCTCCACACGTTAACTGCAGCTCTCCACATAATAACTTCTCCCCTTTTTTAGTCAGAATAGACCAAAGTGACCAATTAGACAAAATAAATGTCAATCAATCCAACAGAGAATGTCACAAAGGATGTTATAACATATAAAATGTTAAAACACAATGTCAACAGATACAAAACCATAATTATACACAGCTGTATTAGCTGAGATAATCAGAAATCCAGGGAACTCATAAAGAGCCCAAATATTACATCATGGCATCAAAAAGGACTGCCAAAAATTACAAACATCAAACAGAAAAACATCAAATCATCCAGGCATCCAAAACAGCATCCAGAACACACATCATTAACAGGGGGACCATCACCACAACTTAGTCTGAGGAGTTAGCATCTTCTTCACCTTCAGATCCAGAATTGCCACTAGATTGATCTTGAGAATTAGACTTCTCACTTGAGGTGTGGGCATTTGTCTCCTTGGCTTCACCAACCTTATCCATCTCTTCTTGCTCCAAGCTACTAATGAGAACCTCTAAAGCCTCTTTCCTAGCCTTAGCTACCCTAATCCCAATTTCCAACTCCTTACAGGTTTCTTTCAATTGAGCAATCAAGCCACCTTGAGAGGCTGGATTCTTCATTGCAGATGTCATGACAATATCATTGACATGACTGCCTTCAAATAACTTGTAATGGATTGACAATAGAGGCTTCCTTCTACTGGGGATATCACTTGTGTTTAAAATACCAGGTTGCTGGCTTAAAATTATTCCACAAATGATAGAGGGAAAGGCAATTGGCAGCTTTACTGCATTAGTGGAAGCATGTCTAACAATTTGTTCAAACATGAACCTTCCATAATCAAAGTTGAGCTTGGTTCCAATAGCATAGATTATCCTTCCAAGAACATTAGAGATTATTGAGATATGGTTTGTTGGCACCCAGTTGGTTGAACCTATCTTATGCAAGATAGCATATTTTACAGTTAATTTGCCAGCAGATAGATGCTTTATGCTTGGCCATTCCTTGACTTGACCAACAATGATTTTCCTACAGACTTCATTATCTGTGGCCTCTAATTCAACAGCTCCTTCTATTCCTCTTCCTAGGAACTTATTGATTACAGTTGGGGAGAAACTTACACACCTTCCTCTCACAAACACTTTACAAAACTCCTTGTTGTTCTTGTCAGCAATATCCTCCGGGATGTTCACCACAAACTCCTTCACCAGACCTTCAAAACATTGGGGTAATACACTAATTATTTTCAATAAATCTGCATACTTGATCAACTCCATAACCTTCTTCACTTCCACAACATCTTTCCCTAGTTCCCTCTCCACAGTGACTCTCCTCTATATAACAAATTTCCACTTGGCTGCACCATCTTCCAGATGGAAGGAAATGTTGTCCAAATGCACAGCTGCAACCTTAGCTAGAGATTTTCTAACAGCTTGCTTTTTAGCAGGAGAGATGTCTGGGACATCGTCTTCGACATCATCTTTAGAATCAGAACTTTCTCTGACCTTTCTCTTCTTGACTTCCACTTTACTCCATGATTTTGAAGGACCTACAACAACATCCTTCTTACTAGTTCTGGCTGTCAACATCTCAACCACAAACTTGCCTTTCCTGGTCTTCATTTTCTTTGCAACAATTGGTTTCAAGTGATGAACCAAGGTGTCATCTTCCTCATCTGAGCTTTCTTCCTCCAAATCAATAACCTTCTCAGCAGTTTCATGTTTCTTAGACTGAGAAGCATTTACAGGTTTCTTACTAGGTAAGGTTTTACCTAGAGAACATAGTCCCTCAGCAGCAATGTCTTTCTCTGACCTAGATGAATCATCATCTTTCTCATTTTGAGGTTCCACCTCAGGTGAGGGGCCCCTTCTAGATAGAGGAGTCGAAACTCCCTTGACTGAGTGTCCTTCGTTTAGGATCCTTGTGACCAAATTCCTAATGACACGATCTGTATAATGCATGTCATCCTTAGGTGGAGGGTTATCAGAGTTGTTACCTTGATTGTTTCCTGCCATGGAAGATGGACCAGGGGCGTCGCCTAGGGTTACAGAAAGAGGAATAACTTCCAAAACGTCTTCATCCAACAACTCCATGGAGGGAGTTCTTGCTTTGTGAGTGGGTTTTGAACCAGAAGATGATGGATGTTGTGACATTTTGAGAAAATTTTTGTTGCCCTAGCAGAGATGATCTGAGCAGTTTGATGAAGATGAAAGTGGTTGTGTTGAGGTAGCATGTGAAAATGGTATAGATGCTAGTTCCAATAATAGGTAATGATTTACCATAAATGTGGCACTTTCTTTTAAGTGGACAGACAATATTTTTATTCCCTTTTCCACTCCAAATTAATTGCTATAAATTCTCATGAATACAAATCCCCAATTTCCCTCTTAAACATTCAAACTGATTAGCATCCAAAGCCTTTGTAAATATGTCAGCTAATTGCATTTCAGTAGTAACATGCTCCAGTGCTATGATTTTCTCTTCCACAAGTTCTCTAATGAAGTGATGACGAATATCAATGTGCTTTGTTCTGCTGTGCTGAATAGGATTTGTGGAAATATTTATAGCACTCAGGTTGTCACAGTATAATGTCATGACATCTTGTGTGACATTGTATTCAGTCAACATTTGTTTCATCTAAACCAGTTGAGAACAACTACTCCCAACTGCTATGTATTCAGCTTCAGCAGTGGATAGGGACACCCAATTTTGTTTCTTTCTAAACCATGATATCAAATTGTTCCCCAAGAAGAAACATCCTCCTGATGTGCTTTTCCTATCATCAACACTTCCAGCCCAGTCAGCATCACAGTAACCAGTCAGCATAGATCCAGATCCATGAGTATATAACATCCCATAGTCACTGGTGCCATTGACATTTTTCAGTATTCTCTTCACTTGGTTTATGTAACTGACTTTTGGTTCAGCTTGATATCTAGCACAAACACCTACAACAAATGCAATGTCAGGTCTGCTTGTTGTGAGATATAGCAGACTTCCTATCATACTTCTGTATAGACTTTGATCTATACTAACACCATTCTCATCTTTGGAGACTTTCAAATGGGTAGGAGCGGGTGTCCTTTTATGACTTGCATTCTCCATGCCAAACTTCTTAACATTGTTCTTGGTGTATTTGCTTTGAGATAGAAAGATAGGATCTTCCATCTGCTTGACTTGTAGCCCAAGGAAATAGGTCAGCTCTCCAACAAGGCTCATCTCAAACTCAGACTGCATTTGTCTAACAAAATGTTCGACCATCTAATCTGACATCCCACCATATATTTGTGCCACCATGAGTTTTCCTCCTTTATTCTTCACAAATAGGGTCTTGTCAAAACCTTCTTTCCTGTATCCATTGTTAGTGAGGAACACTGTGAGTCTCTCATACCAAGCCCTAGGAGTTTGCTTCAAACCATAGAGGGCTTTCTTCAATCTGTACACATGCTTTGGAAGATTTGGATCTATGAATCCTTTAGGTTGTTCAACATATACTTCAGGTAGACATTCAAGAAGGTACTTTTTACATCCATTTGGAACAGTTTGAACTTCAGAATACATGTCACTCCAAGCAATAGTCTAATGGACTCAATGCAAGCTACATGAGCAAATGTTTCATCAAAATCCACTCCTTCAACTTGAGTATATCCTTGTGCTACTAATCTTGCTTTATTTTTAGTAACCACCCCTTTTTTATCAGATTTATTCTTATACACCCATTTTGTACCTATGACATTTATTCCTTCAGGTCTAGGAACCAGTTCCCATACTTCATTCCTCTTGAATTTACCTAACTCCTTCTGCATGGCATTGATCCAGAACTCATCAGTCAAGGCTTCCTTGACATTCCTAGGCTCAATCTTGGACACAAAGCAGCCATGTGAGATCACTTCCCTTGATCTAGTTGTGACCCCTTTATTTGGATCTCCTATAATGATATCTTTGGGATGATCCTTCTGAACTCTGATGGAGGGTCCCTTGTTGATTTTGTCATCTTTAGGTTCAGCTTGAGGAGGTTCACTCTCCTTCTTTTTGTCTGAGAAATCAGCTGGGGGATCATTCACAGATGTCTCAACATCGTCTGTGACATCAGTCTGTTGGTCATCAACCACAACATTAATAGATTCCATCACACCATTTTACTGGGGAGTAATGGGAGATGAGAACTCATGATGAATTCCTTCTGAAGAATAGAATTCAGCAAACTTGTTGTTCTCAAATTCCTTCCCATGACCGCTTCAAATTTTGATAACTGGACTTTCCTTTTCTCTTTGAAGTTTTAGACAAAGCTCTTTGAAGACTTCAAACACATCAGATTTTTCTCTTATAAAATTGATCCAGGTGTATCTGGAGAAGTCATCCACCACTACATAAGCATACTTCTTCCTACCAAGGCTTTCCACCTGCATGGGTCTCATCAAATCCATATGGAGCAGTTCCAGAACTTTAGAAGTGGTGACATGTCTGAGCTTCTGGTGTGACATCCTTGTCTGTTTTCCAATCTGACATTCCCCACATACTTTTCCTTCATCAATCTTCAAGTTGGGAATTCCTATAACAACTTCAATAGATATAATCCTCTTCATACCTTTAAGATGCAGATGGCCCAATCTTTGATGCCACATCTTCACTTCTTCTTCTTTGGCTAAAGTACACATTGAAGAATAACCAGTTTCTTGAGAACTCCACATGTAACAGTTGTCTTTAGACCTGACTCCTTTCATGATCACTTCATTTTCTTTGTTAGTATTCAGACATTCAGTTTTGGAGAAGTTTACATTTAAACCTTGGTCACACAATTGACTGATGCTTATTAGATTTACAGTCAATCTCTTAGCAAGAAGGACATTGTCAAGGTCAGGAACTCCAGGGCAATCAAGCTTACCAATCCCCTTGATTTCAACCTTTGCTCCATCACCAAAGGTTACATAGCTTGTGGTATGAGGATGAAGGCCAGTTAGAAGGTTTTTGTTTCCAGTCATGTGTCTGGAGCACCCACTGTCAAAATACCAATCTTCTTTGGTTGAAACTCTGAAGGAAGTGTGAGCTATTAGACTTGTAACATTAGTCTTAGGAACCCATTGCTTTTTGTTGACAGGCCTGTGATGTTTGGGTCTAGGTTGATGATGAGCATGACTAGGATAACCATACAGCTTATAGTAGAAGGGTTTTATGTGGCCAAATTTTCCACAGTAATGACATCTCCATCTTTGGTGTTTCCCTTTCTACTGTCTTCCTTTACGATGTTGTGACATATGATGTGACATCTCAGGTTTGCTATTAATATGGCTGCACTTAGGTTTGGATTTAGGTTTGCCACCAGTGTAACTGCATTCAGGCTTAGATTCATTGAACTCAATGCTAGATTTGTCTCCTGTTATTTGTCCAGTTTGGAGAATTTTGTCTAAGGTGTCAGATCCATTGTTTAGCATTCTTACATACTTGGTCATCTCATCCAATTTAGAATTCAAAAATACAGCTTCAGTCTTCAACTTGGAGATGGTTTCCACATGTTCTGCCTTCTCATTCTCCAGTTGTGCTATCACTTTCTTCTGGCTTTCAACTTGTTGACACACTTCTGCACTTCTGTGACACAACTTTTTGTAGGTAGTGGCCAACTCTTCAAAGGTTACTTCATCATCACTTGAGTCTTCATCAGAATCCCATCTTCCAGTAAAAGCAATCACAAGATTTGCAGACTCTTCTGTTTCACTTTCATCAGACCAAGTGGCAGCAAGACTCCTCTTCTGTTTCTTGAGGTAGGTTCCACATTTAGTTCTAATGTGTCCATACCCATCACATTCATGGCACTGAACTCCTTTTCCTTCTATGGGCTTTTCATCTGACCTTGTTCTTCTTCCAACATTCTTGGATTTACTGATGTCAGATGAGATGTTCTTGACATTAGCCTTAGATCTTACATCCATCTTTTTCAGAAGTATGTTGAACTGTCTTCCTAGCATTGCTAAATCATTAGCCGGATCTTCATCAATATCTTGACCACTTTCCTCCTCTTTTCCCTCAGTGTTTGACATGTAGGCTATGCTTTTGACTTTCTTTTCAGATCCATCACACATTCCCATCTCAAATGTTTGAAGGGATGCAATTAGCTCATCAACTCTCATTTTGGAAATGTCTTGAGACTCTTCTATGGCTGTCACTTTCATGGCAAATCTCTTAGGGAGTGACTTGAGTATTTTCCTCACTAATTTTTCATCTGACATCTTCTCACCCAGGGCTCCTGAAGCATTGGAAATTTCAAGGATATTCATATGAAATTCATGAATATTTTCATCTTCTTTCATCCTTAAACTTTCAAACTTGGTAGTGAGCAGCTGCAGTCTAGACATCTTCACTCTAGAGGTGCCTTCATGAGTGGTTTTGAGAACGTCCCAAGCATCTTTAGCCACCTCACAGTTGTTTACCAATCTGAAGATATTCTTATCTACTCCATTAAATATAGCATTCAATGCTTTAGAGTTCCCAAGGGCTAAATCATCCTCCTCCTTGGACCATTGTTCTTCAGCCTTCTTATTAGTAGTAGCTTCTCCATCCTTAGTGATAACTGGATGTTCCCGACCTGTTAACACAACCTTCCAAGCCTTATTATCCAGAGATTTTAGGAAGGCTACCATTCGAGGTTTCTAGTAGTCATAGTTGGATCCATCCAGGATAGGTGGTCTGTGAACAAATCCTCCATCTCTCTCCATAGTACAAGAAAGTAACTTCCCTAGATATCACCCTGAACCAAAGCAGGATGTCTGCTCTGATACCAATTGAAATTCTGGTATCAGATATGAGATGTCGAAGGTAATGTCACGACACTAATATCTGAACAATACAAACAGGATAAAAGATAAAGAATTGTAATGCACGAGACATAAGCAATTGTTAACCCAGTTCGGTGCAAACTCACCTACATCTGGGGGCTACCAAGCCAGGAAGGAAATCCACTAAAATAGAATCAGTTCAAAGACTCTCAGTAAACAACACAAGTTACAGTCTTTTTCACCTAATCTCTACCCATGTGACTTCTACCTAAGAACTCTTAGATATGAGATCCCACTCACTCCCCCTCAATCACACCAGTGATATTAAACAAGAATTACAATGAAAAGAAGACACTCTTCAAAGACACACACTTAATCTTACTTAGCAGCTTCAATCAAGTAAACACACACTCATGCTTAAAAGCTTAGAGTGACAAATTACAACTCAAAAATCAGACCAATTCAATCATCCATGGATGAATCGAATGGCTTACAAGTCACACGACCACACAAGACTTAAACCCTTATTCTCTCTCAATATTTCGTTCGTTATTTCTTGTGTATCAAATCAGGTTTTCCATGTACTTTTTATAGAAGCATTTGGCTGGGCTTGGACATCCTAAAACCCTAAAACTATTTTCCATTCATATCTTCTCATGACAGTTGATCAGATATCTTTGGAAAATAAGTTAATCACGTTGTAATTACTGATTGATAGCGTGTTCAATTAACTCATCAATCATACACAAATTGCCATTAAAATGCAATCACATAATACATAACATTCAGACTGAATGTTCTGTATACAGATGTCATGACATCGGGTCTGACATCCTGGAAAAATCCTGCATAATTATATTTTAAACATCCAGCAGGTACAAGATATCTTATGTTAAGACATCACATGTGACAACTTGTGAACACTCTTGGTTTTACCAAAATTGCTGCCAACACCTAGAACCAACAATTTGTGTGATATAATCTGCTTGTTCTGCTTGGTGATCTCTGAGTGGTGAGATAAGTTCTAACCCGAACTTGAGTACAATTAAGATAGGAAGATGGTATAGTCATGTTCGACTTGTGTGGAGTAGTCCTTAACAAGTTGGCTTGAAGGACTCTTGAGTGTGTTGGTTTAGTTTTATGATCCTCTCTGCCATTGCTTCATTTTTCCCGATTTTCAGCTCGTGCCTACGTTAGAAGAGTATGCCCATCTCTTGGGAATACCTGTTTCTGACAAGGTGCCTTTTAATGGATTGGAGGAGATTCCCAGGTCTCATATTATAGCTGAAGCTCTTCATCTGAAGAAGTCTGAGATTGAGGCTCATTGGATGAAGAAAGGAGGAATGTTTGGGTTGACTTCTGAGTTTCTCATTGGGAAAGCTACTGCATTTTCTCAAGCCGGCAGTGTTGATGCTTTTGAAGCCATCTTTGTGTTGCTCATCTATAGTTTGGCTTTGTTCCCTAACATTGACGGTTTTGTTGATGTTAACACCATTAGAATCTTCTTGATTGAGAACCCTATGCCTACTCTGTTGGGTGATATGTACTTCTCTTTGCAGTTGAGGAATTCTAAAGGTGGTGGGACTATTGTGTGATGTTTCCCTCTTCTATACAAGTGGTTTATTTCGCACTTGCCTCAGACGCATGCTTTTGTGGAGAACAAACAAATTACTACGGTGGTCTCAGAGACTTATGTCTGTCACTAATGATGATATTGTTTGGTATGATTCTTCATTGAGTAGCTTGGATATTATTGATAGTTGTGGTGAATTCTCTAATGTGCCTCTCATTGGTACACAAGGAGGAATTAACTACAACCCTGTTTTGGCTCGTCGTCAACTTGGGCTCCCCTTTAGAGACAAATCTAATAACACTCAGTTAGAAGGTCTTTTCTATCAAGAGGGTAAAGATCCCCAACATTTGAAGCAGAAGATGATACATGCTTGGCATAATGTGCATAGGAAAGGAAGACCCGAGCTTTGTTCGTGCAACTGTGTAGCTTTGGAGGCTTACACTACTTGGGTGAAGAAGAGAGATTTGGAGTTGAGGATGCCTTATGCTTGTGAAAGACCTATGTCTATGGTTGTGGTTGAGCCATTAACTCTCCCTAACCAAGATGTAGAGGAGTTGGAAGATACAATCACCAGGATGAAGCAAGAGAAGGACATGTGGGAAGAGCGGTTCCATGCTTTGAGCCGAAAGCATGAGGAGTTGCAGCTTGAGTCTAAAGACAAAGATGTGCTTATTGAACTTCTTAAAGACCGAGAAGTGAAGAGACAGAGAGAACCAGAGGGTCCATCTTCCTCTAGTATGCCTCAGTCTTCCGGTGTTTGGAAGAAGATTGTTGACCAGCTTGTCCTTGAGAAGGCTCAGATGAAGACTTCTTTTGAGTCTGAGATTCGACGCATCCGAAGGAAGTACACGTCTGCAACCAGATCATCTGACACTGTTGTTAGGGGATCCTTAGGATGATTAGTTTCCTTGTCTCTTGTATTTGTATTTTGGTTTCTGAAATTGTACTCAGTGTAATCCTTCCAAAATTTATATGAATAAAAGAGATTTTTATGGTCAATCAAACTGTTATTATTGTTATTATATATTTACAAATAAAATAGTAGGTTCCTTAAAGGTAAAAACAATCAAAAAAACATTGCATTTCATGCATCATGTGCATAAACAGGTTTTCTTCCGCCAGATGTCTTATCGGTTATTCTTTTGTGCTTCAGCCAAGCTGACTCACAGATACAACACTCGCGCCAATCAACCGAGAATCATGGAACATTTGGAGCAAGAGAACCAAGAGTTGAAAGATAAGATTGCTCTTCTAACTGTTATGATGGAGTCTATTGTAGCTGCTCATAATCAGTCTTCTCCAACTCCTGTAACTCCTCTTCCTCAGAGGATTGTCATCTCAGAGGTTGCTACCTCAACTGTGCCTGTTGCTACTACTCAATCTGGTACATCTATGCCTGTTGGATTCCCATGGGGGATGCCACCAAATTTTATGCCTGAGGGGTTTGCACCCACATTTGCTTCTATGCCGGCATCTAGCCCGGTCATGCCCGTTCCGCCTCCAGTTGTTCACACTCTGCCTCGTGTTGAGGACACCATCTATCATTCTAAGCCGTCTGAGGGCCCCGATGTTTATGAGAAGATGGACGAGATGAAGGATCAGTTCCTTGAGTTGCGAAAGGAATTGAAGACATTGAGAGTGTAGCGGGGTATTCGTTACCATTAGAGATATTGACTAAATCCAAGGTAAATCATACAAGTCGAGTCGCCACCGCACTTCTATTTATCCAAAGGAATGGTTAGAAAGCGAACAAAAACCTAAAAGTTTTAACAAAAACTAGTAAAAGAGAGTCAGAGATCTGGGTAAGGGGGTTGGTTATGCAATGGGAAGGTGTTAGGCACCCAAAACATCCTAGGTACTCCTAGGGAGCCCTTTTCATACTTGTGGTGAGGTTGTTGTTTTGTGAAAATTTGTTTGTGCAAACATGATTGAAGAGATGAGAAGAGAATATACAAGTTATTTACATTTTTGTGTTTGGATGGATGAACCCATTGCCTACGTACCATCTTAAAAAAGATTAGGATCAAAACCTCGTAGTTCGGGGTAAAAATCTCAAAATGAGTTGGTGAATTGATTGATCCAAAAGCCTTAAGGTCTTTTGTTATCAAAGGGAGAAAACTCAACCTAAAACCACAAATCCACCATGTGAGGATAGCTTCAACATGCTAGTGAGGGGTTAACCCTATAATAAGCATGGAAGACTCATTGTCCATCACTAAGGATATAGGTGAGTATTACATCTACCATAAAGATAACTGAAACCTAATAGCTAAAGGTTATGGAAAAGTTTTGATTAGAAAGTGGCCATTGAAACCACAAAAGACATTTGAATGGGTTATATTTACCAATTAGAAGTATATACAAAATGGTCAAAGTTGACTTAAAGATTCAATTCAAAATAAGTATTATGAAAAGAAAGTTTGAAAATCAAAAGCATAAGGCTTAGGTTTCTAAGGTTGAAAACAAGTGTTAGATGTTTGTACAAAAGTTTTGGCTTGGGTTAGAGTGGAGAGAAGAAGAAGAAGGGCTAAAGTTCTAAGCATGCAAGAAGTAAGGAATAAGAAACAAAACCATAATGGAGTTCCTCTCTTGAGATCATATTGATGATCCAAGTAGCTCCCATCCTTTGGAATAAGCAATCACATAAACATAAACCCAAGCAATCATCAATCAAATGAACTCTTGGAAGGCTCTTCAAGGCATCTTGTAATTCTTTCTCTTAGAAGCTCATGGTAATGGTTCCTCAATTAAACTCAAGTTGGAACTCCTAGCACAAGAAAACACACATCAAAAGGTTCTATAATACAATCAAAGAATGGACAAGAGGGAGTTTAGAATATGGTCCTTTCAATGTTCATCTTCAAGCTTAAGCATTCTAAAGGCCCAATGCCTAGTTGCTCTCTGACTTTTTATAGCACTCTAAAGGCCCAATGCCTAGTTGCTCTTTGACTCCAAATTTGCATAGGGAGTGTCCTAGAAACTAAGTCCATTTTGTCCAATTCTTTGTATTTGGTTCACAACAAACAGACAAACACAAGCACAAAAGATATATACGCAATTATGTGCTCAAATGAGCAAAAGACAAATGGCATTAACATAAACATGTGCTCAAGTGAGCAAAGAGAAAAGCAAATGGATAATATTTGCAAGAATAGTAAATTGCATAAAAGTAAAGAGCAAAAAGTAAATGTTAATGGTTAATGGTTAGTGTAGCGGTGTATTCGTCGCTATATGATTTATTGATTAAACCATAAGCAAAGCATACAATGAATTCGAGTCGCCACCGCACTTTTATTTATCCAAAGGACTGGCTAAAAAGCGAACAAAAGCCTAAGAATTTTTACACATAGAAAACTAATGAAAAGATCAGAGAGTCTGGGTAAGGGGTAAATTACGCAATGGGAAGGTGTTAGGCACCCACTACGTCCTAGGTACTCCTAGGGAGCCCTTTTCACACTTGTTGTACTGAATTGTTATTTGTTATGACATAAGTATTGTGCAAACATGATTGGGATGATGAGAAAAGAATATACAATTTTTTATTGGGTTTGAACGGATGAACCCGTTGCCTACGTACCTTCCATCAAAGGTAAGGATCAAAACGCCGTAGTTCGGCTAAAAGATTTCCAAAAGTTAGTGAGTTCAATTTTAAACAATGGCACTGAGGCTTTTCATTATCAATGGGAGAAAACTCGACCAAGACCAACATCCACCATACGAGGATAGCTTCGACGTACTAGAGGGGTTAACCCTGTTTTCAGTACGGAAGTCTTATAGTCGACTCACTAAGGATAGGGTGAGGTTTACATCAACCACAATGATAATTGAAACCTATGGCTAATGTGTGAAAAGATTAACAATGGACAAAGCCAAAACAATTGAATGGGTGAAGTTAATTGATTGTGATTATGAAAGTAGAGTCAAAGTATGATTAAGATTGATTTAAAAGAAGTGTTATGAAATGGGGTTTGAAAAAAAAGTCAAGGACTTGGGGTCCAGGTTTTTGATTTGAAAAAAAACATGAAGATGTTTGCACAATATCTATCTCAAGTTTGAAAATAAGGTGTGAAAAGGTTTAGGACATAATGGGGATGCATGGATGAGGATGGATTGCAAAACTTCTTAGAAGGTTCACCTCTTGAAATCATATAGAAGATGATTCAAGTGTGTCCTTTGGAATGGACAACGAGCAATAATAATATAAGCAAGCAAATGATACCGGATGCCACTCAATGGTCTTACTCCAATCTCACAAACAAAAGCGGATACCGGATACCAATAGATGGATTTACACCAATCTCCTAAAACAGAAATGGATATCAGAGGCCACTCAATGGACTTATACTAATCTCCTAAAACAAGATGAAACTTGGATACCGGATGCCAATCTGTCTGGGCTTATACCAATATCCAACATATGATCATAGGAAAGCAAATGCCAACTTGCAGGGACTTACAGTTGCATCCTCACATAAATCAAACAAATGCATCAAGCAAAGAGATGATGAGTGGCCAATGAGATGGTCTTATACTCACTTCCATATCATAGAAGCAATGGCCAATGGATGGTCTTACAATTGTCCTCAATGGGCAAACAACAAAGATAAGTCACAGAGACAAATGAAATGATCATGCACTGATGAGCAATTAATGATGATAAATGCATAGAGCATGCAAGCAAACATGTGCATATGAAGATAAGCAATCAATCAATGAAGTCATTCAGCACACACTATAACCAAGCAATCAGGCTCACACAAAAAGGTTAGGCATTGAAGCCAACTGGAATGGGGTTAATGGTGCTCTTAACCTTGCCATTGAGGGGCTAAGGTGAAGCAGATGAAAGGATATGAGGGGTGTGTCTCATTACTCTTATCCCTGGTCAGGGAGAGCATTTGAATATCAGAAGGTGTGGGAATTCAGAAAGTAGGAACTCTCTCCACAGATTATTGACTCGATAGATCTTGGGTTTGAATCTCAATGCTACAACCATGTAATGGGAGCAAGGAGAAGACTCACAGAATAGTAGGAGATAGGTTGCTTATCTCTTGGGTTCTACCAATTGCCTTATTTGAAGGACTTTTCCTGCTTGGGACAAATGTAAACACACACAGGCATTGCCTCTTAAGGAGGACTTCAGACAGTTGCCTGACCAAATAACAGGCCAGGTCTTCCAGACTACATGAAGAAAAGGGATTATACCTCAATGCAAATTGCTATTAAAGCAAAGCAAAGCAAGTTCTTAAAGAACTAAGCAACTAAAGGTACCTGAAACAGTCAAACAGAATCAGTACACAACTCAAAGTCAAAGCAAAAGGAGATAGAAATCAACAGTCAACATAATCAGTCAAATGTGCAATGCACAAGACTCAAAGCATATGAGCCAAGCAACCTACAAAAACAAACAAGTTAGTCATGATAAACAATCAAGCTCAATCAATTTGTAATGATCTCTTTGGGTGTTTGTTGCTTAACCTGAAAGCATGAACTCAAACATGAGCAACAAGACCACTAGGACAAGCCTAGGGTCAAAAAGAGATGAGAAAGTCAAAGCAGCAAGTGATAGTCAACCAAAATCAAGTACAAACAATCAAGAAACAAACTCAATTGGTTCCATGTTCATATCATGCATCATCATCATTTCACAAGCAAATTAAGTCAAGGCATGGCATATAGAAGCTCATAGAAGTCAACAGCAAGACTTAACTCAAAACCAATCATAAACAATTCAATAAATCATCAAATAATTCATGATCAAACATAATCCATAACATGATATGCATACCAAATTTCAGCTCATTTGGATCAAGGGAAGTAGGTCAATGAAAATCAGAAATTCAAAGTAAGTTCAAGCATGCTCAAAGAAGTCAACCAAACATGCATCAACTTGAATAAATCATAAATCAGTGACAACATGTGATAAATGGATGGGATCAAAACCATGACAAAGCTTAATATGTCTACTAATCACATGTCAAATTTCAAGTTTATCCAATTAAGTATGAGCATTTCACAAACAATATGAGATGATGTGTCACAAAACGTCAACATATGACCAAACAGGGGAGAAAATCCCAAACAATTAGGAAATGCCATAAATAATTCCACAAAAAAAACACATGTAAACTAGACATCCAAGAGTACATTCATGCAAAAATTAAAGCCAATTTGAGTTCAAGAAGCATGGTAATGAAAATCATGAAGTTGGACATCAATGGTGTGACACAAATTGTCACACCCTAATTCAAAAAATCATAACTCACAAACCAGCAAAGATAAATTCACAAACTCTACACCAAAATCACCATGAATGTGTCTAGTTTGAGCACAAAAAATTTGAGAGGCATTGGATAAAGCATCATCATTTTACAATTGATTTGGCACAGTGTACAAAAAATGGACACATGAACAAAACCCTAGCACCATTTAAAATTCACTCATGAAAAAATTCTGGAAAATACATGATAGAAAACTAGAGATCAAGATGAACATTGTGCAAAAAGTCTCATTAATTTTGGATAAATAATGAGTGCTCTATGATTTTTGTAGGTTTGTGTATCAAAATGAAATAATTATTGAAAAAAAACATGAATTAATGATTTAAATGTGTGACCGGTGGCATTATTGTAATTTTGAAGGTCACTAAGTGAAACTCTACGTTTCACTTAGTGACGTGTTGGGCCGTGATTTGCTTCATGGTAATAAAACAGTAAATTCCATGCAGAAACACGAGTTAGCAACCAAACACGATTTCCAGCGGATCAAAAACAGATTCTGGGTGAGAAATTCTAGGGTTTATGGCAACAGTAATCGTGTTCATCATGGTGAAGAACAAATGTCCCAGTTTTTTGAATCAAGCATATCATTAGAACCATCAAGCAACACACATCACAAGTACAACATCCATTTTCAATGAATCGAGCTAAACAACAAGAAATGTGCAAAAACATATTCATACATCAAGTTTCAAATCAACATAACTTTCAGCATATGCAACCATTTTCATTGATTCAAAGCTCATTGTAATCATGGCAAAGAGGTCTATCATAAGCATAGCATGGTTTAGTGAGTAGAGAGATTCGAAAATTTACCAAAGTTGAAGAACAGTTGTGCTGCAGTTGTTGTTTGGTCGTGAATGGCTGAAATAGTGGTTCTACAAGCTTCCAAGTGATGAATGATTGAAGAAATTTGGCTCAACAATCCTTGAGAAAGCTCCAAACCAACTCTGCCATGGATGAAGGTTGTTAAGACAATCGTGGGTTCCTTGCTTACAGCTGGGATTTGAGGCTTGTAAAAGGTTCCCAGATGATGGTATGTGATGGCACCAACAAACAATGCACGAGGCCTTTGAAGTTTCAGCAGAATTTTCAAAATGAAGAAATGGTGTGATTGAGAGAGCAAGAGAGTTTTCTGTTTGTGTAAGAGTGGATGCTAGGGCTTTTCAGCAGAAAAGTGAGCATATATACTATGATTAACATTGCTTAATGTTTGGTTAGTGAGTGGTAATCCAATTTGCTAATTTTGGGTGTTTTTTGCTAATTGACCAATTTCACTTCAAGTTGCATGTGCATGAGCCAAAAGCTGCGAATTGGGCCTTGTACCACATTCCAAATGAGTTTTCTGAACTATCTCAATTGATAAAAAGTGTTGGAAATGCTTAATTTGGAAAGTCAATTTTTCACCCTACTTGAAATAATTCAAGTCACTTCAAAAAGTGCCATTTTGATTGGTGAGTTTTTGGTAAATTGTGATGACATATTTGGAAAGAGGGCATCAAATGTGACTTGTAGCGAAAAACCCCACCCAATTTGGCCAAATGGTTTGGGAGATATGGCCTTTTGAAGTTCAAAAATTTTTGAGAATGATTTGATCATAACTTGCCAACCATACATGGGAATTGAGTGTTCTTGGACTTTTTGGAAATGGGAGAACAAGATCTTCAACTTTCATGTTGGGAAAAAATTCATTTGAAGCTTGTATCATGATGTAATTTTGAGGAGAAGAAGTTACTATTTTTGGCAAAATCCAATTACAGGTCAACTTTCTATTTTTGGCAACTTCTTGACTGACTTCAAATTCTTCCATGATGATGTTTGACATGTTATATGAGGCTTATATGGACATGAATGAGACCTCTCAGACCAATTCCCACCATCAAATCACTGATTAAATGCACAGTTGACCAAGGGTTGACTTTCTAGGGTTTTGCTTGACTGAACCATCTTCTGATGAATTCCCAACCCTAATCCCTTGAGATCTTGATTCCAAATGATGTCACAACTCATATGAATCCTTGATGAATGATCATGGTGCCCAAATTCTGCAAGAATGGCCACCATCCACTGTTCAATGACTGATTAGACTGATTGACTGTTGATTGCTTCAGCTGCAAGTAACATGGTTAGATGACAATATTTTTGTACTTTTGGTTAGTAAACATATGAAAAGCAATGATACACAAAGGCAATACATGCTTGGTGATCAAGAACCACACTCACAAGGCAACCCACCCACTAAGAGGGAAGCTAGGGCATGCAATGATCCTTGAGGCCATGATATGATATGATATGGGCAATGAGGGATCTTAGGGCAAAAATTGGGGTCTTACAGATGCCCCTATTTAAGGTCTTTCTAGCCGGAGAAGTGAAGTTTAGAAATCTTCATCTTGACGCGGTAGAATGGGCTTAAATAACAGTAATGAGACAAATTTTGGTCCCTAAGAGACCTCATGATGCAAATGTATGTATGCAAAAGACACAAACTCTGTGGGGGATATAGTTCACACAGAAGGAAAGACGATCCATCGGAGTAATACACTCACCAGGAACAGAGACTCTTACAAGATTCTTGTTGGGGATAAACAACTGACACAGCGTGAACAAGACACGACTCTAATTAGGGAATGAAATCTGACTGGAGACCTCACTGGGGAGTGAAGGACTCACACTGGGGAAAATAAAAATTCCAAAGGAAAAACATCCATTGGAGAGACACAAGCTGACTCCCGGGGAGAAGCAAAAGGAAACTTCACTGAGGAAGCACCAAGGAATGAGGTGTTACTGGTATAAGGGTAACAAACTCAGGAAAATCTGACTCCACAAGGGACCGAGGTCATAATAGGGAGCAGAAAGGAAGGGACACCAAGGATACCGGGTTGTAGGTATGTAAAAGGTGACCGACCGAAAACGTGAATTGGTGTGTGTTCCAAAACACTCATCATCCTGAAGAGAGCGAAAGCAAACTTGTTTATAGGATGGATATTTGATTCTGTAAAGAAAACAAATCTTACTCAGTTGGGGAAACAAACAAAGTGTTCGACAAGAGAGTGCATGAGATATATTATCTATAGCCGTCAAAACGTAGATAATGTACTCGCATGGAAAGTTATCCTGAACCGGGTTGTAGGTTGTTTATAGGATAAGATCCGAAAACGTGATTTGGTTTGTGTTCCAAAACACTCATCATCCTGAAGAAAGCTAGAACAGCAGACTTGTTTATAGGATGGATATTCGATTCCACAAGGAATACGAATCTTACTCTGCGGAGAAAACAATCAAGAGATTGACCCAAGAGTGAACGAGATATAATATCCATTGCCGTCAGAACGTGGATAGAATACTCACATGGAAGATTATCCTGAACCGAGTTGTAGGTTGTTTATAGGATAAAATCCGAAAACGTGAATTGGTTTGTGTTCCAAAACACTCATCATCCTGAAGAAAGCTAGAACAGCAAACTTGTTTATAGGATGGACATTTGATTCCACAAGGAATACGAATCTTACTCGACTGGGGGAAGGTCAACAAAGGATTCCAACCAAAGAGCGCAAGAGATATATTATTCATAGCCGTCAAAACGTGAATAACATACTCGAAAGGAAGAGACACCAGAGATACCAAAGTATATAATAAGTGACATCCTATGGATCCCTAGAAACTCGGGATGCTGGAAGACGAGAAGTGCACAACTTCTTGATCTCTCTCTCATAGGCCGCCTCCATGTCTGCTTTCTCCTTTGCAAGTCGATCATACTTCCTCTTCCAGAATTTGGAAGACTGAGGAAGCAGAGAAGTCCAAGCGTCGTTCGGATCGTCGATCACTCGGTGCTCGAGGAATTCAATCATAGCGTCCTTTTCCTTGAGCTGCTGCAGCAATTCTTCTCTTTCACGGATCCAAGCACGTGAAAGGTCTTCTTCTCTCAACTCCTCTACACATTGGGTAGGGAGGGTTGAAGGCCCAGCCACATCCAACGGTGTAGGTCTCGGATGATCATACGGCATCAGGTAAGTGGCAGCCCTCTGTCTGACCCAAGAGGTGTAAGGCTCCAAAGCAATGCAGTTCTTTGGACCCAACTCGTTCCTACTCTTCTTGCGAATACTGCGCCAAGCACGGACAAATCTGGCTTTCAGGCCTTGGGGATCTTTACCCTCCAGAAAGAATACACCTTCTAACAGAATGTTATTAGGTTTATCCTTTAGGGGGAACCCAAGCTGACGACGTGCAAGAATGGGATTGTAGCTGATCCCACCACATGTGCCAAGAAGAGGCACATTAGGGAATTCACCACAATAGTCGATGATCTGGACGGTATCATACACGCGATCATACCAGGTGATATCATCATTGGTGAGAGACATGAGTCTCTGAGACCACCGTAGACATCCCTTGTTCTCCTTGAAAGCAACTGTCTGCGGCAAGTGCGAAATAAACCACTTGTACAGCAGGGGTAAACAGCAGACAATGACTCCTCCACCTTTTGCATTCCTCAGATGCAAAGAGACATAGGCGTTGCCCAACAAAGTCGGAACTGGATTAAGAACTGAGAAGATCCTAATTGCGTTCATGTCCACGAACTTGTCGAAGTTGGGAAATAGCACTAATCCATAGATGAGCAGCACAAACAGAGCCTCAAAGGCATCCTCACTCATGGCCTTCCCATAAAAGGTAGCTTGATCAATGAGGAACTCGGAAGGAAAACCCTGAATTCCGCCTTTGGTAGTCAGATTAGCTCTAATCAACTCTTCATCTATGTGCAACAAGCTGGCAATCTCTCGAGCAGTCGGAATACTCTCTAGGCCACTGAACGGCACTTGATCCAGAATCGGAATCCCAATGAGATGAGAATACTCCTCCAAAGTCGGCAACAGCTGGAAGTCCGGAAATAAGAAGCAGTGATACAGCGGATCATAGAACTGAGCCAAGGTACTCATCAACCCTTCGTCGACCTGAGTAGTCAGCAGAGGTAGAAGCTTTCCATAGCGAGCTTTGAAACCCAAGGGATCTAATACATATGATGTCAGATTCCTTAACTCTTTTACATCGGGCTGTCTGAAGTTGTACTTCTTTGTATGCCTTTTTGGTCTTTCCATGTCTGAAAATTTTGCAAATAAACCCTTTTAAGTTCCTTGAAAATTTTCTTTTTTCTGATGACATGAAGTGCAGATGAATGCATGAATGCATGAATGCAACAATCACACTCAAGGATCAAGCAAAGCACACCAAACAAAGGTCATGGGAAAGCTCTATGTATCCCTAATATCAATCATCCATTTTGGTGGATTTAGGTTTTCACCTTATCGACACCCAAGTTCCATTGATATTAACGGTACATGAACCGGCTCGGACATCCTTAATATCAACCAGCCGCTTTGGTGGATTTTAGGTTTTACACCTGATCCGGGTTCCATTGATATTAACGGTGTCTGAACGACTCAACCATGAATCACGGGTTTGTTGAGAGTCACGAGCATGGAGTCTCGGTTAAGAACCACCCAAAGGGAGTGTACCAGGGTTTAAACCTGCCAGACATGTTCTACCAGAGGTTCCCATAATCATCGTTCCATCTTTCGAATATTATCGGAGGAACGAATACTCGTATTCCAAGAATATTCTCAAGAGAAACTCTTATGAGTGTAGTATCACGTAATAATCGTATCAGAACTGACATCTGAACGACCTCCGCACTACGTTCCTAAAAATAGGCCAAGATGGGTTTGGTAAACTAAGGTCCTTGGCTTCTGCGGAACATGATTGAAAGAATAATGCCTAACCACAAATAACTTGTGTGACATTATTAGTTCAACATGACCTCCACCAAGTGAATGGACTCGCAAGTCAACTGGCTAAGGAATACTCCACCCCAGTCAACAAGACTATGCCATTCTCCTATCCTAGAGTGCACTCGAGTTCGGGTATAGAACTCATCTCACAGATCACCAAAGCAAACAGCAGTTGTATATCAAGCAATTCAAACATTACAATCAATACAGTCATCCCAAATTGTACAAAAATATGTCATATAACAGATAACAATATAGCACAACAAGGGTGAAAAGTAGGCAATACCACCAAGGATCGAGTGTTATCCCCAGCAGAGTCGCCACTTTTCTGTAGCGGTGTATTCGTCGCTATATGATTTATTGATTAAACCATAAGCAAAGCATACAATGAATTCGAGTCGCCACCGCACTTTTATTTATCCAAAGGACTGGCTAAAAAGCGAACAAAAGCCTAAGAAGTTTTACACATAGAAAACTAATGAAAAGATCAGAGAGTCTGGGTAAGGGGTAAATTACGCAATGGGAAGGTGTTAGGCACCCACTACGTCTTAGGTACTCCTAGGGAGCCCTTTTCACACTTGTTGTACTGAATTGTTATTTGTTATGACATAAGTATTGTGCAAACATGATTGGGATGATGAGAAAAGAATATACAATTTTTTATTGGGTTTGAACGGATGAACCCGTTTCCTACGTACCTTCCATCAAAGGTAAGGATCAAAACGCCGTAGTTCGGCTAAAAGATTTCCAAAAGTTAGTGAGTTCAATTTTAAACAATGGCACTAAGGCTTTTCATTATCAATGGGAGAAAACTCGACCAAGACCAACATCCACCATGCGAGGATAGCTTCGACGTACTAGAGGGGTTAACCCTGTTTTCAGTAAGGAAGTCTTATAGTCGACTCACTAAGGATAGGGTGAGGTTTACATCAACCACAATGATAATTGAAACCTATGGCTAATGTGTGAAAAGATTAACAATGGACAAAGCCAAAACAATTGAATGGGTGAAGTTAATTGATTGTGATTATGAAAGTAGAGTCAAAGTATGATTAAGATTGATTTAAAAGAAGTGTTATGAAATGGGGTTTGAAAAAAAAGTCAAGGACTTGGGGTCCAGGTTTTTGATTTGAAAAAAAACATGAAGATGTTTGCACAATATCTATCTCAAGTTTGAAAATAAGGTGTGAAAAGGTTTAGGACATAATGGGGATGCATGGATGAGGATGGATTGCAAAACTTCTTAGAAGGTTCACCTCTTGAAATCATATAGAAGATGATTCAAGTGTGTCCTTTGGAATGGACAACGAGCAATAATAATATAAGCAAGCAAATGATACCGGATGCCACTCAATGGTCTTACTCCAATCTCACAAACAAAAGCGGATACCGGATACCAATAGATGGATTTACACCAATCTCCTAAAACAGAAATGGATATCAGAGGCCACTCAATAGACTTATACTAATCTCCTAAAACAAGATGAAACTTGGATACCGGATGCCAATCTGTCTGAGCTTATACCAATATCCAACATATGATCATAGGAAAGCAAATGCCAACTTGCAGGGACTTACAGTTGCATCCTCACATAAATCAAACAAATGCATCAAGCAAAGAGATGATGAGTGGCCAATGAGATGGTCTTATACTCTCTTCCATATCATAGGAGCAATGGCCAATGGATGGTCTTACAATTGTCCTCAATGGGCAAACAACAAAGATAAGTCACAGAGACAAATGAAATGATCATGCACTGATGAGCAATTAATGATGATAAATGCATAGAGCATGCAAGCAAACATGTGCATATGAAGATAAGCAATCAATCAATGAAGTCATTCAGCACACACTATAACCAAGCAATCAGGCTCACACAAAAAGGTTAGGCATTGAAGCCAACTGGAATGGGGTTAATGGTGCTCTTAACCTTGCCATTGAGGGGCTAAGGTGAAGCAGATGAAAGGATATGAGGGGTGTGCCTCATTACTCTTATCCCTGGTCAGGGAGAGCATTTGAATATCAGAAGGTGTGGGAATTCAGAAAGTAGGAACTCTCTCCACAGATTATTGACTCGATAGATCTTGGGTTTGAATCTCAATGCTACAACCATGTAATGGGAGCAAGGAGAAGACTCACAGAATAGTAGGAGATAGGTTGCTTATCTCTTGGGTTCTACCAATTGCCTTATTTGAAGGACTTTTCCTGCTTGGGACAAATGTAAACACACACAGGCATTGCCTCTTAAGGAGGACTTCAGACAGTTGCTTGACCAAATAACAGGCCAGGTCTTCCAGACTACATGAAGAAAAGGGATTATACCTCAATGCAAATTGCTATTAAAGCAAAGCAAAGCAAGTTCTTAAAGAACTAAGCAACTAAAGGTACCTGAAACAGTCAAACAGAATCAGTACACAACTCAAAGTCAAAGCAAAAGGAGATAGAAATCAACAGTCAACATAATCAGTCAAATGTGCAATGCACAAGACTCAAAGCATATGAGCCAAGCAACCTACAAAAACAAACAAGTTAGTCATGATAAACAATCAAGCTCAATCAATTTGTAATGATCTCTTTGGGTGTTTGTTGCTTAACCTGAAAGCATGAACTCAAACATGAGCAACAAGACCACTAGGACAAGCCTAGGGTCAAAAAGAGATGAGAAAGTCAAAGCAGCAAGTGATAGTCAACCAAAATCAAGTACAAACAATCAAGAAACAAACTCAATTGGTTCCATGTTCATATCATGCATCATCATCATTTCACAAGCAAATTAAGTCAAGGCATGGCATATAGAAGCTCATAGAAGTCAACAGCAAGACTTAACTCAAAACCAATCATAAACAATTCAATAAATCATCAAATAATTCATGATCAAACATAATCCATAACATGATATGCATACCAAATTTCAGCTCATTTGGATCAAGGGAAGTAGGTCAATGAAAATCAGAAATTCAAAGCAAGTTCAAGCATGCTCAAAGAAGTCAACCAAACATGCATCAACTTGAATAAATCATAAATCAGTGACAACATGTGATAAATGGATGGGATCAAAACCATGACAAAGCTTAATATGTCTACTAATCACATGTCAAATTTCAAGTTTATCCAATTAAGTATGAGCATTTCACAAACAATATGAGATGATGTGTCACAAAACGTCAACATATGACCAAACAGGGGAGAAAATCCCAAACAATTAGGAAATGCCATAAATAATTCCACAAAAAAAACACATGTAAACTAGACATCCAAGAGTACATTCATGCAAAAATTAAAGCCAATTTGAGTTCAAGAAGCATGGTAATGAAAATCATGAAGTTGGACATCAATGGTGTGACACAAATTGTCACACCCTAATTCAAAAAATCATAACTCACAAACCAGCAAAGATAAATTCACAAACTCTACACCAAAATCACCATGAATGTGTCTAGTTTGAGCACAAAAAATTTGAGAGGCATTGGATAAAGCATCATCATTTTACAATTGATTTGGCACAGTGTACAAAAAATGGACACATGAACAAAACCCTAGCACCATTTAAAATTCACTCATGAAAAAATTCTGGAAAATACATGATAAAAAACTAGAGATCAAGATGAACATTGTGCAAAAAGTCTCATTAATTTTGGATAAATAATGAGTGCTCTATGATTTTTGTAGGTTTGTGTATCAAAATGAAATAATTATTGAAAAAAAACATGAATTAATGATTTAAATGTGTGACCGGTGGCATTATTGTAATTTTGAAGGTCACTAAGTGAAACTCTACGTTTCACTTAGTGACGTGTTGGGCCGTGATTTGCTTCATGGTAATAAAACAGTAAATTCCATGCAGAAACACGAGTTAGCAACCAAACACGATTTCCAGCGGATCAAAAACAGATTCTGGGTGAGAAATTCTAGGGTTTATGGCAACAGTAATCGTGTTCATCATGGTGAAGAACAAATGTCCCAGTTTTTTGAATCAAGCATATCATTAGAACCATCAAGCAACACACATCACAAGTACAACATCCATTTTCAATGAATCGAGCTAAACAACAAGAAATGTGCAAAAACATATTCATACATCAAGTTTCAAATCAACATAACTTTCAGCATATGCAACCATTTTCATTGATTCAAAGCTCATTGTAATCATGGCAAAGAGGTCTATCATAAGCATAGCATGGTTTAGTGAGTAGAGAGATTCGAAAATTTACCAAAGTTGAAGAACAGTTGTGCTGCAGTTGTTGTTTGGTCGTGAATGGCTGAAATAGTGGTTCTACAAGCTTCCAAGTGATGAATGATTGAAGAAATTTGGCTCAACAATCCTTGAGAAAGCTCCAAACCAACTCTGCCATGGATGAAGGTTGTTAAGACAATCGTGGGTTCCTTGCTTACAGCTGGGATTTGAGGCTTGTAAAAGGTTCCCAGATGATGGTATGTGATGGCACCAACAAACAATGCACGAGGCCTTTGAAGTTTCAGCAGAATTTTCAAAATGAAGAAATGGTGTGATTGAGAGAGCAAGAGAGTTTTCTGTTTGTGTAAGAGTGGATGCTAGGGCTTTTCAGCAGAAAAGTGAGCATATATACTATGATTAACATTGCTTAATGTTTGGTTAGTGAGTGGTAATCCAATTTGCTAATTTTGGGTGTTTTTTGCTAATTGACCAATTTCACTTCAAGTTGCATGTGCATGAGCCAAAAGCTGCGAATTGGGCCTTGTACCACATTCCAAATGAGTTTTCTGAACTATCTCAATTGATAAAAAGTGTTGGAAATGCTTAATTTGGAAAGTCAATTTTTCACCCTACTTGAAATAATTCAAGTCACTTCAAAAAGTGCCATTTTGATTGGTGAGTTTTTGGTAAATTGTGATGACATATTTGGAAAGAGGGCATCAAATGTGACTTGTAGCGAAAAACCCCACCCAATTTGGCCAAATGGTTTGGGAGATATGGCCTTTTGAAGTTCAAAAATTTTTGAGAATGATTTGATCATAACTTGCCAACCATACATGGGAATTGAGTGTTCTTGGACTTTTTGGAAATGGGAGAACAAGATCTTCAACTTTCATGTTGGGAAAAAATTCATTTGAAGCTTGTATCATGATGTAATTTTGAGGAGAAGAAGTTACTATTTTTGGCAAAATCCAATTACAGGTCAACTTTCTATTTTTGGCAACTTCTTGACTGACTTCAAATTCTTCCATGATGATGTTTGACATGTTATATGAGGCTTATATGGACATGAATGAGACCTCTCAGACCAATTCCCACCATCAAATCACTGATTAAATGCACAGTTGACCAAGGGTTGACTTTCTAGGGTTTTGCTTGACTGAACCATCTTCTGATGAATTCCCAACCCTAATCCCTTGAGATCTTGATTCCAAATGATGTCACAACTCATATGAATCCTTGATGAATGATCATGGTGCCCAAATTCTGCAAGAATGGCCACCATCCACTGTTCAATGACTGATTAGACTGATTGACTGTTGATTGCTTCAGCTGCAAGTAACATGGTTAGATGACAATATTTTTGTACTTTTGGTTAGTAAACATATGAAAAGCAATGATACACAAAGGCAATACATGCTTGGTGATCAAGAACCACACTCACAAGGCAACCCACCCACTAAGAGGGAAGCTAGGGCATGCAATGATCCTTGAGGCCATGATATGATATGATATGGGCAATGAGGGATCTTAGGGCAAAAATTGGGGTCTTACAGATGCCCCTATTTAAGGTCTTTCTAGCCGGAGAAGTGAAGTTTAGAAATCTTCATCTTGACGCGGTAGAATGGGCTTAAATAACAGTAATGAGACAAATTTTGGTCCCTAAGAGACCTCATGATGCAAATGTATGTATGCAAAAGACACAAACTCTGTGGGGGATATAGTTCACACAGAAGGAAAGACGATCCATCGGAGTAATACACTCACCAGGAACAGAGACTCTTACAAGATTCTTGTTGGGGATAAACAACTGACACAGCGTGAACAAGACACGACTCTAATTAGGGAATGAAATCTGACTGGAGACCTCACTGGGGAGTGAAGGACTCACACTGGGGAAAATAAAAATTCCAAAGGAAAAACATCCATTGGAGAGACACAAGCTGACTCCCGGGGAGAAGCAAAAGGAAACTTCACTGAGGAAGCACCAAGGAATGAGGTGTTACTGGTATAAGGGTAACAAACTCAGGAAAATCTGACTCCACAAGGGACCGAGGTCATAATAGGGAGCAGAAAGGAAGGGACACCAAGGATACCGGGTTGTAGGTATGTAAAAGGTGACCGACCGAAAACGTGAATTGGTGTGTGTTCCAAAACACTCATCATCCTGAAGAGAGCGAAAGCAAACTTGTTTATAGGATGGATATTTGATTCTGTAAAGAAAACAAATCTTACTCAGTTGGGGAAACAAACAAAGTGTTCGACAAGAGAGTGCATGAGATATATTATCTATAGCCGTCAAAACGTAGATAATGTACTCGCATGGAAAGTTATCCTGAACCGGGTTGTAGGTTGTTTATAGGATAAGATCCGAAAACGTGATTTGGTTTGTGTTCCAAAACACTCATCATCCTGAAGAAAGCTAGAACAGCAGACTTGTTTATAGGATGGATATTCGATTCCACAAGGAATACGAATCTTACTCTGCGGAGAAAACAATCAAGAGATTGACCCAAGAGTGAACGAGATATAATATCCATTGCCGTCAGAACGTGGATAGAATACTCACATGGAAGATTATCCTGAACCGAGTTGTAGGTTGTTTATAGGATAAAATCCGAAAACGTGAATTGGTTTGTGTTCCAAAACACTCATCATCCTGAAGAAAGCTAGAACAGCAAACTTGTTTATAGGATGGACATTTGATTCCACAAGGAATACGAATCTTACTCGACTGGGGGAAGGTCAACAAAGGATTCCAACCAAAGAGCGCAAGAGATATATTATTCATAGCCGTCAAAACGTGAATAACATACTCGAAAGGAAGAGACACCAGAGATACCAAAGTATATAATAAGTGACTAACCAAAAAGAGAGACAATCGATACCAAGCGTCCGGGTAAACGAAAGACAACTCAAAGGATAAATTTCAAGCATCCGGCAATTATCCGACAACAAAGAAATATTCGATTCCGCGGAGGGAAATAACGAATCTTACTCGACCAGGGAAACACGAAAGGCTTCGACTGAAGAGTGCATGAGATATATTATTCATAGCCGTCAAAACGTGAATAATAACCTCGCATGGAAGATTATCCTTAACCGGGTTGTAGGTTGTTTATAGGATAAAATCCGAAAAGAAAGGCATCGGGATACCAAACTAGGTATATAATGATGACCAATCAAAGGAAGCAACAGACATTACCAACAAAGGGTAAATGAAAGAAAACTCGTTGGGAATGCATTGATGAAAATCAATGATCCGGGGAACACAGTCACTGACAAAAGGTGAAAGGACCCGCTGGGGATAAAATTGTTAGCATACGGCAATTATCCACAAAAGACTTGCTGGGGATATAAGTGCTGATCTGAGCAACTTATCCAAGCAAAAGGAAAATCAATCATCAAGAACTAGATGAAGATAACCACAAAGAGGGAATTGTCATCGGTTGGGATGAACAAAAAAGTTAACTCTGCTAGTGGAGAAAAAGGGGTTTATAACTACCGGTTTGTAAGTAGAAAAAAAACCGCAAAGATAGGACTTACGACTGCTAGTTTGTAGGCAGAAGGCCAAACTCTGGTGGGGATAACCACAAAATTAGGGTTTACATCTACCGAATACGGGGTAGAAGACCAACAACTCCGCGTAGGGATAGAACAAATTACGAATCCGCACAGGAAACCAAAATAGGGCTTATAACAAACCACAAACTGCTGGAGAGCAGGAAAATAGGATTTACAACTACCGACTGTCAGGTAGGAAACCAACAACTCTGGCTGGGGAATAAAAGGTGTATAACCACAAATTCTGCCAAGAAAGCCAGGAAAATAGGACTTATAACTACCGGTATGAGGGTAGAGGCCCGAAACACTCCGCTGGGGAACAGCCCACTGGGAAGCACAAGACTTTTGACAAATAGCCAAATCGGGAATAATCCGAAAAGACGGACTGAAACAAGACATGTCCTAATGAGGATGTAACTCAAATAGGAAAATCCATCCCAATATATGTGTTGGGAGGAAACGGAAGAAACCGTCATCCACGAGGATATATCTTAGTGGGGAACTGCAGAAGGACAGACAACAGACATTTTCTGCTTATGGGGCTGACTCTATATGGAGAGATTTATAACACCCGACATCTGCTAAGGGAAGATCTATAGAGAAGATCTGTATCACCCGTTGCAGGGAACAACAAACAAAGGATATATGGCAAGAAATGCAACATGAATATCTGAATGTTTTATGAATATGCATGAATATGTGTGATTTATGTTTGATGAATGCTGACAAAACAGACAATTCTAACACAACCAAATCCAGGAATCGAACGCCCGATATTATACTTCCAGAGGAAAAACCAACTGGAGAGCCAATCTGCGGAGATCTATACGCTGAGAAGCAAAGATCTGCGGGTACTGCTGGAGAAGCAGAGGGTCAGAGATATCAGGAAACAACCCAATCAGGGTACAGAAAGTCACAACGGGCAAAGCAGCCACCAAGACAAATCTGTAGGGGAACAAGAGAAAACCCAAGATATCTGCAGGGGATCCCAGTGTCAACTGAGAAACAAAAGGTGCATTGCACAAGCAAGAACTGCTGTAGAAGCAACTTCGCATAACTCCGCTGGGGAACAATCCACTGAGGGAGAATGATATCATCCAAATAGAATCTAACTGCATAAGCAACTCTACTGGGGAAAACTGTCGGCTACCCTCTTGGGGAACAAACCACTGAGGGAGGACAGATCAAACAAGTAGATTCTGCAACAAACCACTCTATTTGGGGAGAATACACATAGCAAACTGATCACAATAAGTAGATTCTGCAATATAAGCCACTCTACTAGGGATCACAAACAGTCAGGAAATCAATCTGTTCACTGGAGACCAAAGCCATCATCCGACCATATTGGGGATTGAAGGAGTATTCAACAGGCAAAGCTGCCTCAACAACCACTCTGCAGACTAAGTTGAGGAAAAGATGAATGCAATACTGGGATGTCAACCCAATCAACCACCGAGTAGGAAAATAAATCCTGCTCTACTGAAGAGAATAACTCTGATGGAGAGATAGCAACAATTCCGCAGACGACTTCGCTGGGGAAAAGGTAAAGTACCGGGTATCAAACCGCTGACTTACCGAGTCTTTCAAAAGGAAAGCGATCGTGCTGAGGAAACAGACAATTCCGCTGGCAACTGCACTGGGAAGAGTGATAACAACTCTGCTTGCGTCTTCGATGGGGATATCAATAACAGCTCTACTCGTGACTGTGCTGAGGAGACAAATCAGGTCTGGGAATGTCGACCCACTGGAGAAAGTGACGGGGCACCAAGATGACAAACTATCAACCGCCGAAACTTCCATAAGGAGACATCCATGCTAGGGAAGATTGCTGCTGGAGAAAACGAAGTCTTCAATAACGCTCTGCTTGCGACTATACTGGGGAACAACCCCAACAACAATTCTGTTTGAGGAACAACCCCAACAAAGATCTGAAGAGAGAAGATACAACCAAACCAGGAATATGAACAAATGTCTTACCTGTTGGAGATCATGCCACCCTCGGGAGAGCACTGAGATATTCTTGAGTATCCTTTCGATATTGTGAATGTTCACTTTGTTTGAAAAATGATTTTGAAAAGATTTGTTTTGTTTGAACAATGACATTTTATAAATTTAAAACATGCAAAACATTTGTTGAATTTGAAACAAATAATAGTGCAAATAATTAGATAAAAAGCTCAAATTGATTTGATGGAATGGTAGCCTGCAAATGGCAAGACTCCATAGATCTGTACAAATTTGAAATCAGTGATATATATTGGAGAAGGGCTACATTGAACATAATGATCCTTTCTCTACCAATTTGAATCTCGATGTATTTGAAGCTTCAGTTTGACGACGAATCGAGAATCTTCTGACGAAATGACGACTGGCGAACAGAAAGTCTTGTCAGGATGCAGTTACTTGCCAAATCCCTAATTTTTGCCTAGATTGCCCCAGGGTGAGGTACTTAATCTAGCGGGATGCAAATATTCTCTTTTTTCAAGTCTCTAATTTTTGCCTGGATTACCCTTGCGGGTTCTCCACCGAGACGCTCATTTTTTCCTAAGCCGCCCTTTCGGGTTTTCAACTTAGCGAGCTATTATGTTTTTTTTTTGCATATACTTCTTTTTTTTTTTTAGGCAAAGTATTTCTTGACTGCATCTGAATTCACAGGACGAGTGAAATCCTCCCCATCCATTGTTGTAAGCATCAAAGCACCGCCTGAAAAGGCTCTCTTAACAACATATGGACCCTCGTAGTTTGGAGTCCACTTGCCCCTGGAATCGGGCGCGAAAGACAAAACTTTCTTGAGCACGAGGTCACCTTCTCGGAACACACGAGGCTTGACCTTCTTGTCGAATGCTTTCTTCATTCTCTGCTGATATAACTGACCATGACACATGGCAGTCAATCTCTTCTCTTCAATCAAATTCAGTTGGTCATAACGACTCTGAATCCATTCAGCATCAGTCAACTTGGCTTCCATCAAGACTCGCATTGATGGGATCTCCACCTCTACTGGGAGAACAGCTTCCATGCCATAAACAAGAGAGAAAGGGGTTGCCCCTGTTGAAGTGCGTACAGACGTACGATATCCATGCAAAGCAAATGGTAGCATCTCATGCCAATCTTTGTACGTGACAGTCATCTTCTGGATAATCCTCTTGATGTTCTTATTAGCAGCTTCAACAGCCCCATTCATCTTAGGTCTGTAGGGAGAGGAATTATGGTGTGCAATCTTGAATTCAGCGCACAACTCATCCATCATTTTGTTATTCAGATTGGATCCATTATCAGTAATGATCCTCTCTGGCACACCATAACGGCAAATCAGCTGGTTCTTGATAAACTTCACAACCACCTGCCTGGTTACATTCGCGTACGAAGCGGCTTCAACCCATTTGGTGAAGTAATCAATTGCTACGAGAATAAACCGATGTCCGTTGGACGCTTTCGGCTCAATCATGCCGATCATGTCAATTCCCCACATGGAGAAAGGCCATGGTGATGAAATCACATTCAGGAGTGTCGGAGGAATATGAATCTTATCCGCATAAATTTGACACTTGTGACACTTCTTCACATACTTGCAACAGTCAGACTCCATTGTCAGCCAATAGTAGCCTGCTCTCAACATCTTCTTAGCCATGGCATGTCCATTGGAATGAGTACCAAATGAACCCTCATGGACCTCAGTCATCAATAGGTTTGCTTCGTGTCTATCCACGCATCTGAGCAAAACCATATCAAAATTTCTCTTATACAGCACTTCACCACTGAGGTAGAAACTGCCTGACAACCTTCTCAAAGTTTTCCTATCTTTCACAGATGCCCCAGGCGGGTAGACCTGGTTCTGGAGGAAATTCTTGATATCAAAATACCAAGGCTTGTCATCTTTTACTTCTTCGATTGCAAATATGTGAGCGGGTCTGTCCAAGCGCATCACAGTAATATTGGGAACATCGTTCCACCATCTGACCACAATCATGGAAGCAAGCGTTGCAAGAGCATCTGCCATCCGATTATCCTCTCGAGGAATGTGATAAAATTCAACTTCTGTAAAGAATGTCGAAATCCTTCTTGCGTAATCTCTGTACGGAATGAGACCAGGCTGATTCGTCTCCCATTCACCCTTGATCTGATTGACAACCAAAGCCGAATCACCATAGACATCAAGATACTTGATTCTTAAGTCAATGCATTCTTCAAGTCCCATAATACAGGCTTCATACTCCGCCATATTATTCGTGCATTTGAAAGTTAGCCTTGCTGTAAATGGGATGTGCGAACCTTGAGGAGTAATGATCACTGCCCCAATTCCATTCCCATATTGATTAACAGCGCCATCAAACACCATCGTCCATCTGGAACCAGGTTCCGGACCTTCATCAAGTGTAGGCTCATCGCAATCTTTCATCTTCAAATACAGAATTTCCTCGTCAGGGAAGTCATACTGAACAGACTGATGATCTTCAATCGGCTGGTGCGCTAAATGGTCAGCCAAGATACTACCTTTAATAGCTTTCTGAGCTCGATATTCAATATCATACTCAGACAACAACATCTGCCAACGAGCAATCCTCCCAGTTAAAGCAGGCTTCTCGAAGATATACTTAATTGGATCCATTCTGGATATCAACCAAGTTGTATGATTTATCATGTACTGGCGCAAACGCTTAGCAGCCCAAGCCAAAGCACAGCACGTCTTCTCAAGCATAGAGTATCGAGACTCACAATCAGTAAACTTCTTACTGAGGTAGTAGATAGCAAACTCCTTCTTCCCTGATTCATCTTGTTGACCGAGTACACAACCCATCGAGTCTTCAAGAACTGTTAAGTACATAATCAGAGGTCTTCCTTCCACAGGCGGAGACAAAATCGGAGGTTCAGACAGATAATCTTTGATACTGTCAAAAGCTTTCTGGCAATCCTCGGTCCAATCATGAGACTGATCTTTCCGGAGGAGCTTGAATATCGGCGCACATGTGGCAGTCATGTGGGATATAAATCTGGAAATGTAGTTCAAGCGGCCAAGAAAACCTCGGACTTGCTTCTCAGTTTTGGGTACAGGCATCTCTTGTATTGCTTTGACCTTTGCAGGATCAACCTCAATACCTCTTTCGCTTACCACAAAACCCAACAATTTTCCAGAACGGACTCCAAATGTACATTTGTTCGGATTCAAACGAAGTTTGAACTTCCTCAGACGCTGAAAAAGCTTCAACAAATGCTCAATATGCTCAACTTCCGTTCGGGACTTAGCAATCATATCATCGACGTAGACCTCTATCTCCTTGTGCATCATGTCATGAAACAAGGTAGTCATAGCTCGTTGATACGTGGCTCCGGCGTTCTTCAAACCGAAGGGCATCACTCGATAACAGAATGTTCCCCAAGGTGTGATGAATGTTGTCTTCTCCATATCCTCTGGTGCCATCTTGATTTGATTATATCCGGAAAATCCGTCCATAAAGGAAAAGACTTTGAATTTAGTTGTATTGTCTACCAACATGTCGATGTGTGGTAGAGGAAAATCATCCTTTGGACTAGCTTTGTTCAAATCTCTGTAATCAACGCACATACGGACTTTTTCGTCCTTCTTAGGAACAGGCACAATATTGGCCACCCATTGAGGATATGTAGAAGTCACCAGAAACCCCGCATCAATTTGCTTCTGAACTTCCTCTTTGATCTTCACTGCCATATCTGGATGAGTTCTTCTGAGCTTCTGCTTCACAGGCACGCACTCAGGCTTCAAAGGCAGGAAATGTTGCACAATATCTGTATCCAAACCCGGCATATCTTCATAGGACCAAGCAAAGATATCTGAATATTCTCGTAGCAAACTGATCAAATCTTCCTTGACAGACCCTTCAAGAAGTGCCCCAATCTTCACCAGGCGAACACAATCCTCGGACCCCAGGTTGACTGTTTCCAAGTCTTCGAGATGCGGCTGAATGATCTTCTCTTCGTGCTCAAGGAGACGGGTAATCTCATCAGGAATCCCTTCAACGTCATCTTCTTCTGCCTCAAATACAGGGAATTCAAAATTGGGAGATGGCGTTGGATCATTATGTTCAATGGGTTTTAGGATCAACCTGCATAATGATTTTGGTTAAGGAAAAAACTTTAGAATTTAAACAAGCAAATCATTATACAGATGAAAAAATGTTTGATTTTATTTTTTTGTTTTTATGGGTTTTTTTTGTGATCACTGATTTCATGCAAAAGCAAAAAGTGAAAACAAAGGAAAAACAAATGTTAAACAATGCATTAATTGAATGAAAACATCATTGTATATATGCTTTGCCAACAATGTCATCACTTCTCCTTTTGGCATGGGAGAAGGGTTTTAAACAAAGTGAACAATTTACTCTGATCTATGGATAACTGTAGGAACATCCACAGCGACCCAATTGTGGCAGACACCACCAGGAATAACAAAATTGTTCACGTCCCCTGTATCCTCTTCCAAGATAGCAGCAGCTTCCTCTTCTTCAGGTTGATCAGCATGGATGAATCCTCCACTTGTGAATAAACCTTGCTCATTGCATGCCCCAGAACAATAGCCAATGCCAGCCCGGGATCTATTATCTTCAAGTTCAAGCACCTTCCCTAATCCAGCAACTGCACCACATTCAATGGCCAGCTTCGCATCACGGTAGGAAGTGAATGAAGGAGACTTCTTCTCGATTGGTTCATCAATAGATAAAGCTTGGAACGGCGTTCCAACTTCATCCTCAGCGTCAATGTACGAGAAAGAAGACAGATGGCTAACCAGGAGAGCCTTTTCTCCCCCTACTACAACCAGTTTCTTGTTTTTGACAAATTTCAGCTTCTTGTGTAGGGTGGATGTCACGGCGCCAGCCTCGTGAATCCATGGTCTGCCCAAGAGACAGCTATAAGATGGGTGGATATCCATTACTTGGAAAGTAACTTGGAAATCACTTGGTCCAATTTTGATTGGGAGATCAACCTCTCCAATCACAGTCTTGCGCGACCCATCGAATGCTTTCACAACAACCCCACTCTGCCTCATAGGAGGACCTTGGTATGACAGTCGAGAGAGTGTGGATTTTGGCAATACATTTAGAGAAGATCCAGTGTCCACCAGCACATTGGACATTGCATCTGATTTGCAATTCATGGAGATATGTAAGGCCATGTTGTGGTCTCTTCCCTTCTCAGGGAGATCAGCGTCACAAAAGCTCAAAGTGTTGCAAGCGGTGATGTTTGCAACTATACTATCAAACTGCTCAAGGGTGACGTCGTGATCAACATACGCCAGATCCAAGACTTTCTGCAGAGACTCCCTATGGGGTTCTGAATTCAGCAGCAGAGAAAGAATGGAAATCTTGGAGGGCGTTTGTAGAAGCTGGTCTACAATGTTGTACTCACTCTTTCTGATGAGCCTCAACATCTCATCAGGTTCTTCATCAACAACGCCACTTGGGCCAACTGAAGAAACATGAGTCTTTTGTACAGAGGAGGATGGTTTGGCAACATCAAGTGCCGGATTCTGAACTTTGACAGCCGTCCCCACAGGACATTCAGCAGATTCAGAAATAACAGGGGCTTTAGCAGGTGCAGAAAATACACGACCACTTCGGGTCAACCCACTTACATCAGCGACAGTGGTTACGGAAGTGGAAGGTAAAGGCATTTCTACCCCATCTTGGACAGCAACAAGGTTGTATCGGAATGGCACAGCTCGGTCTGAGGAGTAGGGCACAGGGCCTGCGGGTTTAATGACCAAGGAAGGGGGAGCCTTCGGCTTGTTGCTATTGTAACGAATAACAACGGGCTCAGGCAGCTTGAACACTAGTGAGATGACGTTCACTTCAGGTTCAGCTTTATCAACATTGCGATTCTGCAGAATCTCAATGGTACCTTCATTCAACAACTTTTGAAGCTCTCTGCGTACTTGATCGCAACCCAAGCGATTAACCGAACAGACGCGGCACTTGTCGTGGTTATGCTCCAAGTAGCTGTACTGACACAGCATCCGATGTAATTCAACCAACGACTGCCTGATGTGGCTCACGTATCTGACCTTGTAGTTCCCAAGGCATTCCTGAATCATATTGACAGACTTCCCATGCGCAGGCAATGGGTTCTTGGTGACGTTCGGGCTTGAGTCCTCAAAACTCAGAATACCACATCTCACAAGGTCCTGAACCTTGGTCTTCAGCTGAAAACAATTCTCTATATCGTGGCCCGGAGCGCCAGAATGATAGACACAGTACAGGTCAGGCTTATACCACCACTGAGGGTTGGCCGGTATAGCCGGAGGATCTCTTGGAGTAATCAGCTTCCGCTCTATCAGAGAGGGATACAATTCTGCGTAAGATATGGGAATCGGATCAAAGCTGATCTTCTTCCTATCATAACTCATGTTTGCTTGATTACTTGTACTTCCACGAGGCTGGTAAGCCTGTTGCTGTGGACGAGACTGTTGTTGTTGGTACTGCGGCTGTTGATATTGCTGCTGATGTTGATATTGTTGATGTTGGTATTGCTGAGCATTGTCCTTAAAGACAGGTGCTACATGAGCCACCTGGTGCTGATGTCCGGCACGATGTGCAGGCCTCCTCTGAACAGAGGGTCTTCTATGCTTGGGCTGAGACTGCACAGCATGGGCTTCGCCTTCTTTCCTCTTAAACGCCCCATACCGTTTAGAAGAAGAGCTATCATCCTTCGCCAACCGTCCTTCACGGACACCTTCCTCGAGACGCATCCCCATGTTCACCATCTCGGTGAAATCAGAGGGAGCGCTTGCTACCATCCGCTCATAATAAAATGAGCCAAGAGTCTTCAGGAAGATCTTGGTCATTTCTTTCTCTTCTAGCGGTGGAGTGATTTGAGCTGCCAGCTCTCGCCACCTCTGGGCGTACTCCTTGAAAGATTCCTTGTCTTTCTGTGACATGGACCTGAGTTGATCTCGGTCAGGCGCCATATCGACGTTGTACTTATACTGCTTGACGAAAGCTTCGCCAAGGTCATTGAAAGATCTGATATTGGCACTGTCCAGGCTCATGTACCATCTGAGCGCTGCACCGGATAGACTGTCTTGAAAATAATGAATCAGGAGTTGATCATTATCAGTCTGAGTCGACATCTTCCTGGCGTACATGACCAAGTGGGCGAGTGGACAGGTGTTCCCCTTGTACTTTTCAAAGTCAGGCACTTTGAACTTGATCGGTATCTTCACACCGGGAACTAAGCAGAGTTCGGCTGCAGACTTGCCGAATAAGTCTTTACCTCGGAGAGTCCTCAATTCCTTTCTCAGCTCGAGGAATTGGTCGTTCATGGCATCCATTTTTTCATGAACGTCTGAGCCCTCAGATGGCTCGGAGTGATAGATAGTGTCGTCTACCCTTGGCATGGTATGCACGACAGGAGGAGCGGGAACAGGGACCGGGCTAGATGCCGACATGTGGGCAAATGTTGGAGCTGGCAGATCAGGCATAAAACCTGGAGGCATCCCCCAAGGGAACCCGGGCGGCATAGCATTGGGCGCATGAGCGCTGACTGGCACAGTCGAAGTGGAGACTTCTGAGATGACTGTCCTCTGGGGAGGAGTTGCGGGAGGCGGAGTAGGTTGATTCTGAGCAGCGAGGAGTTGCTCCATCAAAGCGCCAAGTCTGGCGACCTCTTCCTTCAATTCTCTGTTCTCTTGTTCTAGTTGCTCCATGACTCTTGCAGAATTGACTCGCGTATAATACCGGTGAGTCAGCTTGTCTTCAAAATAAATGAAGAACAGAGGTTAGGACAAGAAGACCAGAAACAAAGGGTACCTGCTTATGCAAAAATGATGCATGAAATGCTTGTGCAGATGCTTTGTTTTCAAGGAACCCTTAGGGTATTATTTGCAATATTTTGAATTGTTAAAACATTTTAATTACTCATGGAAAATATTTCATTCAAAATATTGAGACAAAGAAGTACAGCATTCTTTAATCATTACAAAGAGAAAAGGTAAATGACATCCTATGGATCCCTAGAAACTCGGGATGCTGGAAGACGAGAAGTGCACAACTTCTTGATCTCTCTCTCATAGGCCGCCTCCATGTCTGCTTTCTCCTTTGCAAGTCGATCATACTTCCTCTTCCAGAATTTGGAAGACTGAGGAAGCAGAGAAGTCCAAGCGTCGTTCGGATCGTCGATCACTCGGTGCTCGAGGAATTCAATCATAGCGTCCTTTTCCTTGAGCTGCTGCAGCAATTCTTCTCTTTCACGGATCCAAGCACGTGAAAGGTCTTCTTCTCTCAACTCCTCTACACATTGGGTAGGGAGGGTTGAAGGCCCAGCCACATCCAACGGTGTAGGTCTCGGATGATCATACGGCATCAGGTAAGTGGCAGCCCTCTGTCTGACCCAAGAGGTGTAAGGCTCCAAAGCAATGCAGTTCTTTGGACCCAACTCGTTCCTACTCTTCTTGCGAATACTGCGCCAAGCACGGACAAATCTGGCTTTCAGGCCTTGGGGATCTTTACCCTCCAGAAAGAATACACCTTCTAACAGAATGTTATTAGGTTTATCCTTTAGGGGGAACCCAAGCTGACGACGTGCAAGAATGGGATTGTAGCTGATCCCACCACATGTGCCAAGAAGAGGCACATTAGGGAATTCACCACAATAGTCGATGATCTGGACGGTATCATACACGCGATCATACCAGGTGATATCATCATTGGTGAGAGACATGAGTCTCTGAGACCACCGTAGACATCCCTTGTTCTCCTTGAAAGCAACTGTCTGTGGCAAGTGCGAAATAAACCACTTGTACAGCAGGGGTAAACAGCAGACAATGACTCCTCCACCTTTTGCATTCCTCAGATGCAAAGAGACATAGGCGTTGCCCAACAAAGTCGGAACTGGATTAAGAACTGAGAAGATCCTAATTGCGTTCATGTCCACGAACTTGTCGAAGTTGGGAAATAGCACTAATCCATAGATGAGCAGCACAAACAGAGCCTCAAAGGCATCCTCACTCATGGCCTTCCCATAAAAGGTAGCTTGATCAATGAGGAACTCGGAAGGAAAACCCTGAATTCCGCCTTTGGTAGTCAGATTAGCTCTAATCAACTCTTCATCTATGTGCAACAAGCTGGCAATCTCTCGAGCAGTCGGAATACTCTCTAGGCCACTGAACGGCACTTGATCCAGAATCGGAATCCCAATGAGATGAGAATACTCCTCCAAAGTCGGCAACAGCTGGAAGTCCGGAAATAAGAAGCAGTGATACAGCGGATCATAGAACTGAGCCAAGGTACTCATCAACCCTTCGTCGACCTGAGTAGTCAGCAGAGGTAGAAGCTTTCCATAGCGAGCTTTGAAACCCAAGGGATCTAATACATATGATGTCAGATTCCTTAACTCTTTTACATCGGGCTGTCTGAAGTTGTACTTCTTTGTATGCCTTTTTGGTCTTTCCATGTCTGAAAATTTTGCAAATAAACCCTTTTAAGTTCCTTGAAAATTTTCTTTTTTCTGATGACATGAAGTGCAGATGAATGCATGAATGCATGAATGCAACAATCACACTCAAGGATCAAGCAAAGCACACCAAACAAAGGTCATGGGAAAGCTCTATGTATCCCTAATATCAATCATCCATTTTGGTGGATTTAGGTTTTCACCTTATCGACACCCAAGTTCCATTGATATTAACGGTACATGAACCGGCTCGGACATCCTTAATATCAACCAGCCGCTTTGGTGGATTTTAGGTTTTACACCTGATCCGGGTTCCATTGATATTAACGGTGTCTGAACGACTCAACCATGAATCACGGGTTTGTTGAGAGTCACGAGCATGGAGTCTCGGTTAAGAACCACCCAAAGGGAGTGTACCAGGGTTTAAACCTGCCAGACATGTTCTACCAGAGGTTCCCATAATCATCGTTCCATCTTTCGAATATTATCGGAGGAACGAATACTCGTATTCCAAGAATATTCTCAAGAGAAACTCTTATGAGTGTAGTATCACGTAATAATCGTATCAGAACTGACATCTGAACGACCTCCGCACTACGTTCCTAAAAATAGGCCAAGATGGGTTTGGTAAACTAAGGTCCTTGGCTTCTGCGGAACATGATTGAAAGAATAATGCCTAACCACAAATAACTTGTGTGACATTATTAGTTCAACATGACCTCCACCAAGTGAATGGACTCGCAAGTCAACTGGCTAAGGAATACTCCACCCCAGTCAACAAGACTATGCCATTCTCCTATCCTAGAGTGCACTCGAGTTCGGGTATAGAACTCATCTCACAGATCACCAAAGCAAACAGCAGTTGTATATCAAGCAATTCAAACATTACAATCAATACAGTCATCCCAAATTGTACAAAAATATGTCATATAACAGATAACAATATAGCACAACAAGGGTGAAAAGTAGGCAATACCACCAAGGATCGAGTGTTATCCCCAGCAGAGTCGCCACTTTTCTGTAGCGGTGTATTCGTCGCTATATGATTTATTGATTAAACCATAAGCAAAGCATACAATGAATTCGAGTCGCCACCGCACTTTTATTTATCCAAAGGACTGGCTAAAAAGCGAACAAAAGCCTAAGAAGTTTTACACATAGAAAACTAATGAAAAGATCAGAGAGTCTGGGTAAGGGGTAAATTACGCAATGGGAAGGTGTTAGGCACCCACTACGTCTTAGGTACTCCTAGGGAGCCCTTTTCACACTTGTTGTACTGAATTGTTATTTGTTATGACATAAGTATTGTGCAAACATGATTGGGATGATGAGAAAAGAATATACAATTTTTTATTGGGTTTGAACGGATGAACCCGTTGCCTACGTACCTTCCATCAAAGGTAAGGATCAAAACGCCGTAGTTCGGCTAAAAGATTTCCAAAAGTTAGTGAGTTCAATTTTAAACAATGGCACTAAGGCTTTTCATTATCAATGGGAGAAAACTCGACCAAGACCAACATCCACCATGCGAGGATAGCTTCGACGTACTAGAGGGGTTAACCCTGTTTTCAGTAAGGAAGTCTTATAGTCGACTCACTAAGGATAGGGTGAGGTTTACATCAACCACAATGATAATTGAAACCTATGGCTAATGTGTGAAAAGATTAACAATGGACAAAGCCAAAACAATTGAATGGGTGAAGTTAATTGATTGTGATTATGAAAGTAGAGTCAAAGTATGATTAAGATTGATTTAAAAGAAGTGTTATGAAATGGGGTTTGAAAAAAAGTCAAGGACTTGGGGTCCAGGTTTTTGATTTGAAAAAAAACATGAAGATGTTTGCACAATATCTATCTCAAGTTTGAAAATAAGGTGTGAAAAGGTTTAGGACATAATGGGGATGCATGGATGAGGATGGATTGCAAAACTTCTTAGAAGGTTCACCTCTTGAAATCATATAGAAGATGATTCAAGTGTGTCCTTTGGAATGGACAACGAGCAATAATAATATAAGCAAGCAAATGATACCGGATGCCACTCAATGGTCTTACTCCAATCTCACAAACAAAAGCGGATACCGGATACCAATAGATGGATTTACACCAATCTCCTAAAACAGAAATGGATATCAGAGGCCACTCAATGGACTTATACTAATCTCCTAAAACAAGATGAAACTTGGATACCGGATGCCAATCTGTCTGGGCTTATACCAATATCCAACATATGATCATAGGAAAGCAAATGCCAACTTGCAGGGACTTACAGTTGCATCCTCACATAAATCAAACAAATGCATCAAGCAAAGAGATGATGAGTGGCCAATGAGATGGTCTTATACTCACTTCCATATCATAGGAGCAATGGCCAATGGATGGTCTTACAATTGTCCTCAATGGGCAAACAACAAAGATAAGTCACAGAGACAAATGAAATGATCATGCACTAATGAGCAATTAATGATGATAAATGCATAAAGCATGCAAGCAAACATGTGCATATGAAGATAAGCAATCAATCAATGAAGTCATTCAGCACACACTATAACCAAGCAATCAGGCTCACACAAAAAGGTTAGGCATTGAAGCCAACTGGAATGGGGTTAATGGTGCTCTTAACCTTGCCATTGAGGGGCTAAGGTGAAGCAGATGAAAGGATATGAGGGGTGTGCCTCATTACTCTTATCCCTGGTCAGGGAGAGCATTTGAATATCAGAAGGTGTGGGAATTCAGAAAGTAGGAACTCTCTCCACAGATTATTGACTCGATAGATCTTGGGTTTGAATCTCAATGCTACAACCATGTAATGGGAGCAAGGAGAAGACTCACAGAATAGTAGGAGATAGGTTGCTTATCTCTTGGGTTCTACCAATTGCCTTATTTGAAGGACTTTTCCTGCTTGGGACAAATGTAAACACACACAGGCATTGCCTCTTAAGGAGGACTTCAGACAGTTGCCTGACCAAATAACAGGCCAGGTCTTCCAGACTACATGAAGAAAAGGGATTATACCTCAATGCAAATTGCTATTAAAGCAAAGCAAAGCAAGTTCTTAAAGAACTAAGCAACTAAAGGTACCTGAAACAGTCAAACAGAATCAGTACACAACTCAAAGTCAAAGCAAAAGGAGATAGAAATCAACAGTCAACATAATCAGTCAAATGTGCAATGCACAAGACTCAAAGCATATGAGCCAAGCAACCTACAAAAACAAACAAGTTAGTCATGATAAACAATCAAGCTCAATCAATTTGTAATGATCTCTTTGGGTGTTTGTTGCTTAACCTGAAAGCATGAACTCAAACATGAGCAACAAGACCACTAGGACAAGCCTAGGGTCAAAAAGAGATGAGAAAGTCAAAGCAGCAAGTGATAGTCAACCAAAATCAAGTACAAACAATCAAGAAACAAAATCAATTGGTTCCATGTTCATATCATGCATCATCATCATTTCACAAGCAAATTAAGTCAAGGCATGGCATATAGAAGCTCATAGAAGTCAATAGCAAGACTTAACTCAAAACCAATCATAAACAATTCAATAAATCATCAAATAATTCATGATCAAACATAATCCATAACATGATATGCATACCAAATTTCAGATTATTTGGATCAAGGGAAGTAGGTCAATGAAAATCAGAAAGTCAAAGCAAGTTCAAGCATGCTCAAAGAAGTCAACCAAACATGCATCAACTTGAATAAATCATAAATCAGTGACAACATGTGATAAATGGATGGGATCAAAACCATGACAAAGCTTAAGATGTCTACTAATCACATGTCAAATTTCAAGTTTATCCAATTAAGTATGAGCATTTCACAAACAATATGAGATGATGTGTCACAAAAAGTTAACATATGACCAAACAGGGGAGAAAATCCCAAACAATTAGGAAATGCCATCAGTAATTCGACAAAAAAAAAACATGTAAACTAGACATCCAAGAGTACATTCATGCAAAAATTCAAGCCAATTTGAGTTCAAGAAGCATGGTAATGAAAATCATGAAGTTGGACATCAATGGTGTGACACAAATTGTCACACCCTAATTCAAAAAATCATAACTCACAAACCAGCAATGATAAATTCACAAACTCTACACCAAAATCACCATGAATGTGTCTAGTTTGAGCACAAAACATTTGAGAGGCATTGGATAAAGCATCATCATTTCACAATTGATTTGGCAAAGTGTACAAAAAATGGACACATGAACAAAACCCTAGCACCATTTAAAATTCACTCATGCAAAAATTCTGGAAAATACATGATAAAAAACTAGAGATCAAGATGAACATTGTGCAAAAAGTCTCATTAATTTTGGATAAATAATGAGTGCTCTATGATTTTTGTAGGTTTGTGTATCAAAATGAAATAATTATTGAAAAAAAACATGAATTAATGATTTAAATGTGTGACCGGTGGCATTATTGTAATTTTGAAGGTCACTAAGTGAAACTCTGCGTTTCACTTAGTGACGTGTTGGGCCGTGATTTGCTTCATGGTAATAAAACAGTAAATTCCATGCAGAAACACGAGTTAGCAACCAAACACGATTTCCAGCGGATCAAAAACAGATTCTGGGTGAGAAATTCTAGGGTTTATGGCAACAGTAATCGTGTTCATCATGGTGAAGAACAAATGTCCCAGTTTTTTGAATCAAGCATATCATTAGAACCATCAAGCAACACACATCACAACTACAACATCCATTTTCAATGAATCGAGCTAAACAACAAGAAATGTGCAAAAACATATTCATACATCAAGTTTCAAATCAACATAACTTTCAGCATATGCAACCATTTTCATTGATTCAAAGCTCATTGTAATCATGGCAAAGAGGTCTATCATAAGCATAGCATGGTTTAGTGAGTAGAGAGATTCGAAAATTTACCAAAGTTGAAGAACAGTTGTGCTGCAGTTGTTGTTTGGTCGTGAATGGCTGAAACAGTGGTTCTACAAGCTTCCAAGTGATGAATGATTGAAGAAATTTGGCTCAACAATCCTTGAGAAAGCTCCAAACCAACTCTGCCATGGATGAAGGTTGTTAAGACAGTCGTGGGTTCCTTGCTTACAGTTGGGATTTGAGGCTTGTAAAAGGTTCCCAGATGATGGTATGTGATGGCACCAACAAACAATGCACGAGGCCTTTGAAGTTTCAGCAGAATTTTCAAAATGAAGAAATGGTGTGATTGAGAGAGCAAGAGAGTTTTCTGTTTGTGTAAGAGTGGCTGCTAGGGCTTTTCAGCAGAAAAGTGAGCATATATACTATGATTAACATTGCTTAATGTTTGGTTAGTGAGTGGTAATCCAATTTGCTAATTTTGGGTGTTTTTTGCTAATTGACCAATTTCACTTCAAGTTGCATGTGCATGAGCCAAAAGCTGCGAATTGGGCCTTGTACCACATTCCAAATGAGTTTTCTGAACTATCTCAATTGATAAAAAGTGTTGGAAATGCTTAATTTGGAAAGTCAATTTTTCACCCTACTTGAAATAATTCAAGTCACTTCAAAAAGTGCCATTTTGATTGGTGAGTTTTTGGTAAATTGTGATGACATATTTGGAAAGAGGGCATCAAATGTGACTTGTAGCAAAAAACCCCACCCAATTTGGCCAAATGGTTTGGGAGATATGGCCTTTTGAAGTTCAAATTTTTTTGAGAATGATTTGATCATAACTTGCCAACCATACATGGGAATTGAGTGTTCTTGGACTTTTTGGAAATGGGAGAACAAGATCTTCAACTTTCATGTTGGGCAAAAATTCATTTGAAGCTTGTATCATGATGTAATTTTGAGGAGAAGAAGTTACTATTTTTGGCAAAATCCAATTACAGGTCAACTTTCTATTTTTGGCAACTTCTTGACTGACTTCAAATTCTTCCATGATGATGTTTGACATGTTATATGAGGCTTATATGGACATGAATGAGACCTCTCAGACCAATTCCCACCATCAAATCACTGATTAAATGCACAGTTGACCAAGGGTTGACTTTCTAGGGTTTTGCTTGACTGAACCATCTTCTGATGAATTCCCAACCCTAATCCCTTGAGATCTTGATTCCAAATGATGTCACAACTCATATGAATCCTTGATGAATGATCATGGTGCCCAAATTCTGCAAGAATGGCCACCATCCACTGTTCAATGACTGATTAGACTGATTGACTGTTGATTGCTTCAGCTGCAAGTAACATGGTTAGATGACAATATTTTTGTACTTTTGGTTAGTAAACATATGAAAAGAAATGATACACAAAGGCAATACATGCTTGGTGATCAAGAACCACACTCACAAGGCAACCCACCCACTAAGAGGGAAGCTAGGGCATGCAATGATCCTTGAGGCCATGATATGATATGATATGGGCCATGAGGGATCTTAGGGCAAAAATTGGGGTCTTACAGTTAGTGTTAGTAGTTAGTGTGCCATAAGGAAAATTTAGCGCTATGTTAAGCAATCGTAATTGGACTTATGTAGAAGTCACAACTATCTGAGGCCGATCAATAATAATGTAGGCAACAACACAAGTTAGAAATCTTGATTAGTGAACCAAGTTCCAACAACTTGCCATGCCAAAAAGAAAAAAGAGAATTGATCTTGTATTGGTTTAAATCTTTTGCATGTTTAGGAAACAACCTATCCTTAATGCAAACCCATTCACTTGATCAATTGATCAAGATGCATTAGATTTGAATCAAGGAAGATTAAGCCTCCCTAATCAATGCTAACTTATCAACCTTTAACTCATTGATCAAAAAGAAAGAAGAAGAAGAAGAAGAAGAAGAAAGAGAGGAATAATGGAAAAGGAAAATGGAAAGAATAAAGTGCATAAGGTGCAATAAAATGTACCAATCCATGTGTGTTGACCAAATGACATTGAAAGTCAAAGTCAAACAATGAGAAATCAGAAATGAGATGAAGATTGGAGGTCAAACAATAAGCAAAATATTTTTGGCATTTTTAATATTAAAATAAACTTGAATTAAAAATAAAAGAAAGGTCAAACTTCAAAATCACATCAAATCAACCTTGAAAGGTCCAAGTGATTTATCCTAAGTTCAATAAGGTCAAACAAAGTTTGACAAAAAAATTTCAGCATTTTTAAAAGTCAGAAACTATTTTTAATCAATTAAAAATGAATAAAAATAACCTAATTGAACTAAAATCTTAAATAAATCTCAAATCAATTAAAAAATTGATGAGAATATTTTTCATAGATTCATCATCATTCAAATAGGTTAGGAAAATATTTTTGTATTTTTTGAATATCAAAAACTATTTAAAATGAATTAAAAATAACCAGAAAAGAGAAAATTCACAAAAAATATAAAATGGTGAAATAAAAAATATTAAAAATCAAAATCAGAAACTAGAATTTATTTGGAGAAGAATGCAATTGGTCCCATATTTTTTGGAATTAAAATGAAGAAGATATGAATTTTTGAAAATAATGGAAATAAAAGAAATAAAATCAGAAAATAAGAAATAAGAAAAATCAGGAAGCGTTGGATTGGAATTCATTAATTGACGTGGCGCATCAGAGGGTTGGGAGACGCGCGTGCATGGTGTACTTGAGTCAACAACATCACACATGGCATTAAATGAAGTCAATCAAACGGATCACTGAGATTAGATCAGAGTCAAAGGATCCAATGGCCATGGACTCATCCACGTGGGGACGGTGGTGGAAACCACCGTCTTCTCCGGTGAGACTCACCGTCCGGCCAAAATTTGCAGGTTTTTAAAACTCAATTAAAATGCACGATCCATACATCATTGGAAAGCTGGGATGATGTACATCATCCCTGTACCACTCAATTCCACTCTAGATCTCTATATTGAGAGAAATTAGAGATGGAAATTCTGTGGTGTTCATGTGAACTTCATGGATTTCAACAATTAAACACTCAAAACAATTGCCTCTATGAAGAGGACTTCAGCCAACACAATATCCAAGCAAATAGATCAATAATTGGTGAGTTTCGAAGAAAAAACCAGTTGAAGAACAACCTTGGATTCTGGAGATTTGAGCTTGCTTCCTTGCTTCATTTGGCAAAACAGAAGTGCAATGGGCTAAAGGATGAAGGTCTAGGAGCTTTAGATCCAAAGATTCAACCAGATGTAGTTGAATTTTAGATTTGAAAAAATTGAAGAAAAATGAAATAGCTCCATTGGTGAGAGGTTAGGTTTTCAGTTCAGCAGCATTTCAGGTTGATTCATGGATGAAATTTGAATGGAGTGAGGCTCTTATTTATAGATGGAAAGGCAAGGTAAGTGTGATCAAAGCCGTGTGCATGAAATTGGATATTCATTGCATGGGCTTGCATGATCATTCAAAAGGCCCAAATTCAATGCCAAATGCACTCTGAAGCATAATTGAGCTGAAATGGTCGTGGAATTGGCAATGCACAAGCTTGTATAATGAGTTCCATCATGTTATGCATAATCATGCCTAAAACTTCTCCTCTTCGAAAATGCCATTTGCCAAATCCAAACATGAGCATGTGAGTAATGGTTGGAAAGGTTTTGATGTAAGGAACAATTGTTATGTTGGGCAAAAATCCATTTGAAGTGTGGAAATTGGTGAAATTTGAGTTTAAAGTGCAAGGTGCAAAACATGTAAAGGCAAAGTTTCTAAATTTGGCCAATGTTCAAGCCCTTCTGTTTTGATGATGCAAGCCCCAAATGAAAAAACCTCCAACATCAAAGTTGTAGATCTATTCAAGCCAATCAAAATTGACTTAAATTTTGCATCATTTGGATTTTTGATGAAAGAGTTATGGTCACTTGAAGTTGGACTTTTTTGCCTTTCAATGCATTTGGTCCAAAGTGACCTATAATGTTTTGCATTATCACATGTATTTCCTTTGAGATTTTGAAATTTTGTTCAACATAACATTTTACGTAGACATCTTAAGCTTTCCAATGCATTTGATCCCACCTAAAAATCATAAAAATTGAATGAGTTATGTCCTTCGGAAGTTGACCTAAAATTAGGGTTTCAGTCAAAATGACCTATAATGTCTTGGAATGGGAGATGACCTTCCAAGCTTCAAATCAATTTTTGATGAACATGAAAGTTGTTCATATTGTCCTTAAGAAATTGTTTACTTTTAGGATCATCTCCATTTGACCAACACATAAAAATTTAGGTCTCAGTGCATTCCAAAATAGTCAGATGAATTGACTGGTCAACTTCTCAAGTCCACAACTCATATCTTGATGAATTTATGATTGAGGATACTCAAATAAGTTCAAATATGTATGAAATGATGAATTAAAGAACTTACCTTGATTGTATTTGGTCATGGGCTGAGGTTGCTTCAAGAGCAAGGCATTGTGGTGCACAGATGAATTAGGGTTTCTTTGGGGGACAAACCTCAAACCCTTTGACTTGCTTTGATCAAAATGATGAATTGAGATGCTAGGGAGGAATATTTGATGGATGAGAAATTTGGGAACCATTACCATGCTTGCTATCATCTTCACTTGACCTTATCATTGCACAAAAAATCTCCTAGAAGCTTTGGACCTTGTGATTGCTCAAGCTACAAACAAAAGATGTTAGTGACATATTTTTGTGCTTTTGGTTAGTAAACAAAGTGAGAAAAGCAATAATATACAATTCAAGCATGCTTGGTGATCTCAAACCACTCACAAGAGGTCCCACCTAAAGGCAAAGGGAACCAAGATGCTTATGATCCTTGAGGCAATGCAAATGCAATGTTATGATGCCATGAGGGATCTTAGGGACAAAATTGGGGTCTTACAGAGAGGAAATGACTTATTCGGTAAGAGTGCTGCTGAACTTTGCATAGTTTCGAATGTCAAGATCCCAATGAAGTTCAAAGTCCCTGACTTTGAAAAGTATAATGGAAATACTTGTCCACTTATCCATCTTGTCATGTATGCTAGGAAAATATTGACGCAAACTAATAATGATCAGTTATTGATTCACTACTTCCAAGACAGACTGACTGGTGCCGCTTTGAGATGGTACATGGGACTAGACAGTACAAGTATTCGCACGTTTAATGATTTGGATGAAGCTTTTGTGAAACAATATAAGTATAATGTGGATATGGCGCCTAATAGAGACCAGCTGAGGTCTATGTCTCAGAAGGACAAAGAGACATTTAAAGAGTATGCCCAGAGATGGAGAGAGCTTGCTGCTCAGATTAATCCTCCGTTGGAAGAAAAGGAGATGACCAAGATTTTCCTTAATACCCTGAGTTCGTTTTATTACAAAGGAATGATTGCTAATGCCCCCAGTGACTTTACCGAGATGGTAAACATGGGGATGAGATTAAAGGAAGGAGTACGAGAGGGACGTCTGTCTAAGGAAGAGGTCTCATCGAGCAAGAAGTATGGAAGCAGTTTCGCCAGAAAGAAAGAAGGGGAAACCAATGCAGTATCAATAGGGAGGAAGAGGAGGCCTCATGTCAAAAGAAATTCGTAACCGCGACAGCATCATCATCAGATTTCATCAGTTATTCCAGTATTTTCAAATAATTCAAACAATCAATCAATGCCAGTTCAACAACAACGTCAACAACAGCCGCAACAAAGAACCAATAACCACAATAACAATAACAACAACAACAATAATCAACAACAACAGAATTTTGAGAGGAAGAAGGTCTCTTTTGACCCTATTCCTATGTCATACGTTGAACTTTCTCCATCTTTGGTTCTCAAGAACCTTCTTCAGCCAAGAAATCTGTCGCAAATCCCAGAACCACTTCCATGGTGGTATAAGCCAGAACTCCACTATGCCTTTCACCAAGGAGCTCCTGGTCATGATATCGAAAAATGTTACCCATTGAATTATGAGGTTCAGAAGCTAGTGAAAAGTGGGATGGTGTCCTTTGAGGACCGTGTGCCGAATGTGAAAGCTAACCCATTGCCTGCTCATGGTAATTCCTCTGATAATATGGTAGATGGTTGTCCAGGAAGTTTCGGAGTATTCTATATGCGACGTATTCGTAGGTCCTTGGTGGAGATGCATATGACCTTGTGTACCATCAGCGATTGTGAGCACGACCATGATAGTTGTGCAATTTGTAGTGTAAACCCCCGTGGGTGTTGAATCGTCAAGATAGATATCCAGAAGTTGATGGCTAAGAATGTAATCCAGATTCAACAGTCGAGGGATATAGATAATGTCAATGTAATTGTGTCAGTATTCAAAACCTCTGAGCGGGTAGTAGTTCAGTTTGACAGCAGCAGCAGTAACAGCACCAATAGATCAGTATCGCTGTTAGAGATACGGTTAGCGGGCCTCGTCCCGTATGCATCTGATAGAACCGTTCCTTACCAGTATAATGCTACCATGGTAGATAATAGTCAAGAGGTTCCATTGCCTACGACCAATTCTGTTGTAAATATCGCTGATATTACGAAGGTGACCCGTAGTGGTTGTGTGTTTGGTCCAGTCTTTCCAAAGGATGTAGAAGAGGATGTAGTCAATAAGAAGGTTGAGGTACCTGCAGTGAATCCAATTAGTGCTATAATATGTCAGTCTAGTGAATCCAGCAAATTGAAGCCTAATGATGATGCTGAAATGTTGAGATTCATTAAGAAAAGTGAATTTAATATGGTGGAGCAGCTGCTCCAAACTCCTTCGAAAATTTCAGTGTTGTCTCTGCTCATGAATTCTGAAGCGCACAGAGAAGCATTGCAAAGAGTGTTGGAGCAAGCTTACGTAGAGCACGATGTGACTGTGGATCAATTTGACCATATTGTGGCTAACATTACTTCCTGACACAACTTGAGCTTTTGCGATGAAGAACTTCCCGAGGAAGGCAGAAATCACAATCTAGCACTGCATATATCGATGAACTGTAAGGAGGATGCATTGTCAAATGTGTTGGTTGATACTGGTTCTTCTTTGAATGTACTCCCCAGGTCAACTCTATCCAAGTTATCATATCAAGGCGCCCCGATGAGGTATAGCGGCGTGATTGTCAAGGCATTTGGTGGTTCTCGCAAGACTGTTATAGGAGAAGTGGACCTTCAAGTAAAGATAGGTCCGGGTGATTTTCAGATTACTTTTCAACTAATGGATATCCACCCGGCCTATAGCTGCTTGTTGGGAAGGCCATGGATCCATAAGGTTGGAGGTCTAACGTCTACTCTGCACCAAAAATTGAAATTTATGAAGAATGGCAAGCTTGTCATTGTGGGTGGAGAGAAAGTGTTGTTGGTAAGCCATATGTCGTCTTTTTCATATGTTGAAGCTGAAGAGGAGGTTGGAACTCCGTCCCAAGCTCTATCTATTGCTGAAGTAAAGAAAACTGGGGCACCCATGTCTTCTTTCAAAGATGCGCAGAAAATTATTGAAGCTGGCAGTACTAATCAGTGGGGCCGTATAGTAGAGGTCGCCGAGAACAAGAATAAAGCCGATTTGGGATTCCAGCGAGGGCCGTTTAAAGTTAAGCCTGAAGATATGCAACCGAGTTTCCGTAGCAGAGGGTCCATCCATGCTATCGCATTACGCGAAAAACCGGCGGGAAAACAAGAACAACAGAGCCGCCACCGTGCGTTATTTATCCCAAAAGAGGGAAAGGAAACGCTCAGAGTAAACCTGGAAAAAGCATGGTCTCGCGACCAAAGAGAATGGGATCGGGAGTCGGTTATGCGAAGGGAAGGTATTAGCACCCCTACGCATCCGTCGTACTCGACGGGATCCACGCACAATAGGAAGGAAACAAACAAGACTGACTCGGCAGGATATCGCATCCTGGGCCTACTTAGTCTATCAGGCATAGACATCAGAGTCAAAGTAGTTCGGACTGGGGAAACGACACATGCTCGCTAGGATGTCGCATCCTATGCATACGTATCTCCTCGGACGAAGGAGAATCAGAGCATTCGTAGCTCGGCTAACACGCACACAAACAAACACAGGCAAAGGCAAACGTGGAGCCTGAATGCCAATCACTGGACTTACATCAGCATCCGAACCAAAACACACACCAGAACCCGAATGCCACTCGATGGACTTACATCAGCTTCCAAGCACACAACAACACAAAACAAAGACACAGGCGCCCGGAGAGATCAACTCATCTCCTGCCTACGTACCTCATCTGGTATGAGGATCAGGGCGACGTAGTTCCCCTACGAAGGGACACAGGACTAGCCTAACCAGATAACAGAGGGAGACACAACTAGGGAGACTACGACTCGAGCCTAGATGTTATCATGCAAATCATCCCTAAGTTATGGTTTCTAGCTAACTTGCACAGGAAGCAAGCCTATCCTAAACATGACTTGCACAGGAAGCAAGCCACACCTAACCTAACTTGCACGGGAAGCAAGCTAAACTAAACCTAACTTGCACAGGAAGCAAGTCAAACAAACACACAAGCACAAGTAGCACACACTATACACAAGCAATGGGCTCCTACAAAGGTTAGGCATTGAAGCCAACTGGAATAGGGTTAATGGTGCTCTTAACCTTGACATTGAGAGTCAAGGTGAAGCAGATGAAAGGTGAGTGAAGATAAGACTTCACAGCTCTTATCCCTGGCCTGGGAGAGCTTAAGACAAGAATGTGTGGGTTCAGAAAGTGGGAACCCTTCTACACATTTAAAACTGACTCAACTGTACAATTGTACAAGATCTTGGGTTTGTATCTGCAATGCATCAACACAGTGGTGTGAGCAAAGCAGATGACACACAGAATAGCAGGGGATAGGTTGCATATCCCTTGGGTTCTGCCAATTGCCTCTTCACTTAGGAGGTCTTTGACTCTATACAAGGACAAATGTAAACAGTCACAAACATTGCCTCTTAAGGAGGACTTCAGACAGTTGCCTGGCCAAGTAACAGGCCAGGTCTTCCAGACTACATGAAGATAAGAAATTATACCTCAATGCAAATTGCTATTAAGCAAAGCAAAGCAAAGTTCACAAGGAACTATAAGCAACTAAAGGTACCTGAAACCAGTCAGACAACATCAGTATACAAGTCAAAGTTAAATCAAAATGAGATAGAGGTCAACAGTCAACACAATCAGTTAAATGTGCAATGTACAAGGCTCAAAGCATGTGAGCCAAGCAACCTACAAAACAAACAAGTTAATCAATGATAATCAATCAAGCTCAATCAATTTGTATTGATTTCTCTGGGTATTTGTTGCTTAACCTGAAACAACAAACTTAAACATGAGCAAAATGACCACTAGGACAAGCCTAGGGTCAAAAAGAAATAAGAAAGTCAAAACAGCAAGTGGCAAGTGTCCAAAATCAATTTCAAACAATCAAAAAACAAACTCAATTGGTTCCACAATCATATCATTCATCATCATGATTTCATAAGCAAATTAGGTCAAGGCATGGCATATGGAAGCTCATAGAAGTCAACAGCAAGACTCAACTCAAAACCAATCATAAACAATTCAAACAAAACTCAAATAATTCATGATCAAACATAATCCATAGCATGGTAAGCATATCAAATTTCAGCTCATTTGGACAAGGGGAAGTTGGTCAATGAAAATCAGAAAGGCAAGGCAAGTTCAAACATGCTCAAAGAAGTCAACCAAACATGCACCAACTTCAATAAATCATAAATCAGTGACAACATATGAGAAATGAATGGGACTAAAACCATGATAAACCTTAAGATGTCCACTAATCACATGTCAAATTTCAAGTTCATCCAATAATGTATGAGAATTTCACAAAACATATGGCATCAAGTGTCACAAGAGTCAACATTTTGGTCAAACAGGGGAGAAAATTCCAAACAATTAGGAAATGCCATCAATAATTCCATAAAAAATCACATGTAAACTAGACATCCATAAGTATGTTCCTGCAAAAAATCAGACCAAATTGAGTTCATTAGGCAAGGTAAATAAAATCAAGAAGTTGGACATCAATGGTGTGACACAAATTGTCACACCCTAATTCAAAAAATCATAACTCACAAACCAGCAATGATAAATTCACAAACTCTACACCAAAATCACCATGAATGTGTCTAGTTTAAGCACAAAACATTTGAGAGTCATTGGATAAGGTATCATCATTTCACAATTGATTTGGCAAAGTATACAAAAAATGGTCAACATGAACAAACCCTAGCACAATTTAAAATCCATACATGCAAAAAATCTGGAAAAATCATGATAAAAAACTAGAGATCAAGAGGAGTATTTTGCAAAAAGTCCCATGAATTTTGGATAAATAATGAATGCTCTATGATTTTCGTAAGTTGGTGTATCAAAATGGAATAAAAATTGTAAAAACAAAATGATTTAACTGATAAATAAAGGATGCCTAGACAAAAGACTAAAGTGCCCCCTTCGCTGAGTATGAAACTCAGCGTTTCATTAAAAGGAGGGGGTCAATGCCCCAGTCAACTGGAGCACGGACCAACCGCGTGCTAGCATGGCCCACTCAACCGACCAATCACCATTCTCCTTCTACAACAACATGCAAACCCTACGTGTGCTACAGTGAAATCAAAAACGAAAATAAATTCTGGGCAGCGCATTCAAAAGACATCCATGAAAACCCAGGTCCAAGAACAAATTTCTGGTAATTCGATTTTAAGCACACCATTCTGTAGTTCTCACTTCACACATCATGAATCCATATTCCAATCATAACAAAACGCAAAGGCCAGCAAGAATCGAAGCAAATAAGTCTAGCATCACAAAACTAAATCAGTGATATCTCACTCAAATCTCAACGAAAATCAAAAACAAAAAGTCCAGTGTACTCATGGCAACAAGATATACATAAACCATAGCAATATTTCATGAATCGTGAAGATTGAATTCTGACCTTTGATGAACTGCAGAAAAGAAATCGTGGCTTTTGAGCTTTAAAAAGTGAAAACAGAAACTCCACATAGTCCAGGTTGATGAATGGATGAAGTATCTTGGTTCAAATGTGCTTCATTTTCCTCCAATCCCAAGCTGCCATGGAAGGAGCTTAATGGAACAGTAGTATAATGGCTTTACAGCTGGGTTTTAGGGCTTGCAATGAGCTCAAAAGTGATGTTGAATGATGAAGCAATCCACACAAGCTCGTGTTCTTTGAATTTTTTTCAGAAAAGTTTCAAAAATGAAGAAATGAGAATTTGAGAGAAAATGATATTTTGATCTGGTTTTTGTGAAAGTGGCTAGGGCTTTTCAGAGTGAAAATGATGTATATATCTTCTGTTTAGTGTTTGTAAGCATGATTAATGAAGTGTTAATTGGAATTTGCATAATTGAAGTGTTTTGGACAAATTTGCTAAAACCATACCAATTTACATAGGGTGTATGAATATGCACGAATTTGGGCTTTGGACAATCTCTAAACATGATTTCTGAACCATTCCAAGTGGTAAAAATCATTGGAAATGTTTAAATTGAAAGTCCATTTTTTCACTTCACTTAATTTAATTCTAGTCACTTTGAAAATGGCCATTTTGATTGGTAAACTTTTGATGAATTGTGATGACAAATTTTGAAAGAGGGCATCAAATATGACTTGTAGCAAAAAAACCCACCCAATTTGGCCAAATGGTTTGGAAGATATGCCACTTTGAAGTTCAAAAATATCTGAGAATGATTTGATCATAACTTGCCAACCATAAATGGGAATTGAGTGTTCTTGGACTTTTTGAAAATGGGAGAACAAGATATTCAACTTTCATGTTGGGCAAAAATTCATTTGAAGCTTGTATCATGATGTAATTTTGAGGAGCAAGACTTTCCATTTTTGGCAAATTCCAATTACAGGTCAACTTTCTATTTTTGGAAATTTCTTTTTTGACTTCAAATTCTTCCATGATGATGTTTGACATGCCAAATGAGACTTGTATGGACATGAATGAACCCTTTCAAACCATCTCCCACCTTGAAATCCATAAAATCAGGCACAGTTGACCACAGTTGACCATAGTTGACTTTTTAGGGTTTCTGGTGAACTGTGCATTGACTGAAGACTTCTGAGCATCCAATCCTTGACCAAAACACTTCAAAAGGACCCCTAGGTCATGTGAACATGTTGGACCAACCCTAGGGCCTTACCTCCTTGGAAATTGTACTTGCTTGCTTGACTGACTGATCTCCTGACCAGTTTGACCTAATTTGACTGATGATCTTGCACTTGGGGCAAAGGACAATGCAATGCTATGCAGTGGACTATGTTAAATGTTATGACCTAATGTGAGAATGTATGTACAAAAGGTAGGTGCAAATTTGAGGTGCTACACATGGTAATGAACAACACTCAGCTTCTGTGATCGAGGGTGATGAAGATGAGGACTACGCCAATTTTGTGACGCATGGAAAGGCTTGCAACAATTGGGTTGCTGTTGATGTTCCTGTTATTGTCCATCGCTCTAAGTAATTTGTTTTTTCATTATTTTTGAGAAAAATCCTTCTCCTATGCCTAAGGGAGAAGTGAACATTGTTGGACGTTTTCAAATTTATCATCAATAAAATGCAATTTTATTCATCCACATCTATGATGTTTTATTTTTACTTTTTGCTTTTCTGAAAATGGTAATCACATAAAACACGAATAAATAAATAATAAATTGTCCATCTGCATAATATTTGGTCATAATTCACTTCTCTAAATTCAAAATATCAAATCACTATGCAGGTTGGTTTTTAAACCCATTGAATATAATGATCCTACTCCTTCTCCAAACTTCGAGTTCCTTGTGTTTGAGGCTGAGGAAGAAAGTGATGAAGAAGTGTCTGATGAATTGTCTCGTCTACTTGAGCACGAGGAAAAATCCATTCAGCCATTCGAAGAGCGGATTGAGTTAGTTAACTTGGGTTCCGAAGATGATGTGAAGGAAGTCAAGATTGGGTCTCAACTGTGTCCAAAGGTTAAGAAGGGGTTGATTGATCTTCTTCGAGAGTATTTAGATGTGCTTTCTTGGTCCTATTAAGACATGCCTGGTTTAGATTCTGAGATTGGGGAGCATAGATTGTCGTTGAAGCCAGAATGCCCACCAGTCAAGCAGAAATTGAGAAGGACTCGTCCTGATATGACAGTGAAGATCAAAGAAGAAGTGTAAAAGTAGATTGATGTCAGTTTCCTTGTTACCGCTGAGTATCCGCGATGGGTGGCCAATATTGTGCCTGTTCCGAAGAAGGATGGAAAAGTCCGCATGTGTGTTGATTATAGATTTGAACAAAGCTATTCCGAAAGATGATTTCCCTCTGCCACACATTGACATGTTGGTAGACAATACAGCTAAACTCAAAGTCTTTTCGTTTATGGACAGATTTTCCGGTTATAATCAGATCAAAATGGCACCCAAAGATATGGAGAAGACCATATTCATTACACCCTGGTGAACATTCTGTATAGAGTGATGCCTTTCGGTTTAAAGAATGCTAGTGCAACACACCAGAGAGCTATGACTACTCTTTTTCATGATATGATTCATAAAGAGATCGAAGTCTATGTTAATGATATGATTGCTAAATCTAGTGATGAATAAGAACATGTTGAGCATTTCTTGAAGCTGTTCTAGCGCTTGAGGAAGTACAAACTCTGCTTGAATCCCAATAAGTGTACATTTGGTGTTTGTTCTCGTAAGTTGTTGGGCTTTATTGTCAGCGAGAAGGGTATTGAAGTTGATCCTGCCAAGGTCAAAGCAATACAAGAGATGTTTGCGCCCAAAACTGAGAAGCAAGTCAGAGGTTTTCTCGGCCGCTTGAATTATATCTCAAGATTCATTTTGCACATGACTGCCATGTGTGCGCCTATATTCAAGCTTCTTCGGAAAGATCAGTCTTGTTATTGGACCGAATATTGCTAGAAAGCTTTTGATAGTATCAAAGAGTATATGCTTGAGCCTCCGATTCTGTCACCGCCTGTTGAAGGAAGACCATTGATCATGTATTTGACTATGCTCGATGAAAGTATGAGTTGTCTTCTTGGTAAGCAAGACGAAACTGGAAAGAAGGAATATGCTATTTACTACCTCAGTAAGAAATTTGCGCATTCGCTTGGGCTGCTAAGCGTCTGTGTCAGTATATGTTAAATCATACTACTTGGTTCATATCCAAAATGGATCCGATCAAGTATATTTTTGAGAAGCCTGCTTTAACTGGGAGAATTGCCTGTTGGCAGATGTTGTTATCCGAGTATGATATCAAATACCGATCTCAAAGAGCTATCAAATGTAGTGTCTTGGCTGACCACTTGGCTCACCAACCGATTGAAGATTATCAGTCAGTGCAATATGATTTTCCTGACGAAGAGATCTTGTACTTAAAGATGAAAGATTGTGATGAACCATTGCTTGAAGAAGGCCAGAACTTGTTTCTCGTTGGGGCATGGTATTTGATAGAGTTGTTAATCAGTATGGTAATGGCATTGGGGCAGTGATTATTACTCCTCAAGGCACTCACTTTCCGTTTACAGCTAGATTGACTTTCAAGTGTACAAATAATATGGTTGAGTATGAAGCTTGCATTATGGGGCTTGAAGAGGCCATTGATCTCAGGATCAAGTATTTGGACGTCTATGGAGAATCGACTTTGGTTGTGAATCAGATCAAAGGTGAATGGGAGACGAATCAACCCGGTGCCATACCATATAGAGATTATGTGAGGAGGATTTCAAATTTCTTTACAAAGGTTGAATTCCATCATATCCCTCGAGATGAAAACCGGATGGCAGATTCTCTCGCAACGTTGGCTTCAATGATTGCGGTGAAATTTTGGAATGAAGTTCCCAATTTGACTGTGATGCGTCTTGATAGGCCAACTCATGTGTTTTCTATTGAAGAGATCAAAGATGAGAAGTCGTGGTATTTTGATATCAAGTGTTTCCTCCAAAGTCAGATTTACCCACATGGGGCATCTTTGAAAGATAAGAAGACTTTGAGAAGATTAGTTGGTAACTTCTACCTGAATGGTGATGTACTGTACAAGAGAAATTTTGATATGGTTTTGCTCATATGCGTGGATAGACACGAAGTAGACCTGTTGATGACTGAAGTCCATGAAGGTTCCTTTGGTACTCATTCCAACGGACATGTTATGGCTAAGAAGATGTTGAGAGCAGGTTACTATTGGCTGACAATGGAATCTGAATGTTGCAAATTTGTGAGAAAATGCCACAAGTGTCAAATATATGCAGATAAGATTCATGTTCCTCCAACACTGTTGAATGTCATTTCCTCTCCATGGACCTTCTCCATGAGGGGAATTGATATGATTGGCATGATTGAGCCTAAAGCTTTGAACGGAAATCGTTTCATTCTGGTGGCTATTAACTACTTCACAAAGTGGGTAGAAGCGGCATCGTATGTTAATGTGACCAAGCAAATTATTGTGAGGTTTATCAAGAATCAGATTATATGCCGGTATGGTGTGCCAAATAAGATCATTACTGATAATGGATCGAACTTGAACAATAACATGGTGGAAGCTCTTTGCAAAGATTTCAATATTGCACATCATAATTCTTCTCCCTATAAACCTAAGATGAATGGGGTTGTTGAAGCTGCAAACAAGAATATCAAGAAGATCATTCAGAAAATGGTTGTGACGTACAAAGACTGACATGAGATGCTCCCATTCGCTTTGCATGGGTACCATACATCCATATGTACTTCAACAGGGGAAACCCCTTTCTCACTTGTTTATGGTATGGAAGTTGTGCTCCCAATGGAGGTTGAGATCCCATCACTGTGTGTTCTCATTGGAGCTATGTTGATTGAGGCTGAATGGTGTCAGACAAGGTATGATCAGCTGAATTTGATTGAAGAGAAGAGGTTGACTGCCATGTGTCATGGTCAGTTGTACCAGCAAAGAATGAAGAAAGCTTTTGATAAGAAGGTCAGGCCTCGTGTTTTCAGAGAAGGTGACCTTGTGCTCAAGAAGATCTTATCTTTTAAACCAGATTCTAGGGGCAAATGGACTCCTAACTATGAAGGCCCATATGTTGTTAAGAGGGCCTTTTCTGGTGGTGCTTTGATTCTTACACCTATGGATGGTGAAGAGTTCACTCGTCATATGAACGTCGATGCAGTCAAGAAATACTTTACCTAAAAAGAAAAGAACAACTCGCTAAGTTGAAAACCCGAAAGGGCGGCTTAGGCAAAAAATGAGCGTCTCGGTGGATTGAAAACCTGAAAGGGCAATCCAGGCAAAAATTAGAGATATAAAACAGAAAATTTATCCTGATAGATTAAGTACCCCACCTTGGGGCAATTTATGCAAAAATTAGGTATTATGGCAAGTAACTGCACCTTGTTGATCTTTAGTCTTGAAGACATTCTTTAGCACGTCATTGGGTTCTGATTCGTCATCTTCAACCGAAGCCAAGAGCATAATGGATATCAAAGTTGGTAGAAGGATTAGTGATCATTGTATTCAATATAGACCTTTTCCATGTAAATTACCATTTTTCAACTTTTGTAAAGATCTATGGAGTCTTGTCATTAACAGACTACCATTCTATTAAATAAAGTTGAGCGTTTTATCCAATTATTTCTACTCTCATTTGTTCCAGCTAAATAGAATTAAATTTTATGATGATCATTTTTGAAATTGAATTTAAAAATTAAAATCATGTTTTTCTTAAAAGCAATTACTTTTTAAAGAGCAAGCGATTTCATTTAAGGAATATCAACAGTAGTCTGAGAGCAGGTAAGTCCCAGAATGTGAAGCATTGTTGGTCTTCCCCAAGCAGTTGGTTCAGTCATCTTTTCTAAACGATAATTCAACATCTCCAGCCGAGTTTTGTTGGTTTCCCCAGCCGAGTTTGCAATTGCCTCCCTCAAAGTTATAGGCATGTTATCTCAGCGGTTTGCATAGATTCAGCACAGATTGTTATTTTCCTCAGGTCGTCGGCAGAGTTTATGCCTGATCCCTGTTAGCACTGATTCTTGAGCAATATTTCTGGTCCTCTGCAAGGTTGTTTCCCATTTGGTATGGTGTTGACCTAAAATGCCCCACAGAGTTGATGATGCAGATCCTCAGCAATTTGTCCTCTTTCCCCCTAACCAGGGTAGAGCCTTTGAGAAGAATGACTCACGTTCATCTGATTCATTGCTTTCTCCAGTTGTTGCTTCCATCCCGTTGAGATTGGCGAAGTGTGGTATCGATGATTCAGATCAGTGACATTTGTATCCTTTGTGATTGTTTTGTCAAACATAATCATCATATATACATATACATATACATATACATATACATATACATTCATATATTTCATTATACATTGCTATCACATTTAATTCCTTATTCTTCGTTCCTCTGCTACGGTGATATCATTTCCCCATGCAGATATGGTATGTCTGTCCTCCCTCAATTGTAGAGTGTCATCCTCTTTAAGTAGAAAAAATTTAACCTTTCTCATTCCCCACTGAGTTATTTCCTCATGGATGATTATTATTTCAGCTTCCTCCCCAGTCGATTATCTGGATGGAACCACTCCCCTTGAGTTATATCCTCATCGGGTCGAATTTTTGATTGAACGTTTCTTTCTAGCTCTTACCTAGATCGATGGTTTTGGTCCCATGAGAGTCTATTACTCAGTAACTGATAATATTCTTCTCAATTTGCGAGTACTTTACTCTTACCCAATACCCGGTAACAGTAATCTACTTCCTCTTGTTTTCCCCAGTGGATTCATTTTTACGTTTCCCCAGGTAGTCTATCCTTGATATGTTCATCTTAACCGATGATGAATATTCTTCCTTTTGAGTTTATCCTTGATATGTTCATCCTAACCAGTGATGGATATTCTCTTTCTTGTTTTCTGCCCATTAAAAAGGTAGTTGTAATCCCTATTTCATTCCCCTGAGGGCTAATCCTTGATATGTTCATCCTAACTGATGACAGGTTTCCTCCTCTTTGCGGTCTTCTGCCCAGTAACCGATAGATGTAATTCCTGCTTTTCCCTCGGAGTCTATCCTTGATATGTTCATCCTAACCGATGATGGATATCATCTTTTTGGTATTCTATCTAGTAACTGATAGATGTAATTCCTACTTTTTTTTGGTAATCTATCCTTGATATGTTCATCTCAACTGATGACGGATATTCTTCCCGTCGAATCTATCCTTGATATGTTCACTTTAACTAGTGACAGATATTCTCCTCTTTGCGGTCTTCAGCCAAGTAACCGGTAGTTGTAAACCCTATTTGGCTTTTCCCCAATTGGTTATTCTTACCCAGTATCTGGTAATGAATACATATCATGTTGCCATCAGCGAGTCATCCTTGATATGTTTACCCTAACCGGTAACGAATGTCCTCTCTGCCAGATTATGTGATCTCCTTACCTAGTAACCGGTAGTGGATAATATACTTTTGTTACTCCTGTGTCGAAGATCTTTTCTTCCCCAGTTGAGTTCGAGTGTGTATTTCCTCAGTGAAATCACCATTTCCTGTTTGGTTCAGGCATTTCAGCTTTGTTCTGATTTACCTGTTTCCCCTGCAGATTTTTCCTTTTATCCCCGGCACAGTCTTTCCATTGATTTATTTTCATGGAATCCCTCGTGTCCCCCAGCAGTTTTAATTTGTGGTCTGGCCTACGCACAATCTTTTATCCCCAGAGTCTCTGTCTCCCCAGTGACTTTTCCTTACGGAATGCATTATACTCCTATGGACTTTCAGTCTCTCTAGATTCTTTTCCTTTGTGGCAACATTTTCCCCACAAAGATTATTTTAGCATTCATATCATATGCATCATGAGGTCTCTTAGGGACCGAAATTTGTTTCTATATGTTATTATTTAAGTACATTCTACTGAGTCGATACAAAGATTTTAACCTTCATCTCCTCAGTTAGAACGTCCTTAAATAGGGGCGGCTGTAAGACCCCAATTTTGACCCTAAGATCCCTCATGCTATCTCATCATATGCATTAGCATTGGGATCACACCTTGGCATCCTCCTTACCCCTCATTCATTGGGTTTGCATTGGGAGAGATCACCAAGCACATTTGATTGTATCATACTTCATTTTTCATTATTTACTAACCAAATAACCAAAAATATGTCAATCTATAGTTTATTGCTATTGTAGGTAGTGTGTATGCTCACATATGCTCCATCAAGCTCATATATAGGGTTTAAGACCCTCAGTGCAAGGAGTTCAATCAAGAATTGGTTCACATTGGATCTAATTATCATATATGGATCCCCATGTTCTTCACATGTTATTTTTATCAATAAATCATCAACAGTTTGGAGTTTGTTTACCTTGGAAACCCTAATTCATCTGGGTATCTTGTGTGACTTCTTCAACAAGTTTCTTCAAAAATTGATCAAATATTTCAAGGGATACTTGACATTACATAAACTTATGCATATATGGTCCTCCTTGAGTCCCAAAAGTCAAGAGAATGTCAAGTTAACAAGTTGGTTCATGGTGGTTGACCAAAGAAAGTCAACTGATCAAAAATGGGGTTCCCTAGACCCTATCTCCTACAATTTGTATCATATAAAAATGATTCCAAGATAGACGTTACTCTAAATGACATTCCAAACAAATTCCATGTTAAAGTCAAGAGCTATTTTTGCTTGGAAAGTCATTTTTTATGGTGAAAGATTATAGGTCATTTTGTTTGAACCCTAGTTTGGAGGTCAACTTCCCAAGACCATAACTTGCTCAATTTTTATGAGATGAAAACCATTAAAATTTCATGATCAAATTCAAGATGTTTACTTAAACTTTGATGTTTGGAGGAAGTGCAAATTTAACATGCAAATGCATGTGCCAAGAGGAAATATTATAGGTCATTTTGGGCCAATGCCATTGAACAAGTGATTGTCCTCAACTTCTAAAATTCATAACTCCTTCATGTCAAATCCAAATAAGGTCAAATTTGTGACCAAATTGAATAGGTTTGAAATAGATACAACTTTTATGTAGGAACCTTTCTCATATGAAGCGCATAGAAAAAGTTATTCAAGGTGGAAGAAGTGAACATTTGAGTTGGGACTTAGAAAATTTTCAAATATGTTTGATTTCCCAAACTTCCACCTCAAACTTCATCATGATCCAAGCTTCAAATGAAATAGTGTTCAACATGAAAGTTGTTCCCCTTGATCTCACCTTTCCATAAATTCCAAATAATCTCATTTGGCCAAAGTATGAGGGACTTGCGCATGGGTGTAAGTTAAAGGACCATTTGGATAATTTCAACTTCCATTTTTCATATACATTTGCATGGACTTCTAAGATGATTTTAGCATGATGAACATTGAACTATGGATCAAATTACATCATCTCATAGGCCTAGTGCACGCTCATGCGTCCATGCAAGAGAGAAATTCAAATTTTTCCAAAATTGGAAGTGTGCAAATATCAATCCCATAGCCTATAAATAGAAGTGCATTGTGATCAGAACTTCACCAACGCCTTGCCCAAGCTTTGCTAGACTGATTTAAACCCCCACTGCTGTAGAATTTCTGAAGGTTTCTCTTGAAATCGAACTTGAACTTCATCTTTTGTTTGGAAGTTCAAACTCTAGAAATTCACTTCCCTTTTCATCTCAATTGACTTCTGCAAGCAAGAGGAAGAGAAAGCAATCAAATCCAGATCAAGATCAAGTGGAATCAGATCAACTCGAAGGTGATTTTTCAGAAACTTATTCTCTTCGATTCTCCCTCAATTCTCCACCATTCTTTGTGATTTTTGGTTGTCTGAAGTCCTATCAATGTAGGCAAGAAGATTGAGTTGCTTTGAGGTCAAATTGAAGCAACTCAGTTCATAATCCTCAAAATTCAAATCCCTGTATCTTTTTATATGCTTGGAATTGGATAAAATTGAGGCCAGATTCGAGCTCCTGAGCATTTTTTCTTTAAATCCATGTCTTGATTGGTGATGGTTGATGGTGCACAAGTCCGGTGAGGTCCACCGGAGAAGAAGACCGGAGCCCTAGCTCCGGTGATGTGTTGTCATGCATCTCAGCCATAGGATCCATTTGAATTGTTTTAATCTTTGGCGTTGCTTTTGATTACCACGCGTGTGTTTCAGTTGACCAAGGCATGTGTGGAACGCGCGTTTCTCACCATCTGATCTGCCACCTCAATTAATGAGGGAGATCAGATGGTTCTCATTTTTTTGAATTTATGATTATTTCATTTAATTGCTCATTTTTAATTAATTCATATTAATCCAAAAAATATGGGACTTTCACCAAAAAATTTCAAATATTTTCCTCTTTCATTTTCTGAATTAAAATTATTTTTTGGATTAATCTTGATATTTTTCATGATTTAATTGCTTTGAGGCATATTTTTAATTATTTAAAAATACTTATGACTTTTCAAAAATAATGAAATTTTTTGTCCAAGGTCCTTTGACCTTATTTGACCTATGATAAATCTCTTGGCCATTTATTTGGTATTTTGGAGAGAGTTTAGGTTTTTTATCAAACATAATTTAATTTAAATGTATTTTAATTTGATTTTTAATTGATTAATTGTGTAGAAATTATGTTGAGCCATTTTTATTGACTTGTCAAGTTTGACTATGTGTTTGGGCCTTGGTCAAGGTTGATTTGACTTTTGTTGGATTAAAATCATTAGATTTAGGGGATTGATGAAATATACATTTCATCTCCCAAAATGAATGAATGATTTTAATTTGATAAAATTCCTCCCATGACCAATTTGTGTTTGTCTCATATCCCCTCCCTCTTTATCTTCAATCCCATTCTATCTTATCCCTTTCATTGACCAATGAAGTCTCAATATCCTAAGGCTAATTGGTTCATCAATAACTTCATGCTAAATGAACCAATAAAAGTATGGATGAGATTAGGTCCATCCTTTGATCTTTTTGTGTGTGTGCGGTATGTTTTAGGAGTATGGTTCATTATACCATATCTCTAACATGCATTAACACCAAAATTTTATTGCCCGGCCTCAGATAGTTGTGACTTCTACATAAGTCCAATTACGATTGCTTAACATAGCGCTAAATTTTGACACTAAAGGCATAGTATTCTAGTAAGTGAGATTGTAAGTCTCCCCCCTTTCATGGTATTGTGTGGAAACTTGGCATCTTTTCCTTCCTTTGGAAGATATCTTGGTTCAAGGATCCATGCTTGTGAATAGAGGGTTGAGTGTTCTCCAAAGAATGACTTCATCAACTGAAAAGCAAAAACTCCACTAACTTATAGTCAACTAACATTTGACTAACTTATATTATTATTGCTTTTAATTTCAAGTCATTTACCTTATGCCATTTATTTTCAAGTCATTTACCATTTCATTTGCCATTTACATATCATTTAACTTGTTTATATTTATGCCATTTTCACTTTGCTCACTTGAGCCACATATTGTTATTTCTACATTTGTTTGTGTATCTTGCTTGTGTTTGTGGTCTTAGGACCTTAAAATACCTAATAAACAACAAAAACCCTAAAAAATGTTTGTGTGGGCTGTTGGATTTGATTTGAGCTTTGGACTTAGAATTAGGCAACATTCCCTATGCAAAAGGACTTGGCCAATGCCAACATTTCTGAAACCAAGTCATCGAGAATTGAGCTTTCATCTGATGCAAATATTGGGTTCCGCATGAATACATCTGCTACATGGTCTTGATGCAAATGTTACTTTGAACCTGTGTCTAATGCCTTATTCTGAGGCAATCAAGGAGTATGTCATCTGATACATGGGAAGATTAAGAAGAAGATTATGAAGTTGCTAGCTTGGATATGGATATCTTTATTTGATGCCTTGCTCTTCATCTTGCTACTTGTTTATTGATATTGCTTGATTCTAAAGTCCAAAGGAAACGTGGGTTTCTATATGACATTCTTATCTATTGGATTGCATCCCAATGGTCAGATCTTTTCAACTCTTAACTTTTAAATTTCTGCTTAAGATTAGTCTCTTCATCTCCTCCCATTTCTTAAATTTCAAATCTCTCTCCCCTTTCAAAAATTTCTTTGCGTGTGATTTCTAAACTTAGACTTTATTGCAAATTAGAAACTTTGGCCTTATGCCATTGCATTTTTAAACTTTTTCCTTAAATCAAACTTGTAAATGAATCTAACCATATTGACTTAAAATTTTAAAAGACAAAAAGAACTAACACTCATTCAAACTCTTTTAGGCCCCTTTGTGCCTCTTTAAAATTTTTTTTATTTATTAAAAGCAATCCACTCACTTTGAATTTGTTACCATGAACTACAAGGTTTTGATCCCTCATTTTTATGTTGGTACGTAGGCACAAGTCCGAAGGTCTTGTCAAACATAAAATATAATTAATGAATTCTTTTCTCATCCCCACACTCTATTTATTGCAAACATCATTTCATACCAAAACACATACGCACATAAAAAAGGGCTCCCTAGGAGTACCTAGGACACTTTGGGTGCTAACACCTTCCCTCTGTGTAACCAACCCCCTTACATGTAATCTCTGGCATTTTATTAGTTTTGATTTGAAAACTTCTTATCTTTGGGTTTTGTTCGTACTTTTCTCTTTTCCTTTGGAAACAACAAAAGCATGGTGGCGACTCTGGTTGTATTGACGTTAAGTTTATCCATAGCTTAATGGTTATGAATTCACCGCTACATAGACGTTCATAGACTCTCAATTGTCTAGGAGTACATGCGAGCTAAGTTCGTACTACGACACTCTCTCTAGACGCAACCTACTCCCCCCTCAAGTATGATGCATGATTATAAGACATACATGAATTCCTCCCGAACCACCTTCCTCTCTTGAAACACAATTACCTTGATTACTGCATTAGGGTTTTTCATAATATTTTACTACACACTCACTTTGATTTCCGCATTAGGGCTTCATAATGGTTTTATCAAATCATCAACTTTGTTTCCATGTTAGGGCTTTGCAATGATTTTTCCAAACTTTGGACTTATGACCTAAAGTTTTACTCATAATCAATTACCATTCACATTATTACATACATCACACACATATAATCCTCATGAGACCTTACCACAAGATAGGTCTTTGTGTTAGCTTTCAAACGTATCAAACTCCTCCTCAATTGGAGTTTTTAAACTCAATTTATAACAATTTTTGGAAATCCCCAGGCATGTAATCGATTACACATTTGGTGTAATCAATTACACTACGCTACTATCCCAGAATAGTTGAATAAATGGGGTTGGTAATCAATTACACTTTTGGTGTAATCGATTACATTGTTATTCTGTATCAATTTTTAGTGTTGCTGAAGGGGTGATGATCATTTACACCAAAAGTGTAATCGATTACACTGTTCTAAATTTCACTTTTTCGTAGTAGTAATCACATACAAACCCCATATAAACTCAAGAAACACTATCGGAACAAAATCATAGAACATAATACATTACGATATCAATTAAACATCCATTAACACAATCAAATCCTCATAATACATCTTTATCAAATCGAAACATGATATTATACACACTACACACATCAATTCGTACAATAAACTTAATTCATTGATAATATGAGATTCATAACCTAGGGTTTATGAATAATCATATTATAGACAATTCCCATAGGAATTAGGATGAATTTAGGATTCAAGGGAAACCTCACTATCCTAAATGCTAAAATACCAATATTATTGAATAGTCTCCCTCGTTTTCTTGTTATTGCAGAATTTTTTCATGAAGCTCTCAACAATGGTGGCAACCCTTCATTGTATAATCTCTATGTAACACCCTAAGCCCCGACTCTTAATATAAAAGAGAAAATTAACAACTTAGGATGCTACTCAAAACACAAGATGCAACTTCATGAATATTTTTGAAAATCTCGCAACGAAACTCAAAATATATCATAGCATCAAATGATTATTTAAAGGAAAATACTCAAAGGAAATAAACTCCAACATCAAATCAAAACAAATAATATGCTTTGTTCCCGATGTTACATATCAAATCATATAGACCAACTAAATAGCTATAAGCGATAAAATAAACGAAGAAAAGCTCCAAGGTAATCTTCCAACTCATAAGCAACTACTCTTGATGAGTACCTGGTTGTCTGTACTCCAGAGGAGCACAAACGCCACAACAACAAAAAGGGGTAAGAATACACCCTACAAATATTAACGATGAAAATTAATAGCAAGATGGTAAATGAAAACGACAACAACAAAAGGTATAATCTTCTCACCAAAAACACAATCACATTTCAATTTATAATGCAAATGCTAATGCACCAACTCCTTCATCAGTATGCATGTGGTACCGAGATTTTGGGGTCAGAAGTTTGTTACTGATTGCCCATGTCTGCAGTTCCTTTCTGAATCGTGTCCCTCTCTGAACATGAGACTGTCATTGTTCCTCTATGAACCTGACCTCACTGGACTAGAGTCTTACCTAACTCCAACGTATATGCATGCATGGTCATGTATAAAAGGCAAGCATGCAACTCAGACAATCATCATCAAATATAACAATCACTAATTATCATAAAAAATCATCATTAAATATCATCATCAAAAATCATCATACAAAATAATTCCACTCTTGAACCAAGTTTGCCAACAATCAGACCCCTCTGTAATTCCACCAGATTACTAATTTCAAAAATATAATTTTTCCAATAAATAGGTCTCACAGTAATACCACCGAATTACTAATTTCAAAAATATATTTTTTCCAATAAACAAACATCACTGTAATCCCACTGAATTACTAATTTCAAAAGTATAATTTAAAAACAATTATTTTACACCTCAAAATAGAGTAAAGTTATATTATTACTCAACAACTCTAAAATCATCAAAATTACTCAAAAAGTCTCAAAATTTTATTATATTCGTTTATAACTCAATAGAGTTCTCAAAAAGCTCAAAAACAACTCCCAACTCTCAAAATGACTCTAGATTATCCAAAAGTACTATAAAATGTTCAAAAGTGCTCTAAGGGCAACTCTTGACAAGAGATAACTTTATTGGACTCTAAGGGATGACATTTGAACTCAAATTACTCTGAATTGATCCTAAGGTTATCGAAAGGCTACTGATGTAAAAAATTGCTCATAACTCATCAAAAACTTCCCCGAACTCGAAAACTATCGAGACGTCCTGAACCCCCCGAACCTGCCTCCGGACCTGAAATCGCCGCTGACGACTGCCACGGAACCCGTCGTTGATATGCGGTGTAGCTCCCTCTGATGCGAAACATGTTATCACCTCTGCCGACCTCCATGCGGATCCGGCTCCGGTCCACTATTTAGGACTTTGATCCAGTGTGAAGGATTACTCAGTAAAATAACTTTGATATTCAAGACTTCGGTCTAGTGTTTAGGACTTCGGTCCAATGTTTAGGACTCCGGTATAGTGTTAGGATTTGTACCGCATGCATGTGAGTAGAGGAAATAAGCATTGCATAATGACATTATATATTGTACAACTTTGTAGACTTAAAATGCTTGTTATGTCATATCATTGTTGTTTATACACTGTTTAAATTATGGAATGTATTATCTCCCCTTTATTGTCTTTATGTTTCTATCACTATACTTGATCGGAAAATTAGCAAGTGTACTAATCTTCCAATGTAGTGATAAAAAGGGAAATCCCCGGTATCGATCTCAAGGACTGCTTCACGATACAAAGTTCGAGATTAATTTCAACTAAACAAAAGCTTGGGAGTTTTGGGATAATTTGGTGAAATTATGAAAGCAATTGCAAATAAAATAAATAAAGTACGCAAACGGTTAAAACAGATACGAGTAGTATGCTATGGAAGGTGTGTGATTTATTCCTGTAACAACTCTGAATCATTTTGCAACAACAAATATTGATTTATTAATTACCGGTTCTTTAAGGTTTTTACTCCTAAGTCCTTAGTGAGAAAACTTTTAATCACACATCCTAATTCCTATGTCCATAGAGAATTACATTGATTTATTAATTACCGGTTCTTTAAGGTTTTTACTCCTAAGTCCTTAGTGAGAAAAATTTTAATCACACATCCTAATTCCTATGTCCATAGAGAATTACAGATGAAATTAACATTCAATTATCAAGAATATTCCGGTTTCTATAGGGTATTCATAGTCCTGGGTGATATCTACTATAGAATAATCTCAAGCAAGGCATTAACAATGGCGGTACAGCCTAATCATTAATCGTAACTCAAACTCGTTTGTCCGACAGAGCAAGCATTAATAACATCAAGAGAATAAATTGGTTATGCAAATCCACATTGTTATTGCAAATATAAAATCATAGTTATTCCAGATTCAAATCAGGGACACCCCCTAGCATTAGGGGGTTTAACTACTCATAATATTCAATGAAAACAAAATACAAATTTTAGACATTACAAATACTAATATGAAATTGAATCTTCAATCGCTCTCGTTCATGAAAATCCGCCTTCCACCAAAGCTTATGTGTTCTTCAATATTTCTCTTTGCATTTTTGTCGTTCAAGAAGAAGTCCCCTCAAATGTGATAGTAATCTCCTTTAAATAGAGAAATTCCCCTTTTTCAGATTCCCCTAGACAATTAAATGTTTCTGGACAATGAGATCAGGCCCAATTCACAATAATTTCCAATTTTGGCCTAAAAAGGAAAGTTTTCGAAAATCACACGTTTGTCTGCTACGGCCATAGCAGGTGCTACGGGTGGTCGTAACAGGCTACTGTACATGGCTTGTCAACTGAAACTGGAGGTTTTGTCTGCTACGACCAGTAGCAGATGTTACGGGTGGCAGTAGCAGGTCACTGGTCTTGGGGGTTATCTCTGCTATGACTCGTAGCAGGTGCTACGGGTGGCCGTAGCAGGCCACTGTTTCTTGTGGATTTTGGCTTTTGTTCTAGACCTCTCTGCTACGGCCCATAACAGGTGCTACGGGTGGCCGTAGTAGGCCTACTGGAGTGTGGGAAAACTTCTCTAATTTACAGCGATTCTCCTTGGTTTCTGCATTTGATCGTACTTGAAGATCTGTTTGAACTTGAAAATAGTAAAAACACCCAACCCAAGCATAAAATGCGGAAAATGGAAATAAATTGATGAAAAACAGTGAAACGATTAAATGACATTAACGGTAAAAGAAGGTGTAAAAACCACTTAAACTATATGAAAAATGCAAATAACCCACCTACTTTCACCTGTTAAAATGATGATAATTGTTGCACAAATGGTGACTAATCACAACCCTAAACTTAGCTTGTTGCTTATCCTCAAGCAACTTTAAGTACAAAGACTTATGTCACTCTCAAATGAAATAAAAACTTTTCGCGTACCATCATACCTCTAAGATCTTCTATGACCGTCATTTGTTGATACCTTTGGTTTTTGTTGGATTACTGAGGTCGATTGATTGACCACACCTTCACTTGAAAGTACTGTTTCACCTGTCATCTTAATTCACACTATCACCAAATCTCTCGGGTGTTAATGTATTTTAAACTCAAAATTCATAGTACGTAATACCATACCATAGGCTTGAATAAATACTCTTTTGATGTCAAGGTGCATGACACATACACTATTTGAGGTCTTTATGGTTGTAACAGGGCTAGGGTTATGGTAGGATAATTTTGGAAAAGTAGGCTAAGGTTCATAGTCAATACGATCGTTATATTCCCTATGCTTATTCTGATGGATTAACTGTTATCGAGGATTCAACTTTTGGAATTGTCTTTATTTTCTATATCTGCTGACTTCTCCTTCTTTCAAGTGCCTTGATGATTATATTTCTATTATTCATTTCAATTAGATTTTTAAAATTTTCATCTTTTTTTTTTTTTTCTTTTTTTTTCCAATCATCAGGTGCCCTCATTTGTACTAAGCACAACTACCCCGAACTTAAAGGTTGTTATCCCAACAGCAACCCCAAACATAGAATGAACATAGATCTGATAACTCATAAAAATACTCTGAACATGGTGGGGAAGTGTTTGGGCCATGGGTTAATATGATGTGGTTTTTAAAACAAACAAATGGGTAAAGGCTCAAATGGGGTTAACAATGGATAATAATAAAAAGGATGGCTAGAAAGGCTCAGGGGTAAAAAAAACGTGCCTCAGTGTGTGTAATTATGCAACCGAAATCATAAAAGAACATACGAAAGTTCTGAATGATAAAGACATACTTGAATTCTCTCTTATGATGTACATTGTGTTTGGCTTTTTCTACTCTCACCATGTTCGGTAGAGCTAACAACCTCCACAATACCTCTTGCTTGATGTGGCTTCTCAATCAGTTGTGTTAAACCTACTTAACTTTCAGTCCAACTCAATGGAACCAGTCAAATCATTTAGAAGGAAAAAAATCGGTGAGTTAACATGGGCAAAGGACACACATGCCTTCAGTTAGGGTACTTTTCGCACAACCATTAAAGCTACAATTATAACATTACTAGATGAAAGTAAATAACTGAAAATAAACCAACTTAAAGCAAACAAAACTCATAAATTAATATAAAATTGAAACTATAACATAAAAATCATGAATACTTTCCTTGGGTTGCCTCCAAAGTAGCGCTCGTTTATCGTCATTAGCTTGACGCCTCATTCCCCATGTTATGGGGGGTACTTCAGCTTCCACACCTTGTTGCACTTATTTTCCAAACTGAGAAACCGTATTTTTCAGAGGTATGAATTCCTTTGTGCCACAAGTCTTTTCCAAATTCCATATCCTTACCTTGATTTCACTTTCTCTTCTTTCTCATGGCTTTTGGAATGGAAATATGAGTTTTTCCACTTGGGGTTGCTAATGGAGGTGAGATCAGTTGAGATGGCCTCCTTGAGACTTTTTCTGATGTTGGCATGTCACTTTGGCCTTTCACATCTGTCCTGATCATGCCTACTTGATAGTGATGTTCTTTTTCCACCTTTAGCTTCTTGTTTTCAAGAACATTCAAGGTTATTTCATCATCATAAACTTTTAAAGTTAGTGTACTGTGGTCTATGTCGAAATTACATCGACTTGTACGCATGAATGGTCGACCAATAATGATAGGCGTCTCTTCATCCCCAGGTATTTCTATGATCATAAAATCAACAGGAAAACTAAAATACTCTATTGTCACCATTACATCTTCCGATATCCCATATGCATTATTTATGGAGTGATCTGCAAACTTCACATTTGTCCTTGTATCATTGACATTTCCAATACTAAGCCTTTGGTAGATTGACAATGGCATCAGACTCACACTAGCTCCAGAATCAATTAGTACCTTCTTGAAAGTTCTATTTTTATAGTGCATGGGATTGTGACCGCTCCAGGATCCTTCTGCTTGTTTGGGATTCTCCTACTTGGTGATATTGCACTACACTTTTCATTCAAGGCTACCGACCCCTCTCCTATTGGTCTCTTTTCAGCGATTACCTTTTTCATGAATTTTTTGTACATGGCCATTTGCTCGAGTGCTTCAAAGAAAGACATATTGATCTCTAACTTTTTGAACATTGTGAAGAATTTCTCAAAGTCTTTCTCTTTTGGATCCTTCTTTATCACTCTCTGAGGGTAAGGTAACTTAATCACCGATTTAGCCTCTCTTTTTTTTCTCTTCAGTTGGATTTACTAGTGGTATAACTTCTTCTAGTTCTTTTCTATTCTCCCTCACTTCCAGATCTACCTCTATGACATGGTCATGATTTGTTGCCTTCTCTTCTTCATCTTTAGAAACTTTCTGACTTCTTGTTGTGACAATATTAACATTCTCATGATGTCTCGGATTTTGTACTGTTGCACTCAGAAGGGTGCCTTGAGCTTGATTTATGAGTTGTTGTGCCATCTGACCCATCTGAACTTCAAGATTTTTGATAGAAGCAGTATTGTTCCTCTGATTATTTCTTGTTTCTTCTTGGAACTGGGAATTTTGAGCTGCCATCTTTTTAAAGGCAAGTTCCCAATCAGCCTTTTTGGGTGCTTGTTGTTGATACTATTGTTGTTGTGGAGGATACTATTGTTGTTGATATTGTTGTGGTTGGTTCTGATATTGAATGGGACCCTGCTTTTGAATATTGCCTTGTTGATCTTTCTAAGAGAAATTTGGATGATTCTTCCAGCCTGGATTATAAGTGTTAGAATAAGGGTTGTTCTGCTTCAGAAATTTTATCTCTTCAATTTGTTACGCGGTTGTAACACACTGTATGGCAAAATGGGGCCCCCACAGATCTCACAATTAATAGCTTGAACAAGTTGAACTTGGGCTACTTATTGAGTACGTATATTAATAGCCTTAAGTATTCTCTCAACTTCAACAGCAACTTGGTCTTCCACCTTCATAACCTGATTGGCAAGTTTCAAATCAATCACACCCTCTGGTTTACTCACACTCCGGTCATATAACTCCAAATGTTTGTTTGCAACAATGGCTTCTATGATCTTTTTGATACCAATGGCTGTTATAAAATTGGATGAGCCACTGGCAGCTGTATCAATAAGTTGTTTTGTCTTCATTTCTGAGACCATTTACAAACATCTGCATCTGTTCAGTCTGATCCAAATTATGAGTAGGACATGCAACCAATAACCTTTTGAATCTCTTGTAAGCATCACCCAGTGATTCCCTTTCCTTTTGCTTAAAATTCACAATATCATATCTTTTTCGAATATAAATAGAAGCAGGAAAATACTCATTCAAAAAAGTTGTTTCCATTTGTTCCCATGTAGTAATACTTCCAGCTGGTAATGAGTAAAACCATTCTTTGACGTCTTCAGCTAGAGTGAACGGGAACATTCTCAATTTTTTTGCTTCTTCAGTGTGCCCCTCAACCTTCAAAGTAGTGCTCATAGTAAGAAACCTTTGCAAATGTTTATTTGCATCTTCATTTATTTTTCCTGTAAAAGGCCTCTTTTCAAGCTGACGGGTGATTGTTGGGTGCAACTGAAAATTTGGAACATTCACTGGTTGATTCACTATAGTCAAACGTCCCAATGAGGCATCTGCTCCTCTGTAATCCGCAAGAAGTCTTTCTTGTAGTTCAGCCATAGTTGGATCTTCTCTCTCTTTGTCAGATTTTGTATCTGAGTGCTCAAAAACTTCAATCTCTATTTCTTGTTCGTAAACAGGAATTTCTGCTTCAGAGGCAGTCAGTCTTGCTTTCCTAGCTTGTCTGAGCTTAGCGTGCAAAGTTCTTTCTAGTTCTGCATCAAAAGTAAAATCAACTGAGGGTTTTCCTCGCATGCACAGATTAGACAAAGATTAGCAATAAAAAAAATTGGCCACAAAAATAAAGGTAAAAATAAAAAAATAAAAAATAAAAATTTTAGCTGCAGAGCAGCAAAATTTTAATTGAAATATATATATATGATCTCTATTATCTTTGACAGTCCCCGACAACGGCGTCAAAAACTTGATCCGAAAATTAGAAAGTGTATTAATCTTCCAATGTAGTAATAAAAGGGGAAATCCCCAGTATCGATCTCAAGGACTGCTTGACAATACAGATTTCGACATTAATTTCAACTAAACAAAATCTTGGGAGGTGTGTGATTTATTCCTGTAACAACTCTGAATAGTATGTTAGGGAAGGTGTGTGATTTATTCTTGTAACAACTCTGAATCAATATTGCAACAACAAATATCAATTTATTAATTACCGGTTCTTTAGGGTGTTTACTCCTAAGTCCTTGGTGAGAAAACCTTTAATCATCCATCCTAATGCATATGTCCGTAGAGAATTACAGATGAAATTAAGCATTCAATTATCAAGAATATTTCGGTTTCTATAGGGTATTCCTAGTCCTAGGTGATATCTATTATAGAATAATCTCAAGCAAAACATTAACAATGGTGGTCCAGCCTAATCTTAACTGTAAGTCAAACTCGTTTGTCCGACAGAGCAAACATTAAGAACAACAAGAGAATAAATTAATTATACAAACCAACATTGTTATTACAAATATAAAATCATAGTTATTTCAGATTCAAGTCAGGGATACCCCATAGCATTTGAGGGTTTAGCTACTCATAATATTAAATGAAAACAAACTACAAAATTTAGACATTACATATACTAAGATGAAATTGAATCTTCAATCACTTCGGTTCATGAAAATCTGCCTTCCACCAAAGCTTCTGTGTTCTTCAATATTTCTCTCTGTATTTTTGTCGTTCAAGAAGAAGTCCCCTCAAATATGATAGTAATCTCCTTTAAATAGAGAAATTCCCTTTTTTCCCCTAGTTAATCAAATGTTTTTGGACAATGAGATCATTTCTGAAAATAGCCCAATTCACAATAATTTCCAAATTTGGTCTAAAAAGGAAAGTTTCCGAAAATCACACGCGTGCCTGCTACGCCCGTAGCAGGTGCTACTGGTGGCCGTAGCAGGCCACTGGACCTGGCTTGTCAACTGAAACTGGAGGTTTTTGTCTGCTACGGCCAGTAGCAGGTGCTACGGGTAGTCGTAGAAGGTCACTGGTCCTGGGGGTTATGTCTGCTACGACCCGTAGTAGGTGCTACGGGTGGCCGTAACAGGCCACTGTTTCTCGTGGATTTTGGCTTTTGTTCCAAACCTCTCTGCTACGGCCCTTAACATGTACTATGGGTGGTTGTAGCAGGCCTACTGGAGCGTGGGAAAACTTATCTGATTTATAGTGATTCTCCTTGGTTTCTGCATCTGATCATACTTAAAGATATGTTTGAACCTGAAAACAGTAAAAACACCCAAGCATAAAATGCGGAAAATGGAAATAAATTGATGAAAAATAGTGAAATGATTAAATGACAAAAGAAGGTTTAAAAACCACTTAAACTATATGAAAAATGCAAATAACTCGCCTACTTTCACCTGTTAAAATGATGATAATTATAACACAAATGGTGACTGATAACATAATGACATTATATATTGTATAATTGTGTTGACTTAAAATGCTTGTTATGTCATATAATTATTTTTTATACACTGTTTAAACTATGGAATGTATAATATCCCCTTTATTGTCTTTATGTTTCTACCTTTATACTTTTATACAGATAATTCTCAGGTTGAGACCGTGGAGTTATAGCTCTCGTTTACGGAGGATGGTGTAATTGGCCTCTTTAGTAGTTTATTTTTACGTTATGTTCATCATACCTTTTGCCTGTTTTTTAGTAATCATTTTTTGTTTTTCTTTGATATTGTAACATCATGATGGGAATTCTTTTCTATGTTCTTTGAGTTGTTTTAAACTAATTACTCATGTTATGTTTTTGAATTAAAATTAAACCTTTAGAATGAAACTTGAATATTTATCAATGTGACACCCTTGTTTTATCTTCATATTTTCTGCAACATTTATAATTATATTTGGGGTTTAGGGTGTTACACTTTTGTTAAGGAGTTTCAGGCTCTTTCATGGATCTTCACCTCGAGGAGTAACTCCTCTAGGGTAACCCAACACTTTGACAAAGCCCATCATCCACTTCTTCAAATACATATTCTCTTGGAATAGGTTATCCCCTTTATATACATATAGTTCATTCCTCATCAATAAATGACCGTTGTTCCAATATTTGTTGAACAAGTTGGTACACCTACCTCTCATGTCATTTCCTACCATACATACCACTCCATGAGCCTCCGGGTGAAGATGGATGACCAAGAAGAATATATTATTGAAATGTTTCAAACACTCTAAAAATCTCCAAAACTACGAATATCCCACATCAGATGAATCAAGCAAGGCTCCGCTCCTGAGTTGCAGAACCACTTTGAACCTTGAAGAGATAAAATAAGAGCTTTAAAGAAGTTTTCCTTTTTAGATATTCACAACAATATTGTAAGACTTTCACATAAGCTTAACTCGCAAGGTGCAGCTACAACAGAGCAACCATCAAATGGTTCAGAACTTCTATTTAACAGCTGTTAAAAGGTAGTCGAAGACCTAAGATCGAGAAAAAACACTTGTAAAAGGGGATGTCACAGTCACCATACTCGCTACATATTCTCTCATTCTCACCTGAAGTCAAAATACCCCAATCTAAAGAGGGACCAACATCCAAGAAACCTCCATCGAAACAACCCTCTCGAGCAAAGACATAAATAGTTGAAGAATAGATATGGTCAACCGGGAAGCATAAGTATCTTCTTTTCATTATAAAATCATTATGGATGCTAATTTCTTCGAGTACATGAAATAAAAGAGTTGTAGAAACTAGAGATAACAATGAAATAAAAGGAAACCCACAAAGAAATGCAAAAATGATTCCTCAAGAATCCTATGATGACTTACTAAGAGGAATAGGCCATATCAACACTCCATATCACCTAGTCACAACACTCAAGTGTTTTAGTTTCCGAAGGTCGTTAAGAGGGTTCATCCGAAAAGACATTTGAAGCATGAGGTGCATTTAAGGCGCAAATCCCTAAGAGATAGTAACGTATTCTCTTAATTTTCCATTCAAGCTAAAATAGTGGTATGAGAATGAGGTAGATATGATAAACTCTTGCACTGCTATACAGTGACAAGGGATTGGGGCAATTGCTCTGGGCCGACTAGAGTGTCCATCGACCGACCACCCCAAAGGGAGTCCTAAGTCTTTTAGATGGCTCGTAGCGCATAGAAACTACCCTATGGAAGAATAAAGGTGATCCATAGCCATGATACATCCAACAAGCTCCCCATATTTCACGCCTCAAAAGTAACGGGTTGTTATAATTGCTCCCTTATATAAAGAGCACGCGCGCCAATTCCATGTACTCAATTTCAAATTCAAAATACATTCACTTTTCTCCTACACATACTGACTTGAGAAGCAGAGTGTTAATCTTGCATGTTAACCCCTTCTCCTACATAGTTGTATCTCAGGTCCACCGTGGTTCAATGGGATCACCAATTTTCCAATCAATTATGGTTCTAATACGAAACATTCCCTTTCCTCTTTTTTCTATTTCTAGAAGGGTTAAATGGTCTTATTTTCTGAATTGTAGACTTGGATCTCTTTATTAGTTTTAAGGTTGGATATTCATACACTGTCATCTCTAATCTGCAATATACATATGATACCTTAATCCTAGAAGAGGCTTATATTGAAAATATATGGATCATAACAACCCTTCTCAGCAGTTTTGAGCTTGCTTCCGATCTATAAGTCGACTTCTCTAACAATAGCCTCATTGGGGTTAATGTTGATATAGTTTTTATGGACTTTGCTAGTGACTTTTTACATTATTACCACCAATATCTTCCCTTAAAGTACCTTGGTTTTCCAATTGGGGGTAATCCTTAGCTAGAGGCCACTTGGGATCCATTTGCCTCTCTATGCACATTCTCTTTTAGAGTCACATATTTGTTAGTTTGGACGGTAAATTAACTCTTCTCAATTCGGTGTTGAATGCAATCCGTATTTTCTTCCTATATTTCATGGAGATGCCTGATAAGGTTTGGAAAAAGATTGTTCAGATTCAGAGGAGATTTCTTTTGGGGTGGGTGGATGGTAAAGTGAAGATCCCTTGGTTCAAATGGTCTTATGTCTGTAGGTTAAGCAAAATGGAGGTCTTGCCATTTGTGATCTTTGCTTAGCTAACCTAGTTCTTCTTGGTAAGTGGCTGGAGATTTCTTTCCAGTGCGACTAGTCTTTGAAGGGATATTCTTTCAACTAGATACAGAGGTTGAGTTATTGTCTCTTTATTAGTGGGTAGACTCTCTAAGCTTCAGTCTTATTCCTCTTGGAAGAAATGAGTATCACTCTTAGGCTCTAAGCCTGGTGATCTGAGTGATTGGATTGTGGAAAGCTTAAAGTAGAAGGTAGGTGACGAAATGCTTACCCATTTTTGGGATGATTTGTGTGTGGGTCTTATCCCTCTTAGACTCCTATTTCACAGGCTATATCCCATTACAAATAAAAAGGAAAAAGTTGGAAAGATTTCCTTTTGGGAGGATGAAAATTTGGTTTGGAATCTGAATTGGAAGAGACTTTTTTTTTTACTATAAACATGAGTTGATTGATGATCTTTTCCTGGCCATTCAAGGAAACCCTTTGTCCTTGGCTAGAGATTGTCTGTTGTTGTGCCTGGGGAAGATGGTGTTTATTCTATTTCATTTTGTGTATACAACTTTTTACACGGTTTACTCTGATTTCTCATCCCTAATAGTTTAGATCAGATTCTAGAATTTATTTGGGGTAGTTGCCCCTTGTAGAGTGATAGTGTTTTCCTGGCAAATCCTTAAAGTAAGAATGCCACTAGAGATAATCATTTAGGTGGAGAATTATCCTACACCATTGTGGTCTTTCTCGTGGATTATGTTATGGATATGTTGAGTATGTTTTTCACCTGTTTGTTTAGTTTGATGTGTCAATGAATATGTGGTATATAATATTTAGGTGGTTAGGGAGGGTGTTTGTTCTTCCAAACTCTATGATTGTTCTTTTTTATTTTTTTAATTCCTTAAGACGTTCAGTGCGTATTAGAGGAAGTCTCTTAATGATTTGACATTCGGTTGTTTAAACTATTAAGAAATCCCAAAACAACTCTATTTTTCAGCTTAACCAATCAACATAGAGGACATGGAAGATACAAGCATTTTTCTCGTGTGGAAATGATATTTGGATAGATCAACGGGTTACTCATTTAATTTCTTTATCTGATTTCAGAACCCTATTCTTTATTTGAGTCAATAACGATTTAAGTGTCTCTAACTTGAATCCTTAAAGTTGTTTTTTTCTAATGCTTTTGGAAAATGGTGTTCTATTGACGATGATTCTCGTTTTCAAATTATAATTTGCTTTTGATTTGTAAATGATCGTTTGTTTGAAATTTTATTGTTTCCTCCTTTCTAATTATTTTTTTTGGTGTTGTTCGTGTTTCTTTTTATTTAACTTTTTAACCTTCTTATACAATATATATATATATATATATATATATATATATATATATATATATATATATATATATATATATATATATATATATATATATATATATATATATATATATATATATATATATATATATATATATATATATATATATACACACGGTTGTGCGCCTTTTTTTTTAAAATCACTAAAGATAGTAAGTAGATTAGAAAGGAACTTTGTAGAAGCAATCTTATGTGGTTGTCACTATCAATTTGTCATATAATACTGATCTAATTAAACAGTATAATAAATACTTAATTAATTAATTATTGGGGAGATTGCGGACATGCGGCCACAAAATTCTATTTTCTCAACAAAATATTTAAACATATTCAACAAACCCTTTGCAAGGTCCCACCCATTAAATTTTCCACCCTAAAAGAAATAAACATCACCATTCTTATAATTTTTATGTCTAGTCTTAATTATTGTTACTAAGTTTAAAATTATATTAATTGTTTATTTTAAAATTATATTAATTGTTATATATTCTAAAAAGTAATAGAATCTTATTTCTCTTTTTGATTTGTAATGTAGTGAAAAGAATCTCATCCTCTTAAAAGTTGAATTTCTATAATAAAGATATTATTGCATAAATATCAACTAAATTATGATTATCAATAAAGCTAAATTAATAAAACTAGACATAAATATAATGATATCAAATTTAACATTTACACTTGCACCTTATAAAGGTTTATTTTTGTTTTTATTTTATATATTATTTTTATGTAAATTGAAATTTGTACGCATGGATAAAGTGTTTTAATTTTGGTGTCATTATTGTTAAAATTATTTTGAGTAATTTAAATGTTATAACTGATTAACACGGGGTATAATCGATTTCAGCAAGACCAAAAGCATTTTAAAAAAGATAACATCTCTATTTCTAATAATCTTTTTCTCTATCAAATCCCATAACATGTTCCCAAATTCTTCATCTCCATATTCCAAGAAGATGCATTCCTTTGACTTCGAGTCGAGTTTTGATCTCTCATCTTTCAAAACATGAATAAACGTTATACAACCAAAAACCTTCAAATGATTGTATGATATATCTTTACTTGTCCAAAACCTATTTGAAACATCACCATTCAATGGAGTTGAAGGGGATAAGTTGATTAAATTAATTGCTTTCATCAGAGTCTCCCCACAAAAACTATTGGATAACATGGCATTAGATAACATCATTCTCACTCTTTCAACAATAGTTATCTTCATTCTCCCATCCACTCCATTGTGCTGAGGTATCTTCGGAATAAATCTTTCATGCCGAATTTCATTACTCATACATTAATGTTTGAAATCTCCAATAAATTCTCCTCCACTGTCAGTGTGAACACATTTTAACTTCTTTCCAGCTTCTCGTTCAACGCTAGCGTGAAACTGTTTGAATACTACAAACACATGGTCTTTTGTTTTGAAGGCATATGCTCAAACCTTTATGAAGTGGTCATCAATAAAGGTTATGTGGTCTTCTATGCGGGGCCTTATATTGAAATGAAGCTCTATGTTGCTTTCCAGCCAACCAATGTGTACATGGCTTAAGAGACATTTTCAATCCTTTCATACCCGCCAAAATACATCTTTTAGCTAGAATTTGAAGTCTCTTCTCGCTCATATGTTCGAGCCGTTTATGCCATAGCTCGGTCAATGAGTCTTCACCGAGATCGTTAACACACCCATTATTGACTTTGACTTCTATCACATAAAGAATGCTCACTTTCTTGCCTCGGGCTATTACTAATGAAATTTTTGTTAGCTTCCATTTCCTGTCCCCAAACACACTAATATAGTCTTCTTCATCTAGTAGTCAAATGGATATTAGATTAAGACACATGTTAGGGACATGTCTCATATCTTTCAATGTTAGATGACAACCAATGTTTTTTTCTATACATATCTCTGTTTCCCATGATTTTAGATGTATTATCATTCACCATTCTTACATAACCAAAATCACAGCTTATATAGGAGGAAAAGAAATCCCTTTGTGATGTTACGTGGAATGATGCACTAGAATCCACAATCCAACATGTATCTTATGATGTCAAATTAACATGACCATCATCACAAACAAATATTACATCATTACCTTTAAAAATGGTAGCGACTATGTTACGCGCATCATCATTTTCGTGTTGCTCTCTTTTGAGCTTCCTACATTTTCTCTTCATGTCACCTTTCTCGTGACAATGATAACATTCTATGTCTTTTCTTGTCCACGATCTTCCCATGAAATTATCTCTAGACATGCCCATTGACTTCTCTCTAGTATTGAACTTCTTGTGGATACTTCTTCCATGATACTCTGTGATAAACGCCTCAGACTCTGACGACATTCTTTGTTCCTTCCGTCTTGATTCTTCATTAAACATGCTATATTTTACTATGTTCAATGTTAGAACACCTTGTGGTGCAGAGTTACTCAACAAAACCACGAGTGTATCCTAATTGTATGGCAAGGAATTTAGTAATAATAATGCTTGCAATTCATCTTCAAACACCATCTTCATATTGGTGAGTTGATTTATCAATCTTTGAAAATCACTCAAGTGTTCTGAAACACTTCGAGTTTCTCTATACTTGAGGTTCACCAATCTCTGAATAATAGAGGCTTTATTCTGAGTTGTCTTTTTCTCGTAGAAAATTTTAAGTTTCGTTCATAACATATACGCAACTGTTTCTTACGCAACATGATGAAAGACACTTTGATCTATCCATTTTCGAATTTGTCCAACAGTTCTCATGTTCATCAAATTCCAATCATCATCAGACTTGTCGGCTAGCTTCGTCCCTTTATTTTGTAAAGGTTGATACAAATCTTTGCAATATAGTATGTCTTTCATTTTTGGCTTTCAAATAGAGTAGTTTGAAGAGATTAACTTAATCATTGTTGTTGATGTCGTCGAGGTTGATTCGTCCATTATGAATAATAAAAGTTAAAATGTGTGGTGAGCCGAAGCTCTAATACCACTTGTTGGAAAAGATATCAGTTAAAACAACTAATAGAATACCAACCGATGATTATCGCAAGATGGTACTTTTTCCACAATGTAATAATAACAATAATAACAATGGACCAAGAATATATTTATTGTAAATGAATAACTAAAAAAATAATTATTATTACAAACTCACTAACAAAGATGACTAAACTCTCTTTTGGTTTTCTTCATTCAAAAGGATTTCACCATATTGTTGTTATAGAAGTGTTAATACGAAGGTGATGATTTGAAATGAAACATGAGAATGAAATTTATAGCAAAGCATGCAAGAAATAAGTGGATAAAATATAAGGAGCATTTTCTCCTTTTCTTTCCATTAGTTTTCTATAATTTCTCCCCTCCCTTTTTAGTAAAAGAAATAAACCCATTTTTCAATCAATTTGCACATTAAAAAACAACATTAGTATATAGAATGCGTTTATTTATTCTATATATAATCCCCTCCAACTCCATCGTATACAATTACTTTCTGCCAAATCCCTTTATTAACGTGTACTACTAATGTACCAAAGCAAAAACTACTCCATGATTTTGATGATGAAAATGAACCACCTATGACAAATATTAGGTAGTGTCGTGACAGTTACACGGATAACCAACAGTTGGCCACTAGTGACATATTTGGAAAATGAGATCATCACATAATTGTGCAACCAGATGCATTTTCTTCACATAAATATTCATCACAACGACTCACGTAACAAGGTCTGCCACCACCGTAACTATCATAAATCGGTCTTCCGTAGTACCCATCGTAACAACTCACTTGTGGTGGCCCACCACCGTAACCTTGAAAACATGGCCCACCTTCCCGACCTTCATAGCATGATCCACAACATACCCCAATCGGAACCACCATCTGCGGAGGACATACCGGAATCGACGGTGGCGGTCCCGGTATGTACTCCGGCTGCGGTGGTGGTTTTGCAGGTTCTTTTGGCGGCTCGGGCTTGGGCCCCGGCGGTGGAGGAGGCAATTCTTTTGGCTTCTCAGGCTCCTTGGGTTTTTCAGGCTCTTTTGGTTTCTCAGGTTCTTTTGGCTTTTCTGGTTGTTTGGGTTTTTCTGGCTCTTTGGGCTTTTCAGGCTCTTTAGGCTTGACGGGCTCCTTGGGTTTTTCTGGTTCTTTAGGTTTGGGTTTGGGAGGTTCTAGAATTTCTATGCTTTTGATGACACCACACCCTTTGCAACAAATCTTGTCTCTGATCTTCTCAGGGCTACAACAAACCACTTTGATTATTACGAAGTTGTTCTTCTCATCAAACACCGTGTCTTGAATTTCTTGTTCACAAATATTTCAAACACCAAACAAAACAAAACATCAATAATAATAAAATTGAATTAGTTTCTTAATCTATGATGAAAGAAGAGACTAACGAGGGAATTTGCAGAGAACTTTCTTGACTTTTTTGTAGCATTTATTGCACTGAAGATCAACTTTGAGTTTCATTATGGTGGTTACCTGAATCAAAAAGTGATCAAGAGAATGATCCATCAAAACTATTACTAATAAAAAAGAAGAAGAAAATGAGATTAAAATTTGATACCTTTTCCTTTTCTCCCATGGGTGTGGAATATTCTAGAATTGGATCTGAGGAAGAGAAGCAAAATTCTGAAGTAGTGATGAAACAGAGGAAAAGGGGGAAGAAAGTTGAAGCTTAAGAACGCAAGAGGCTGAAAAAGTATGAGGAATGAAAAGGTTACACGTGGTATTAGGAGGTTGAATCACGTCAAGATTGTCGTTAGCTAAAAGGGTGGGAGAGTGTTTGGCGCGGCCGGTGCTTGATGGTTTATTACAGTGATAGGTTGCCAACTCTAGTAGTCACTCTTCAATGCAGCTGTAGCGTATTCATCGTATGTGATAGCTTCATTCACACGGTTTCCTGTTTGGACTTTCATTTATGGATGTTCCTATTCAATTTAAATTTTCAAAAACGTTTAAATATATCCACATACTGTAATTCATTCATCTTTATAAATATATTATTTTTTATCTTTAATTTAATTGAAACTGACAAGGCGAGATAGATTATGATTAATTACTTTTTAAGGTGATGAAGATTATAGTTAACTTTGAAGGGTTGACTACTACTAAAAGGATATTAGAAAATACTATGTGTTGCAGTGTAAAAAAGAATCATGATCGTCGCGTTAAGAGTGTTAAAAAAAATATTGATAAAATTTTTAATAGAAAAAAAGAAAATGATCGTCGCAATTAAATTCGGGTTCAAGAGTCGGTTATGCGAATGGAAAATATTAACACGCCTTATATTTGTTGTACTCAACGAAAATCGTTTAATAATCTTTGCGTTAAGAGTGTTAACTTACGTCATTTGCTTTCTTCAAATTATTAAAAGTTAAAAATAAAAATAAAAATAAAAATAAAAGACTAAAAATAAGTTTTTTATTAGAGTGTCTAACGAGACGTTGAATCTCGCTACTACGTATTTTCAGGTGTGATGAAGAACTAAAAGCTACGTAGTTTTGAGTAGCAAATGTTTGTTGGTTGTCGATTTTAGCGAAAGGTACTTAGTCACATTCGAGCGGAAAACATTGTTTGCTATCCAAAACATAGAGAAGTGAACATTTACACTGTATCAGAATGGACAACATAATTTAGATTCTCACAAATTTATGTTCTAATCGCATTCGAGCGGAAGACGTTCTAACTTTTCGCACATGGTAGGAACGAAGCTTTGTTTGCATCGTCTCGGTTGACCGAAACGTCTTTTGTTTATGAAAAGGTTTTGACATCGCGCTAAGACGGAAAATATAGGTTTGATTTGTTGGATTGTTTTTAGGTGGAAGACAAGTATTCACACAACGAACTCTACAACCAATATTCAAATACTCGAGGACGGAATATGCTTACACCCAATTAATTATTTTTCATCCAAGTTTATTGTAAAAGATGTGAGGTGAATTGAGTAATGGTTCCTTAACGGAAGACGAGTATTCACACAACGAACTCTATAGCTAGTATCCAAATACTCGAGGAAGAAAAAGCCCTACGCTCAATTAACCTTTTTCCTTCTATGAAAGAACGAACCAAATTCGGGTAATTATTGTACTTTATTACGGAAGACAAGTATTCAAACAACGAGCTCTACACCAAGTGTCCAAACCATTGGAGAAAAAAGAGGCACACGCGAAATTAGTCATTGATCCGTTGTCGCACAGGGTCAAAAAATGAGTTTAAAAGTGTAGTAAAACGGAAGCAACACTCGAATGTCGTATCACAAGGACTCTTGAATGTTGTAACCAAACGAATGAAAAGAATGGGGTTTTTAAGGTTCAGAACTTAAATCGAAGATGATTAAAGGTAAAAACAAAATTGATAAATAAGTTAATCTACTATATCAATTTCTGAGTTATCATTGATTCTTGTAATTTCAATTCCCTAGCGGATTCGATCACATTCGATTACAATACCCACTGACAAGTGTAATTGGTATTATATGATATATGTTTCTAATTTTCAAATTAAGCAAATGAATTTAAACAGACGCAAATTAAACAAACGCGACTTAATCAAACACGATAGCGAAAAAGCTACGCTAACGTGATTATATTTAAGGACCGTACAAACAATCAAATTTAATCAACTCTATCCTATAAGAAACAATCGAATTAAGTAAACGAAAGTAATCGAATTAAGAAAACGAGTTTGTAGAAAGAATTGAAAAGAAATCGAAATTAAACTGAAATTAATAAAAACCTCAAAGTGGAATTCGAATACAGCAGATCAACTCTTTGGGAATTAGCTTTCCATGGTATTTGTATGCCCTACTCTCTATTTCATGAATGCTCAATCTCCAAATCCTAAAACTACTAAGTTTTTTAAATAGAGCAAAGGAATTCGGGCCTAATAGCAACCGACTCGAAAAAATACAAAATCGATCCAAAAATTAAGTATTTTCTTAAGTTTGGAACTAAAACGAATTATTCGACCCTTCTTCACTCCGAATCAGCTTCTAACTTCAATATGAAACTTTTATCTTAACCTCTCAGATTTCTAACGCCTATTTGAGCACATCAATCCGATTCTCGTAGCTCAAGTTATGATCTGCATAGTGACAAGGTATCAAATAACTATTTATGTTGAAAATAAACTACGAAAATAAAATAAAGAAAAAAATAAACTTAAATATAAAAACACACTAAAATAGTAAAAATAATATAATAAACTATAGATTTGCCTAAGTAAAATAGTAGAAGAATATGCATTAAAATGCACTGATCAAATTCCCCCACACTTGAATTTTTGCACTTCGAGTAAAATTATAAATTCAAAACTCAAAACAGAAAAAACAAGATCAAACAAAACATGCAATTCCAAAGGTTATCAAGATACAAGGTGCAAGAAAAATTCTAAGTCTAAGCTTCAAGAAAATGACATTAGTAAGTAACTCTTTTGTGACATTCAAAGCAAACATGAAAAATAAATTACCAAAGAGTACATCAAAAGCAGCAAGATTCTCACAAGATAAAATCCACTAAACTCTCACGTGTTTAGGTAGACTGTTTACACTCAAAACACATCATGAAAGAAAATATTACCATAATCTTGAAAAGACTTTAACATCCACAATTGAATTGCATGCACACAAAGATCAAAAGAACTTTTATTCGGTTGTAACTTGGTCAGGGTATGGATGAGATAAATCCTAAGGGGGTACTAGGCTAAGATTCAAAGGGAGAAAAGAGACATGAAAGAACTTGCGGGAGTTGAACTACATTCATCCACTTTCAAACAACAACTTTTCTGCTATTTTTCTTCTCTTTTATCTTTTTATTCTTTTTTTTTTCAGAAGAAAAATATAATGACACCCTTCTTTGCTTTTTCCACTTTTTTATATTTTTTCTTCTTTTTCTACACACACATATATATATATATATATATATATATATATATATATATATATATATATATATATATATATATATATATATATATATATTCTTTTTCTACCAACTTTTGAATGAAATATCACAACTATACTTATTCAACCTCACACAACTCCAAACAAGACTCTTTCAACCCTATGAATGGGTGATAACATTATTTTTCACTTTCAGACTTGTAATGAGTTTAAACAAAGAATGGGATAATAGGCTCAATGGGATTTTCAAACAAGGGATAATATTATTAAGGGCTGACTTTTTGGCTAATGGCTAAAAAATAAACAAAATAAAAACAAGTTGCCTTTATCACATCAATGTGTATAAGTAGACAAAAAGTTTCAACAAGAGTCAACTCAAGTTCTAGAGACTAACAGACATGAGTGAAATCACACAAGAAAGAAAGAGATGGATTTTTGAATGTTATCCATTAAAAGGATCAAAATCTCACAAGGTTAATTGATCTATCATAAATTATGTACAATTTAGAGTTAGTCCAACATATCATACTAAAAATGCACAAAAAGAATCAATCATATCACACCATAAGTCTTTAATCAAGAGAACATAGAAAATACTCACAATTGCAACTCGAAAACCACAGAAAAAAATGTCATTTTAAAAACAAAATAAAACAAGTAAGTAAATGAAAACAAGAAGACATACAAGTAAATTATTCTCTCCCCCAGACTTAAGACACACATTGTCCTTAATGAAAGAACACAAGTATAAAATAAGAGAGAAGAGAGATAGGAAAGAACACACCTGAGGAGTCAAGGTGGATAAATGATCGCATAAACATCATTTCCTAAAAAGAGCTCTTCTACAGTCTCTTCTTCCAAAGTCGGGCTCTCATGGAGTAGCTTTGGGTAGTGTCCATTGACCTTGAAATTTTGATTAGTGCCTTCCCCTTGTATTCCAGGATCAAAGAAGCGTCTTCGATAAGTAAAAGTGTTAAATGAGCACGTGAAAGTATTATCCTTTTTCACAACATCAAGAATTAAAGGATCACGGGGCTGCCTCACTACTTTTGTTCCATCTGTAAGTGAGATCCTATACATACATATGGATGGGCTAATATCACGAGTGTCAGTCAAGGTCCATCAAATTCCCTTCTTATGTTCCTGCTCAAGTTGAAGCTTTAATGAATAATATAAATCCTCAGGAAGTGGTTTAGGCTCTAAAGAAGGTGGTTGTTCAATGGACAATATATTTGGGGCAGACGGGATGTCAAGAGCTTTAGCTACATAAATAACTTCATTTACGTTGGCACCCTGCAAGGCAACATCAATCTCAGCACAAACAACACAAAAGTTAGTGTTAGTACAATCATCGCATGAGTAAATATCATCAAAATCAGAAAAGGTTGGAAAATCAACTGAAAATAAATCAGAATAAGCTTCATCAACAAATTCAGAAAGCAACTCTATTTAAAAAATAGAATGCTCTTCCTTGTCAATCTTATTATTTTTTATTACTCTTTATGGGAAAGTGATTGGTGCTACATACTGTTTTTCAGCCTCAACAACAATAGAAGGTTCAGGTTTATTTTCAGGTGTTGCACTAACAATTTTTTTATTTTTTTTTGGGGATGGTTCTACAAATTTTTCGGTCCTCAAGGAAATTGCACTCTCATTAGGGTCTTTTGGATTAACTACTGTTTGGGCAGGTAGTTGGTTCGATCTTTGAGCTTATTGCATGACATTCATTGAAGTGGCAAGCTGTCTAATTTGTGTTTGCAAAATCTGAATACTAGAATTTGTTTGTTGTTGAAACTGAAGATTATTTACAGTCATTTACTTGACAAGATCCTCAAGTGAAGGTGCAAAAGGTGTAAAGGTGGTTACTTGGGGAGGATTCAGTGGTGGTTGTGGCAGGGGTAGCATCAACTGTTTCACTAAAGAGGTAAGTTCATCAATTCTGGTTTCTAGAGGTTTGTTGGAAGAAGAAACCTGAATTTCATTCACACCTTTTGCTTGGACCACAAAAATATCCCTTGTTGTGAACTGTTGGGGGTTGAGTGACATGTTCTTAATCATGGATTTGGTAGCAGCTGGAGTCTTATCAACAAGTGCTCCACCACTAGCGTAACACCCGAGGTCGGAGAGACCGAAAAGTGGTTACATGTAACATCCGAGGGCGATAGGAGTGGTTGTCGATGCATGAGGCATGACAATGAGACACTCCTAGTAGCTTCTAGGGGAGAACTGAATTCACATCGGAATGAGAGGGATCCTGAGGCTATGCATATATGAGACTGCATGGTTGAAGGAAGGCTTATAAGGATTAATTGGTATTACCTATACCAACAAGATGCATATTCTTTTCGGTAGCCTGACCAATAAGAACTCCATAACTAAGCGTGCTTGACTTGGAGTAGTATTGGGATGGGTGACCTTCTAGGAAGTTTCTCGGAAAGCATGTGAGTGAGGAAAAAGCATGCTGAAAAGACCCGTGTTGGTTTGTGGGGTCAGTCGGTAATCCTGAAAGCAGTATGGGGTGTTACAACTAGCAGCATCTAAAATGTTTCTTTCTATTGTTAGCAATCCCTCATAAAAGTATTGTATTAGCAATTATTCAGAAATTTGATGGTAAGGACAACTCGACACTAATTGCTTGAATCTATCCTAGTATTCGGCTAATGATTCCATGTCAACCTGTCTAATGCCGCATATTTATTTTCTGATTGAAGAAGCTTCTGAAGCAGGGAAAAATATTTCTAAGAAGATTTTCTTTATATTATTCCAACTTTTAATAGAATTTGGCTCAAGATAGTATAACCAATCTTTTGCAGCACCTTGTAGTGAGAATGGAAATGTTCTAAGCTTGACATGATCTTCGGTAATTCCTTGAGGCCTCAATGGTGTATAACACACAACCTAAAATTCTTTTAGATGCTTATGCGGATCCTCACCTGCAAGACCATTAAACCTTGACAACAAGTGTATTAAACCAGATTTCAATTCGAAAGGTACAACATCAACATGATATTCAATACACAAAGCATTATTAAAATCAGGGGAAACAAGTTCTCACAGAGTTCTTTGGTCAGCCATGTTAAAGTCAATAGAAAAGAAAAAAAAATCAACAAACAATGAGAAAACACATAACTAATCCAACAATGCAGCAACAAATAGGAAAATATCGACAATGCCCCTATTAAGCAAAAACAATTGAAATGCTGGAAAAAAAAGATTAAAATAAAATACAAAAAATAGAAAAACATGAAAATTAATCTAATAAAGTCAATTAAGAATTTTGAGATTTTTTCCGGAATTTTCTGAAACTACCGAAACAAAAAACAAATCATAAAAAATAGAAAAATAAGGAATTTCAGGTTTTTAGGGCGGCGTCTACTATTTAGACTCTAAATAGAGGTTTTGATCCTTGATTTTTTTTCTTCTAATGAATCGACAAAGAATCAGAATAATCTAAGACGATTTTCTTAAAAACAAATTTTTTTATGCTAAAATATGAAAAGGCCATAACGCAAGAACGCTGAAACACAACACCTATGACTATAATAATAGTTAGAATCTACAAGAGACCACGGAAACGGCGCCAATTTGATCCGTTGTTGCACACGGGTCAAAAAAACGAGTTTAAAAGTGTAGTAAAACGGAAGCAACACTCGAATGTCGTATCACAAGGACTCTTGAATGTTGTAACCAAACGAATGAAAAGAATGGGGTTTTTAAGGTTCAAAACTTAAATCGAAGATGATTAAAGGTAAAAACAAAATTGATAAATAAGTTAATCTACTGTATCAATTTCTGAGTTATCAGTGATTCTTGTAATTTCAATTCCCTAGCGGATTCAATCCCATTCGATTACAATACCCACTGACAAGTGTAATTGGTATTATATGATGTATGTTTCTAATTTCCAAATTAAGCAAATGGATTTAAACAGACGCGAATTAAACAAACGCGACTTAATCAAACACGATAGCGAAAAAGCTACGCTAACGTGATTATATTTAAGGATCGTACAAACAATCAAATTTAATCAACTCTATCCTATAAGAAACAATCGAATTAAGTAAACGAAAGTAATCGAATTAAGCAACAGAGTTTGTAGAAAGAATTGAAAATAAATCGAAATTAACTGAAATTAATAAAAACCTCAAAGCGGAATTCGAATACAGCAGATCAACTCTTTGGGAATTAGCTTTCCATGATATTTGTATGCCCTACTCTCTATTTCATGAATGCTCAATCTCCCAATCCTAAAACTACTAAGTTGTTTAAATAGAGCAAGGGAATTCGGGCCTAATAGCAACCGACTCGAAAAAAATACAAAACCGATCCAAAAACTAAGTATTTTCTTAATTCTGGAACTAAAACGAATTATTCGACCCTTCTTCACTCCGAATCAGCTTCTGACTTCAACATGAAACTTTTAGCTTAACCTCTCAGATTTCTAACGCCTATTTGAACGCGTCAATCCGATTCTCGTAGCTCAAGTTATGATCTGCATAGTGACAAGGTATCAAATAACTATTTATGCTGAAAATGAAGTACGAAAATAAAATAAAACCAAAAATAAACTTAAATATAAAAACACACTAAAATAGTAAAAATAATATAATAAACTATAGATTTGTCTAAGTAAAATAGTAGAAGAATATGCATTAAAATGCATTGATCAGTCATTTTTCATTCAGTTTATTTGAGAAAAAGATTTTCAATGTACTTCGAGTAAGCGAAGAAGAAACTTGATACTGATCAAATATTTTATGAAGTGATTTGATTTAATTTTGAAAAGGTTTTCAAATTGTGGAATGATTGATGAGATGTTTTTCAAAATCTCTTAATGTTGATCAAGGATTTAAATTTTATCTTTGGAAAATGTTAATTTTAATTATTCATTGAAAATTATGTTTTTTTTATTTGTTAAAATTCATTAATTTGATAAAGAAAATAATTTATCATTTTAATAGAATACTATTTTCTAAAAGAAATAAATAAAAACTAAATTAATGAAATAAAAGAAAATAAAAATAAACAAAAAATATATAATTATAAAAAATAAGGGAAGGAATGAGACAAATACCCGTTTAAGCACTCATGCAAAGGGGGTGTGGCTTGTAAGAAGGCACATCTTCAAGCAAACAAAAGTGAGAACCAATCATGACCATTTGATCCATGTCACATAGTGATGAATTTATCTTGCTTCAAACACGTCAAAGCCCTTGGATCCATCGAACATGCCAAAAGTTGAGTCACATGTTAGAGCGTCTTGTACATGGCCCATGGATTGACTCTAATCAACCCTCATCCATGGCTTGGAGAGCGCCATGTGGGGCTCATCTAAGGGATCAGGGGAAAACATTAAAATGTACCATCACATGAGACATGAGCTATTTGGTCATTTTCTTTCTCTTTCATATTTTTTCGTTCTCTCAGCCTTCTCTCACTTCCACCGTCTACAAACACAAAAAGACAAGAACATTCCTCGAAAGAAGGATCAATCACAGTGGTGGGATGGGCGGAGATGAAGAACACGGTGAATGTTCTTCATCTCCTTTTCCAGAATTCTAGAAAATTTCCTAAAACTCTTCAAATCAAATATAAACCCCCAATATTTTTCTTCCCTCATCTCAAATCTGGTGTCGATTTTTATCAAATAAACATTATAAAGAACCAAATCGTGTCAACATAAACTCAAAAATCCTAACCCTTAAAATTTCTCCAAACCCCAAATCACAAATAAACAAACACATGGCCACAAATCAAGCAACACAAATAAAACAGAAATCAACCCACCCCTCAAAACCCTAACACCCAAATTTTGTTGAAATTGTGAATTACAACAAAGAGTTATCAATTAACATAGGAAGAAAGCAAATTAAACATGATACAAAAAGAAAAGGGTGACAAAATCTACCAAAATAAGCTCTGGTGAGAACCTCTGAGTTCCAACATGGTGACAATGATCTCTGCGATGACCAAGGGTATTCTTCCTCTCTTTTCTAGTCTTTATAATCTTTTTATTTCTTCACTCTTATTCTACTCAAACCTTTCTTCTTCTCTGTATATTGTTGTGTGTGTGTGTGTATATTTTGGGAATGTTGGGGTTTGTAGCTCAACTATTTAGAGCTTCAACATGAAGCTCTAAGTAGCCTTAAGGGAGAGAGCTCTGAGTGAGATTATGGACGATGGTGTTTTCCAGAGAGGTAATTTTCTCTAATACTCAGAATTATGGTTTTTCAGTGTGTTCACGAATGGGGATTAGAGGGGCCTTTATAGAAATTGTGAGTGTGTGGGAATTAGAATAACACACGTGAGGGAGAATTGTGTGAGCATATATTTGTTCAAGGATTTGTGAAGCGTGTGAGTTTTTTTTCATTGGATAAAGATTCCACCTTGTTATGCAGTGAGTGGGTTCACAATGAGAGTTGAGGAGTAAAAAATCCCTGATTCTGTGAGATTTTGGTGACTGGAATGGAAGGAATTTTGTGAGTTATCCATGTGTATAGTTCTCCTTCTTCTTTTCTTATTTAACTGTTATGAATTATGGTAATATCTTGGCAACTTCAAGAAATTACCAATGCAATGTGTACTCTCTTTTTTGTTGGAGGTTAACTTGTATTATTTGTTTGAACTATGAGGTTGTACAATGTAAGTTTGTATTGGGCTATGTTTATTTGGTTTTAACTAATCTTTCCTTTTTTGTGGATTTTGGATTAGGCCTAAATTTGCAGGCTTGCATATGGCTTGGAAGCTTTGGAAACAAATCAATGGAGTAAGGCTTTTAGGCTTTTTGTGTTGAACTTTGTTGAGCCAAGCTACATACTCTTTATTACCAGGAGTGGGCATCGACTTGAAAAACCCTGGCCTTTGGGTCCATGAACTTCAAGTCGATAGAACCATCCTTCTCAAAGGCCGGTGGAATAGCGGGAGTAAAGCCAGGAAAGTGGGTTTGAACGTTTCTGGTTTGTGTTTTGGTATCCGGATATGGCACGTGGAAAGCAATGAATTTGACAACAACGAAAAAGGGAATGAGCATTTGGCGTTGCCAAATCTTCACTACAGTCTCGTCAGTGGATGTTGGTTGAGGAATGAGTTTTAAACTTTCTTCTTCAGTAAGTTGGAAAGCAATGGGGTTGTTACCAGTGTTGAAGGTGATTGCATCCTTGGAATTAGTAGAAGAGGTCATCGCAACGAAAGAAAGAAAGGAAATGAGGAGAGTAATATCGCTCTGAAAGTTGCAAGAAAATGCGCAAATGAAGAAGAAGAAAGAAAAAACGGAGAATATGAAAGAGTGATATTTATAGGCAAACAGAATGACAACCAAGGGTCAGTTAGTTGGCGACAGTTGTCCGATTCAATGGTAGTGGGAAAGTTAGTAGAGTTAGTTGAAAACCCACAACCTAGAAAGTAGCTGCAAATGATGGCATTTTTTCCTTGGAAATCGTGGCGTAAAAAGGTATCATCATTCTGTAGAACATCACCAACGATTAGATATCCAATCGAAATTTGGGAAAGTCAAAACGCCAAGTTTCTCGGTCGAAATGTCTCTTAGTCGAAACTGGCATTTTAGGGGACAATTTGTTAGCTAGCAAATTTCGACTATGCCAAAGAAGAAAAATCGAAGTAAGAGGAATGTATTCAAAGCGGTTCAGCAATCAGGAAGGACCTAAGCCAGGTCGAAAGAAGGTATATGGGGGGTGATCTTGTCGAAGTTGAAACCAAACATGCAAGGATTGATATAATCACTTAAACAGAACGTGGGGGAAGTTGCAAAGGACGTGGGTTTACAGGCTCAGACGCGTGACGCATTGTGAATGGGCAACAACCATATAACAATTATTTTTTATTACTATTTAAGTATATTTAATTTCTAGTTCAAAGGTGTTATTTGTAACATTGCAAAAGGAAAAACTCAAAATATCAAGCGTCTAAGAGACAAGAGTTCATTCCTGCAAAAATGTATACTTGCTTCCACATTTATCTTCCAACAATTTAACTTATTGTTAGATGCCCAAAAGTGCTTATTTGAGCTATCAAATGTGGGCATCTTTCACTCCTTTTTGTAGAAAAAGTGTTCAAAACCGCCTTTGCTTTTGATGATTTGCAATACAATGTGAAATGATCTTGGTACCCTTAATTTGTGTGTTATTGTGCAGTAATTAGGCATGAAAAAGTAGAATACAAAGACACAAGAAAGTTGGCAAAGGAACCAAGAAAGGAAGCATTCATCAGCATGCTCGCTAGGCGAGTGATGTAGCGAAGTGCTCGCTAGGAGAGCACCCAGCGAGCTGCCAGCGAACATCCCCAGAATTTTACAGTAGCAAAGTCTGCAAACTCGCTATGGCGAAGGAAGTAGCGAGCACTCCCAGGCTTGGAAAAATCCATAGCCAGCACTTACTCGCTAGGCCAGCCACTAGCAAGCTTCCAGCGAGCAATTCCAGTAGCAAAACCATCTAAACTTGCTGGAGCGAAGGAGGTAGCGTGGGCTTCGCCTAGCGAACACGTGCATTCTGGACTTAGATATTTCTCTGGGCGTAGGTGCCTCAGGTGGCCTATTTTGGGGCTCGCTAGGCGAACCATTCTGCTCGCCTAGCAAGCATAGTAGTTCAGATAGCAGCACTATAAGTAGCAGGGGCTACTTTTTGGAGAGGACACAACTTTTTTAGACTTAGATATTTTCTGCATTTTCTTGGGATCATATTTTGTAACCTAGAAACACATTTTCTTCATTTTTCTTCATCTCTTAACAATATTCTACAAAAAGAAGTTGGATTCCCATCCAATCTCGATTCTTCGACTCGGATGTTGATCAACCTTCGATCAAAACTTGTTGACCAAGCTACCATGAAAATGAGTAGCTAAGTCCTTCATTTTGTCAAGGTTAGATGTAGATGATCATAAGCTTTGTATGTAAATGGGATGATCTTCATTTGTAAACTCTTTAATGATGAATATATGGTGAAAACTTTGTTTTATTGATAACTCTTTGTGTTGGTTTATGATCGAGAGATGTTTTCCAACTCTTTACCTAGGTTTTCATCCAATCTTGTTTGTTAGCTAGAGATAGTAATGAATGATTTTGTTCACCATAAAGTTGAACCAAAAAGTTGTCATTTTGATAGATTGTGTGAGAGATCAACAATGGATCAAAATGGGAAAACCCACAATGTGTGCTAGAGATAAACACATTGGGAGGACTTTGTGAAATAGTTTATCATCTAAAGAAGTTTATGAGTTTTGTTGATCGAACATATGCATGCAAAGTGATCGTCGAACCCTAACTTTGACAATCTTTCTCAAATAGAAAAACCAAAACTTCTACCGCATTTTCTTACACTTTTATGCAAGCTACCGTTACTAAAACCAAAACCCCCCTTGTTACTACAAGTTAAGAACTAAACAACTGTCGAACGGCGGTGATATCTCACAATCCCTGTGGAGACGATAACAAAAACCCGACACTCTAACCCTATTCCAACAAAATGGCGCCTATTGCATGCTGTTTTAAAAAAGAAAAATACTGTCATGCTCGCTAGGCGAAGGCATTAGCGAGCTGATTCGCTAGCTGCTCGCTAGGCGAAGCAATAGCGAGCGCTGTGTGGCAGAAATCCATTTAATTTTTAGCAGGCCACTCATTGGGCCCAAAAACCATTTTTATGTATTGTAGTCAGAATCTCACTCACTCACAATCACACCCTCACATTCCATCTCACATAAACCCCAATTGTTACATTGCAAACCCTAACCACGGTAGCATTCCAAATTCAATCGATCTCTCAAACCAGGTTTGCCCTATCTCATTTACTTTATGTTTCCAATTTGTAAAATTCTGATGTATGTCACATTTAGGGTGAATTTGGGAGAGTGGGTATCATTAGGTTTTGCATGTGGGTTTAGATTTGCATGTATCTTAGAACTATGCCTTGCATGATATATCACTTAGTTTCTGAAATGGGTACCATAAGACTTAGGGTTTTCTGAAATTTGGTTGTTAAACAATGGAGAACCCAGAACCCGTAGACATTCGCTAGCATCTTCGCTAGGCGAATCAGTGGCGAGCATTCGCTGCCACTTCGCTAAGCGAACCTGTAGCGAAGCTTCACTAGGTCCTCACTAGGCGAAGCAGTAGCGACCATGACAGCAGTCGGTTTTTTTTTGTGCTCTAATCTGTTCTGTGGTTTTGTGTTGTGTCTTTTCTATGACTTTGCAGATGGCATCCAGATCGAGCGCTTCGAAAAAAAGAAAGGTCGGGAGCACTTCCCGTACTGTGCCCATTCAGTTCGACACCGATAAATTCGTCGGGGCAAAGCAAGTTGCTCGCTATGTGGCATTGGAAAAGAGAAAAAAAATTCCAGAGAAAAGGTTTATAATCAACCCCGAAGGCGACTACCGTACATTTGCTGGGTTGATTCATAGCAAGAAGTGGGACCGATTGATATCTCCACTTGAGAACTATGACATCGATACAGTGTGTGAGTTCTACGCGAACGCACTATCTAATGACGACGAGCCGTTCACATGGACGACAAGAGTGTCCGACCGTCCGGTTGCTTTCGATCGAGATGCTATCAACCGTGTGCTGGGTGAACCGCTCCATCTGGGGGCAAATGAGAGAGACACATACCATAGGGATTTGAGGCTTCACCGGGATACCGATTCTATTTCTGCAGCCCTATTATTTGAGGGGAAATCAGTTGAGTTGAACCCATCTGGGGTTCCGATGAGATACCATAGGGAGGACATGATTCCCATGGCTCAGCTGATCCTAATGCTGGTTCTGACCAATATTAAACCTAAGTCTCACACTTCAACCGTGCCGATCCCAGTGGCACACTTGGTTCACTGCATTCTCACGAATATTCAGATTGATGTGGCGAGAATAATTGCTTTAGAGATGAAGTCCGTGGTCGAGAGCGGGCTAAAGTCGGGGGCACGAGTAAACTGTCCCCTTGCTTTTCCGTGTCTCATCATGGCTTTGTGCCAACATTCGAGGGTGAAGCTACCCTCCCGAAGTCAAGTGAGGATTTCGCCAGCCATCGATGACAGATATGTGGCCAAGTATTGCAAACCGAAGAACTTCAGGAGTAGTTCAACTACTGATGTTACAGGGGCTTCTGATGGTCCTGGTACTTTTGCTCAGGGATCCGATCCTTTTCAGCAGGCTGTCTGCAACTATAATTGGGACTGGATGGCGGCAACTCAGCGCACCATGCTTGATATTCACGATTCTATGCATTTGTTACAGTTGCAGGTGCGTGACCCTATCGGAGAGCATCCGATGATGACGCGTGAGCAGTTCCTGCAGCACGCTAGCTGGCCTTTGGACAGGCCTATTTTCGGAGAGGGGGCGGGTGCCGGTGCTTCTGGTGCTGATACTTCTGGTGGTGCTGAGGATGGTGATGACGATGATGATGATGAGGATGATACCGGTTCTGAGGCCGGTAGTGATGAGGGTTCTGAGTCCTTTGAGGGCTAAGTTTGTTTTATTTTTCATGTTATGTTTTATTTTATTGTATTTTCAGAATTGTAGTATTTTGGTTTTGGTTATGTACTTTTGAGGTGTTTTGTCCCCCACGCGCATTTTAAAATTTTTAAGTAATAGTTATTGTTTATGTTTTTAATTTGTGTGTTTGGTTTAAATTTCTTTTGTTTAATAAATTTTTGGTTGTTGAGTGTCAAACCTTCTAGATTGGTTGCTCCTCAAAGATGTATCCAATGAAGGTGCATCCGAGCTTGGATGGCAATGATAAAAATAAACAAGCGAATAATGCTAAGGTACATGGTTACCTCCGGTTAGAATTTTAGAATGCATTAAGAACTTTACTCTTTTCGTAATTGAATATTGTTCTTTTTGCAACATAATTGAATGAATGTTTCCTCTAGGACTTAAAACCACAAATTGTGAGGAAACCTCCATTGTACACTTAAATGCTGGATTCTAATAAACCTTGTTGATTCATTTGATTCATGTTTGGTCTTTTATTATTGTGAATTTGTGGAAGCAATTAGAAATGATCAAGGCGCTTGTTTTCTTTCGAGCACAACTAGTTCCAAATACAACTTACATGTGAGCAGAGAGAGTATTCGTTAACCCCTTTGAGCTTAAATAGTTGAATCTCTGCTTGAAATAAGGCGAGATGTCAAAAATCTTTTTTCTTGAAACCCGGAAATTTTTGATAATTGTTCTTTTGCCGTAAAAAGTCAAGAGCATTCACTTAGGGTGAGTAAAAGATAAGTTGGGGAGAACGAAAAAGAGAATCGGTAAGTGCCACAACTCTTGAAAAACCGAGCAAGCATTGAAAAAAAAATATAAAAAAATTAGAAAAGAGAAACATCTGTTTTGTGAATACGATGTGAAAAGAAAAGAAAAAAAATATATATAGAGAAAATGAAAATGAATGCTTGCTTGGAAGAAAAATAGTGAAAAATAAAAATTGAGTTGTGAAATAAGAGTTGTGAAGGTTTCAAATGAGAAACAAATGGAACGAAGTTGAGATGTGTAAATAGTGTACAGTGAATGTCTCTTTTGCATCGACAATTTCGTTTTCAATGGCCTTAGATATGACCCTTGTTTGTAAACCTAACCAAGCTACAACCGGAAAAGTCCTTAGTGATCTTCATGCTTCCGCATTTTCATTTATAATTGTTAGACATTATATGAATTGAATTGATTTCTTCATTGTTTGTTGAAGAGTGAAATTGTCCCCGCGGTTGCAAACGCGTAATTTCTTCAATCCTTATTCGAAGAGGAGAGATAGGGTGATTCATTCAAGATAATATTGTTGTGGATTATTACATGTTTTGCATTGCTACAAAGTTTTAGTTCTTGTGCATTATGTTATTCTAACCATTGGGAACTTGTGTCTAGTTGATTCTCTTGTGTTTGAGCCATTTTATCCGATTTCGGAGAAACCTTTTTCTTAAAAGCAAATCCTCTTGTCCTTCAAGAGGCATACTTTTCTTGAGGACAAGCAAGAATCTAGTTGGGGAGAGTTGTTAGATGCCCAAAAGTGCTTATTTGAGCTATCAAATGTGGGCATCTTTCACTCCTTTTTGTAGAAAAAGTGTTCAAAACCGCCTTTGCTTTTGATGATTTGCAATACAATGTGAAATGATCTTGCTACCCTTAATTTGTGTGTTATTGTGCAGTAATTAGGCATGAAAAAATAGAATACAAAGACACAAGAAAGTTGGCAAAGGAACTAAGAAAGGAAGCATTCATCAGCATGCTCGCTAGGCGAGTGATGTAGCGAAGTGCTCGCTAGGCGAGCACCCAGCGAGCTGCCAGCGAACATCCCCAGAATTTTACAGTAGCAAAGTCTGCAAACTCGCTATGGCGAAGGAAGTAGCGAGCACTCCCAGACTTGGAAAACTCCATAGCCAGCACTTACTCGCTAGGCGAGCCACTAGCGAGCTTCCAGCGAGCAATTCTAGTAGCAAAACCATCTAAACTCGCTGGAGCGAAGGAGGTAGCGTGGGCTTCACCTAGCGAACACGTGCATTTTGGACTTAGATATTTCTCTGGGCGCAGGTGCCTCAGGTGGCCTATTTTGGGGCTCGCTAGGCGAACCATTCTGCTCGCCTAGCGAGCATAGCAGTTCAGACAGTAGCACTATAAGTAGCAGGGGCTACTTTTTGGAAAGGACACAACTTTTTTAGACTTAGATATTTTCTGCATTTTCTTGGGATCATATTTTGTAACCTAGAAACACATTTTCTTCATTTTTCTTCATCTTTTAACAATATTCTACAAAAAGAAGGTGGATTCCCATCCAATCTCAATTCTTCGACTCAGATGTTGATCAACCTTCGATCAAAACTTGTTGACCAAGCTACCATGAAAATGAGTAGCTAAGTCCTTCATTTTGTCAAAGTTAGATGTAGATGATCATAAGCTTTGTATGTAAATGGGATGATCTTCATTTGTAAACTCTTTAATGATGAATATATGGTGAAAACTTTGTTTTATTGATAACTCTTTGTGTTGGTTTATGATCGAGAGATGTTTTCCAACTCTTTACCTAGGTTTTCATCCAATCTTGTTTGTTAGCTAGAGATAGTAATGAATGATTTTGTTCACCATAAAGTTGAACCAAAAAGTTGTCATTTTGATAGATTGTGTGAGAGATCAACAATGGATCAAAATGGGAAAACCCACAATATGTGTTAGAGATAAACACATTGGGAGGACTTTGTGAAATAGTTTATCATCTAAAGGAGTTTATGAGTTTTGTTGATCGAACATATGCATGCAAAGTGATCGTCGAACCCTAACTTTGACAATCTTTCTCAAATAGAAAAACCAAAACTTTTACCGTATTTTCTTACACTTTTATGCAAGCTACCGTTACTAAAACCAAAACCCCCTTTGTTACTACGAGTTAAGAACTAAACAACTGTCGAACGGCGGTGATATCTCACAATCCCTGTGGAGACGATAACAAAAACCCGACACTCTAACCCTATTCCAACACTTATCAAGTCATTTTATTTGTTTTGTTATTTACATTTTTATCTTGCTTTTGTTCGTTTATTTCTTGGCATCTGTTTACAAGCAATTTTTTACCCATCGTTGCTTAGTCCAAACATTTTACAAAAACACACCATATGCTCGACATATTTTAGTCTAAGACTTTGTAGTCAGTCCTGTAAGTAAACCTCAATAGGAAGGCTATAGATTGTTCTCGTGAAAACCACGTGCGAACTGTAACACCCCGATAAAAATAAGATAATTATTTAAAACAAGTTAATAATATATTTATTAATTTAATTAAATAATTGGATTATTATTATTGGAATAATAAGTTGGAAAATATATAAAGAGTTCCATTTGGTAAAAAGGGTTTTTCACGTGAAAACCAGAGAAGCGACAGAAGTGAGAAAGAGGCAAAGAGGAAGAGCATGAGAACGAGGGTTGAAGGAAGGAAAAGCTTGAAGCTCAGAGATTTGTCGGATTAACTCAGGTAAGGGGGGTTTATCGTCGTTTGATGGGTATTATGGGTTAACATGTAATGGGTAGTGATAAACCATTGATTTGACTCTGATTAGAATGATGTATGCTGAAAATTGTGAAATATTGGATGAACGAAATTTGGATCATAATTGAAGGAAATTCGTAGGAATTAGATGTAATAATGTTAGAATTTGTGGAATCGAATAGGGTATGATTCGTGTTAGATGATATGAGCGATTACTGTGAAAAATTGGACTGTGGGAGGTTGGATCTGAGGAATCTCGTGGTAGAGAAAACCATAGCAGATCTGGAAATTCTGGTTTCTGGTCATACGCGTATGGCACCAGGCAATACGCGTATGAGATGGTCTGGTACGCGTATGGCACTAGGCAATACGCGTATGGATGAGGAAGATGATGTTTTGAACGTAGTTTTGTCTCTGTTGGTACGCGTATGAGGAAGTGGTACGCGTAGCATACGCGTATGAGGCAGACAATACGCGTATGGGTTTGACTGAGGAATGGGCCATACGCGTATGGGACTAGGCAATACGCGTATGGGCAGAATTGTGATTTTTCTGAGCTGTTGTTGTGCAGTTTTGGTCATTGCAGCTGGGTGATGTAATTTAGCTGATGTATGATATAGTAGGGATCATTTCCCGTTGTTTTGAGCAGTGTAGGTATTAGTAGAGTGTGCTAATACGGTGATTTATTATTTAGCATGATATGATATGATTCTGTGATAAACATGCTGATGATGTATGATGGTATGCATAATACTGTGAATGTATCTGTTATGTATGCAATTGTGAATGGACTGTTTATGGCTTAGAGTGTGAGCATATGTCTATTTTGAATTGTTGTTGATGTTTGCATGCTAGGTGATTTAGCATGTATATTATGGCCTTTATGGTGGTAGCTAATTCCCATGGTGAGGAATTAGTGAGTGAGTTGTTGTGGATTGTTGTTGATGTTTGCATGCTAGGTGATTAGCGTGCATATCATAGCCCTTGGGGTGGTAGCTAATTCCCATGGTGAGGAATTAGTGAGTGAGTCACTAGGTCTCAAATGAGTGGGACTAGTGAGCTTGGTAGCCGTATCTGGATTTGATCGGTGAGGTTGAACTATATGTTCACGAATAGTCGGTACCGCATGCATGGAGTCTCATTGCATAATGTATGTATGGCGTATAATTTGAATGGATGTATTCCAATATTATACGTGTGTTTTGTGTTGAGTTGAGTATGATGATGATTATGAGTTGATGTTACCGTTGTTGAATGTGTGATATGATTAGGGTGATGAAATGTGTTAATTTACTTAGCATTACATGATATTTTATAATGCTTATTATATCGATTGAGGAACTCACCCTTACAACTATGTTTTCAGGTAACGAGCAGTGATTGAGTAGAAGCTAGTGATTGGAGTCTAGTGTAGTTCCTTAGTGGGTCATGCTCTGGTAGATGTAACATCGGGACGGGATGTTTTACTTGTTTTTCATTGATGATTGTTGAACAAGTTTACATGTAATGTGTTACATGTTTTGCATTGTTGTTAGACTTTATCCGCTGCGAATTATGCAAATGTTTTATTTTGATTAAATAAATGAGCATGACAGGATATTTGATGATTGGTGTGAAGTGTCAAGTGTGACACCCTTAAATTGCATATCTACTCTGATTTATGTTTTGATGTTTTAATTAAATTTTTGGGGTATTTAGAAGGGTGTTACATTAGTGGTATCAGAGCATAGTCGGTCGAGTCGAGTCGTAATTATTCTGTTTCCCTGTACGTGATAGGTGTTGTGTAACCCTATCAGTACTTATTGTTTTAGCTTGTTGGGTTTTCAGAATAGAGATGGCTGGAAGAGGTAGAGATGATGCTGCGATTGCTGAGGCTCTGGGTATGCTAGCTGGAGTACTTGGAGGAAATCCGAATGTTGTGGGACTGGGAGCTGCTCGTCAACTGAGTGAGTTCCAGAAGAACAATCCTCAAATGTTTAAGGGAGCATACGATCCAGATGGTGCTCAGAAGTGGTTGAAGGAGATCGAGAGGATCTTCCGAGTGACTGAGTGTGCCGATAACCAGAAGGTCAGGTTCGGTACGCATATGCTGTCAGAAGAAGCAGATGATTGGTGGGTTGCTACCCGCACTGAGTTGGAAGCTGCTGGGAATGCTGAGATCACTTGGGCGGTGTTCAGAGAGCGATTCCTGAGGAAGTACTTTCCAGAGGATGTCAGAGGAAAGAAAGAGATTGAGTTCTTAGAATTGAAGCAGGGCAACCGGTCTGTTACTGAGTATGCTGCTAAGTTCACAGAGCTGTTGAAGTATTACACTCCCTATAACGAGGCTACTGGGGAATTTTCAAAATGTGTGAAGTTTGAGAATGGGTTACGTCCCGAGATCAAGCAGGCTATTGGGTATCAGCGGATTAGAGTGTTTTCTGACCTGGTGGACTGTTGCAGGATTTTTGAACATGATACCAAGGCCAGAGCGGAGAGCTATCAGCAAAGGGTTGATAGGAAAGGCAAGAATCAGAATGATCGTGGGAAACCGTATGCAGCTGGCAAAGGTTTCCAGAGACAGAGTGGGATGAAAAGGCCTAGTGGGGGAGACTCCAGTGCCCCTGCTAAGTGTTTCAGATGTGGTCAGGCTGGACATCGTATCCATGAGTGTACCAGTAATGAGAAGAAGTGTTTTAAGTGTGGAAAAGGTGGTCACTTGGCTGCAGAGTGCCGGTTGAAGACTGTGACTTGTTTCAACTGTGGAGAAGTGGGTCATATCAGCCCACAGTGTCCTAAGCCGAAGAGAGAGAACCAGTCGGGAGGCAAGGTCTTTGCTTTATCGGGTTCCGAGACTTCTGCAGATGATCGTTTGATCCGAGGTACGTGTTATATTAATGGCTTTCCTCTTGTAGCTATTATTGACACAGGTGCGACTCATTCCTTTATATCATTGGATTGTGCTGTGAAACTTAAATTAGAGATATCTGAGATGCATGGGGGTATGGTGATTGATACTCCTGCGAAGGGTTCAGTGACTACTACTTCAGTTTGTTTAAATTGTCCTTTGAGTATTTTTGGTAGAGACTTTGAGATGGACCTCGTGTGTCTTCCACTAGTGCAGATTGATGTTATCCTGGGTATGAACTGGTTGGTGTCTAACCGAGTTTATATCAACTGTTTTGATAAGACTGTGATCCTTCCTGAGATTGAGGAAGGAAAGAGTTTGTTTCTATCAGCAAGGCAGGTGAATGAGGCAGTAGCAGATGGGGCGGAGTTGTTTATGTTGTTAGCGACTTTGGAGGCGAAAGATAAACTGGTGATTTGCGATCTGGCCGTGGTGTGTGATTTTCCTGATGTGTTTCCTGAAGAAGTGAATGAATTACCGCCAGAGCGTGAAGTTGAGTTCTCGATTGATTTGGTACCTGGTACTAGGCCGATATCGATGGCTCCGTACCGTATGTCTGCTGTTGAGTTAACTGAATTGAAGAGTCAGCTAGAAGATCTGTTGGATAAGAAATTTATTCGTCCGAGTGTGTCGCCGTGGGGTGCACCAGTGTTATTGGTTAAGAAGAAAGAAGGTACTATGAGGTTGTGCGTGGACTACAGGCAACTGAATAAAGTGACGATCAAGAATCGGTATCCTTTGCCGAGGATTGATGATTTGATGGATCAATTGGTTGGTGCGAGTGTGTTCAGCAAAATAGATTTGAGATCGGGGTATCATCAGATACGTGTGAAAACTGAGGATATTCAGAAGACTGCTTTCAGAACAAGGTATGGACATTATGAGTATTCTATAATGCCTTTTGGTGTGACTAATGCGCCTGGAGTATTTATGGAGTATATGAATAGGATTTTCCATCCTTACCTAGACAAGTTTGTTGTGGTGTTTATTGACGATATTTTGGTGTATTCGAAATCGGAAGAAGAGCATGCTGAGCATTTGAGAATGGTTTTAGGAGTTCTACGAGAAAAGAAGTTATTTGCTAAGCTGTCTAAGTGTGAATTTTGGTTAGAAGAGGTTAGTTTTCTTGGTCATGTGATTTCAAGAGGTGGTGTTGCTGTTGATCCTTCTAAGATAGGAGCGGTATCTAAGTGGGAAGCTCCGAAGTCAGTTTCTGAGATAAGGAGTTTTCTTGGACTTGCAGGTTATTATAGGAAATTCATTGAGGGATTTTCTAAGTTGGCGTTACCATTGACGATGTTGACTAGAAAGGGGCAAGCGTTTGTTTGGGACTCAAAATGTGAAGAAGGTTTCCAAGAGTTAAAGAGAAGGTTAACTACTGCTCCTATTCTGATATTACCAAGTCCGTCGGAACCATTTGAGGTTTACTGTGATGCTTCATTGTTGGGTTTGGGTGGTGTTTTGATGCAGAATAAGCAGGTTGTAGCTTATGCTTCGAGACAATTGAAGGTTCATGAGAGGAACTATCCGACACACGATTTAGAGTTGGCAGCTGTGGTATTCGTTCTGAAGTTATGGAGGCATTACTTGTACGGGTCAAGATTTGAGGTTTTCAGTGACCATAAGAGTTTAAAGTATTTGTTTGATCAGAAAGAGCTGAATATGAGACAAAGGAGATGGTTAGAGTTTCTGAAGGATTATGACTTTGGTTTGAATTACCATCCGGGTAAAGCAAACGTGGTGGCTGATGCATTGAGTCGGAAATCATTGCATATGTCTATGTTAATGGTTAAGGAATTGGATTTGATTGAGCAGTTTAGAGACTTGAGTTTGGTGTGTGAGAGTACTCACAATAGTGTTAAATTGGGAATGTTGAAGTTAACGAGTGGTATTCTGGATGAGATTAGAGAGGGTCAGAAATCCGATGTGCTTTTGGTTGATAAGTTAACTCTAGTGAATCAAGGTCAAGGTGGTGAATTCAGAGTTGATGAGAATGGTGTTTTGAAATTTGGTAATCGGGTGTGTATTCCGGATGTTACCGAACTTAAGAAGAGTATTCTTGAGGAAGGACATCGTAGTGGCTTGAGTATTCATCCTGGGGCTACGAAGATGTATCATGATTTGAAAAAGCTATTTTGGTGGCCGGGAATGAAAAGAGAAATTGCGAGTTTTGTTTATTCTTGTTTGACTTGTCAGAAGTCAAAGATTGAGCATCAGAAGCCGTCTGGGCTAATGCAACCGTTGGCTATTCCAGAGTGGAAGTGGGATAGTATCAGTATGGACTTTGTTTCTGGTTTACCGAGGACAATTAAGAATTTTGAAGCTATTTGGGTGATTGTTGACAGATTGACAAAATTGGCTCATTTCATTCCGATCAGAATGGATTATCCGTTAGAGAGATTAGCTGAGTTGTATATTGAGAAAATTGTAAGTTTGCACGGTATTCCGTCGAGTATTGTTTCGGACAGAGATCCTAGATTTACATCGAAGTTCTGGGAAGGTTTGCAGAGGGCTTTGGGAACTAAGCTGAGATTGAGTTCTGCATATCATCCGCAGACTGATGGTCAGACTGAGAGGACGATTCAGTCACTAGAGGATCTTTTGAGGGCTTGTGTTTTGGAAAAAGGAGGTGCTTGGGATTGTTATTTACCTTTGATTGAGTTTACCTACAACAATAGTTTTCATTCGAGCATTGGTATGGCACCGTTTGAAGCTTTGTATGGTAGGAGATGTCGGACACCTTTATGTTGGTATGAGTCCGGTGAGAGTGCTGTGGTTGGACCGGAGATTGTTCAACAAACTACGGAAAAGATTAAGATGATTCATGAGAAGATGAGGATTGCTCAGAGTCGTCAGAAGAGTTATCACGACAAGAGAAGGAAGTCACTTGAGTTTCAAGAGGGAGATCATGTGTTTCTTCGTGTTACTCCGATAACTGGGGTTGGTCGAGCTTTGAAGTCGAAGAAGTTGACACCTCGATTTATTGGTCCTTATCAGATTTTGGAGAGGATAGGGGAGGTAGCCTATCGTATCGCTTTACCGCCGTCACTTGCGAATTTGCATGAGGTTTTTCATGTGTCTCAGTTGAGGAGGTACATTCCTGATCCGTCGCATGTGGTCCAAGTAGATGATGTACATGTGAGAGATAACCTGACTGTTGAAACATCACCTATGAGGATCGAGGATCGAGAGTTGAAGCAGTTGCGGGGTAAAGAGATTGTTTTAGTAAAGGTAGCTTGGGGAGGACCAGCAGGTGGCAATGTGACTTGGGAACTTGAGAGTCAGATGAAGGAGTCTTATCCTGAGTTATTCACTTGAGGTATGTTTTCGAGGACGAAAACTCTTTTAGTGGGGGAGAGTTGTAACACCCCGATAAAAATAAGATAATTATTTAAAATAAGTTAATAATATATTTATTAATTTAATTAAATAATTGGATTATTATTATTGGAATTATTATTATTGGAATAATAAGTTGGAAAATATATAAAGAGTTCCATTTGGTAAAAAGGGTTTTTCACGTGAAAACCAGAGAAGCAACAGAAGTGAGAAAGAGGCAAAGAGGAAGAGCAAGAGAACGAGGGTTGAAGGAAGGAAAAGCTTGAAGCTCAGAGATTTGTCGGATTAACTCAGGTAAGGGGGGTTTATCGTCGTTTGATGGGTATTATGGGTTAACATGTAATGGGTAGTGATAAACCATTGATTTGACTCTGATTAGAATGATGTATGCTGAAAATTGTGAAATATTGGATGAACGAAATTTGGATCATAATTGAAGGAAATTCGTAGGAATTAGATGTAATAATGTTAGAATTTGTGGAATCGAATAGGGTATGATTCGTGTTAGATGATATGAGCGATTACTGTGAAAAATTGGACTGTGGGAGGTTGGATCTGAGGAATCTCGTGGTAGAGAAAACCATAGCAGATCTGGAAATTCTGGTTTCTGGTCATACGCGTATGGCACCAGGCAATACGCGTATGAGATGGTCTGGTACGCGTATGGCACTAGGCAATACGCGTATGGATGAGGAAGATGATGTTTTGAACGTAGTTTTGTCTCTGTTGGTACGCGTATGAGGAAGTGGTACGCGTAGCATACGCGTATGAGGCAGACAATACGCGTATGGGTTTGACTGAGGAATGGGCCATACGCGTATGGGACTAGGCAATACGCGTATGGGCAGAATTGTGATTTTTCTGAGCTGTTGTTGTGCAGTTTTGGTCATTGCAGCTGGGTGATGTAATTTAGCTGATGTATGATATAGTAGGGATCATTTCCCGTTGTTTTGAGCAGTGTAGGTATTAGTAGAGTGTGCTAATACGGTGATTTATTATTTAGCATGATATGATATGATTCTGTGATAAACATGCTGATGATGTATGATGGTATGCATAATACTGTGAATGTATCTGTTATGTATGCAATTGTGAATGGACTGTTTATGGCTTAGAGTGTGAGCATATGTCTATTTTGAATTGTTGTTGATGTTTGCATGCTAGGTGATTTAGCATGTATATTATGGCCTTTATGGTGGTAGCTAATTCCCATGGTGAGGAATTAGTGAGTGAGTTGTTGTGGATTGTTGTTGATGTTTGCATGCTAGGTGATTAGCGTGCATATCATAGCCCTTGGGGTGGTAGCTAATTCCCATGGTGAGGAATTAGTGAGTGAGTCACTAGGTCTCAAATGAGTGGGACTAGTGAGCTTGGTAGCCGTATCTGGATTTGATCGGTGAGGTTGAACTATATGTTCACGAATAGTCGGTACCGCATGCATGGAGTCTCATTGCATAATGTATGTATGGCGTATAATATGAATGGATGTATTCCAATATTATACGTGTGTTTTGTGTTGAGTTGAGTATGATGATGATTATGAGTTGATGTTACCGTTGTTGAATGTGTGATATGATTAGGGCGATGAAATGTGTTAATTTACTTAGCATTAAATGATATTTTATAATGCTTATTATATCGATTGAGGAACTCACCCTTACAACTATGTTTTCAGGTAACGAGCAGTGATTGAGTAGAAGCTAGTGATTGGAGTCTAGTGTAGTTCCTTAGTGGGTCATGCTCTGGTAGATGTAACATCGGGACGGGATGTTTTACTTGTTTTTCATTGATGATTGTTGAACAAGTTTACATGTAATGTATTACATGTTTTGCATTGTTGTTAGACTTTATCCGCTGCGAATTATGCAAATGTTTTATTTTGATTAAATAAATGAGCATGACAGGATATTTGATGATTGGTGTGAAGTGTCAAGTGTGACACCCTTAAATTGCATATCTACTCTGATTTATGTTTTGATGTTTTAATTAAATTTTTGGGGTATTTAGAAGGGTGTTACACGAACAACCACCCTGTGTTAAACTTACCCAAGTCGTCATTAAAAGCTTATTCGAGAGACTAGAATTGTAGAGGATGGGCCTTGTTGGCTGGTTTTCTTTGTGGATTTGGGAATGGACTTTAATTTATGGGAGGTCAAGCCACTGGATATGCAGCAGCAGATGTTGTCCAAGTAAGTTTTGTTACATCTATCTATTATTTATTTGTTTAGATTTCAATGAATAATTTGTTGATTTGAATGTGTTGATGAAACAGGCACTTCGAATAGTAAGTACATTTTGGGGGATTGTTTTGTTTGGAGAGTATATGAGATCATCGCGAAGAACGTATACGCTATTGGGGAGTATGTTGTTTATGTATATTGTGGTTGTTATTATGCTCATGGAATCATAAGGGCATAGAAAACAGTGAAAATTGAGTTCACACATGTTCATAGGATATTGCTCAGTGCAAAAGTTCATTGTCTATAATTAAATTACTGAAGTGTAAATTCAAAATAATACGTTAAAGAAGAGGGTCGAGTAATTAAAAAGGCCTTAAAGGAATCACATGTTTTGCTTGAAGAAAAAACTGGTCAAGTTGGTTTTAGCAATTATGATTCAGGATCATATAAAACAGGGAGTTTTTTTTTGGTAAAACAAGAAGTTAGGTCTCTAATTTTTATTAACTTCATACATAGCTAAGTTGGTTTTGCACCATCCAAACCAGAAATAATATAACACACTTGCCAAAAGGTTCAGAGATGCATAAAGACACTTATGGAACCATAGCATATGAGTCAGATTCATCTTAAAATGAATTCTAATTTCCTCCAATAGTTTTTAATGTATGGAAGGTCAATAACTCATGAATTGATCATGATACATGTATTTCTTTTATGAATCAAATCTGTTAATTGTTGAGCAATGATTGCAAGAAATTGCAAGGCTTTGTGAATATCTTTGGAAGGGGACTAACATTTATGATAACATGGTTAGATATTGCATGTTGTTGGAATTAATGTGAATATGGTTATCTGGAAATGACTCATGTAATTATGATAATTAAAATAACTATAGATTTGTATGTTTCTAACTCATTATATGTATAGATAAATGTTAATGTTTATCTTTTAATTTGATTAGATATGTCTTGCAATTTGGACGATTTTCTTGAAATAATTATTCAATTTTTTATCATCAGGTTTAGAGAGACTAACCAATGTGCGGAAAAGTAACTCCACGTATTCCTCAACGGTGATGGACCATCTAAAGATTTCAATAATTTTTACACAAAGTTAGCTCGATTGTGAGAAAAGAGAAGTTGTATGTAATTGTGATGTTTGCAGATGATAGTAATATGTATAATATGAAGTTGTTTGACGAGTTGGTTGGATGTCACACCTTTATTTTGTTACAATATACTGGGAAGAGTGTGATTTACATTGATGATGGAGCACCTGTTTTGCCGAGATAGCTTGAATGGACTGAGTTTGTGTTGAACTCAAGGTTGCTTTGGAAAGATGTTGATGATAAACCATAATGGATCAAGAATCTTGCATCTTTTTGTAAATTCATATTGAATAAAGTACTTTTTTTGAATCATTCACCATGTTTGTTTTAGATTTCTCTTGAGGAATTAACATAAAGTATCGATGGAGAAATGTGCATGACACTAAACCAATTATAATATATTGATGATGTCTCATTGGAATGATTATATTTTTAATTACTAGCATTTGAGGATCCTTACTTTCATTTCGGTGACTTATCTGTAACGACACAAGTGTGAATGTGGGGGTATTTATAAGGGTTATTGTCAATCCCAAATTTACCCCAAGCATTAATTCATCGAAAGCATTCAAATCAGTTCAGTAAAAGTCGACATTTAATCAACTTTCAGTTTATTTTTAATTCAAAAATTGAGTTAATTGCATTTCATGCATTTTCAGTGCCTCATGTATCTTTTTAAGTCGATCTAAGGTCATCATAATAAAATTTTGATTCTACAGGCAAACTGGTAAAAGAGATTCGACACTATGCGTAAAATTAGCAAGCAAAATATTTCTAGTTTTGACTCGTATTAAATTATTTTGTAAACCTATGTTGCACGTAAGTCATTGTGGTGTGTTTATTTTATTTTTCTGACTTCGTTTTCAGTCACATTTTTATCCGTTAGAACTTGTTTATTTTGGTAGTTTTAATTGCGATTTTGATCATTTTCTGTCCGTATCATTAAACTTTATTGCGCATATATCATTTTGATGGGTTCGTTTTATTTTTCTGATCATGCACACGTCCTATTATATTCATTTTCGATTTATTCCTGTCTCTTTTTTTTTATTTGAAAAAAATTATAAAAAAAATAATTTAGTTATAGCTTAATTTTCATTTTTCATTTTTGTTAATAAAATCAGCTTAAGTGCATTTTGACCATTTTAAAAGAAATAAAACTAATCAATTGAAATGAGTCTCCCAACTTACCTCACACTTTGACCCATTCACTCCCCACTCCCAAACGTCTCTCTCTGATTTTGGAATGAAAGGAAAAACAGAGCCGTTGTGCCCTTTTCATGTTAGTGTTTTGTCTTTGACTTCGTACCGTCTTAGATTCAATCTTATCTTCACAAATTTTCTTAATGAATTTATGTTTCATGGATTTATTTGGCTGTCTTGAACCCCTAGGCTTGTTTTACCTCCTAAAGATGTATCTGTCTAATTGAATTTGTTCTTTGCTCTGTAAAATAGAAGTAAATTTGGTTATAATTATAAAACTATTGTTTAGTTATATCAATCATCAATTTAGTCTATCATTCTCTTCATTTACTTCTAAATTATATAAAGATGATAAGTAGCCCTAAAGTATATTATTTTTCATTTTAGTTCCTAATATCTTAATACAATAACTCTACATTGAAAGATTTTATATATACCTATATACCTGGGACGTGATAGTATAGAGGTAATGCATCCTGGTTTTCCTTATGAAATTAATTGATGTTTTGTAGATAGAAGAATCATGGAACTTTTGATATTGTGTGTTAAGGCCATGGGAGTATTCGTATGTTTCACAAGCTTATCACCATGAATCACCATGATTTAATGCATAATTTCTTATTTTTAATTTCTCTTATACCATTTTCACAATAAACACTTGATTCAACATTAAGTTGTCCATTTTCAAAAGTTTTTTTTTTATAAAATTAGAATGAAAATGAAGACTGCTGTAGAACTCATTAATTGTGTATTTGTCTTCTTAATAAAATACAATAAGATAAATGAATCTTGATTCGTCACACATTTTATTAATAATTTTAATGGATGAAAAGAACGTGTTTGGGTATAAACCTCTTCCTTTCCCGAGTATTTGAATATTATTGTAAAGCTCCCTATTCGAATACTTGTCTCCACATAAAATCGATTATAACTAATCAAACCTATTTTTTGCCTTTGCGCGGCTTCAGAAACGTTTTTCATAAAAACGAGTATACTTTATCTATTTCGACGCGAAACAAACAAAAACTTCAATCTCTAAAAGTGAGTAACAAGTAAAGGTTTAACCACTCAAAGCAACACTCTTTAAAAGCAATCAACAAATTGTTCTTTTCTACAAAGAACTACGTAGTCTTGAGTTCTTTAGCAGAATTTTGAAATCTTGTCGGACACAATAATAAAAAAACTTTAAAATCTTTTCTTTTTTCTCACGTAATAAATAAAAGATCGCAAAATATTCACGCTAACACTCATTGACTTAACTAACTAAATGGATACCGTTGAGTACAACGAATGTGAGGGGTACCGACTCTCGAATTCGATCTGATTGCGATGACTATTTCCCTTAGCTTTAATGGGTTTTATTCAATATTTTCCCGTTCTTTTGGAATAAATAAAGATCCGTGACGACTTTGTTGATTACTCCGAGCGTGCAACGCGCTCGGTTGTTTTTTGCACCGCACAGTTATGATAAGTTATATAATTGTTACTTATTTGACTCATTTTATCAGTAATTCAAGGTGTGTTTTGCATGACAAAAATTTGTTTACTGAATGTCCGGCGGTATAAAAAATATTTGATTGAATGAAATAGGATATAAATGATATTAAACATAATATAGTTATCAAATATTTTACACCTGTGATAACTAAAATATAGTGTAATATACTATTTTTTTACACCTTATTTAAAGAAAATAAGGTGTAAATTTGTTGACATTCATAATAATTATTATTCGTTTTACACCTAATTTTTATCAAACGAGGTGTAAATTCGTTTGATTTAAATGTATATAAGTAACAATTAACACCAATTTTTTCTTTAAAAAAAAGTATAATATATCATTTATTTACACTCATTTTAAAATGAATCTAAATTCGTCAGATGTTTCTCACCCTTTAAATTTAAATCTCTAATAACGACCATAAAATATAAAAAAAAATAGGTGTAAATTCCTTTTTTGCATTAGAGAATAAGAAAGTATGCGGAGGATCTAACATGCAAGACATAATTGTATGAAATGAAAACCTTTAGAATGCAGGTAGTGGAGAAACTGGACACGAGCTAAATCTTGGTATAAATTTGACATAACATCAATCGAAGAATGTGAATTCGACAAAATACCAATCAATAGAAGAGAAATTTAAAAATATATGTTGATTGCTAAAACATTATATGTTCAGAAAAACTCGATGAAATAACTATCATGATCGTCGTAAAATTACTAAAAATGCACGTTGATTTTAAAATGTACGTTGATTGCTAAAACATTACTATATGCTAAGAGAAATTTTAAAATATACATTAGATTGCTAAATTTGAGAACATATTATCTCGGATTAAAGTATGTGTATTATTACACTTAAAATTCTAGTAATTATGTTCTATATAGGATTTACTAAGCGATGTGAAAGATATGCAACATATTTAACCGCTATGTATATTTTTGATTAATTTTTAAAATTTTATCTTAAAGGGTGTAACCGAAAATAAAGGGGTGTTTCAAGTAGAAATTAAATATCGTTCCATTAGAAGGAACTTTGGACCAGATGTTGCCCATGAATTTTAACCTGGCACCCGATCCCTATATTCTACACCCCCTCAAAAAAAATGTCCCTCATATTTTAAATTATACAAATAATCCCAAGAAATGGGGTCCTTATTTTTTAAATTAAGTTTTTTATCATACTTTTTTGTAGAAATATGTAAAAAATAACATCAGATTTTTGTGAAATATACATAATTTCTGCATTTTTTTCTTTCTCAAAATATTTGGATATTTCAAAAAAGAAAAAAGCAGACAATTTCACTTATTTGAACCATCTCGAACATACAAGCAAAAAAATTGAAATTTTAGCAATTTACTGCATATTTATACGAAATATATGACAATATAAAACAATATTTTTTAATCTATGTATTTTTGCCACATTTTCATATGTTATGCAAAAAAATCAGTATATTTTCTAAGATTAAATACGAAAAGAAATTGAAAAAACTAGAAAAGTAATATTTTAATTCTATTTACTTAAAAGTTGAAAGAGCATAATGGTTCATTCATTTAACTTATGAAGCGAGAGATATAAAAATAGAGATCCCAAATAAATAAATCTAATAATACAAGTAAAAAATAGATAGCCCGTCGAACATGTCCATCTAAGGCCCTAAATAAAAGGGCCTAATGCTCATAATAAACAAGGCAATTTCTTTCCATTCTTATAGGTTTTCATAAATTAAAAAATATCTCTTATTTTTGAAGATTTATTTTCAGACGCACCAATTTTTCATAAAATTGAAAATCAACTAGTGAGACACCTCAATTCTACATAATTATACATAATTTTTGTTCAGAGTTGTTTCTCTGAATATTTTCTTGATATATTTCGGATATGCATATCCGAAAGTAGCCCAGATACTTCAAATCAGAAATAGAGACTGTATGACCAAGATCTAGAAACAAAATCAACTTGATATTAAATTAAAATACTCAATATTTTATTGATAGTTGTTAACACAAAGTTAACATTACATATCGTTATAAATGGGTAGTTCAGGACGTTGCAGCATATTTATAATATCGTTGACATATCTTTCAATCTTCGCATCCACTTCAATAAGACAATTTGATGTGTAATGGTAAAATGTGCTCCACATGACCTGTAAATCTTCATTCGTCTTCAGTTCAAAGTTGGTGAATTGTATCTTCCCTTCGTCGTCAAGCGATGGTGAACGATACTCGAGCTTGACATCTCTCCGATTTTCTGGATATCGTAAGAGAGTATTTAGTTTGGATATCAGATAAGAGAAAGGTGTGTCATCGGTGACCCTAAGTTGAAACGACTGCTTTGCGCCATTGAAATACATAAATGCAAGGTGACGATATGCATTCATTCTTTGTTTGTTGTGTGTTTTGTAGAAAATATGGGTTGAGGGACATCCTATTTATACAAGTATTAAGTCACTTTGGACCTTAAAAATCTTATCATGTCATCAAGTCACTTTTTGGAGATGTATCTTCGGTTAAACCCTGTTTTTTTTATAAAAAGGGTGTTTATGGACATGTATATCCAAAAAGTTCCCTGGTGGTTTTCTTTAATAAGTACGAGGTTTATTCAAATATGCATATCTGTAATTACCCTAAACCATAATCAAACCATAACTTGTGTATACAAAAAAAAATGCAAACCATAAAATTTGTACACTGAAATAGTCGACATTAACACCATCATTGTTGAATATATATTACTTATGTATTAAATCTTATCAAGATTATATCGTTTACGACAATACATTCAAAAGAAGTGTTAACAATTATCTATGTAATGTTGAGTGTTTTCATTTAATGTCAAGTTGAATCAATTATGAGGACATTGGGAAATTTAATATAATGTTGAGTGTTTAATTACATCATTTACGACAATACATTCAAAAAGGGTTTCTGGTTTAGGGTTTAGGGACGAGGACAGTGGGAAGCCTATACATGTTGGTCTTATACGTTGAATCAATTATGAGGACAGTGGGAGTGAAATGTATTGAATAATTTGATACTTTCGGGATGAGTTCAGAATATGTCATGAACAATGATTTTATCCTCACAAACTCTGTACCTAAAAACATAATGGTTATCATCTAAAACCTTCAAAAGTTGTTGCACTTCGGATCTTGGACCTCTTATTGCCATGATATTTTGATAACACGCATTGTATACCTGTTTGATATTTGAAACACTTTCAGATTTTTTCCGTTTCAAATCTGCAAGTATGTTTTTCGGTGCCACCCTAATTAAGGACATGTCTGAAATAGTTTCCTTCTCCCCCGGTTCAAGGCGACATGCAATGGGATGACCAACTAGCTCGGTTTGTAAGGAATGCTCATGTAACCAGAAATTACATCAAACTTCCATGCATCATCCACCTTACGGTATCCGTGAAATTTAAACTGACACTAACATTTTCTCGATCTAGTGTCATCACATTTCGACTTCCGAATCTGTGGAACATACTGTAGTGGGGTATTCGTTACCATTAGAGATATTGACTAAATCCAAGGTAAATCATACAAGTCGAGTCGCCACCGCACTTCTATTTATCCAAAGGAATGGTTAGAAAGCGAACAAAAACCTAAAAGTTTTATCGAATAAGAAAAACTAGTAAAAGAGAGTCAGAGATCTGGGTAAGGGGGTTGGTTATGCAATGGGAAGGTGTTAGACACCCAAATCATCCTAGGTACTCCTAGGGAGCCCTTTTCATACTTGTTGTAAGGTTGTTGTTTTGTGAAAAATTTGTTTGTGCAAACATGATTGAAGAGATGAGAAGAGAATATACAAGTTATTTACATTTTGTGTTTGGATGGATAAACCCATTGCCTACGTACCATCTTAAAAAAAGATTAGGATCAAAACCTCGTAGTTCGGGATAAAAATTTCAAAATGAGTTGGTGAATTGATTGGTCCAAAAGCCTTAAGGTCTTTTGTTATCCAAGGGAGAAAACTCAACCTAAAACCACAAATCCACCATGTGAGGATAGCTTCAACATGCTAGTGAGGGGTTAACCCTATAATAAGCATGGAAGACTCGTTTTCCATCACTAAGGATATAGGTGAGTATTACATCTACCACAAAGATAACTCAAACCTAATAGCTAAAGGTTATGAAAGATTTGATTAAGGAAGTGGCCATTGGAACCACAAAAAATACATTTGAATGGGTTATATTTACCAATTATAAGTATATACAAAATGGTCAAAGTTGACTTAAAGATTCAATTCAAAATAAGTGTTATGAAAAGAAGGTTTGAAAATCAAAAGCATAAGGCTTAGGTTTCTAATGTTTGAAAACAATTGTTAAATGTTTGCACAAAAAGTTTTGGCTTGGGTTAGAGTGGAGAGAAGAAGAAGAAGGGCTAAAGTCCTAAGCATGCAAGAGGTAACGAATAAGAAACAAAACCACAATGGAGTTCCTCTCTTGAGATCATATTGATGATCCAAGTAGCTCCCATCCTTTGGAATAAGCAATCACATAAACATAAACCCAAGCAATCATCAATCAAATGAACTCTTGGAAGGCTCTTCAAGGCATCTTGTAATTCTTTCTCTTAGAAGCTCATGGCAATAGTTCCTCAAGTTTGAATCAAGATGGAATCCCTAGCACAAGAACACACACATCAAAGAGTTTTATGAAGCAAATCAAGAATGGACAAGAGTGAGTTTAGAGGCTTGGTCCTTCTAATCCATCTTCATCATTAAGGTCTTTTTACTCCAATTTTTGCATAGGGAATGTCCTAGAAACTAAGTCCATTTGTCCATTTTTGCATTTGGTTCTCAACAATCAAAACAAAACACAAGCACAATAGTATATATACAATTATATGCTCAAGTGAGCAAAAAGCAAATGGCATTAACATAAACATGTGCTCAAGTGAGCAAAGGGAAAAGCAAATGGATAATATGTGCAAGAATAGTAAATTGCATAAAAGTAAAGAGCAAAAAGTAAATGTTAATGGTTAATGGTTAGTGTTAGTAGTTAGTGTGCCATAAGGCAAATTTAGCGCTATGTTAAGCAATCGTAATTGGACTTATGTAGAAGTCACAACTATCTGAGGCCGGTCAATAATAATGTAGGAAACAACACAAGTTAGAAGTCTTGATTAGTGAATCAAGTTCCAACAACTTGCCATGCCAAAAGAAAAAAGAGGATTGATCTTGTATTGGTTTAAGCCCTTTGCATGATTTAGGAAACATCCTATCCTTAATGCAAAGCCATTCACTTGATCAATTGATCAAGATGAATTAGATTTGAATCAAGGAAGGTTAAGTCTCCCTAATCAATGCTAACTTATCAACCTTCAACTCATTGATCAAAAAGGAAAAAGAAGAAGAAGAAGAAAAAGATGAATGATGGAAAAGGAAATGGAAAGAATAGAATGCATTAGGTGAAATAAAATGTACCAATTCATATGTATTGACCAAATGACATTGAAGGTCAAAGTCAAACAATGAGAAATCAGAAATGAGATGGAGATTGGAGGTCAAACAATAAGCAAAATATTTTTGGCATTTTTAATATTAAAATAAACTTGAATTAAAAATAAAAGAAAGGTCAAACTTCAAAATCACTTCAAATCAACCTTGAAAGGTCCAAGTGATTTATCCTAAGTTCAACAAGGTCAAACAAAGTTTGACAAAAAATTTCAGCATTTTTAAAAGTCAGAAACTATTTTTAATCAATTAAAAATGAATAAAAATAACCTAATTGAACTAAAATCTCAAATAAATTAAAAAATTGATGAGAATATTTTTCATAGATTCATCATCATTCAAATAGGTTAGGAAAATATTTTTGTATTTTTTGAATATTAAAAACTATTTAAAATGAATTAAAAATAACCAGAAAAGAGAAAATTCACAAAAAATATCAAATGACAAAATAAATAAAAAATCAAAATTAGAAACTAGAAATTATTTGGAGAAGAATGCAATTGGTCCCATATTTTTTGGATTTAAAATGAAGGAGATATGAATTTTTGAAAATAATGGAAATAAAAGAAAATAAATCAGAAAATAGAAAATGCCAAAAATCCAGTGGCGTCAGATCTGGATTCATTAATTGACGTGGCACATCTGAAGGCATGGAGACGCACGCGCATGGTGTACTTGAGTCGACAACATCACACATGGCATTATTAAAAGTCATAAGATCAAACGGTTGTGATATAAACTGGAGAAAACATCCAACGATCCATAATGCATCTGGCAAAGGGACGGTCACCGGAGCCACCTTCTTCTCCGGTGAGCATGAAGATTCCGGTGACATTTGCAGGTTTCAAAAGCTTAACCAAAATACACGATCCATACATCATTGGAAAGTTGGGATGATGTAGATCATCCCTGTACCACTCAATTCCACTCTAGATCTCTATATTGAGAGAAATCAGAGATGGAAATTCTGTGGTGTTCAAGTGAACTTCATGGATTTTAACAATTAAGTGCTCAAAACAATTTCCTCTATGAAGAGGACTTCATCCAACACAATATCCAAGCAAATAGATCAATAAATGGTGAGTTTCGAAGAGAAAACCAGTTGGAGAACAACCTTGAATTCTGGAGATTTGAGCTTGCTTCCTTGCTTCCTTTGGCCAAACAGAAGATCATTGGAGTGTGAGAGAGAGGTCTAGGAACTTTAGATCTAGAAATTCAACTTGATTTAGTTGAATTTCAGATCTGAGAAATTAAAGTGTGTAAATTGGTGAAATTTGAGTTTAAAGTGCAAGGTGCAAAACATGTAAAGGCAAAGTTTCTAAATTTGGCCAATAGTCAAGCCCTTCTGTTTTGATGATGCAAGCGCCAAATGAAAAAACCTCCAACATAAAAGTTATAGATCTATTCGAGACAATTAAAATAGACTTAAATTTTGTATCATTTGGATTTTTGATGAAAGAGTTATGGGCACTTGAAGTTGGACTTTTTTGCCTTTCAATGCATTTGGTCCAAAGTGACCTATAATGTTTTGCATTATCACATGTATTTCCTTTGAGATTTGAAATTTTGTTCAACATAAAATTTTAAGTAGACATCTTAAGCTTTCCAATGCATTTATCCCACCTCAAAATCATAAAAAATGAATGAGTTATGTCCTTGGGAAGTTGACCTAAAATTAGGGTTTCAGTCAAAATGACCTATAATGTCTTGGAATGGGAGATGACCTTCCAAGATTCAAATCAATTTTTGATGAACATGAAAGTTGTTCATATTGTCCTTGAGAACATTTTTTATTTTGGTATCATCTCCATTTGACCAACACAAAAAAAGTTAGGTCTCAGTGCATTTCAAAATAGTCAAATGAATTGACTGATCAACTTCTCAAGTCCACAACTCATATCTTGATGAATTGATGATTGAGGACACTCAAATAAGTTAAAATATGCATGAAATGAAGAATTAAAGAACTTCCCTTGATTTTATTTGATCATGGGCTGAGGTTGCTTCAAGAGCAAGGCATTGTGGTGCAAAGATGAATTAGGGTTTCTTTGGGGGACAAACCTCAAACCCTTTGACTTGCTTTGATCAAAATGATGAACTCAGATGCTAGGGAGGCATATTTGATGGATGAGAACTTTGGGAACCATTACCATGCTTGCTATCATCTTCTCTTGGCCATATCTCTGCACAAAAGATCTCCTAGAAGCTTTGGACCTTGTGATTGCTCAAGCTACAAACAAAAGATGTTAGTGACATATTTTTGTGCTTTTGGTTAGTAAAAAAAATAAGAAAAGCAATGATATCCAATTCAAGCATGCTTGGTGATCTCAAACCACTCACAAGAGGTCTCACCCAAAGGCAAAGGGAACCAAGATGCTTATGATCCTTGAGGCTTTGCAAATACAATGTTATGATGCCATGAGGGATCTTAGGGCCAAAATTGGGGTCTTACAGATGCCCCTATTTAAGGTTATTCTAGCCGGAGAAGTGAAGGTTAAAATCTCCGTTTCGACGAGGTAGAATGGGCTTAAATAATAACAAAGAGACGAATTTTGGTCCCTAAGAGACCTCATGATGCGAATGTATGTATGAAAACGGTAATACTCTGTGGGGGGTGTCCACAAAGGAAAAGATCAGGAGGAATCTGATAATCCCTATGAATAAATCATTCTATGGGGCAGAGACTCTACCGGGGAGTAAAGGGATGAAAACGCGTGAGCAGGTCACGACTTGAAACTTGCTGAGAGACACGGAGAGAATCCATGAAATAAACCAATGGAAGGACTCGAGCTGACTCGAAGATGCATGTATTGGGGAATATGCCAATACAGCAAAGTTATCCACAACGGATACTTCGGATAAAAATCCGAACTCAGGTGGGGATGTCCACCAAGGACTCAACTGAGGAAATAACAGATGAGGTATTACCGATTACTGGGTAATAAGCTCAAAAAGATATCATGTAATCCCACCGGCATAAGGGTGAGGGGAAAACATGCTCCGGGAGAAAGAATATCTAAGATCGGTATAAGGGTGAGAGATATCAATCAACCAAATCATCTGAGAAAGACCTAAAAGGTATATTTAACTCAGGGATTCTGACTCCACAGGGGACAAAAAGTCATAATAGGGAGCAGAAGGAAGGAACACCAGGGATGCCGGTTACTGGGCATATAATAGGTGACCAATCCAAAGCGTGAATTAGGGAATATTCCCAAGACGCTCATCATCCAAAAGAGGGCAAAAAGCAAACTCGATTATGGGATGGACATTCGATTCCAAAAAGGGATACGAATCTTACTCAACTGGGGAAGAACAAAAGGCTTCGACCAAAGAGTGCATGAGATATTTTATCTATTACCGTCAGAACATAGATAATATACTCGCATGGAAGATTATCCACAATCGGTTACTGGGTTAATAAAGGATAAATCGACCGAGAGAGAAAGGCATCGGGATACCGAAACTAGGTATATAATGATGACCGTTCAAGGGGAGCAACAAACATTACCGGCAATCGGTATATGAAAGATGACTTGCTAGGGATAAACTGCCTAATCAGAGCAATTTTCCAAGAGCATGAGGGAATATCAACACCGAATATTGGATAATGATAACCGTCAAGGAGGGGATTACATCTACCGGATACTGGGTAGAAAACCACGAAAGAGTAACCGTCATCGACTAGGATGAACAAAGGGTTAACTCTGCAAAGGGGAAAAAATAGGGTTTACAACTACCGGTATAAGGGTAGAAAACCACAGACTCCACCGGGGATAAGATGAATGATTACTAATTACTGAGAAATTATTCATTTATACCACAGGGGAGTGCAGGAAACAAATCACAGGAAACCAATCTAGGATCAAACTAAAGAGGCAAACTGAATCAAGACTCGTCCTAGTGAGGATATAACTCAATAGGGAAACCTATCACAATATATGTGTTGGGAAGAAACGGAAACAACCATCGTCCACGAGGATATAACTCGGTGGGGAATATGGAAGGAAAGATAAATACTTTCTGCTTAAGGGGCTGACTCTATATTGAGGGATCAGGCACCGACATCTGCTTGGGAAATGTATTACCAACTAGCAGGGGATCGCAGACAAAGATATATGGCAAAGAATGCAATATGAATATCTGAATGTTTGAAAATTATGCACACATGCGTGGTTTATGTATGATGAATGCTGACAAATAGACATTTCTAACACAAACAGTACACAAACATCCGGTACTACATCTCAAGAGAGAAAGCCAGTTTCACCGGAGAGTATCCAATCTGATGAGGGCAAGAGATACCAGGAAGCAAAGATCTCTGCATGGGGATGAACCTCAGTCATTCCAGCTGGGGACAGGAGTTTTTGCACAGATAAAATCCGCCGCACAAGCAACTCTACTGGGGAATTTATTCGAGGAAATAAAGGAATCTGGGGATCAACAACCAAATAGGAAGCTTCCAAGGTCACCGCCAAATACCGTATACCCCAAAGAGATCACATCTGCTGAGGAGGAAAGGTCGCTACTCTGTTGAAGGGAAAAGTGGTGAATATCTTACCAAACACTCTGCTCAGTAGAAAAACCTCAAAAGGCTCCGGAGGAAAAAGATACAAACATGCCAGGAATACGAACAAATGTCTTACCCTGTTGGGGATCATACCATCCTTGGGAGAGCACTGAAGATCTCCTAAGTATCCTTTCGTCATTGTGAATGTTCACTTTGTTTAAAACAAGTTATGAAAAATTTGATTATTCAAAATAATGATATTTTTTCAATTAAAACATGTAAAACATTTGTTGGATAGAAATAAATAAGAGTGCAAATAATTGGATAAAGGCTCAAATTTATTTGATGGAATGATAGTCTGCTAATGGCAAGACTCCATAGATCTTTACAAATTTGAAATTGGTGATATATATTGGAAAAGGGCTACATTGAACATAATGACCATTTCTCCACCAATTCTGAATTCGATGTATTTGAAGCTTTGGTTGATGACGAATGAGCAAGAATCTCTGACGGATGACAGTTGTAGAACAAAGCCTTGTTAGGATGCAGTTACTTGCCAAATCCCTAATTTTTGCCTAGATTGCCCTAGGATGAGGTACCCAATCTAGCGGGATACATATATTCATTTTTATGTCTCTAACTTTTTCCTGGACCGCCCTTTCGGGTTTTCAATCCACCGAGACGCTCATTTTTGCCTAAGCCGCCCTTTCGGGTTTTCAACTTAGCGAGCTATTCTGTTTTTATTTTTAAGCGAAGTATTTCTTGACTGCATCTGAATTCACAGGACGAGTGAAATCCTCCCCATCCATAGTTGTAAGTATCAAAGCACCGCCTGAAAAGGCTCTCTTAACAACATATGGACCTTCATAGTTTGGAGTCCACTTGCCCCTGGAATCGGGCGCGAAAGATAAGACTTTCTTGAGCACAAGGTCACTTTCTCGGAAGACACGAGGCTTGACCTTCTTATCAAAGGCTTTCTTCATCCTTTGCTGATATAATTGACCATGGCACATAGCAGTCAATCTCTTTTCTTCTATTAAATTCAGCTGGTCATAACGACTCTGAACCCATTCAGCATCAATCAACTTGGCTTCCATCAAGACTCTCATTGATGGGATCTCCACCTCTACTGGGAGTACAACCTCCATGCCATAAACAAGAGAGAAGGGGGTTGCCCCTGTTGAAGTGCGGACGGATGTACGATATCCGTGTAAAGCAAATGGCAGCATCTCATGCCAATATTTGTACGTGACAACCATCTTTTGGATAATCTTCTTGATATTATTATTAGCAGCTTCAACAACCCCATTCATCTTGGGTCTATAGGGAGAAGAGTTATGATGTGCAATCTTGAACTCACTACACAGTTCTTTCATCATCTTGTTGTTCAGGTTAGATCCATTATCAGTAATGGTCTTATCTGGCACACCATAACGGCATATGAGTTGATTCTTGATAAACTTCACGACCACCTGCCTGGTCACATTTGCATATGATGCCGCTTCAACCCACTTGGTGAAGTAATCAATTGCTACGAGAATAAATTTGTGGCCATTGGACGTTTTTGGCTCTATCATGCCAATCATGTTAATTCCCCACATGGAGAAAGGCCATGGTGATGAAATCACATTCAAAAGTGTCGGGGGAATATGAATCTTATCCGCATAAATCTGACACTTATGGCATTTCTTCACATATTTGCAACAGTTAGCCTCCATTGTCAGCCAATAGTAGCCTGCTCTCAATATCTTTCTAGCCATGGCATGTCCATTGGAATGAGTACCAAATGAACCCTCATGGACCTCAGTCATCAACAGGTCTGCTTCGTGTCTATCCACGCATCTGAGCATAACCATGTCAAAATTTCTCTTGTAAAGCACATCGCCATTGAGGTAGAAACTGCCCGCCAATCTCCTCAGAGTCTTCCTGTCTTTCACAGATGCCCCAGGCGGGTAAACTTGGCTCTGAAGGAAACACTTGATGTCATAATACCATGGCTTATCATCTTTCACCTCTTCTACTGCAAATACATGGGTTGGTCTGTCCAAGCACATCACAGTGATATTGGGAACTTCCTTCCAAAGTTTTACCACAATCATTGAAGCAAGTGTGGCGAGAGCGTCTGCCATCCGATTCTCATCTCGAGGAATATGATGGAAATCAACCTCAGTAAAGAACGTTGAAATCCTCCTCGCACAATCCCTATATGGAATGAGGCCAGGCTGATTCGTTTCCCATTCGCCCTTAACCTGATTAACAACGAGGGCCGAATCACCATATACATCAAGATGCTTGATCCTTAGATCAATGCATTCCTCCAATCCCATAATACAGGCCTTATACTCAGCCATATTATTCGTGCATTTGAAAGTTATCCTTGCTGTAAAAGGAATATGTGTGCCCCGAGGAGTAATAATCACTGCCCCAATACCATTTCCATATTGATTTACAGCGCCATTAAACACCATACTCCATCTGGAACCAGGCTCTGGCCCTTCATCGAGCGTAGGCTCATCGCAATCTTTCATTTTCAAATACAGAATCTCCTCATCCGGGAAGTCATACTGAACTGACTGATAATCCTCAATCGACTGATGTGCCAAGTGGTCAGCCAAAATGCTACCTTTAATAGCCTTCTGAGCTCGATACTCAATATCATACTCAGATAACAACATCTGCCAACGGGCAATCCTTCCTGTTAAAGTAGGCTTCTCAAAGATATACTTGATTGGATCCATCCTGGATATCAACCAAGTCGTATGATTTAACATATACTGGCGTAAGCGCTTAGCAGCCCAAGCCAAAGCACAACATGTCTTCTCAAGCATAGAGTATCGAGACTCACAATCAGTGAACTTCTTGCTTAAGTAGTAAATAGCATATTCTTTCTTTCCTGATTCATCTTGCTGACCAAGGACACAACCTATTGAGTCTTCAAGAACAGTCAGATACATAATCAAGGGTCTCCCTTCCATAGGCGAAGACAAAATCGGAGGCTCAGACAAATACTCTTTAATATTGTCGAAAGCTTTCTGGAAATCCTCGGTCCAATCATGGGACTGATCTTTCTGGAGGAGCTTGAATATCGGCGCACATGTGGCAGTCATGTGGGATATGAATCTGGAAATATAATTCAAGCGGCCAAGAAAACCTCGGACTTGCTTCTCAGTTTTGGGAGCAGGCATCTCTTGTATTGCTTTGACCTTTGCAGGATCAACCTCAATACCTTTTTCACCAACAATAAAGCCCAATAACTTACCGGAACGGAATCCAAATGTACACTTGTTGGGATTCAGACGAAACTTATACTTCCTCAAACGCTGAAAAAGCTTTAACAAGTGTTCTACATGCTCAACCTCCGTTCTTGACTTAGCGATCATATCGTCATCATATACCTCGATCTCCTTGTGCATCATATCATGAAAGAAGGTGGTCATAGCTCGTTGATACGTGGCTCCAGCGTTCTTCAAACCGAAGGGCATCACTCGATAACAGAATGTTCCCCAAGGTGTGATGAATGTTGTCTTCTCCATATCCTCGGGTGCCATCTTGATCTGATTATATCCAGAAAATCCATCCATAAATGAGAAGACATTGAATTTAGCTGTATTGTCTACCAACATATCAATATGTGGTAGAGGAAAATCATCTTTTGGACTAGCTTTATTCAAGTCTCTATAGTCTACACACATCCGGACTTTTCCGTCTTTCTTAGGCACGAGCACAATATTGGCCACCCATTGAGGATATGTAGAAGTCACCAGAAACCCCGCATCAATTTGCTTCTGAATTTCCTCTTTGATCTTCACTGCCATATCAGGATGAGTTCTTCTGAGCTTCTGCTTCACAGGCACGCACTCAGGTTTCAAAGGTAGGAAATGTTGCACAATGTTTGTATCTAGACCAAGCATGTCTTCATATGACCAGGCAAAGACATCAACATATTCTCGTAGCAATTTAATCAACCCTTTCTTAACAGACTCTTCTAGGAGTGCCCCAATCTTCACTTTTCGCACACAATCCTCAGACCCCAAGTTAACTGTTTCCAGATTCTCAAGATGCGGCTGAATGATTTTCTCTTCCTGCTCAAGTAGACGGGTAATCTCGTCAGGAATCTCTTCAACACCATCTTCTTCCGCTTCAAATACAGGGAATTCAAAGTTGGGAGATGGTGTTGGGTCATTATGTTCAATGGGTTTGATTAACCTGCATAATGATTTTGGATATAAAGAGATTTAGAATTCAAACAAGGCAAATCATTATGCAGATGAAAAGATTGATTTTATTTTATCTTTAAAGGGTTTTATGTGATCACCAATTTCATGCAAAAGCAAAAAGGGAAAATAATTGGAAAAACAAACATTTAACATGAATCTATTGAATGAAAATATCATTGTATTTATGCGCCAACAATGTCATCACTCCTCCTTTTAGCATGGGAGGAGGGTTTTTAAACACAATGAACATTACTTTGACTTATGGATAACTGTTGGAATATCCACAGCGACCCAATTATTGCAGATTCCCCCAGGGATGACGAAGTTGCCAGAATCCTCTTCGTCCTCTTCCAAGATGGCAGCAGCCTCCTCGTCTCGACCAGTGTGGATGAAACCTCCACTCTTGAATAACCCTTGCGTATTAGAAACCCCAGATGAATAACTTATGCCAGCCTGGGACTTGTTGTCTTTTAGTTCAATCATTTTCCCTAATCCAGCAGTTGCACCATGCTCAATGGCCAACTTTGCATCTTTGTAGGAAGCAAATGAAAGAGTTCTCTTCTCAATAGGTTCAGCAATGGATAAAGCTAGGAAAGGAGTTCCAACTTCATCCTCAGCGTCTATATATGAGAAGGAAGACAAGTGGCTAACCAGGAGAGCCTGTTCTCCCCCTACCACCACCAGCTTCTTATTCTTCACAAATTTCAGTTTTTGGTGTAGGGTGGATGTCACGGCGCCTGCCTCGTGAATCCATGGTCTGCCTAGGAGACAGCTATACGATGGGTGAATATCCATAACCTAGAAGGTAATCTGGAAATCACTCGGTCCGAATTTAACTGGGAGATCAACCTCACCAATCACAATTTTGCGAGACCCATCGAAAGCCTTCACAACTACTCCACTCTGCCTCATGGGAGGCCCTTGATATGACAGCTTCGTAAGAGTGGATTTTGGCAATACGTTCAACGATGACCCAGTGTCCACCAACACATTGGACATGGCGTCATCTTTGCAGCTCATAGATATATGCAATGCCAAGTTGTGGTCTCTTCCCTCCTCGGGGAGATCCGAGTCACAAAAACTCAAGTTGTTACAAGCAGTAATGTTTGCAACAATGCTATCGAATTATTCTATCGTGATATCGTGATCCACATATGCCACGTCCAACACCTTCTGCAGAGCTTCTCGGCGTGGTTCTGAGTTCAAGAGCAATGATAACACAGATATTTTGGATGGCGTTTGTAGAAGCTGGTCTACAACGTTGTATTCGCTCCTTTTGATGAGCTTCAGCATCTCATCGCAGTCTTCTTTCATATTGCCGCTTGGGCCAATAGAAGCAGGAGTTCTCAATGTAGAGGAGGGCTTAACAACAAGTGTCGTATTCGGAGTGCTCACATCATTCCCCATCGGACGCTCAACAAAATCAGCATCAACATGCTCGAGGCTTCGACGACGTTGAAAATACACGACCGCTGCGGGTCAAACCGCTAACATCCGCAATGTTAACAACAGATGAAGATGGCAAGGACACCTCTTTCCCATTTTCCACTGCTACAGCATTGTAGCGATAGGGGACTGCCTTCTCAGAAGAGTATGGTACTGGGCCGGCTGGCTTAATGGTTAATGCGGGAGAAACCTTCTGCTTGCTACCATCATACTTGATGATAACAGGCTCGGGGATCCAGAATACCGGAGAAATTACGTTGACCTCACCAGCATCTCCGTCAACATTTCTATTTTGAAGGATCCCAATAACTCCTTCATCCAACATTTCTTGAACATCTTTGCGCACCTGGAGACAACCTCTTTGATTGACAGAACAGACTTGACATCTATCGTGATCGTGTTCATAATGACTATAATCACATAGCAAATGATGCATCTCAACCAGAGATTGTCGAATATGACTGACGTATTTGACTTTGTACTTGCCAGGGCAGCCCTGGACCATGTTGACAGATTTCCCATGCTCGGGCAATGGGTTCTTCTTCACGTTAGGACTTACATCCTCGAAACACAGAATGCCACACCTCACAAGGTCTTGAACCTTGGTCTTCAAAGGGTAGCAATTCTCCACGTCGTGGCCGGGAGCACCAGAATGGTAAACAAAGTGTAATTCGGGCTTATACCACCACTGGGGATTAGTAGGTATAGCCGATGGGTCTCGCGGTGTAATCAACTTCCTCTTTATCAAAGAGGGATATAGCTCTGCATACGTCAGCGGAATAGGATCGAAGGTGACCCTTTTCCTCTCGTAACTTGTGCTGGTTTGATTATTGTTTCGAGGCTGGTAGGCCTGCTGTTGCAGACGGTTCTGTTGTTATTGATATTGCGGATGTGGTTGTTGATTATTGTTATGTTGCTGGTACTACTGGTTATCTCTGAAGACAGGTGCTATATGAGCCATCTGGTGTTGGTTACCGGTGGGACGCACAGTCTTCCTCCTCATAGAGGGTCTTCTTGGTTTCATATGGGAAATCACAGCATGTGCCTCTCCATCTTTCTTTTTCGCAAACGCCCCATAACGTTTGGCAGAAGAGCCTTCTTCTCTTGTCAGACGCCCTTCCCTAACCCCTTCTTCTAGACGCATCCCCAAATTCACCATCTCGGTGAAGTCAGAAGGAGCGCTAGCAATCATCCGCTCATAATAAAAAGAACTCAAGGTCTTCAAAAAGATCTTAGTCATCTCTTTCTCTTCTAGCGGGGGCACGATCTGTGCTGCTACCTCTCGCCACCTCTGGGCGTATTCTTTGAATGTTTCCTTGTCCTTCTGGGACATGGCGCTCAATTGATCCCTATCGGGAGCCATATCCACATTGTACTTGTATTGCTTGACGAAGGCCTCGCCAAGATCGTTGAAGGATCGGATGTTCGCACTGTCTAAACCCATGTACCAACGCAGAGCAGCACCAGACAAACTGTCCTGAAAGTAATGGATGTGCAATTGGTCATTGTCGTTCTGAGTCGACATTTTCCTGGCATACATGACCAGGTGGTTGAGAGGGCAAGTATTTCCCTTATATTTTTCAAAGTCAGGGACCTTGAATTTCACAGGGATCTTCACATTAGGAACCAAGCAAAGTTCGACAGCAGACTTGCCGAAAAGATCCTTTCCTCTGAGAGTTTTCAATTCCTTGCGAAGCTCAACAAATTGATAGTTCATAGCGTCCATCCTCTCATAGACATCTGGGCCCTCAGACGGCTCAGAATGATAGATGGTGTCGTCTACTCTGGGCAGAGTATGCACGACAGGAGGAGGAACAGCAAGGACCGGGCTAGATGCCAGCATAGAAGCAAAGGTAGGAGTAGGACCCTCGGGCATGAAATTGGGAGGCACCCCCCACGGGAATCCGACTAGCATTGGAGCAAAGTGTGCACTGGCCGCAGGCACAGTCGAGGAGACAATCTCAAAGATGACTGTCCTCTGGGGAGGAGTTGAAGGTTTCGGAGAAGACTGGCTCTGGGCAGCCATGAATGACTCCATCAAGGCACTTAATCTGGCCACTTCCTCTTTTAGCTCGCGGTTCTCTTGTTCCAAATGATCCATCAGTCTTGAAATGTTGGCTCTGGTGTAGTACCGGTGAGTCAGCTTGTCTTCAAAATAAATGAAGAACACAGAGTTAGACCACAGGACAAGAAGCCGGGAACAAAACCTGCTTATGCACATGATGCATGCAATGCTTGTGCATATGATTTGTTTTTTCTTTTATTTCAAAGGAACTTTAGGGTTCTATTTGCAAAGTTTGGAAGTATTAAACATTTATCACATATGGAAATATCTCATCAAATAATATCTGGAAACATTTTTACACTAAGAAGTACAGTTTTGGTAACCAAATATAATACAAGAGAGAAGGGAAATAAACATCTTATGGATCCCTAGAATCAATCATCTAAAGCTCTGGACACAGGAAGATAAGATGCACGAAGCCTCTTCACCTCCCTCTCGTAGGCCGCTTCCATATTTGCCTTTTCCTTGGCGAGTCGATTGTACTTCCTTTTCCAAAACTTGGAAGACTGAGGAAGTAGAGAAGTCCATGCATCATCAGGATCATCAATAACCTGATGTTCGAGGAACTCTATCAAAGCATCCTTCTCCTTGATCTGCTGAAGTAACTCCTCTCTTTCACGGATCCAAGCACGTGATCGGTCTTCGTCTCTCAACTCCTCTACTCCTTGGTCAGGGAGGGTTGAAGGCCCAGCCATAACCAAAGGTGTAGGTCTTGGATACTCGTAAGGCATGAGATACTCATATGCTCTCTTCCTAACCCAAGCAGTGTAAGGCTCCATAGCAACACAATTCTTAGGATCCAACTCCTTCCTTCCTTTCCTATGAATCTTGCGCCAAGCGCGGACCATTCTGCCCTTCATGTTTTGGGGATCTTTACCCTCCTGAAAGAACACACCCTCTAACAGAATGTTATTAGGTTTATCCTTTAGGGGGAACCCAAGCTGACGACATGCCAAAACAGGGTTATAGTTAATCCCACCACATGTACCAAGAAGAGGTACATTGGAGAATTCACCACAAGAGTCGATAATCTGCACACCATCATACACACGGTTGTACCAAAAGATATCATCATTAGTGAGAGACATAAGTCTCGTGGACCACCGTAGACATCCTTTGTTCTCCTTGAAGGCGACCGTCTGTGGTAAGTGAGAAATAAACCACTTATACAACAGAGGCAAACAGCACACAATGACACCACTGTAAGACCCCAATTTTGGGCCCTAAGATCCCTCATGGCCCATATCATTCATATCATAACCTCAAGGATCAATGCATGCCTTTGCTTTCCTCTTAGTGGGTAGATTGCCTTGTAGGTTTGTTTCTTGATCACCAAGCATACTTTGCATTTGTATATCTTTGCTTTCATATGTTTATTATCCAAAAAAGTACAAAAATATTGTCAGTCTAACCTTGTTGCTTACAGTGGAAGCAATCATCAGCAATTAGGTCAAAATCAGTCATTGGTCAGTCAAAGCAAAGGATGATGGCCATTCTTGCAGAATTTGGGCATCATGATTATTAATCAAAGGTTCATACAACTTGAGACATCATTTGAAATCAATTTCTCAAGGAATTAGGGTTTGGAAATCATCAGAAGTGGTTCAGTCAGTCCAAAACCCTAGAAAAGTCAAACTTGGTCAACTGTTGATTTAATCAGAGATTGGATGGATAGAATTGATCTGAAGGAGTTCATTCATGCTTGTATGAGTCTCATATATCATGATCAACCTCATCATGGAAGAAAATCAAGTCAAACAGAAAATTTTCCAGAAATAGCAAGTGGACCTGTAATTTCAACTGCCAAAAATGGAAACTTCTTGATCTTAAACTTACATCATGATACAAGCTTCAAATGAATTTTTGCCCAACATGAAAGTTGAAGATCTTGTCTTCCCATTTTCAAAAAGTCCAAGAACATCAAAATCCCATGTGTGGTTGTCAAGATATGATCAAATCATTTTCACCAATTTTTGAACTTCAACAAGCCATATCTCTCAAACCATAAGGCCAAATTTGGTGGGGTTTTTTCCTACAAACCACATTTTTCATCCTCTTTCCAAAAATATAAATTTCATGACCTAAAACCTTGCCAATCAAAATGGCATTTTTGGACCTTTTGCATTTAAATTCAAAGTTTGACCAAACTTTGACTTTTTGAGTTTTTGACTTTTTCTTGATTTGGTCAATTGGGGAATGTTCCATACATCATTTGTGACTTGTTCCAATCCTTAAACCATCATCATATCACCATTTTCCTACCATTTTGGACCAAGGTACAAAGTTGGCATTTTTATGCATTTTGGTTCATTGAGCAAATCAGGTACAACATGCTAGTACAGAATAAAAACAGCACAAACATACAGTCTGTACAGCCTGTGCCCAGCCCAAATTCTCAGCAAAACACACACCTCCACTTCATTTGGACATAATTAGCAAAAATGCAAATGAGTGCATTTACACTAAACAAGCTTACCATTTAATTAAGTGATGTTAAACAGGTGATATATAAAGGTGTTTCTGTCCAAACAAACCCTAGTTTTGCAGCTGCCATCACAGAAAAAACCTCACTCTCTCCTTGTGCATTTTGACCAAATTGGTTTTCTGCACAAAACCTTGAAAGCCTTCGAGTAATTCTTCATGGTTTCTTCACTAGGACAACTTTAGGAAGCTTTTTGAACCCCCATTCCCTTGCTGTAACAACCTTTTCTCGCTCTGCTTTTCACCGAGTTCAACATTGGCAAAGGTTGGTTCAAGTTCACATGTGTGGTTTTGAGCTGGTTTACCTCGAGGATTCATCAACATAAAGTATAAGCACCATCTGTTGGCACTCATAATCACCAAAACAACACTGCATCATAATTTCTTCAAAACCAAGTACTTTAGTTGCCTAAGTTCTTTGAACTTGCTTGCTTTGCTATTTAGCATTTGCTTTGAGGTATAATTACTTCTTCTTCATGTAGTCTGGAGACCCGGTCTGTTATTTGACCGGGCAAACTGTCTGAAGTCCTCCTTAAGAGGCAATGCCTGTGTTTGTTTAATTTTGTCCTAAGCAGGAAAAGTCCTTCAAGTAAGGCAATTGGTGGAAGGTAGGGATAAGCAATCTATCCCCCACTATTCAGTGTGTCCTCTCTTTGCTCCCATTACATGGTTGAAGCATTGAGATAAATACCCAAGATCTAATCGAGTCAATAATGTGGAGAGAGTTCCTACCTTCTGAACTCCCACACTTTCTTATATGCTCTCTCTGATATGAGATAGAAGCAATGAGGCACACCCCTCATTTCCTATTCATCTGCTTCACCTGAGCCCCTCAATGGCCAGGTTAAGAGCGACCTTTACCTATTACAGTGGACTGTTAAAGTCAAACCCTCTTGTGTGAGCCCCCCATTGTTTGGCTATAGAGTGTGCTGTTTGATATTCATTGTTTGATTGATTGCTTCATATGCACTTGTTTGCCTATATGTTATGCATTTATCATCATCATCAATTGCCATTAGTGCATGATCATCTCATTTGCTTTTTGTGATGCTATCATTGTTGTTTGCCCATTGAGGACAATTGTAAGTCCATTGCTTTGGCATTTGCTCCTGTGATATGGAAGGATAGAGTGTAAGACCTCATTGGTCACTCATATCTTCTGTTTATCTGTGTGTATGTGAGGATACAGTTATAAGTCCCTGTAAGTTGGCATCTGTTTTCCTGTGATCATAATTTGATCTGTTTGATGTTGGTATGTGAGGTTGCAGTTATAAGTCCCTGTAAGTTGGCATCTGCTTTCCTGTGATCATAGTTTGTTCATCTATTTGTGTGAGAGGTTGCAATTATAAGTCCCTGTAAGTTGGCATTTGCATTCCTGTGATCATATTGTTACTTTTGTTCTTGTATGTGAGGATCCATTGTAAGTCCCTGTGATGTGGCATTGGATTTCCCGTGAGCATACTGTGAAGTTAACCTAAGTCCAGATAGATTGGCAGTTGACTTCCATATTTCATCTCTGTTTTTCTTTTGAGGAGATTAGTGTAAGTCCATTGAGTGGCATCTGATATCCTGTTCTGTTTTAGGAGACTGGTGTAAATCCATCTATTGGTATCCGGTATCCGCTTTTATTTCTTTGCCTGTGGAGATTAGTGTAAGTCCATTGAGTGGCATCTGATATCCCGTTCTGTTTTAGGAGATTGGTATAAGACCAGTGATTGGCATCCGATATCCGCTTTTGCTTGCTTTGTTTGTTTGTTATTATTAATTGCTATTCCAAAGGACACACTTGAATCATCTGCTATATGATTTCAAGAAGTGAACCTTCTAAGAAGTTTTACTATCCATCTCCATCCTTTCATCATTCATTATGTCCTAAACCTTTTCACACTTTATCTTTTAAACTTGACATAAGTGTTGTGCAAACATCTTCATGTTTTCTAACTTAAAAAACCTGGACTCAAGTCCTTGACCTTTTTTCCAAAATCCATTTCATAATACTTATTTGAATTGATCTTAATCATACTTTGACCTCATTTTCATGATCATAATCAGTAACTTCACTCATTCACTTGTTTTGGCTTTGTCCATTAATCTTTTCATACATGAGCTATAGGTTTGATTTATCTTAGTGGTTGATATTAATCTCACCTTCTGTCTTTAGTGATTGAATTGTAAGCCTTCCTTGCCTATTATAGGGTTAACCCCTCTCTGGCAAGTTGAAGCTGTTCTCACATGGTGGACGTTGTTGTTTGTATAAGGTTGAGTTTTCTCCCGTGGATAACGTAAGACCTAGGGTTTGTGTTTAAAATTGAACCTAACCCACTTTTGGAAATCTTTTAGCCGAACTACGGCGTTCTGATCCTTACCTTTGATGGAAGGTACGTAGGCAACGGGTTCATCCGTTCGAACCCAATAATAAAACTTGTATATTCTTTTCTCACCATCCCAATCATGTTTGCACAATCTTTATGTCATAACAAATAACAATTTTTACAACAAGTGTGAAAAGGGCTCCCTAGGAGTACCTAGGACGTAGTGGGTGCCTAACACCTTCCCATTGCGTAATTTACCCCTTACCCAGAATCTCTGATCTTTTTATTAGTTTTCTACGTGTAAAACTTCTTAGGCTTTTGTTCGCTTTTTAGCCAGTCCTTTGGATAAATAAAAGTGCGGTGGCGACTCGAAATTTTTCATGTATCTCCAAGCTTATGGTTTAATCGATAGATCATATAGCGACGAATACACCGCTACAGAAAAGTGGCGACTCCACTGGGGACTCTCTACCAGAATCCCTGGTGGTATTGCCTACTTTTCACCCTTGTTGTGCTATATTGTTATTCTTTATCTGACATATTTTTGTACAATTTGGGATCACTGTATTGATTGTAATGTGTGAATTGCTTGATATACATTTGCTGTTTGCTTTGGTGATCTGTGAGATGAGTTCTATACCCGAACTCGAGTGCACTCTAGGATAGGAGAATGGCATAGTCTTGTCGACTGGTGTGGAGTAGTCCTTAGCCAGTTGACTTGCGAGTACATTCACTTGGTGGAGGTCATGTTGAACTAATAATGTCACACAAGTTATTTGTGGTTAGGCATTATTCTTTCAATCATGTTCCGCAGAAGCCAAGGACCTTAGTTTACCAAACCCATCTTGGCCTATTTTTAGGACCGTAGTGCGGAGGTCGTTCAGATGTCAGTTCTGATACGATTGTCACGCGATACTACACTCATAAGAGTTTCTCTTGAGAATATTCTTGGAATACGAGTATTCGTTCCTCCGATAATATTCGAAAGATGGAACGATGATTATGGGAACCTCTGATAGAACATGTCTGGCAGGTTTAAACCCTAGTACACTCCCTTTGGGTGGTTCTTAACCGAGACTCCATGCTCGTGACTCTCAACAAACCCATGATTCGTGGTTGAGTCGTTCAAACATTGTTAATATCAATGGATCCCGGATCAGGTGTAAAACCTAAAATCCATCAAAGCGGCTGGTTGATATTAAGAATGTCTGAACCGGTTCATGTACCGTTAATATCAATGGAACTTGGGTGTCGATAAGGTGGAAACCTAAATCCACCAAAATGGATGATTGATATTAGGGATACATAGAGCTTTCCCACGACCTTTGTTTGGTGTGCTTTGCTTGATCCTTGAGTGTGTTTGTTGCATTCATGCATTCACGCATTCATCCGCATTCATGTCATCAGAAGAGAAAATTTTCAAGGAACTTAAAGGGTTATTTGCAAAATTTTCAGACATGGAAAGACCGAAAAGGCACACAAAGAAATACAGCTTTAAGCAACCCGATGTAAAAGAGTTAAGGAATCTGACATCATATGTATTAGATCCCTTGGGTTTCAAAGCTCGATATGGGAAGCTTCTGCCGTTGCTGACTACTCAAGTGGATGAGGGATTGATGAGCACTCTGGCTCAGTTCTATGATCCGCTCTATCATTGCTTCTTATTTCCGGACTTCCAGTTATTGCCGACTTTGGAAGAATACTCTCACCTTATTGGGATTCCGATTCTGGATCAAGTGCCGTTCAGTGGCTTAGAGAGTATCCCATCTGCTCGAGAGATTTCCAGCTTGTTGCACATAGATGAAGATCTGATTAGAGCTAATCTGACTACCAAAGGCGGAATTCAGGGTTTTCCTTCCGAGTTCCTCATCGCCCAAGCTACCTTTTATGGGAAGGCCATGAGTGAGGATGCCTTTGAGGCTCTATTTGTGTTGCTCATCTATGGATTGGTGCTGTTTCCCAACTTTGACAAGTTCGTCGACATGAATGCCATTAGGATCTTTTCAGTTCTTAATCCGGTTCCGACCTTGTTGGGTGATGCATATGTCTCCATGCACTTAAGGAATATGAAGAATGGAGGAGTCATTGTCTGCTGTTTACCCCTGCTGTACAAGTGGTTTATTTCGCACTTGCCGCAGACAGTTGCTTTCCAGGAGAACAAGGGATGTCTACGGTGGTCTCAGAGACTCATGTCTCTCACCAATGATGATATCACCTGGTATGATCGCGTGTATGATACCGTTCAGATCATCAATTCTTGTGGTGAATTCCCCAATGTGCCTCTTCTTGGTACATGTGGTGGGATTACCTACAACCCTACGCTTGCACGTCGTCAGCTTGGGTTCCCCCTAAAGGATAAACCCCATAACATTCTGTTAGAAGGTGTGTTCTTTCAGGAGGGTAAAGATCCCCAAGGCCTGAAAGCCAGATTTGTCCGCGCTTGGCGCAATATTCGCATAAAGAGTAGGAATGAATTGGGTCCAAAGAACTGCATTGCTTTGGAGCCCTATACCTCTTGGGTCAGACAGAGGGCTGCTACCTACCTGATGTCGTATGATCATCCAAGACCTACACTGTTGGATGTGGCTGGGCCTTCAACCCTCCCTACCCAACGTGTAGAGGAGTTGAGAGAAGAAGACCTTTCGCGTGCCTGGATCCGCGAGAGAGAGGAATTGCTGCAGCAGCTCAAGGAGAAAGATGATATGATTGAATTTCTCGAGCACCGAGTGATCGACGATCCGAACGACACTTGGACTTCTCTGCTTCCTCAGTCTTCCCAATTCTGGAAAAGGAAGTATGATCAACTTGCAAAGGAGAAAGCTGATATGGAGGCTGCCTATGAGAGAGAGATCAAGAAGTTGTACACTTCTCGTCTTCCAGCATCCCGAGCTAATAGGGATCCATAGGATGTCATTTACCTTTTCTCTTTGTAATATTTAAAAGAATGCTGTACTTCTTTGTCTTAATATTTTGAATGAAATATTTTCCATGAGTAATCAAAATGTTTAATATTCAAAATATTGCAAGCAAAACCCTAAGGGTTCCTTGAAAATCAAAGCATTTGCACAAGCATTTCATGCATCATTCCTGCACAAACAGGTACTCCTTTGTTTCTGGTCTTCCGGTTCTAACATCTGCTCTTCATTTATTTTGAAGACAAGCTGACTCACCGGTATTATACAAGGGTCAACTCTGCAAGGATTATGGAGCAATTGGAACAAGAGAACCAGAGTTTGAGGGATGAAGTCGCCAGACTTGGCGCGTTGATGGAGCAACTCCTTGCTGCCCAGAATCAGCCTGCTCCTCAACAACCAGCAACTCCGGTTCAGCGGACAGTTATATCAGAGGTAGCTACTACATCGGTGCCTGTCAGTGCCCATCAGCCTAATGCTATGCCTCCCGGTTTTCCTTGGGGGATGCCTCCCGGCTTTATGCCCGATCTGCCAGCTCCTACGTTTGCTCAAATGCCGGCATCTAGCCCGGTCCCTATTCTTGTTCCTCCTGTCGTGCATACCATGCCGAGGGTAGACGACACCATTTATCACTCTGAAGCGTCTGAGGGCTCAGATGTACATGAGAAAATGGATGCGATGAACGATCAATTTCTTGAGCTGAGAAAGGAATTGAGAACTCTCAGAGGCAAAGATCTCTTCGGCAAGTCAGCAGCCGAACTTTGTCTAGTTCCCGGTGTTAAGATACCAGTCAAATTCAAGGTCCCAGACTTTGAGAAGTATAAAGGGAACACTTGTCCTTTGGCACATCTGGTCATGTATGCCAGGAAGATGTCCACACAGACAGACAACGATCAACTCTTGATCCATTACTTCCAAGACAGTTTGTCTGGTGCTGCTTTACGTTGGTACATGAGCCTGGACAGCGTCAACATCCGCTCTTTCAATGATCTTGGCGAAGCTTTCGTCAAACAATACAAATACAATGTTGACATGGCGCCTGACAGAGATCAACTCAAGTCTATGTCGCAAAAGGACAAAGAGACGTTCAAGGAGTACGCCCAGAGATGGCGTGAGCTGGCAGCTCAAATCACTCCACCATTAGAAGAGAAAGAGATGACCAAGATCTTTCTGAAGACTCTTGGGTCATTCTATTATGAGAGAATGGTGGCCAGCGCTCCCTCTGATTTCACCGAAATGGTGAACATGGGGATGCGTCTTGAAGAAGGCGTCCGTGAAGGACGGTTAGCTAAAGATGATGGTTCTTCCTCTAAGCGATATGGAGCGTTTAAGAGGAAAGAAGGCGAAGCGCATGCTGTGCAGTCTCAGCCAAAACATCGAAGACCCTCTGTTCAGAGGAAGCCTGCACATCGTGCCGGACATCAGCATCAGGTGGCTAGTGTAGCGCCTGTATTCAAGGATAATGCTCAACAGTATCAGCATCAGCAGCAATATCCACAACCGCAATATCAACAGCAACAGCAGCGTCCACAACAACAGGCCTACCAGCCTCGTGGAAGTACAACCAATCAAGCAAACATGAACTATGATAGGAAGAAGGTCAGCTTCGACCCTATTCCGATGACATATACAGAGCTCTATCCCTCCTTGTTGGAGAGGAAGTTGGTTTCTCCCAGGGATCCTCCTGCTATTCCTGCTAACCCGCAATGGTGGTACAAACCAGACCAGCATTGTGTCTACCATTCCGGTGCTCCGGGCCACAACGTTGAGAACTGTTTCCCGCTGAAGAATAAGGTTCAAGACCTCATGAGAAGCGGAATTCTGAGTTTTGAAGACTCAAACCCGAACGTCACCAGGAACCCATTGCCTTCGCATGGGAAGTCTGTGAACATGATTCAGGAAGACCTTGGGAAGTACAAGGTGAAATATGTCAGTCATATCCGGCAGTCATTGGTTGGATTACATAAGATGCTGTGTCAGCACAGCTATTTGAAGCATAACCATGACCAGTGCCGCGTCTGCTCGGTCAATCGTTTGGGTTGTGACCAAGTACGCTTTGAACTTCAGAAGCTGTTGAATGAAGGTACCGTTGAGATTCTCCAGAATCGCAATGTGGATACAGTTGAACCCGAAGTGAGTGTTATCTCCCCGGTGTTCAAACTTCCAGAGCCCGTTGTTATTAGATACAATAGCAACAAGACGAAAGCTTCGCCTTCTCTGATTATCAAACCAGCAGGCCCTGTGCCTTATTCATCTGATAAAGCTGTACCTTTCAGATACAATCCTGTTGCTGTCCAGGATGGGGTTGAAGTACCTTTGCCTTCCACTTCCGTGACCACTATCGCTGATGTTAGTGGATTGACCCGCAGTGGTCGTGTCTTTTCTGCGCCTGCTAAGGCTGTTGCTTCTGAATCTGTTGAGCGCCCTGTAGGGAATGCTGTGAATGTTCAGAATCCGGCACTTGCTGTTGCCCAGCCTTCCTCCTCTGTACAAAAGACTCCTGTTTCTTCAGGTGGCCCGAGTGGCATTGTTGATGAAGAATCTGATGAGATGCTGAGGCTCATCAGAAAGAGTGAGTACAACATTGTAGACCAGCTTCTACACACGCCCTCCAAGATTTCTATTCTTTCTCTATTGCTGAACTCAGAGCCCCATCGGGAATCTCTTCAGAAAGTCTTGGACCTGGCATATGTCGATCACGACGTCACCTTGGAACAATTTGATAGCATTGTTGCAAACATTACCGCTTGCAACACTCTGAGCTTTTGTGACGCTGATCTCCCTGAGGAGGGAAGAGACCACAACATGGCCTTACATATATCTATGAATTGCAAATCTGATGCAATGTCCAATGTGCTGGTGGACACTGGATCGTCCCTTAATGTATTGCCAAAATCCACACTCTCTCGATTGTCATATCAAGGTCCTCCTATGAGGCAGAGTGGGGTTGTTGTTAAAGCTTTTGATGGGTCGCGTAAGACCGTGATTGGGGAAGTGGATCTCCCAATCAAGATAGGACCAAGTGATTTCCAGATCACTTTTCAAGTAATGGATATTCACCCATCATACAGCTGTCTCTTGGGCAGACCATGGATTCACGAGGCTGGCGCCGTGACATCCACCCTACACCAAAAGCTGAAGTTTGTGAAAAACAAGAAGTTGGTTGTAGTAGGGGGAGAAAAGGCTCTCCTGGTCAGTAATCTATCTTCTTTCTCGTACATTGATGCAGAGGATGAAGTTGGAACTCAGTTCCAAGCTTTATCTATTGACAAATCAATCGAGAAGAAGTCTCCTTCATTCACTTCCTACCGTGATGCTAAGCTGGCCATTGAATGTGGTGCAGTCGCTGGATTAGGGAAAGTGCTTGAACTTGAAGATAACCGATCCCGGGCTGGCATTGGCTTTGGTTCTGGGGCATTCAACGAGCAAGGCTTGTTCACCAGTGGAGGATTCATCCATGCTGATCAACCTGCAGAAGAGGAAGCTGCTGCTATCATTGAAGAAGAAGATGCAGAAGACTTGAACAATTTTGTTATACCTGGTGGTGTCTGCCACAATTGGGTCGCTGTGGATGTTCCTACAGTTATCCATAGATCAGAGTAATTGTTCATTTTGTTTAAAACCCTTCTCCCATGCCAAAAGGAGAAGTGATGACATTGTTGGCAAAGCATATATACAATGATGTTTTCATTCAATTTTTGCATTGTCAAAACATTTGTTTTTCCTTTGTTTTCACTTTTTGCTTTTCTTTATGAAATCAGTGATCACAAAAAACCATAAAAACAAAAATAAAAGCTGTAAAAGCAACATTTTTCATCTGCATAATGATTTGCTTGTTTAAATTCTGAAGTTTTTCTTAACCAAAATCATTATGCAGGTTGATCCTAAAACCCATTGAACATAATGATCCAACGCCATCTCCCAATTTTGAATTCCCTGTATTTGAGGCAGAAGAAGATGACGTTGAAGAGATTCCTGATGAGATCACCCGTCTCCTTGAGCACGAAGAGAAGATCATTCAGCCGCATCTCGAAGACTTGGAAACAGTCAACTTGGGATCTGAAGATTGTGAGCGCCTGGTGAAGATTGGGGCACTTCTTGAAGAGTCTGTTAAGGAAGATTTGATCAGCTTGCTACGAGAATATTCAGATATCTTTGCTTGGTCCTATGAAGACATGCCGGGTTTAGATACAGATATTGTGCAACATTTCCTGCCTTTGAAGCCTGAGTGCGTGCCTGTGAAGCAGAAGCTCAGAAGAACTCATCCAGATATGGCAGTGAAGATCAAAGAGGAAGTTCAGAAGCAAATTGATGCGGGGTTTCTGGTGACTTCGACATATCCTCAATGGGTGGCCAACATTGTGCCTGTTCCTAAGAAGGACGGAAAAGTCCGTATGTGCGTTGACTACAGAGATTTGAATAAAGCTAGTCCAAAAGATGATTTTCCTCTACCACACATTGACATGTTGGTAGACAATACAGCTAAATTCAAAGTCTTTTCCTTTATGGACGGATTTTCCGGATATAATCAAATCAAGATGGCACCAGAGGATATGGAGAAGACAACATTCATCACACCTTGGGGAACATTCTGTTATCGAGTGATGCCCTTCGGTTTGAAGAACGCCGGAGCCACGTATCAACGAGCTATGACTACCTTGTTTCATGATATGATGCACAAGGAGATAGAAGTCTATGTTGATGATATGATTGCTAAGTCCCGAACGGAAGTTGAGCATATTGAGCATTTGTTGAAGCTTTTTCAGCGTTTGAGGAAATTCCAGCTTCGTCTGAATCCGAACAAATGTACTTTTGGAGTCCGTTCCGGCAAGTTGTTGGGTTTTGTGGTAAGTGAAAGAGGTATTGAGGTTGATCCTGCAAAGGTCAAAGCAATACAAGAGATGCCCGCACCCAAAACTGAGAAGCAAGTCCGAGGTTTTCTTGGCCGCTTGAACTACATTTCCAGATTTATATCCCACATGACTGCCACATGTGCGCCGATATTCAAGCTCCTCCGGAAAGATCAGTCTCATGATTGGACCGAGGATTGCCAGAAAGCTTTCGGCAGTATCAAAGATTATCTGTCTGAACCTCCGATATTGTCTCCGCCAGTGGAAGGAAGACCTCTGATCATGTACTTGACAGTTCTTGAAGACTCGATGGGTTGTGTACTCGGTCAACAAGATGAATCAGGGAAGAAGGAGTTTGCTATCTACTACCTCAGTAAGAAGTTTACTGATTGTGAGTCTCGGTACTCGACGCTTGAGAAGACGTGCTGTGCTTTAGCTTGGGCAGCTAAGCGTTTGCGCCAGTACATGATAAATCATACAACTTGGTTGATATCCAGAATGGATCCAATTAAGTATATTTTCGAGAAGCCTGCTTTAACTGGGAGGATTGCCCGTTGGCAGATGCTGTTGTCTGAGTATGATATTGAGTATCGAGCTCAAAAAGCTATCAAAGGTAGTATCTTGGCTGACCACTTAGCGCACCAGCCGATTGAAGATCATCAGTCTGTTCAGTATGACTTCCCTGATGAGGAAATTCTGTATTTGAAGATGAAAGATTGCGATGAGCCTACACTCGATGAAGGTCCAGAACCTGGTTCCAGATGGACGATGGTGTTTGATGGCGCTGTTAATCAATATGGAAATGGAATTGGGGCAGTAATTGTTAATCCCCAGGGATCGCACATTCCATTTACAGCAAGGCTAACCTTCAAATGCACGAATAACATGGCGGAGTATGAAGCCTGTATTATGGGACTTGAAGAATGCATTGACTTAAGAATCAAGTATCTTGATGTCTATGGTGATTCAGCTTTGGTTGTCAATCAGATCAAGGGTGAATGGGAGACAAATCAACCAGGTCTCATCCCATACAGAGATTATGCAAGGAGAATTTCGACTTTCTTTACAGAAGTTGAATTTCATCATATTCCTCGAGAGGATAATCGGATGGCAGATGCCCTTGCAACGCTTGCTTCCATGATAGTTGTCAGATGGTGGAACGATGTTCCCAACATTACTGTGATGCGCTTGGACAGACCCGCTCACATATTTGCAATTGAAGACGTGAAAGATGACAAGCCTTGGTACTTTGATATCAAGAATTTCCTCCAGAACCAGGTCTACCCGCCTGGGGCATCTGTGAAAGATAGGAAAACTTTGAGAAGGTTGTCAGGCAGTTTCTACCTCAGTGGTGAAGTGTTGTACAAGAGAAATTTTGATATGGTTTTGCTCAGATGCGTGGATAGACACGAAGCAAACCTGTTGATGACTGAGGTCCATGAGGGTTCATTTGGTACTCATTCCAATGGACATGCCATGGCTAAGAAAATGTTGAGAGCAGGCTACTATTGGCTGGCAATGGAGTCTGACTGTTGCAAGTATGTGAAGGAATGTCACAAGTGTCAAATTTATGCGGATAAGATTCATATTCCTCCGACACTCCTGAATGTGATTTCATCACCATGGCCTTTCTCTATGTGGGGAATCGACATGATCGGCATGATCGAGCCGAAAGCGTCCAACGGACATCGGTTTATTCTCGTAGCAATTGACTACTTCACCAAATGGGTTGAAGCCGCTTCATACGCGAATGTAACCAGGCAGGTGGTTGTGAAGTTTATCAAGAATCAGTTAATTTGCCGTTATGGTGTGCCAGAGAGGATCATTACTGATAATGGATCCAATCTGAATAACAAGATGATGGATGAGTTGTGCGCTGAATTCAAGATTGCACACCATAATTCCTCTCCCTACAGACCTAAGATGAATGGGGCTGTTGAAGCTGCTAACAAAAATATCAAGAGAATTATCCAGAAGATGACTGTCACGTACAAAGATTGGCATGAGATGCTGCCATTTGCTTTGCATGGATATCGTATGTCTGTACGCACTTCAACAGGGGCAACCCCTTTCTCTCTTGTTTATGGCATGGAAGTCGTTCTCCCAGTAGAGGTGGAGATCCCATCAATGCGAGTCTTGATGGAAGCCAAGTTGGCTGATGCTGAATGGATTCAGAGTCGTTATGACCAACTGAATTTGATTGAAGAGAAGAGATTAACTGCCATGTGCCATGGTCAGTTATATCAGCAAAGAATGAAGAAAGCATTCGACAAGAAGGTCAAGCCTCGCGTGTTCCGAGAAGGTGACCTTGTGCTCAAGAAAGTTTTGTCTTTCGCGCCCGATTCCAGGGGCAAGTGGACTCCAAACTACGAGGGTCCATATGTTGTTAAGAGAGCCTTTTCAGGCGGTGCTTTGATGCTTACAACAATGGATGGGGAGGACTTCACTCGTCCTGTGAATTCAGATGCAGTCAAAAGATACTTTGCCTAAAAGAAAAAAAAAGTATATGCAAATGAAATGAAAAAAAAAAGAATGAAAAAACAGAATAGCTCGCTAAGTTGAAAACCCGAAAGGGCGGCTTAGGCAAAAATGAGCGTCTCGGTGGAGAACCCGCATGGGTGATCCAGGCAAAAATTAGAGACTTGAAAAAAGGAGATATATTTGCATACCCGCTAGATTGAGTACCTCACTCTGGGGCAATCTAGGCAAAAATTAGGGATTTGGCAAGTAACTGCATCCTGACAAGACTTTCTATTCATCAGTCGTCATTTCGTCAGAAGATTCTCGATTCGTCGTCAACTGAAGCTTCGGATACATCGAGATTCAAATTGGTAGAGAAAGGATCATTATGTTCAATGTAGCCCTCTTCCAATATATATCACTGATTTCAAACTTGTACAGATCTATGGAGTCTTGCCATTTGCAGACTACCATTCCATCAAATCAATTTGAGTTTTTTATCCAATTATTTGCACTCTTATTTGTTTCAATTCAAACAAATGTTTTGCATGTTTTAAATTGATAAAAACGTCATTGTTTTAAACAAATCAAATTTTTCAAAATTTTTGTTTTAAACAAAGTGAATATTCATAAGATTGAAAGGATACTCAAGAATATCTCAGTGCTCTCCCGAGGGTGGCATGATTCCCAACAGGTAAGACATTGGTTCATATTCCTGGTTTGGCGGTATCTTCTTTCTTCAGATCTTTGTTGAGGTTGTTCCTCAGACAGAGTTGTTGTTGGGGCTGTTCCCCAAGACAGTCGCAAGTGATTTGTTGTTGAAGGCTTCGTTTTCTCCAGCAGCAGTTTTCCCCAGCATGGGTGTTTTATTGTGAAGTTTCGGCGGTTGATGGTTTGTCATCTTGGTGCCCTGTCACTTTCTCTAGTGGGTCGTACGCCCCAGACTTTATTTGTCTCCTCAGCACAGTCATGAGTAACTGATTGATTGATACTCCCCTCGGAGTCGCGAGTATAGCTGTTATTAATATCCCCACCAGGGTTGTAAGTGGAGTTGTTACCGCTTTTCCCAATGCAGTGTGCCAGTAGGATTTGTCTGTTTCCTCAGCACGGTTGTTTTCTTTTTGAAGATTCGTTAAGTCAGTGGTTTGATACCCGGTACTTTATCCTTTCCCCGGCGAAGTCGTCTGCGGAATTGTTGCTATCTCTCCATCAGAGTTATTCTCTCCGGCAGAGCAGGATTTATTTTCCTACTCAGTGGTTGTTTGGGTTGATATCCCAGTATTTACAACCATCTTTTCCTCAGCTTAGTCTGCAGATTGTTTGTTGTGGCGGTTTCGCCCGTTGATTGCTCCTTCAATCCCGGTATGGTCGGATGATGGCTTTGGCCTCCAGTGAACGGATTAATTTCCTGACTGTTTGTGATCCCCAGTAGAGTGGCTTATATTGCAGAATCTACTTGTTGTGATCAGTTTGCTATGTGTATTCTCCCCAAGTGGAGTGATTTGTTGCAGAATCTGTTTGTTTGATCTGTCCTCCCTCAGTGGTTTGTTCCCAAGAGAGTAGCTGACGGTTTTCCCCAGTAGAGTTGCTTATGCAGTTAGATTCTATCTGGATGATATCATTCTCCCTCAGTAGGTTATTCCCCAGTGGAGTTGTGTGGATTTGCTTCTATAGCAGTTCATGCTTATGCACCCCTTTATTTCTCAGTTGACACTGGGATCCCCTGGCGATATTTTGAGATTTCTCTTGTTCCCCTACAGATTCGTCTTGGTGGCTGTTTTGCCCGTTGTGACTTTCTGTACCCTGATTGGGTTGTTTCCTGATATCTCTGATTCTCTGCTTCTTCAGCAGTACTTGCAGATCTTTGCTTTACAGCATATAGATCTCCGCAGATTGGCTTTCCAGTTGGTTTTTTCCCTGGAAGTATAATACCGGACGTTGTTCCTGAACCTGTTTGTGTTAGAATTGTCTGTTTTGTCAGCATTCATCAAACATAAGTCACGCATATTCATGCATACTCATAAACATTCAGATATTCATGTCGCATTTCTCGCCATATATCTTTTGTTTGTCGTGTCTCCTGCTATGGTGATATAGATCTCTTTACAGATCTCCCCAAGCAGATGTTGGGTGTTTAAAATCTCTCCATATAGAGTCAACCCCATAAGCAGAAAACGTCTGTCTTTCCTTCTGCAGTTCCCCACTGAGATATACCCTCGTGGATGACGGTTTCTTCCGTTTCCTCCCAACACATATATTGGGATGGATTTTCCTATTTGAGTTATATCCTCATTAGGACGTGTCTCTATTCAGTCTGTCTTTTCGGATTATTCCCGAATTGGCTATTTGTCAAATGTCTTGTGCTTCCCAGTGGGTTGTTCCCCAGTGGAATGTTTTTGGGCCTCTACCCTCATAACCGGTAGTTGTAAGTCCTACTTTTCCTGGCTTTCTTGACAGAATTTGTGGTTATACACCTTTTATTCTCCAGCCAGAGTTTTTTTTTGGTTTTCTACCCTACCCGGTAGTTGTAAATCCTATTTTTCCTGCTCTTCAGCAGTTTGTGGTTTGTTATAAACCCTACTTTGGTTTCCCGTGCGGATTTGTGATTTGTTCTATCCCCACGCGGATTTGTTGGTCTTCTACCCCGTATTCGGTAGATGTAAACCCTAATTTTTGTGGCTATCTTCATCTAGTTCTTGATGTTGATTTTCCTTTGCTTGTGTAAGTTGCTCAGATCAGCACTTATATCCTCAGCAAGTCTTTTGTGGATAATTGCCGTATGCTAGCAATTTTATCCCCAGTGGGTCTTTTCACCGTATGCTAGTGATTTGTTCCCCGGACCATTGGTTGTTTACCAGTGCATCCCCAGCTAGTCTTCTGTCGATAATTGCTGGATGCTTGTAATTTATCCTCAGCAGTTCGCCTTTCATTTACCCTTTTGTTGGTAATGTCTGTTGCTTCTTTGATTGGTTATCATTATATACCAAATTTGGTATCCCGATGCCTTTCTGTTCGGTCGATTTATCCTTTGTTAACCCAGTAACCGGTTGTGGATAATCTTCCATGCGAGTATATTATTCACGGTCTGCCGGTAATGAATAATATGTCTCATGCACTCTTCAGTCGAAGCCTTTTGTGTTTCCCCGGTCGAGTAAGATTCGTTATTTCCCTTTGTGGAGTCGAATATTCCTTTTGTTGTTGGATAATTGCCGGATGCTTGCAATTTATCCTTTGAGTTGTCTTTCGTTTACCCGTATGCTTGGTATCGATTGTCTCTCTTTTTGGTTAGTCACCTATTATATACCCAGTAACCGGTATCTCTGGTGTCTTTTCCCTTCGAGTGTATTATTCACGGTCTGCCGGTAATGAATAATATTTCTCATGCGCTCTTTAGTTGGAATCCTTTGTTGATTTTCCCCAACTGAGCAAGATTCGTATTCTTTGTAGAATCGAATATCCATCCTTTAACCAATTTGTGTTTTGGATGATGAGTGTTTTGGAAGTGAAAACCAATTCACGCTTTCGGTAGATCACCTATTATATACCCAGTAACCGGTATCTCTGGTGTTTCTTACCATGCGAGTTTATTATCTACGTTCTGACGGTAATAGATAATATATCTCATGCGAGTATTCTTATCCACGGTCTGCCGGTAATGGATATTATATCTCATGCACTCTTTGGGTTTGTGTTCCCATTTGAGTAAGATTCGTTTTCCCGTTGTGGATTCGAATGCCCATCCTGTAAGTCGATTTGCTTTTTCAAGCCCTCCTTTCGGATGATGAGTGTTTTGGAAGTGAAAACCAATTCACGATTTCGGATTTTATCCTATAAACAACCCAGTAACCGGTTCAGGATAATTTTCCTTTCGAGTATATTATTCACGGTCTGCCGGTAATGAATAATATGTCTCATCTGAGTATTCTATCCACGTTTTGACGGCTATGGATATTATATCTCGTTCACTCTTGGGTCAATCTTTTGTTGCTTCCCCCTCAGAGTAAGATTTGTTTTCCTTGTGGAATCGAATATCCATCCTTTAACCAATTCGTGTTTTGGATGATGAGTGTTTTGGAACACAAACCAATTCACGATTTCGGATCTTATCCTATAAACAACCTACAACCCGGTTCAGGATAACTTTCCATGCGAGTACATTATTCACGTTTTGACGGCTATGAATAATATATCTCATGCACTCTTTTGTCGAACACTTTGTTTGTTTCCCCAATTGAGTAAGATTTGCATTCTTTACAGAATCAAATGTCCATCCTATAAACAAGTTTGCTTTTCTAGCTTTCTTCAGGATGATGAGTGTTTTGGAAGTGAAATCCAATTCACGCTTTGGTCGGTCACCTATTATATACCCAGTAACCGGTATCCTTGGTGTTCCCTCCTTTCTGCTCCCTATTATGACCTCGGTCCCCCTGTGGAGTCAGATTTTCCTGTTTTGTTACCCGTATGCCTGGTAACATCTCATTTCTTTGTTACTTCCCCAGTGGAGTTTTCTTTTGCTTCTCCTCAGGAGTCAGCTTGTGTCTTTCCAATGGATTTATTTTCCATTTGGAATTCTCTTCCCAGTGTGAGTCCTTCACTCCCCAGTGAGTTCTCCAGTCTGTTTTTCTGTTTTCCTTAATCAGAGTCGTGTTTTGTTCACGCTGTATCAGCTTTGTTTTTTCCCCAGTTTGGAGTCGTGTATTGTTCACACATTTCTTTTTCTTTTATTATCCCCATAGAGTCTTGTTAGAGTCTCTGTTCCTGGTGAGTGTACTACTCCGATGGATCGTCTTTTCTTCTGTGTGAATCATATTCCCCACAGAATTTGCGTCTTTTGCACGCATACATCTGCATCATGAGGTCTCTTAGGGACCAAAATTTGTATCATTACTGTTATTTAAGCCCATTCTACCGCGTCGAGATGAAGATTTCTAAACTTCACTTCTCCGGCTAGAATGACCTTAAATAGGGGCATCTGTAAGACCCCAATTTTGGGCCCTAAGATCCCTCATGGCCCATATCATTCATATCATAACCTCAAGGATCAATGCATGCCTTTGCTTTCCTCTTAGTGGGTAGATTGCCTTGTAGGTTTGTTTCTTGATCACCAAGCATACTTTGCATTTGTATATCTTTGCTTTCATATGTTTATTATCCAAAAAAGTACAAAAATATTGTCAGTCTAACCTTGTTGCTTGCAGTGGAAGCAATCATCAGCAATTAGGTCAAAATCAGTCATTGGTCAGTCAAAGCAAAGGATGATGGCCATTCTTGCAGAATTTGGGCATCATGATTATTAATCAAAGGTTCATACAACTTGAGACATCATTTGAAATCAATTTCTCAAGGAATTAGGGTTTGGAAATCATCAGAAGTGGTTCAGTCAGTCCAAAACCCTAGAAAAGTCAAACTTGGTCAACTGTTGATTTAATCAGAGATTGGATGGATAGAATTGATCTGAAGGAGTTCATTCATGCTTGTATGAGTCTCATATATCATGATCAACCTCATCATGGAAGAAAATCAAGTCAAACAGAAAATTTTCCAGAAATAGCAAGTGGACCTGTAATTTCAACTGCCAAAAATGGAAACTTCTTGATCTTAAACTTACATCATGATACAAGCTTCAAATGAATTTTTGCCCAACATGAAAGTTGAAGATCTTGTCTTCCCATTTTCAAAAAGTCCAAGAACATCAAAATCCCATGTGTGGTTGTCAAGATATGATCAAATCATTTTCACCAATTTTTGAACTTCAACAAGCCATATCTCTCAAACCATAAGGCCAAATTTGGTGGGGTTTTTTCCTAAAAACCACATTTTTCATCCTCTTTCCAAAAATATAAATTTCATGACCTAAAACCTTGCCAATCAAAATGGCATTTTTGGACCTTTTGCATTTAAATTCAAAGTTTGACCAAACTTTGACTTTTTGAGTTTTTGACTTTTTCTTGATTTGGTCAATTGGGGAATGTTCCATACATCATTTGTGACTTGTTCCAATCCTTAAACCATCATCATATCACCATTTTCCTACCATTTTGGACCAAGGTACAAAGTTGGCATTTTTATGCATTTTGGTTCATTGAGCAAATCAGGTACAACATGCTAGTACAGAATAAAAACAGCACAAACATACAGTCTGTACAGCCTGTGCCCAGCCCAAATTCTCAGCAAAACACACACCTCCACTTCATTTGGACATAATTAGCAAAAATGCAAATGAGTGCATTTACACTAAACAAGCTTACCATTTAATTAAGTGATGTTAAACAGGTGATATATAAAGGTGTTTCTGTCCAAACAAACCCTAGTTTTGCAGCTGCCATCACAGAAAAAACCTCACTCTCTCCTTGTGCATTTTGACCAAATTGGTTTTCTGCACAAAACCTTGAAAGCCTTCGAGTAATTCTTCATGGTTTCTTCACTAGGACAACTTTAGGAAGCTTTTTGAACCCCCATTCCCTTGCTGTAACAACCTTTTCTCGCTCTGCTTTTCACCGAGTTCAACATTGGCAAAGGTTGGTTCAAGTTCACATGTGTGGTTTTGAGCTGGTTTACCTCGAGGATTCATCAACATAAAGTATAAGCACCATCTGTTGGCACTCATAATCACCAAAACAACACTGCATCATAATTTCTTCAAAACCAAGTACTTTAGTTGCCTAAGTTCTTTGAACTTGCTTGCTTTGCTATTTAGCATTTGCTTTGAGGTATAATTACTTCTTCTTCATGTAGTCTGGAGACCCGGTCTGTTATTTGACCGGGCAAACTGTCTGAAGTCCTCCTTAAGAGGCAATGCCTGTGTTTGTTTAATTTTGTCCTAAGCAGGAAAAGTCCTTCAAGTAAGGCAATTGGTGGAAGGTAGGGATAAGCAATCTATCCCCCACTATTCAGTGTGTCCTCTCTTTGCTCCCATTACATGGTTGAAGCATTGAGATAAATACCCAAGATCTAATCGAGTCAATAATGTGGAGAGAGTTCCTACCTTCTGAACTCCCACACTTTCTTATATGCTCTCTCTGATATGAGATAGAAGCAATGAGGCACACCCCTCATTTCCTATTCATCTGCTTCACCTGAGCCCCTCAATGGCCAGGTTAAGAGCGACCTTTACCTATTACAGTGGACTGTTAAAGTCAAACCCTCTTGTGTGAGCCCCCCATTGTTTGGCTATAGAGTGTGCTGTTTGATATTCATTGTTTGATTGATTGCTTCATATGCACTTGTTTGCCTATATGTTATGCATTTATCATCATCATCAATTGCCATTAGTGCATGATCATCTCATTTGCTTTTTGTGATGCTATCATTGTTGTTTTCCCATTGAGGACAATTGTAAGTCCATTGCTTTGGCATTTGCTCCTGTGATATGGAAGGATAGAGTGTAAGACCTCATTGGTCACTCATATCTTCTGTTTATCTGTGTGTATGTGAGGATACAGTTATAAGTCCCTGTAAGTTGGCATCTGTTTTCCTGTGATCATAATTTGATCTGTTTGATGTTGGTATGTGAGGTTGCAGTTATAAGTCCCTGTAAGTTGGCATCTGCTTTCCTGTGATCATAGTTTGTTCATCTATTTGTGTGAGAGGTTGCAATTATAAGTCCCTGTAAGTTGGCATTTGCATTCCTGTGATCATATTGTTACTTTTGTTCTTGTATGTGAGGATCCATTGTAAGTCCCTGTGATGTGGCATTGGATTTCCCGTGAGCATACTGTGAAGTTAACCTAAGTCCAGATAGATTGGCAGTTGACTTCCATATTTCATCTCTGTTTTTCTTTTGAGGAGATTAGTGTAAGTCCATTGAGTGGCATCTGATATCCTGTTCTGTTTTAGGAGACTGGTGTAAATCCATCTATTGGTATCCGGTATCCGCTTTTATTTCTTTGCCTGTGGAGATTAGTGTAAGTCCATTGAGTGGCATCTGATATCCCGTTCTGTTTTAGGAGATTGGTATAAGACCAGTGATTGGCATCCGATATCCGCTTTTGCTTGCTTTGTTTGTTTGTTATTATTAATTGCTATTCCAAAGGACACACTTGAATCATCTGCTATATGATTTCAAGAAGTGAACCTTCTAAGAAGTTTTACTATCCATCTCCATCCTTTCATCATTCATTATGTCCTAAACCTTTTCACACTTTATCTTTTAAACTTGACATAAGTGTTGTGCAAACATCTTCATGTTTTCTAACTTAAAAAACCTGGACTCAAGTCCTTGACCTTTTTTCCAAAATCCATTTCATAATACTTATTTGAATTGATCTTAATCATACTTTGACCTCATTTTCATGATCATAATCAGTAACTTCACTCATTCACTTGTTTTGGCTTTGTCCATTAATCTTTTCATACATGAGCTATAGGTTTGATTTATCTTAGTGGTTGATATTAATCTCACCTTCTGTCTTTAGTGATTGAATTGTAAGCCTTCCTTGCCTATTATAGGGTTAACCCCTCTCTGGCAAGTTGAAGCTGTTCTCACATGGTGGACGTTGTTGTTTGTATAAGGTTGAGTTTTCTCCCGTGGATAACGTAAGACCTAGGGTTTGTGTTTAAAATTGAACCTAACCCACTTTTGGAAATCTTTTAGCCGAACTACGGCGTTCTGATCCTTACCTTTGATGGAAGGTACGTAGGCAACGGGTTCATCCGTTCGAACCCAATAATAAAACTTGTATATTCTTTTCTCACCATCCCAATCATGTTTGCACAATCTTTATGTCATAACAAATAACAATTTTTACAACAAGTGTGAAAAGGGCTCCCTAGGAGTACCTAGGACGTAGTGGGTGCCTAACACCTTCCCATTGCGTAATTTACCCCTTACCCAGAATCTCTGATCTTTTTATTAGTTTTCTACGTGTAAAACTTCTTAGGCTTTTGTTCGCTTTTTAGCCAGTCCTTTGGATAAATAAAAGTGCGGTGGCGACTCGAAATTTTTCATGTATCTCCAAGCTTATGGTTTAATCGATAGATCATATAGCGACGAATACACCGCTACAACCACCACCCTTTGCATTCCTCATATGCAAAGAAAAATAAGTGTCACCCAACAGAATCAGAACAGGATTAAGAGTAGAGAAGATCCTAATAGCATTCATATCCACAAACTTGTCGATGTTGGGGAACAATATTAACCCATAGATGAGAAGTACAAATATGGCCTCAAGGACGTCCTCACTCATGGCCTTCCCATACACAGTAGCTTCAGCAATGAGGAACTCAGAAGGGAGACCTTGAATTCCACCTTTGGTAGTCATATAAGCACCAACCAGAGATTCATCTATATGTAACATGTCTGCTATCTCTTGAGAAGTAGGAATACTCTCCAAGCCACTGAACGGAAACTGGTCTAGAATAGGTATACCCACAAGATAGGCATACTACTCAAGCGTGGGCAAAAGCTGAAAATCCGGAAATGTGAAGCAACGGTACAAGGGATCATATAACTGCACCAATACACTCATCAACCCTTCATCCACCTGAGTAGTCAGAAGAGGAAGAAGCTTCCCAAAACGAGCCTTGAAACCCAAGGATCTAGTACATAGGATGTCAGATTCCTTAACTCTTTCAAATTTGGTTGTCTGAAACTGTACTTCTTTGTATTCCTTCTTTGTCTTTCCATGTCTGAAAATTTGCAAATAGACCTCTTAAGTTCCTTGAAAATTTTCTTCATTATTGATGATATGGATGCAAATGAGTGCATGAATGCATGAATGCAACAATCACACTCAAGGATCAAGCAAAGCACACCAAACAAAGGTCATGGGATGGATCATATCATCCTTAATATCAATCATCCATTTTGGTGGATTATGGTTTACACCTTATCAACACCTAAGTTCCATTGATATTAAGGATACATGAATGGATCAACCACGAATCAAGGGTTTGTTGCAAGTCACGAGCATGGAGTCTCGGTTAAGAACCACCCAAAGGGAGTGTACTAGGGTTTAAACCTGCCAAACATGTTTTACAAGAGGTTCCCATAGTCATCATCCCATCTTTCGGATATTATCGGATAAACGACTACTCGTATTCCAAAAATATTCTCAAGAGAGACTCTTATGAGTGTAGTATCGCGTAACAATCGTATCAAATCTTACACTTGAACGACTTTCGCAGTACATCCTAAGAATAGGCCAAGATGGGCTTGGTAAACTAAGGTCCTTGGCTTCTAAGGTCTATATTGGAAAGAGTAATGTCTAACCACAACTACTCGTGTGACATTATTGATCCCAACATGACCTCCACCAAGTGAATGGACTTGAAAGTCAACTTGCTAAGGAATAACTCCACACAAGTCAACAAGACTATGCCATTATCCTATCCTAAGTGCACTCGAGTCCGGGTATAGAACTCATCTCACAAAGATCACCAAGCACACAAGGAATTAATATTCAAACAATTCAATCATTACATACAATACAGTAATCCCAAATTGCACAAAAATATGTCACAAAACAATACAATACAATACAACAAAATATGAAAAGTAGGCAAAACCCACTAGGACTTTAATCCCCAGCAGAGTCGCCACTTTTCTGTAGCGGGGTATACGTTACCATTAGAGATATTGACTAAATCCAAGGTAAATCATACAAGTCGAGTCGCCACCGCACTTCTACTTATCCAAAGGAATGGTTAGAAAGCGAACAAAAACCTAAAAGTATTATCGAATCAAAAAAACTAGTAAAAGAGAGTCAGAGATATGGGTAAGGGGGTTGGTTATGCAATGGGAAGGTGTTAGGTACCAAAACATCCTAGGTACTCCTAGGGAGCCCTTTTCATACTTGTTGTAAGGTTGTTGTTTTGTGAAAAATTTGTTTGTGCAAACATGATTGAAGAGATGAGAAGAGAATATACAAGTTATTTACATTTTGTGTTTGGATGGATAAACCCATTGCCTACGTACCATCTTAAAAAAAGATTAGGATCAAAACCTCGTAGTTCGGGATAAAAATTTCAAAATGAGTTGGTGAATTGATTGGTCCAAAAGCCTTAACGTCTTTTGTTATCCAAGGGAGAAAACACAACCTAAAACCACAAATCCACCATGTGAGGATAGCTTCAACATGCTAGTGAGGGGTTAACCCTATAATAAGCATGGAAGACTTATTGTCCATCACTAAGGATATAGGTGAGTATTACATCTACCAAAAAGATAACTCAAACCTAATAGCTAAAGGTTATGAAAGATTTGATTAAGGAAGTGGCCATTGGAACCACAAAAAATACATTTGAATGGGTTATATTTACCAATTAGAAGTATATACAAAATGGTCAAAGTTGACTTAAAGATTCAATTCAAAATAAGTGTTATGAAAAGAAGGTTTGAAAATCAAAAGCATAAGGCTTAGGTTTCTAATGTTTGAAAACAATTGTTAAATGTTTGCACAAAAAGTTTTGGCTTGGGTTAAAGTGGAGAGAAGAAGAAGAAGGGCTAAAGTCCTAAGCATGCAAGAGGTAACGAATAAGAAACAAAACCACAATGGAGTTCCTCTCTTGAGATCATATTGATGATCCAAGTAGCTCCCATCCTTTGGAATAAGCAATCACATAAACATAAACCCAAGCAATCATCAATCAAATGAACTCTTGGAAGGCTCTTCAAGGCATCTTGTAATTCTTTCTCTTAGAAGCTCATGGCAATAGTTCCTCAAGTTTGAATCAAGATGGAATCCCTAGCACAAGAACACACACATCAAAGAGTTTTATGAAGCAAATCAAGAATGGACAAGAGTGAGTTTAGAGGCTTGGTCCTTCTAATCCATATTCATCATTAAGGTCCTTTTACTCCAATTTTTGCATAGGGAATGTCCTAGAAACTAAGTCCATTTGTCCATTTTTGCATTTGGTTCTCAACAATCAAAACAAAACACAAGCATAATAGTATATATACAATTATGTGCTCAAGTGAGTAAAAGGCAAATGGCATTAACATAAACATGTGCTCAAGTGAGCAAAGGGAAAAGCAAATGGATAATATGTACAAGAATAGTAAATTGCATAAAAGTAAAGAGCAAAAAGTAAATGTTAATGGTTAATGGTTAGTGTTAGTAGTTAGTGTGCCATAAGGCAAATTTAGCGCTATGTTAAGCAATCGTAATTGGACTTATGTAGAAGTCACAACTATCTGAGGCCGGTCAATAATAATGTAGGCAACAACACAAGTTAGAAGTCTTGATTAGTGAACCAAGTTCCAACAACTTGCCATGCCAAAAGAAAAAAGAGGATTGATCTTGTATTGGTTTAAGCCCTTTGCATCATTTAGGAAACAACCTATCCTTAATGCAAAGCCATTCACTTGATCAATTGATCAAGATGAATTAGATTTGAATCAAGGAAGGTTAAGTCTCCCTAATCAATGCTAACTTATCAACCTTCAACTCATTGATCAAAAAGGAAAAAGAAGAAGAAAAAGAAAAAGATGAATGATGGAAAAGGAAATGGAAAGAATAGAATGCATTAGGTGAAATAAAATGTACCAATTCATATGTATTGACCAAATGACATTGAAGGTCAAAGTCAAACAATGAGAAATCAGAAATGAGATGGAGATTGGAGGTCAAACACTAAGCAAAATATTTTTGGCATTTTTAATATTAAAATAAACTTGAATTAAAAATAAAAGAAAGGTCAAACTTCAAAATCACTTCAAATCAACCTTGAAAGGTCCAAGTGATTTACCCCAAGTTCAACAAGGTCAAACAAAGTTTGACAAAAAATTTCAGCATTTTTAAAAGTCAGAAACTATTTTTAATCAATTAAAAATGAATAAAAATAACCTAATTGAACTAAAATCTCAAATAAATCTCAAATCAATTAAAAAATTGATGAGAATATTTTTCATAGATTCATCATCATTCAAATAGGTTAGGAAAATATTTTTGTATTTTTTGAATATTAAAAACTATTTAAAATGAATTAAAAATAACCAGAAAAGAGAAAATTCACAAAAAATATCAAATGACAAAATAAAAAAAAATAAAAATCAAAATTAGAAACTAGAAATTATTTGGAGAAGAATGCAATTGGTCCCATATTTTTTGGATTTAAAATGAAGGAGATATGAATTTTTGAAAATAATGGAAATAAAAGAAAATAAATCAGAAAATAGAAAATGCCAAAAATCCAGAGGCGTCAGATCTGGATTCATTAATTGACGTGGCACATCTGAAGGCAGGGAGACGCACGCGCATGGTGTACTTGAGTCAACAACATCACACATGGCATTATTAAAAGTCATAAGATCAAACGGTTATGATATAAACTGGAGAAAACATCCAACGGTCCACAATGCATCTGGCAAAGGGACGGTCACCGGAGCCACCTTCTTCTCCGGTGAGCATGAAGATTCCGGTGACATTTGCAGGTTTCAAAAGCTTAACCAAAATACACGATCCATACATCATTGGAAAGTTGGGATGATGTACATCATCCCTGTACCACTCAATTCCACTCTAGATCTCTATATTGAGAGAAATCAGAGATGGAAATTCTGTGGTGTTCAAGTGAACTTCATGGATTTCAACAGATAAGTGCTCAAAACAATTGCCTCTATGAAGAGGACTTCAGCCAACACAATATCCAAGCAAATAGATCAATAAATGGTGAGTTTCGAAGAGAAAACCAGTTGGAGAACAACCTTGAATTCTGGAGATTTGAGCTTGCTTCCTTGCTTCCTTTGGCCAAACAGAAGATCAATGGAGTGTGAGAGAGAGGTCTAGGAACTTTAGATCTAGAAATTCAACCTGATTTAGTTGAATTTCAGATCTGAGAAATTGTAGAAAATTGGAATAGTTCCTTTAGGTGTGGCTTGGTTTTCAGTTCAGCAGCATTTTAGGTTGATTCATGGATGAAATTTGAATGGAGTGAGGCTCTTATTTATAGATGGAATGGCAAGGTAAGTGTGATCAAAGCCGTGTGCATGGAATTGGATATTCATTGCATGGGCTTGCATGATCATTCAAAAGGCCTAAATTCAATGCCAAATGCACTCTGAAGCATAATTGAGTTGAAATGGTCGTGGAATTGGCAATGCACAAGCTTGTATAATGAGTTCCAACATGTTATGCATAATCATGCCTAAAACTTCTCTTCTTCGAAAATGCCATTTTCCAAATCCAAACATGAGCATGTGAGTAATGGCTGGAAAGGTTTTGATGTAAGGAACAATTGTTATGTTGGGAAAAAATCCATTTGAAGTGTGTAAATTGGTGAAATTTGAGTTTAAAGTGCAAGGTGCAAAACATGTAAAGGCAAAGTTTCTAAATTTGGCCAATGTTCAAGCCCTTCTGTTTTGATGATGAAAGCCCCAAATGAAAAAACCTCCAACAAAAAAGTTGTGGATATATTCAAGACAATTAAAATGGACTTAAATTTTGCATCATTTGGATTTATGATGAAAGAGTTATGGGCACTTGAAGTTGGACTTTTTTGCCTTTCAATGCATTTGGTCCAAAGTGACCTATAATGTTTTGCATTATCACATGTATTTCCTTTGAGATTTGAAATTTTGTTCAACATAAAATTTGAAGTAGACATCTTAAGCTTTCCAATGCATTTGATCCCACCTCAAAATCATAAAAAATGAATGAGTTATGTCCTTGGGAAGTTGACCTAAAATTAGGGTTTCAGTCAAAATGACCTATAACGTCTTGGAATGGGAGATGACCTTCCAAGATTCAAATCAATTTTTGATGAACATGAAAGTTGTTCATATTGTCCTTGAGAATATTTTTGATTTTGGGATCATCTCCATTTGACCAACACATAAAAAGTTAGGTCTCAGTGCATTTCAAAATAGTCAGATGAATTGACTGATCAACTTCTCAAGTCCACAACTCATATCTTGATGAATTAATGATTAAGGACACTCAAATAAGTTAAAATATGCATTAAATGAAGAATTAAAGAACTTCCCTTGATTGTATTTGATCATGGGTTGAGGTTGCTTCAAGAGCAAGGCATTGTGGTGCACAGATGAATTAGGGTTTCTTTGGGGGACAACCCTCAAACCCTTTGACTTGCTTTGATCAAAATGATGAATTGAGATGCTAGGGAGGCATATTTGATGGATGAGAACTTTGGGAACCATTACCATGCTTGCTATCATCTTCTCTTGGCCATATCTCTGCACAAAAGATCTCCTAGAAGCTTTGGACCTTGTGATTGCTCAAGCTACAAACAAAAGATGTTAGTGACATATTTTTATGCTTTTGGTTAGTAAACAAAAATAAGAAAAGAAATGATATCCAATTCAAGCATGCTTGCTGATCTCAAACCACTCACAAGAGGTCCCACCCAAAGGCAAAGGGAACCAAGATGCTTATGATCCTTGAGGCTTTGCAAATACAATGTTATGATGCCATGAGGGCTCTTAGGGCCAAAATTGGGGTCTTACACATACGTGCCACTTCTCTTGCATCTCATGGTTACAAATTCTTTCCTTCTATTAGAACCATTGTTGAACATTCTAATTACAATTCCAAACCCCAATTTCCTGGCCTTCATTCAGACTCATTCAAGCATATGTTCACAAGCAGTAAATAGTTGTTTATTTCTAAAGTGTTGACCAACATCTAACTCGACATCAACCAGTTTAGCACCCTATTTAACATCATCCTTCATCTCATCCAGTTTAATATCATCCTTCACTTTATCTAGTTTTACATCATTACTTACAGTAGATTTGGGAAACACATTCAGGTGCACCATATCTAATACAACCAAAACAAAAAAGAATGGTTAAAAAAATTCACAGTAATAGGAAACCTCGGAGATGCATATCCAAAACAGATAGAAGGTGAATTCGGAGGTGTATATTTAGACGCAACGTTTATTTTTTAGCTCAAGAACAAGATTAATGCAAGTAATGAGGTATGCAATGAATAAACGTTACCTTAAATTCCAACTTCTTTTGCTCCCTTTGATGTGATAAAACACAAGAATGATGATTTGGAGTCAAAAATTTGATTGAAAATGAATTTTTTAAAGGGTTTTGGGTTATGGAGGATGTATGGAGTGTGTGAGAGATGATCATGCAAGGTGGTCATATATTCAATTTTTCGCTTGAGATTTTCGGAGATGCATCTCCAAAAATATTACTGAATGGTTAAATGATAAACCATCTTAATGAAAGCGTTGTTTAAATGGATTTAGGAGTATTTTTCAGAGATGCATCTGCGAATTCACCCAAAAAATCATCGCAGATGCATCTTCGAACTAAATTTTGACAAAAATGGGACTTGGTGCATTCGAATACGCATCTCCGAAATTACATGAGGGAATTTTTGGCTTTTCAGAGGTGTAACCCACATCATAAGGGTGGAAAATAAATTTCCATAAACAAACCAGGTACGTATTTTACACCAAAATATGTGCTTATTGAGACACACCATATTTTTCTTAAAAACTAGTTCGGATGTGTATTTCTGGACACACAGCATCAATGATTTTATTCATTTAACAACTCGGTGAAAAATTCAGATGTGCAATTTCATATTTATCAAGTGGGAATTTGAAAAATGCCACCTTTGCATCTAAGTGACAATTCCGGAAGTTCATTTTCGAAAATACGTCAAGCGGGAAATTTAGTAAAACACCATCTTGCATGTTTGCTTGACTCATGATCCTAAACACCATTCTTCTTCAAATCCTACCAAAATCTCCTTCCGCACTCAATCAACTTTTCTACTTCAAAACAACATTTTTCTATTTTTTTACATCAAACTAACCAAGTTAAATTTGTCCATGCTACATTAAAGAATTGATTGGGAAATAATTAAGGTGATTTGTGTAGAGATTGAAATTTTATGACCCAAATGATCCAAAATCAGCATAATGAGATACAAACATCATTTGGTCGCAACATTACATTGTTGGAACACAAATTCATAGACAACAATCTCTATTCACGGTTGGTGGGAAATATATCTCGAACGGGATTGAATTTTATTTTTTGCGAAGCCAAACGAGTTGAAAAAGTATGTTTAGATAGATCAAAGTGTGGTTGTACAATTAAAAAGATGTATGGTCTTCCATATGTTTGTTTAATTTCAAAGAAGGTGAAACTCAATAGCCACATATGGATGGATGAGGTTTACACCCACTGGAAAAGGCTCCACTTGGATGATGGTGTTATGAAGGATGATAAGTCTAATATATATATATATATATATATATATATATATATATATATATATATATATATATATATATATATATATTAACCAAATAAGAAGTGATTCAAGAGAGATTTATGAAAGTCAATGACAACATGAAACTCCACATCAAAAAGAAACTAAGGAAGATTTTCTATCCAGAAACCACAAATTTGAAACTATCATCGCAACCAGGGTGCTCCTAAGAAGGTCACACCAACATCGAGTGACAACTCAAAAATGTGATCTCTTACACCACCTTTACTAAAATTCAAATATATCGAAGAGATGTCACATTTTATGGAAAAATACATTAAATGGATTGTAAATATTGAAGGTGACGGTAATTTCGATTACCAAGTTGTTTCTGCTTTGTTTTGAAAATGAGAGGAAAATCATACACTTGTCCATTAACAAATTATCAAAGAGTTGAAGGCGCATAAAGAATCATAGACAATGCTATACGGGAAAAAAGAACATTTTGATGCAAATCATGAATCTTTTATTCCTTGTGTTAGAGGTCCGCCACCAGAGGAAAAATGGATGTGATTCCGCGAAATGGGTCATCTTATAGCAAGTGCGTATAATCGTGTTATAGTTTCTCGAAAACATTTTTTCCACTTCGGTGTGCCCCACCTCAAAATTCAAATGATCGAATTATTAGTATTTGGATGGCTTTCTAAATCACTGTATTTTGTTCAAGTTTATTTGAAACCAGGATGTCATATAAGGGAGTGAAGAGAACAAGAGTGCAAATACATATCTTTTGAGAAAAACAAGAGAGGAGGCCAAAAACCCTACCAGACAAAGTTATCTCTTTTTCTCCCCAACACTCTAAGAAGAAATCTCAATTCACCTAGGGAAGAGCAATATAAGTTGTGCAAGGAAGGCTTTTATCGTTGTTGAGAGCTCGCGAGGAAAATGCTACGTTAATGAGGTATGGGGGGATTATTCTATAAATTGGTATCATATATATAAGATAGTGAGATTTTCCTTGATTCTCTAATATTATATGAAGTTTTATACGAATTCCCTTTGGGGTGAGGATTCCATGAGCCCTATGCCATGAATCTCCCTTTTGTTGCTCATGATTGGATTTAATTGCATAATTTGGCTTGCATTTTCATGAGTTTGATGAATTAATGTTGAGATTATTTATTGATGAATTGATGAATCTTAGTGATAAAGTTATGTTGTTTGGTTGATGTTTGAATGGTACCAAAAGGTGTAAAAATATGTATTTTCATTTTTCTATCAAACCTATGGGCTGTTTCGGAAATATCAAACATATTAGTAAAAAATTCATTACTTGAGATAGGGAACTCGTATTGAGGCACAGTCGGATGCATTGGAAATATAAAGCATAGAACTATATTATAATAATGATTTTATGATGTTTATATGTGTGAAATGTTTTTATAATAAGGACGCATTATATAAGGTTATATGATGTTTTAGGACATAAGTCCAATATTTAGATAATACTTTGTTGTAACCCAAGTTATGAATGGTGAATGATTGGTATCGGTAATGTAAGTGATTACTAATTATGCAGGTGTGTTTAATGTTAGGGACAAGTTAAAGAGTTCCATGGAACCCTAAGGAGAAGAAACTATATGAAATTAGTAAGGAATAACTAATATTAAAATTTTGTAACTTGCGATTAGTAAACTCTATTAGTCATTTGCCTATAAATTTTGTTACATAGATATTTTAGGAGTGAAACTAAAACCATTAGAAACTACACAATATTTAACACGATATAGACTTTGATTTGGATCAATTTCGTTGTGGAAAAGCTGAGAAACTGAATTTCAAGTTCAACTAATGTTTTGAAATTCTACAACATAATTATTTGACATACTGTTAGTAATTTGTATACAACTCACTCTACACAATTACTTTAAAAATAAACCTTATATCATAAGAAAATAGACAAAAATTTCTATGAATTAGACTTAATAAGTATCTCATTTCATTAACTACAATAGGAGAGATACTAGTTATAAGTCGGACAAAACATTTTTCCATGTGTCTGCACCAATTCCTATTGTTTGATTAAATTGTGTCAATTGAGACCTTAAAACATGTTCATTTAATTAATTCCGACTCCGTTTGATATTTTAAATAGTTATTTGAAGTTGAAGTACGATTAGTAGAAAACATGATTCAGGATTGTTTTGATAGGAATATTGTTGCAAAAATAAAATGATCAAATGTATGCTATGTGAAATTTTTATTGCACTTGGTTTCATGTTGCATATCTGATTTTATCCATATTATGTCTTGTTGATAAGGTATTCCTAGTTAGAAATTGTTTTTGGGTGGAAATCATGTTAAGTTATGAATTGCATGTGTGGGAGGGCGATAATCATGATGAACTCTTTGCATGTCTTGTTGATAATGTGATATGTACGAATTAATGCATGTTAGTATGAATCTTGTTGAATATATTTGTATTTCATCTCCCATGACATGTTAAAGTTGATGTTTTATGTTATTAATTCGTGCATGATAATTGGTATGTTTGGTTAGGGTTTAGAATGAGAAAATGGTTTTTTCTAGGATGTTTTTGGAAAAAATGTAACAGTCAATTGGTCTATATATCATGCCAATCAGTTGACATAGCTAGAATTCAAGAAATTTGAGTATTCCTACAGTGTCAATCAGTTGACATATTATGTCAACCATTCGGAATACCCCAAACCTGCACATTTTGGCATAACTTGAGTTCTGTAACTCCGTTTGAGATGCATGATAACACAAAATTACACCATTATTTTGACTCGTTTTATACATGTTTTATTATTGTTTTACCTTAATTTCCAGTGTTACGTGGGTATTTTGTCTGCATTTCAGGTATTTGACCATATAGGAGCCATACGCGAAGAAACAAAGCAATTCGAATGCAAAACGAAGAAAATATGGGAAATTACAAACAAGGCGGTCTATATGGCGTTTGCCATGGAGAATTCCATAAGAAGAATGCCATAATAAGAATGACATGTCCCACTCACCAACGGGCAAATTGACCCACTCTTTCCACACGTTGGGAAGGCGGCGTTCACCATCTTGGCATGGCGTTTGCCATCCTTTGTGAAGGTCAGGAAGTTAGAAAATAGACTTGCTTGGTCTCCCACTCTCTCCATGCACTCCTACATTCTCTCCCACAAATGAAGAAACTTCCCACTTAAAATTTTGGACTTTCGAACACTATAAATAGAGGATAAGCTTCATTTTCCAAGGTATCCAAGCTTAGCACAATCTTAAGCACTAGAATTATCGATTAAAGTTGTAACTCGTCACATCGAGGGGTTATAGCACCAGAGAGCTTTGAGTATGTACGAAGCTTCAAATGTGCTCCAAAACTCACTTCCAGTGTTGTAAGTCATACTATTCAGTCTCCAATCGCATAACCTCCAAAAAAAGTCCAAATTCAGTCTTCTTATAGCCATCAAATCATACTAGAACACATAAGAAATTGTCTCGAAAAAGGGCCCATCACGCGCGCATTAGGTTGTATCACGCGCGATGCTATGTTGGCTGCTCTTCCATGCGCGTGATGGCGTGCAATACCATTTTTATTCTTTTCTATCGCGCGCTATGAAGCACGTGACTATTCCAATGGCTTTCTCGTGTTTCTCATTTTTTAGCCAAATTTCTCTAAGTCCTTAATTCTTCATACTTGGTTATTTTTGATTCGTTCTTTGGCCATTATTCATCAAATTTGATCATCTTCAACTTGTTTTTCTTTGTTTTTTTGATAGAAAACATGCAATGACAGAGTGTCATCACAACCCCAAACTTGAACTGTTGTTTATCCTCAAGTAACTTGCCTACACCACAAATTCCAAACCGAAAAACAAGTTACAACAATAACAAGTGTGCATCACCATATGAATTTTTTTTACCTGAACACCGTTATAGATTCCAACTGCAATCTGGAAAATTCAGGAAACACCCTCAATCTTTGACAAGTACTCAACATGACTCTCATCTCACCATGACTTACTCAATTGATAGGGTTGTCTCTGAATCAACATGCAAAATAGTTTATACTGAGTTTGATCATGTTCTAATAAAAATTGTCAAAGAAATCAAAACACACACACTTTAGGGCTTTTTCGGTTGTAACATGGCTTATGTTTAGGTAAGACATTTTTGGGAAAATAGGTTTAAGCCTTTGGAGTTAGGTACCTAGTTCTCCTATTGCTATCCTGCCAACTCTTTTCCTGATTAATGATACTAAAGATATTGTTATTGTGATCCTCAATATTCATTTTGCATTCTTTTTCTCTTTTTTATTGAATAAGTTATTTTTAACTTCTTATTTTCTCAAAATCTTTGAATTTTGACTGTTTTTTCTCCAGTACCCCAACCCCAAACTTAAACATTGCTCAGCTCCAAGAGCAATCCCAAAATTATTCTTTTTTCATATAACTTTAGAACTAAAAATTTCTACATAACTCCAAAGAGATGGTGGAAGGATGTAATCTTTCAACTCATATGGCTAATAAGTAAGGCTAAGTCACCGAAATAAGCGCTAAGCTTAAAATGGTTAGCAAAGGACCTTACCTATTACTACAAGATGATTTTGAAAAGGCTCAGAGTTTATAGCAAACAACTGCCTCTATGCGTGTAAATCAAACCAGACAAATTGAATTATAAGTAGTTCAAACCTAATAAAGCAATAAAGCATGGATACACTAAACTAAAGGAATAGTGAATAATGGAAATAATTTGGCTTAAACCTTACTATTTGAGGTATCTGAAGGTTGAGTACAAGTCCGTCGATTTCTTTTTCATCCTTTGCTTTCAATTTGTAAGTCACTTTCCTGATGATCAAGTTTCATCTAATGGTGCTTCTGTTTCATCTATTCAATGCTTAAGTTGCAAATTTTGTAAATCTGAAAGAAACAACAGTAGCAAACTCATTCATTAAAGACAAACATGATTGAAATCATAAAATGGAGAAGAGTACTTATAAGTGTTATTAGTCTTCGTTGGGCATACATTAGAAAATAAATAAAAAACTTCTAGGAATTTAAAACTTGTTACATGTCTTTTTCACATGTTATCACTGCATAAAAGATCATGCATATCATTCATGGTATTGTTGAAATCATTATTTTGTCGGGTTCATTCTTCTCTCATGTGCTCTCTTCTTCTTTCTTACTCTTGATCTTAATTTCTAAAATAATTCTCCATTTATTCGGCGCTTGCAAAGCAGACATGTGGTCTTCTTTTGGTTGTAGAAGTATCTAAATACTGGTGCGAATCTTGGGGGTTCAACATAGAAGGTGGGTGAAACTTTTGTTATCCACTTGGTTACTCCCACTACATGAGCTTCCATCCTTATCAAAAATTTGGATGCTTATTGATTTTCTTAAATTTGCGCCACCTTCTGCTGCAACACCTGAGGTTGGTAGAATTCTTCTTTGTTTCCTGCTTGGTTATCCTCTTGATCTTATTGAGCTGTTCTTGCTTGGTGATTATATGGAAGCCTCCTAATTTCCGAAGTGTTGATAAGTTCTTTTGGACCTATCATCTTGTCATCTGGGCAGGTGGGTACTTTGACTCTCCTTCACAATTCATTAATAACACACAAATGTTCACAAGCTTATTGTGCAGCGTTAGTCATATTTTTAATATTTTAAAAAATTAAGTACCCTACATTAATAGGCCCACCCCTTAAAAGAGCCAAAGGTCCTAAGCACCACTTCACAATAAACTGTGACTGATTAGAAGCGACTTCTAGAGTTTGTGCAAAGAATGAGGCCCATGCCCTAGGGATTTGGCAAAATTTAGAAGTTCTAAGTCGCAACGCTAAGCCATCAAGAATCACCCATTCAACCCCATGTCTACATAGAGCATTAAGCATTTCTTGGACCATGGTTTCGTTTATAACACAGTGCTTATTTCTATAAGTCCTTAGAGCACAAACAGGAAGAGGTTGAAGATTCAAAATAAAATTAATAGCACTAGCAGAGTTGTCAATCTACTTACCTCGCACATTTGAAGTATAAGAGCCCACATCACTAAAAGCAGCATTTGCATAAAACTCGAGGCCAATGGTTTTGTTGGTTTTTTGAATTAAATCATTAAAACTTACCCATTGTCGTTGTTGCAACATTTCCACCACTTATTCCAAAACCCTCAGATCATCGCATGCAAAATCTCTTTCTCTCACGATATGGTAGTCCACCAACTTTAAATACTTTTCAGTATTTGCTTCAAAAAGAAACTTCAAATTTTGAAAAGTTGGGGCATTTGGTGCAGGAGTAACACGTGATGATAAACCTCTTTCAACTCTGCCTCTTTTTGGATACATTATGCCTACAACAACACATAAAAATAACAATTGCACAAATAAAATATTAAGTAGACGATGGTGATTAGAAGATATTTAGGGTGAAGAGAGATTAGAGAAAAGGTTTGTGAGGAAAATATATTTGAAAATCTCTATTTATAGGCAAATTTCCGTTCTCATCACGTGCGTCATGCGTTCATCACGCGTCATGCTAACGGTTCTTCCAACGTCTCTCTACCACTGTCTCTATTGCGCGCGTCATGCATCCACCGCACGTGCAATACTAACTAATCCTAGATTCTCAAATGCTATCATGTGCGTCATGAAGCCATCACACACGCGATATAGCATTGTCACACATGCGATAGGCTACGCGATTTTTCCAGGGGCTTTCCTTTTTTTCTTTTCTTCTTTTCCTTTCACCTGTCTCTTATGTACTTTATTTTTCACCTACGTTCTTTTCTTGCCATATAACATACAAAAATTTACATGTTTTAATTAAATAAAATGAAATAAAAAATTTAAAAACACACTTACTGATGGGTTATCTCCCATCCAGTGCTTCGTTACCGTCATTAGCTTGACGGTTCATGCCTAAAACACGTCAGGCGCAACAGATACCCTCACGTTGGATAATTGTCCTTTATTCCTTCCTTTGTCTTCAATCTGGTAGCATGTTTCCAAATTAACTGCATACGGTGTCCATTCATAAGCATTAAACTCCACTTTTTATTATTGAACTTCAAGCTAAGTCCGTCTGTTTCCAAATCTATTAACGCTTTCCCGATCGCCAAGAATGAGCGTCCGAGAATAACTGAACCACCCGTGTATCCCTTCATATCTACTACCATAAAATCTGCAGGAAAAATTAGATCCTCGACATGTACTAACACATCTTGTAAAACACCACGAGGATGAGTAACAAATAAATTAGCTAAGTTGGGAGTTATATTACTAGGTATGATCTCTCCTAAATTTAATTCTTTCGCCTTATTAAGAGGCATTAAATTGATACTTGACCCTAAATCACATAGAGCAAGTAAGATCTCTACCCCACCAATAGTTCAAGAGATGGTAAAGTTACCGGGTTCCTTCAATTGTTGGCATTGTTTGGAGCAATATCGTATCACATTTCTCAGTCATATTTACTTTCTCTTTATCCAACTTCTGCTTTGTACCAGTTAATAACACCTTCATAAATTTAGAAAATTATGGCATTAGCTCTAAAACTTCATGAAAAGAAATACTTACCTGAAGTTTGGTTAACATCTCTTTAAACCTGGTAAACAACTCTGCCTCATTTCCCTGTAGTGGTTTCTTCTTAATGAATGGATATGACAGTTTCACGTAACCGGGTAGCTCTGGGTTAGGGTCATTAAGAATTTGTTTCTTAGTCCTTCTCTAAGGGGAGTTTTTGTCTATCAATTGGTCAATGGTGACCCATTTCTCATCTTGGTCACTCTGGTTTTCACTCCCCTCTTTCTCAGAACCTACTTCATCCTCTTCAATCAAGACCTCTTCCACTACTTTATCCTAACCTATGTTGGTGATTACCTCAAAACGTGCTTCTAAAGTCTTGCAGGCCTCATTTTTAGAATTATCCACAGTGTTACCTGTAAATCCTCCATTAGAACTAGGTAAATTGGCTATTTGCCGAGATATCTCACCGATTTATGTCTCCAAATATTTTATAAATGCTTCATGGTTCTTACTCATTGTTTTATGCTATTTATTTACCTGTTCAAAACTGCTCTGAGTGTCCTGGATGAATTTGTTGAGGGTCTCCTCAAGGGGTGAAGGTTTCCTTTGGGTTGGAGCCTGTTGATTGTGCTGAGCACCCTGATAAACACTTGTATTCTGATTATTGCTCCATATGAAGTTTGAGTGATCCTTCCATTTGGGATTGTAGGTGTTAGAATACAAATTATTTTTCTGGAAATTTGCAAATTGAGCTTCTTCACTAGACCCTTCCAAATGGAACATTCCATTTGTATGTCCCTCTCCATAAAAATCACATTTTAATGCTTGTACCTGACTCGCGTTAGCTTGACTCAAGATGCTTTCAGATAGCTTTTTATTCAATAATTCAATTTGAGCTAAAAGTGCAGTATGAGTGTCAATAGCTAACATACCTTTTGGTGTGCCTGCAGTTTCAGTTTTCACTGTTCTTTCACTTTTTTAGTGATATTCATTTAAGCACATATTTTGAACCAAGTCTTTAACCTGTGGTTCTGTCATAGTTTTGATCGTGCCTCCCGCAGAAGCATCTAGAAGCATGCATGTTTGACCCTTGAGACCTTTAATAAAAGTATGCATTTGCTCCATGTTATTCATGTTATAATTTGGGCACCTGCCTAATAAAAGTTTAAACCTTTCTCATGAGTCATACAACGATTCTCTAATCGCTCTCCTGATGGAACATGCAGTCCTTTAAATTTTGGGATCAAGCGGTGTCAATTCCGATCCTGGGTTGCACATACACAAAGGCGAAATACCTCAGCAGCACTGTAATTAAACAATTATGAGAGAAAAAAAACTAAAAACTAAAAATAAATAAGAAAAATGTTTCACAGGTGTTGCCTTTTTGAAATTATCAACAATTTTGGGCAACGTCGCCAAAAACTTCATGACTTCTCGACAAGTGTACTAATAAAAAGGGTATCGAATCCACAAGGACTTCTATTTAATATAGCAATAGTTGTGTAAGTATAAAAAGTAACAATTCAGGGGGTTTTCAAGTTTGTAGTTGAAAATAAAAGATGTGTTCTGATTATTTAGAGAAAATGGCCAGGTTTTGCCTAGAATCTCCTATTTCTCCCTTATTGATGTCTAATGTATTACATAAATCAAGCGTCATAGTTAACAAGACCACTATATCTGAGCCCTTGGTGTATAGCTCACTGATTTCTACTAGAGGTTTCTTATCTCTATTCAGTCGACATAAGTGAAATCAGGCAATGATACAATACATTAACTCTAAGACCACTACTCGAGGTCTCTTATCCCTATTCAACCGGCATAAGTACGATAATTACCCTGATCAGACGCATATGCTAATAGTCAGTATTCCTTATATGTCTATAATCACATTAACAGAGTATCTCAAATAATGCACTTTAAGTAAAAGAAGCAATTAAATAGAAATATAACTAAGATAATTCATGCAACATCAAATTAAACATATGTCACAACAAGTTGAAAACAAGTTCATCAGACAAAACCTAACCTAAACATGTTTAGCTACTCATCCTGATAAAACTACAATACCAATTGATAAGAATAATATTTCATAAGAATTCCTTGAAGTTCTGGCCTCCAATGGCTTCGAATGCGCTTCAAAAATCACTTCCGGTCGTACTCTACAGTCCCCAATCACAAACCCCTTAAAAAAGTCCAAAGTCTTCCTTTTTGTAACAATCAAATTGTATTAGAACACGTCAGAAATTGCCCAAAAAAAGGGCCCATTGCACGCACAATAGTTTGCATCGCGCGATGCTGTGTTGGCCGCTCTTTCACACGCGCGATGGGCGCGATATCAATTTTCTTCTTTTCTATCGCGCGCGCGATGCTACGTGTAATTATTCCGGTAACTTGTTCGTTTTTGCTCATTTTTCAATCAAATTTCTCTAAGTCCCCAATTCTTCATATTTGGTCTTTTTTCTCCGTTTTTTTGCATTTATTCATCATATTTGATCATCTTTTACTTGTTTTTCTTTGTTTCTTCGATGAAAATTATACAATGACACAGTGTAATCAATAAGCGTGTTGGTTCGTTGCTAAAGTGAAGGAAGAGGTCAACTGATACCCATATAGATTTGGCCATGATTGTAGAGTTTTTGACCAGATCATCGGAGTGAGTGGAACCCATCTCCCTTAATCATATGAGAAGTCGACGGCGACCCAAAATATGGATTAACATACACCACAATCTATTTCTGAAGTATTAGGCCTTACGGTCATGGAGCACTAGATCGGACGGTATGAATGTTGTCTAGCTTGTCCAAACGCCCATCAATGAACCTGAAGCCTAATATGGCTTAATCATGTTGGTGCTTGGGTGATATGGGCTTTTGAGTTATGAGCTACTCCCTTTTAAAGCTCAATCGGGATTTTCCAGACCAATCATTAAAGAAACACTACAAGTATATAAAACATATACTCCATTAGGAGTATACTAGAATGATAAACATATATGTACTTGATGATATCTATATGTAGTACAAAAGAACATATGACATTATAACACAAGATGAATCTAGTGCACTTTATCTCTTACTAGTTTCCATTGTAATAAATTGTGGCAATACAAATATATTTGGACCACAAACTATGAATTGGTATGAACAACTACATTAATGAGTAGAAATAAAGTGAAAGTTCAAGACTGGTTGGTTGAGGTCCTAATCATAAAAGATATTGGAGTTGTGGTACTGTCACTAGAAATTCAATAAAGTCATAAGTAGACTTGCACGCTATGCACATTTAATGTGCTCTCTGTGCATCCCAACGTGAAGCATCCATTCTCCTTACCTTCTTTTTTACTAGATCGATTGTTAAAAATCTTCCATTGAATTGAATTGAAAAGGAAGTCCACTTTAAACTTTTTGAATTCATATAGAGTTGTCGCTATTACGAAATTCTTTTCAAGTTTGGAGAAACGAATCACATATGTCAAAGGTTATTTTATTATACACTTTTGAGGCATTATGGTAATCCAAGATACTCTCTCCATCTTATCATCTTTATAGCATGTTATGAGTTTGATTTGTCCTCCTGGCTATAAACCCAACCCACACACTACAAAAGTTTATTTAGCTTCCTTCTTAATGCATCTACCATAGTTGTCAACTCCACTTCTAAATGGTGGGAATAATGGAATATCAACCATGATATTAATCAGACAAAGAAAAATTTACACTATTCAACTCAAAAGTACCCTCAATCTTGCCAACCCTAGCTTCATTTTTTTCCAAATGTGAATATATGATATGATCAAAAGAATAGTACTAGTACTTAAATAAAATCTAGAAGAACAATATATGATGTAGGTTTGAATCGTATCTTTGAGATGGGGCAAGGTGGAATGATGATGATCTGATAGGCCTTGAACCTTTTTCAACATTCTATTATTCTGCTGGAAATGCATCTACTAGTGATATAGGAGTATAACTTTTATTCACTTTTGGAATGATTCATTAGCTATTTCTCATAAAAGACCTCAAGGGTCGCAAAACATTAATTCTGTCATGATTGTAATAATTGAATTTGAGGGAAATATGTTGTCAAATCAATGTGACATTCTGTCTCTCAATACAAGCAAAGTGACACAATAGGCTTCGTTTTAAAAGCTATAGGACTCTAATATCCAAAGTTACCAATATATACTATCCATCTAAGAGTTTGGAAGTCTTTTATAATTTGAGATTTCACTGAGGCTTTACTACAACTTAAAAACTCAAACTATTATATGGTTAGATTTGATCCAATTCGCGATCGCGGTTTGAGTTGTTTGACATTAAAAGTCATCCGAATTACAAGAGAAAAAACGTGTGGTTCGATTTCGATTGTTTGACTTTTTAAAAATAAAATCGAATCAAACCAAATCAAATCAATGCAATTTGAGTTGATTTGGTTTTTTGCAAGATCTTATTGAGTCATACATACACATATAGAGGACAGTATAATTTTATATTTAGGAATTCATATATTAGTAAATAACAACAAAATGTTTACTATATAAAAATCAGATTAGACAAAAGTTGAATAAAAAACATAAAATAATAGAACAAAACAATATCAAAAACATTACAATGAAACAGAAAAAACTTGGGAGATGAGATATTAGAGAAGATGAAAAAGAAAAAAGATAAGAGAGGAAAGATTAGAGAAGAAGAGGTGCAATAAAAATAAAATTTGAAGAGTGAACAATAGCATAAAAATGAGAAGATAAAAACAAAAGAACATAAGAGATGAGAGATTAAAAAAGAAGAAGCAAGATGTATCTGGTAAAAAAGATGAGAAGAATGTATGATACTACTATACGAATTTGATGTGCATTAATTGTTCATAATTGTAAGGGTAATGTATAATAGGTTTGGGTTTGGGTTAGATGTGCATTAATTTGAAGTTTATGTTGTAACATAATATAATTTGGGTTGGTTTGCAAAAAATACAAATAGCAAATAGAACTGAACCACGCAGTTCTGTTAAAAAATGGCTCAAACACACCCGAACCAAATCATTTTTTTTTGCAGTTTTAAGTTTGCTTTGATTTTGTTAATGGATTTCTATCAGGCTGGTTCGATTTTGGACATCCCTACCCAACTCTAATACATGCTAAACAAGTTTATATTTTGATTTTGAGAATTAACTCATACTAAGATTGTTCAATTATATAGTACTTGCTAAAAAGTACATATGTGTGGCACCCCTATGTTGACAGGAGTGGCAAGAGACTTTAAGAATTTTGGATGATAGGAGATTTTGTTTCGAACTTATTTTTGGTGTGGAGAGAGAAAGCTCGTGTGAGGTGAGAAACTTTATATATTTTAAGGTGTTTACTTGTGTATTCAGATTATATCCCCCACAACCCTAGAGTTAAGGTATTTATAGAGGCTTATGAGCCTAGATTTAGAAACTCTTTAGAAGTGGTAATTGTTCCATGTTGACTAAGAAAGTTGTTGACTGCCTACTTCTTAGCAAATCGTGATCAAGACTACTTGCATATACAGTTATAGGCTAGGTACACGTCATAGCACGTGTTTCCTCTTAGGGAGAGCATCATACAGCATGGGGTTATGCTTAGGCGACGTGTTCTGGGGTGGGTTCATGATGAAAACAAGTCATGTGTGTGAGGGTTATGTTTGAGACAATAAATAGTCTTTTAAGGCTTTGAGAGGAAGTATAAAAGTTTTTTGAACACTTGTAGCATCAATTTCCCCTATAAAAAGACTTGATTGTTCTCATTTTTCATTTTCTTTACTCATTTTATTCACATAGCCTTCTGCAAGTTTTCTCCAGCTTTTATATTCGCATAGTCTTTAGCAAGCTTCCTTCGATTTTTCTTTATTTAAAATCCTTTCAAGTATTGATTCCTTCTATTTCTTTTCCTTGTATTAACAACGGTTAGGGATTTAGGCAAAAGGTTTTTTCGTAGAGCTCTAGACTAGCATAGTTGTTAGTTCTATGAGACTGAGGGCTTTAGCAGTCCTATTAGCGATTGCGATGGTGGTAGTGATTTATTTTTATCTTCTCTGTTTTGAGCAAACAAAGAGATGATGGTTGCCCCCTCCGCTTAGTCTAAGGAGGCCAAATATATTGGATCCTCTTGTACCTTCAAGGAGAATATAATCTCCTTTTAAAAGGATGTTATGTCTCTTCTTTAGAAGGCGAAGAGATGGTTGTCCTAGAGCCTTGTTCACCAACAAAGAGGTTTAACATGGACATGTCTTACGACCCCTCCTCTACTTACTTCTACTTCTACTCCCCCTTATTAAGGACATGAGGGTTCTCTTTCCTTTTTCCCTTTTGATGTGGAAATTATGAGATTCCTTAATATTGTGCATTCTCAACTAGCACCCATTTGTTGGGCCTTTGTTAAGGCATTCAAGATGATGTGTTAAGAGCTAGATATTTCCCCCATATTTGGGGTGTTCTTTTCATTTTATGCAACTAGGCCTTCAAAAGGGGGCTGGGTAACATTAGGTGGTCTTTTGGTGAAGGTCATGTTCAAACCCCAATATAACTATTATAAGAACTTGAAGGACAAGTTTGTATGATTGACGTCCCTCTCTTCCCTTTAGCCTAAACAGACGATCTTATGGCAATTCTAATGTACGACTATAAGTAACTTTCATCCAGTGACACCAAGATGGTTTGCCTCCTGGAGAAATTTGAGTTCATGGAATCTTGTATAGTGATCGAATGGTGGCAAAAGGGTAGTGACTCCCTTAAGGAGTAATTGGGTAAGCTTTGGTATTTTGACGCTTTTTATATGCACCTTTTAACGGTGTGTGACCTTTGTATATTATCTGGAAGATTAAATAGTGAAGACTCCTTTATATGGGTGGAAAAAGAGATGTGATAAAATCAAGGGCACATTTGGGGAAATTGACAGTCCCTAGAGCCATTCTGAGGGTTTTATTGTCAATGGAAGAAAAGGCAAGCCAAAGACCAGTGTCCTGACTCGCCATGCACTAAAGCCCAAAAACATGAGGGGACCTTCTCTATCTGGTTATGGATGACTTATCCTACCTACTCTAAATGAGGAGGGAGCTCAACAACCTCTTATTGGTGAGGCTCCTCCGCCCAACTTTCCTTGTGGGCCAAATCTGGTTTTTACACTGCCAATTTACTGACTCTCACCTCCCTTTGTATGATAAGTTTTGTGGTGACTTTAAAACTTTGAGAACTAAGTCTTCCTCCAAGCTTTTTAACATGAAAGAGTGTGTAGACTGGAAGATACGATACTAGATCTAAAATGAGTTTATGGTGAAGCTCAAACAGTATCATAAGGGTTATTTCAAGAGCGATAAGTTGTTGCAGTCCCTGCAAAAGGATTAAAAGTGTTGGGAGACCAAGTTGGACATTGTAGAGACCAAAGATAAGGAATTGTCTGCCTAAAATTAGGCTTTGAAGTCATCTTTTGAGGATGCTTTTCACTCCAAAAATGAATTGGAGTGCAAGGTGTCTAAGCTTAAGGATGACCTGGTGGAAACATGTGGTACCTACTTCGGGTGTGCGAAGGAACAAGTATCCTTTTTATATACTTCACTAGATCTTTACATGTTGGATATCTTCAAAGTTATATAATATGGACAACTGGTATATGAGAATGAGGCATGCCCTTCAGAGCACACAGGATAGCCCTAATGGTGGTGGAGTGCGATGAGACGAGCCTGAGACTCCTCTCCTAGAGGAAGTACCTGTGGATGAGGCAATATTGGAGGTTGGCCAGTAAGAGGATTTCTTGTTTATGTTTACTTGACCTTTTATGGATTTTTTTGTAGTCTTGCCCCTATGGAGCCAAGGAAGAAGAAAAGGGGATAAGAATAAAATAAAAAGAAATAAGAGTGGATAAGAAGTGGAAAGAAAAGAAGAAAACCAATAAAGAGAAAGGAGATAAAAGGAAAATAGAAAAAAAACTAAGATAAAGGAGAAAGAAAAAAAAAGGGAAGGAAGAAGAAGCATACCAATGGAAGCTCACCACCACCATTTCATTATCTTTATCATCTTCTTATTATCAAAGGTGAGTTTCTAGTTAGAGTTAGCTTGGGGGGAGAATCCATAACATGGGAGTTAGGGTTTGTGTTGAATTCATGAAGGTTACAATTTGTTGAAATAAAACCTCACCATGTTTTTGTGTTTGAGTTGGAATCATGAAATATGTTTGGTTGTTGTTACATAATGATTTGTGATACTATGTTGGTGTTGTTGTCTTGAGACATGAGGTTGTGTTTGGTCGATTATTGAATCATTATTGTTGATTTAACATGAACTAATGTTGGATTATGGATTGGAATGGTTTAGCATGATTAAAATTGGAAGAGGAAGTCTTTAGAAGATGAATTTGTGAAGAAAAGGGTGAACTAATCGATTGGTTCTCGGAAGTTCTGTCAAGCAATCAATTGGTCTTCTTAAAAGGTAGAAAAAACTAATTTTTCACTACACCAATCGATTGGTGACAGACCCCAATCGATTGGTCTTGGGAAAATGATGAAAAATAATTTACAGAAACTTCATGCAATCAATTGGCTCCCAACTTAATTAATTGTTCTTTCCTTGTTTTTCTTAAAACCATATTTTCCATGTTTCTAAGCCACCTTGGATGATTCATATCTTGCACCATGATGTGTATGCATTAGATTAACATTAATCAGTCGAATTACATGAGTTTGAGTGTGTTTTAATCTAGAATCTCGATTAGGTTAAAATGATTGGTTAATGACTTTCGTAACTCGCAATGATGTGTGAATGGATGTGTTAGGAAGCTAACATAGAGAACTATAATATAGAGAGAATTATATATAAGTTATTTCACTATGTTTTCCCTTTGAGTCCAGTTAACCCCAACAAAGGATGATCAGACGAACATTTGTTATATGACGTGAATGTGGAATAAGATACATTGAGGCAGATTGTGTAATAACTTTGACTATGATTGTTGCAACATGTTATATTATCATGTGTGTTCTATGTATGCTATGAATTATATTGTGAATTTGAATTGATTGTGTAATAATAAGATTAAAATCTTTTGAAGATGAATGAGGAAAATCTAGGAGCATAGCTAGGTGAATGACTTAGAAAGATAATCTAGGTTATGGAAATGAATTATGTGGTAATTCTTGGACACAATGGTACCTCATTGTGTATCGTGGACGAGTATTCACTTTATTAATTAATTAATATGCTTTGCATGGAACATGTGGAATATCATGTTAATGGGTGGATATGATCACCTAGTTTTAATGAATAACATGAGAATTGGTGAATGTATCACCTAATGATTGATGTGTGCAATCACGATAACTTCTAACATAATCATGTATTTGGATGTGATTGTGAACATACCATTTGAGAGGCTTATGTAAAGCAAAAAATGGGGATGTTGCACCAATGATTCGTGCCTCAGTTGGGTTTGAGTCCCAATCATGGCGGACATGGGGGAGAGGTGGACACGTAAGTAGGCTCAAGTCCCATACGGTGAAATATACTTAAAGTGGGTTTGAGTCCTATACGAGTGACAATCACTTGAACTGGGTTTGAGTCCCACAGAGGGCCCGATATCCACACAAAAAATTGAATCATACGGACATGTGTGAAGCGAGCTTGACCTAGACGTAGACCCGCCGGGTGGGGATCAACGTTTCGTGAATCTGAATAATGATTTATTGAGTTATGTGAACTCAAGTGACATGTTTCCATACATTGCGAGTATCCCTTGGACGCTTAAGTCTTAGTTACATGGTGTGAGTGGTACACAAGTAACGAAAGATGAAGACTTGAGTTAGAAATCAATTAGAAACCTTGTATAGTCGAGTGGACCCATAAGATATGAGAACTCGCTGAGATTATTATCTCACCCCAATATCATTGTTGTTTTTCAGTTGTTATTTGCAGGTTATATGCTAGAGAAGTTGTCTATTGATATTTCAAAGAATCCCGATTATTGTGATATTCCGTTGTGGATTGTGTGCAATGAAGAGATTGCACCTAGATCTTAGTTTTTATTTTTAGGAACTATTGTATAACATATGCCATATATGTATTTTAGTTTGGACATGTGTATATAATGATTCCATTAGGCTCATGTGATATATCAGTACCAAATGAATATCTCGTATAATGTATTTTCTAGATGTATAGTATATGAGATGTTAGAATTGGTATCAGAGAAAGTTGATTCTCGACCTAGCCTTGAAACATCATAAGTAAATCCATTCATGCCTCATATGTGTGTTTAGCCAGCATGATTCTTAATATCACTGTATGTAGTATTGGGCCTGATCAACCTAATTCTATGTGCGTGGTAGGTAGGACATGGTTGAGCGACCACGAAGACTCCAAAGTTTAATAGACCTTGTACTATGGGAGTAGGCTCATGCCAATAAGTAGAAAGTAAGGAGAACCTATTAGCTCATTTGAAGTCTTAGTAGGAGTCGTGATTCTGGTAATGTGGAATTGAATGGTAGTGTATGTTTCAAGCAATCTTATAGTGCTAATGGAGTCGGGAAGTTGAGGATTTCTTTCGGATGAATTTGTCGGAGTTTTGAGAAATATGTGAATCTTCTAGTAGAACACGATTGGCCCACTAATATAGAATAAGTATTGTAAGTAATTCCATACAGTGAAGGAGAAATGACGATTTTGTTGCATGTATGCCATAGGTTCTGGAAGTGAGGTAGTGCATCAATGTTTCAGCTTCTAAGGTCACTAGAGCATCTTGGAAGAATGAGAGTACTTCAGGGAGTATATTCATAATGGTACCTTCCAAGTGGTTGAGGGCTGGAGAGATATGTACGTTCAACATCTTTGTTAAGGGTCTAAGGTAGTGGTAAAGTATAATAAGAGGCTTGAGGACATGACTTCCTATTCCAAATGAAACACGTATGCATCAGACGAAGGATAGAAAATAAACCAAGTATATCCAGTATTAGAAGGGATATTGGGTTCAATATAGTTCGTTGGATATTTAGTGTTAGTAAGAGACCGTTATGGAAATGTTGCGTTACCTAAGGATCCGATGAAGAGGTTCGTGTTGGGAAAAATATCAAGTATCCTAGATTCAAGGAAATTCTAGTACAATGGTTCTATAATTGGAGTTCAGAGAACGACCATAGGAAAAGAAACAAACACAAAGTTGAGAGCAATGTAAACCTCGTAATACAACTATTGTAATGGGATGCATTTTAGGCACAAGCACAATGGAGTTATTAGGATTTTATTGAGGCTAAGATACGGGCGTGTAGTTGATGATTGTTCACATACGAAGATTTCTAGGGTATAATGTGAAGTGGAGAAAGTTATACCTTGGTATTAATAAGCATGTGATAGTAACATCCTGGTCACATGTATGTGTAATTGATTATTTTATTTTGGTATGGTTGTGGAGTATCATACTTTTATTTCGAGCAGTGAGTTTTGTGTTCTAAGAAGTTTGAGTATGTGGTTAGCAACAGAAGACAAGTTAAGTTTGATTATGGAACTAAGTGTGGAACGTGAAACCAACTATGTCTTAGGAACTCTTAAGTAGGTGACAAGGATTGTCAGTTGCAAGTTATCTAGATAAGTAACCTTTGTGCGATGAATCGCATAGTAGATGTTAGTTTGGAAAAGAATCCTAGCCAATAAGCATATGGTAATGTCAAGGTTCATCTTGAGAGCACATTATATGGTTAAAAAGAGTAGGAATGGCTTATTGAAAGTTTGGTTGTTGTTCATCTTCATAAGTAGTGTTTGGATTAATTGATCACGAAGTATGATTTTCACAACTTGTTGAAACTAAGTATATTCCAAATCTCATTGGTGCATCTTTATGGATGTATGAGGTTGAGATTGGAATTGAAATTTATTGCATATAAAGTTGATAGTTTTGAAATTGGAATTTTTAAGGTGCATTGCATAGTTGATCATCTATAGAGATGCCAAAGAAGTTAGACATTTGGGGAACCAACCTAGTGAACTATACTTAATATGAATAAGTCTTGGAAGTATCATTATTATGACTAATGAGAACCATAAGGAGTGAAACTGGAAGAGACTTACCAAGTGGTGATCTCGAAATGATCGATTCAGTATCTTGCATATGTGATTAGTAAAGTGATGACTTATCGACAAATGTACTGATATTGTCGAAGTAATAAAAAGATTGAATCCACTGGTACTGCCTTTAAGCAAGAGAAAATGTGTGCAATTTATAAAAACTACTAAAACTGGGGGATTTTCGAGTTTCAGTGCGAAAAGTAAATAAACGAGTAAACAATGTCACGAAAGCAGTCAGGTTGTGCTCTATTATCCCTTATTCCTCTATTGTTGAGGTTTCATGCCTTGTATGAATGATCTAATCATTATAATCCCACATCGAATTAACAAAACTGTTATAGTCAATCCCTCACGAAATAACCCACTAACGACTACTCGGAGCTTTCTATCCCTAGTCTGCTAGCGTAAGCAGGGTTAGGCAATGTATAGAACGTTAATTCTCCATGCCACTACTCGAGGTATCCTATCTCTATTCAACCAACGTAAGTACAACAATTGCCCAAGACATATACTAATAGTCAGTATTCCCTATATGCCCAAAATCATATTAAAAGAGTATCTCACATAAAAATCATTACGAACAAGAAGAAATTGAATAAGATTATAGATAAATAGGTTTATACAATGGTCAAATCAACATAGAATCCAACAATATAGAAATAAGTTCATCCTAACATAACCTAACCTAGAAGAAGTTAGCTATTCATAGTGAAATTAAAAAATACCATAATTGGTAGACAAAGATAACATAAGAAGTCCATTGAAGAGATGGCCTCCAATGGCTTCAAATTCTCTAAAAATCTCCATTTATGCCCTCAAAGTCGTGCTTTAATCTTCCAAAATCGCAACCCTTGTGAAAGTGCAGAAAATCCCCTTTTAGAGGTGTCAGAATGGACCAGGACGTGACAGAAAAGGCCCAGAAAGGTGACCACCACACGCGTGATACCCTGCATCGCGTGTGCGATGCAACTTTTAATTCCATATCGTGTGCGCGAAGCTGCACGATGGTGGTTGTAGTTATTTCAGAAGGTTCACTCTTTTTTACTCCTTTTTCACTCAAATTTTCACTAAGTCCACAATTTGCACACTTAGTTATTTTTCCTTCATTCTTTGGTCATTCTTCCTCATATTTTCTCGACTTTCACTTGTTTTGCTCAAATTCTTTGACTAAATATATGCAATGACGGATTGTCATCACAATCTCAAACTTGAATCGTTGTTTGTCCTCAAGTAACTCTCCCGCAACAGTACATTTCAACAGACAATAAGTTGCACAATAACAATCGAACATCACCAAATTAAATATTTATTTTACCTGACAATTATCCTAGCTCCCAACTTCTATTCGACGAATTTGGAAAAACGTCCTCAACATTGACGAGTATTCAACATGTCTCGCAGCTCACTATAACTCACTCAATGGATAGGGTGATCTCTCAATCAACATGAAAAATCAATTAAACTTAACTTGATCATGTTCTAATAGAGTCAATCATAGAAATCTCAACACACACATTATAGGACTTTTCAGATTGTAACGTGACTTATGTTAGGGTAAGATATTTTTAGGAAAGTAGGATTAAACCTTTGTAGTTAGGTTCCTAACTCTCCTTCTATCATCATACATCTTTGTTCCTTTTTGCTAGTACTAGAGAGTTTTGATCCTTATTATAATATCATTCTTTTACGTTCTCATTCATTTTTTTCGAAGAAGTGTCTTTTTCCACTTTTTTTCACAACACTTTTCGAAGAAGTGTCTATTACTAAAGGGTGGTTTGCAGAGACTCGAAGTTATAAACAAAAAAAAATTGCCTCGATGTGTGTTGGTCAAACCAGATAACTCAATCGGAAATAAATCAAACTAGATAAAAGAATAATGCATGGATACACTCATAAAGAAAGAAAAGTGAACAATGAAAATATTTGGCTCAAACCTTACTAGATGAGGTATCTATAGGTTGAGTACAAGTTCGTTGATTCTTTTCTCATTCTTCGCCTTCAAGTTGATAGTTTCTATTGTGATGATCAAGTTTTTTTTGGATCATTTGTTCAATGCTAAAGTGCTAAACTTGCAATCTGAAAAAAAAACATAAACAACCACAAACTTGTTTATTAAAGACAATTAAGATCTTCATGGAAAATTTATGTTTGAGTAGCTACTTCCACTTGGTATGGTCTTGAATAAAATAAAATATATTCTGAAAAACAAAAACTAATTAAAAATAATGGGTTGCCTCTCACTCAACGCTTCTTTTTCGTCAATAGCTTGAATTCTCATGCTCAAAACACGTCAGGCGCAAGGGATACCCTCATGCCGGTGAAAACTCTTTTTTTCATTCTCTCGTGAACTTCACTACCTTTCTCTTTCAATTGATATCATATCTCAACATATTCCATATATGGTGTCCATTGACATGCATTAAACACCACCTTATCCTTATTAAACTTTAAAATGAATTCACCTGTCTCCACATCTATTTTCGCCTTCCCGGTTGCCAAGAATGGCCGCACGAGAATCACTAACCCTTCTGAATCATTTTTCATGTCAATCACCAAAAAGTCAGTGGGGAAGATCAAACCATCGAGATGAACTATAACATATTGTACAATACCAAGCAGACGAGTCACCGATGAGTCGACTAAAGTGAGTGTCATGTTGCTCGGTATGATCTCTCCTATTTCCAATTCCTTAAATTTTTTGAACAACATGATATTGATGCTCGATCCTAAGTCACATAAATCATGTGGGATTTTATTCCCCCAATGGTGCAAGTGATGTTGAACTCCCCTGGATCCTTCATCTCTGGTGGAACTTTTGAAGGTTATGTCGTCTCCTTTTTCTCTGTCATGTTAACCTGGTCTTGAGTCAACTTTTGCTTTCCACATTTCAACAATACCTACATAAACTTAGCAAACTTAGGAATTAACTCTAAAATTTCATGAAAAAAGATACTTACCTGAAGTTGTCTCAACACTTATTTTAAATTTTCAAACATTCCAACCTCATCCTCATGTACCAGCTTTTTTTTTAATGATGGGATATGGTAGTTTTACGTAATCTGGTAAAGGTTAGTTTGGTTCATTCAAAATTTGATCCTTTGTTTTCTTCCAAGGATAATTTTTATCAATGAGTTGATCAAGGGTGACTCCCCTTTCCTCTCCGCCGCTTTGATTCTCACTCTCTCCCTTCTTGGATTTCCAACAAAGTAAGCTCTACAACAATGATGATCTATCCCTCTTCCTCAAGCCCTAGGTTGCCTCTTTTGTCTCTTTCCTCAAAATAATACGTACCGATAACTCTTAGGTTTTTCTAATCCATTTTTATTAAAATAAAATAAAAATCAATTTAACTTTTTTACTAATTACACTTTGCTCTAACTTCTCTTATAATTTTCACCACTTCCCTTATTTCTTTTTAGTTTTTATTTTCCACCCAAAACCTCTATTTCTATTTAATTCTAATATTATTTTTTAATTAAATAACTAAACATTTTTCTATCAATCCCAACATAACATAAACATGTCAAAACATCACATCATCTCCAATGCATATAATTTTTTTTAATAAATAAATAAAATATAAATTTAATTAAATAAATAATTAAAAAAAAGGATGTTACAACTGATACAACAGAGAGAGATCGTGATACACACGACATGCCCTCAAAAGCTACAGAGTTTTTCATCTCACGTGAGTTTATTCTTTCACCGCAGTAAAATACCGCCAAACAAGATCTCTAACCACTATGAACATACCCTAATTAAAAAAAAATATTAAAATCTTTAGCCACTCTTACCGACATAAGAGTGTTTGTACTTTTTAACAAGTAATATATATATATATATATATATATATATATATATATATATATATATATATATATATATATATATATATATATATATATATATATATATATATATATTGAAAAAAGAAAGAAGAAAAGGGAATAAGAATAAAAGAAAAAGAAAGAAGATTCGATAAGAAGAGGAAAGAAAAAAAGAAACTATTGGAGTGGTTGGCGCAAGGTAATATATATATATATATATATATATATATATATATATATATATATATATATATATATATATATATATATATATATATATATATATATATATATATATATATATATATATATATATATATATATATATATATATCTTGACGTGGTGAATGAGCCCACGAGTTGTCCATCGGAGTGGTTGGCACAAGGTCATATATGGCCTTATAGATATGAAATCATAGAATTTTTTTCAGTTTCAATTTCAATCATTCAATTCTAAATTAAGAATCTCAATTCTATCCATATATACATAGAATCAATCATTCTCGAACTATGGTTCTCACTTCAATTTAGTCTCATTTTATATCAATACTATAATAATTCTTAAACAATATAAAATCCAATAATTCAGTCTTTCATATTAGCATGTTAAGAATTAAATTGACGAAGAATTAAATTGAGGGATTTTCAAATACCACATGTGAGTCATTGTCACTTACATTCTTATACACTCATCTTAACATAGTGTAGACATTCATTGCTTCATCTTTGATTTATATAAATTTACCACCTTTATGGATATCCCTTAGGATCCTAAGATCCATAGAATTTTACCAACTCCATCGCTATCGCTAATAAGAATCGAGAGAGAATTTAGAATTAAACATAATTAGTTTAAGCTCAATTTTTATTTATAAGGTTTATATATATAAAAGGTAACTTGTAATATGTTGCATTCGAGGAAGTAGAAATTGATTATTAGATCTACGTAGGAATCATAAATGAAGATAGTTGGAGAATGGAATCATAAATGAAGATAGTTGGAGAATTGATGATCTTGTACGGTAGTTTTGATCTCCTTTAAGGTGGCACGTGGTGGACCTGCATGGTTAGCAGTCCAATATTTAAGTCATTTTAAAATTTAAGATGAATATAATGAAAATGAAGATCAGATATATTACTTTGCTCTTAGCATGTGAATTGTTTTATACTTTGGGTCTGGATTTAAGATGGATTGGAGCTTGGTCAATTGAGCATTTGGTTGGTTCAAAAAAGTTGTCCCCAAAGCTTTGTCAGACACTGAAGGAGTTGGTGGAAGCCTTAAGTATCATTGATCGGTCTTCATATCGTGATCCGATGAGGAATGAAATTGAATCGCTTGGGATCAGTTTTTGAAAATGTAATGGGGATTAAGTGCATTTAATGTACTTCTCTCATTGAAATGCTTCGTCACTTTTTTCTGACACGTGTATTGACGTTACCGGTTAGGGTATAACTCAGTTTATAGATAAGACTATAGTGCAGTTGAGTTTGGCGTGTATCCAATCTAGTCGTTCATCTTGTGGTTTTTGTTCATAATTGGTCTTGATCTTTCAACTGCCATTTCTTATAAATAGAGTGGGTTGAATATTTGGAAGTTTTCACAACCTTTTAGCTTTTACAATTACTTTCTAGAGAAACGTCTTCGTTCTTTCTTCCTTGAGAATATCAATAGAATTGTTTTAGATTTTCATGCCTTCTTCGCCTTTTTCATTTGTATTGCTTCATCAATCCTATAACCAAGTACCTTTCTAACTCAAATTTTTTCTTCAGCATTTCATATTTCCTTAGCTAGGATGAGTAATAACATTGTCGATTTAGTGAGTGATTATGAAGTGGAAACTTCAATTGGATCGTCCCATGATTCTCCTCATCCTTCCTTTAATAGTGATCATGTAAGACCATAGATTATATCAATATCTGACCATTCTGGGTCAGAAGGGATATCTGAGACTTTCTTGGAGGAAGAAACTTCTTCTTTCAGATGTTAGACGCCCTTATATCGAATGTTCGCAGAGGAATATGTAACGCCGAAATCTCAATTCCCTCTTTCATCTTGTCTGAAGAAGAAATGCAAGCCAATTTGCATATGACGGAACCTGATATAGATTTCATCCTGGTTCGTCTATGGGCAGAAGGTCGCGAGCCTAGTGACGCTGAGGTGCTGGAATATTTAAATCTTCAACGTCAATCGGATAAACCAATGTATGGTCGGGTAGATGCAAAGGTAGACGGAACTTCCTCAACTATGGGAATTGAGGCTTCCATAAGAAATGATGACATTGTAGTCGGCGATCCTTCGGAGTGGCTGGTCCTTTCGGTGTTAGGGGAGAAGAGGATATGTATTTCCTTTGATAATTGTATGGTCTCGTTTCATGAATGCCTGTTTACTAGAATATGACTTTGAATGTCTTTTCTTGAATTTGAGGTAGTCGTCCTGAAGAATTTAAAAGTTGCTCCTTCCCAACTCACCCAGGGTTTTGGGCATACATAAGGGTCTTCCAACTCTGCGCCGAGTACAAATACCAGAAACCATCTCTTAGCTTATTTTTTGATCTTTTCAATCTGAAACGTTCTTTCCCAGATAACTTTCATAATCAGGGGCTTATTTACTTACATTTGCTCATTCATTGGTTGAAACCTTTTACTCTGGATTTTAGAGATTTACTGGGGTGTTTTTTATTGGTGAAACCCCTCACTGTAACACCTCAAAATTTGCCCTCCTCTCTTGGGACTAGCTTTGCATATTGCATTTCATTTTGTAGGACATTAGGCATTACATTTTTTTTGCATATCATGTGGAAGCATTGAGCAAGTCATCCTCCTAAGTCTTGCTCAGAAGATAAAGAGGTTAAAAGATTCAAGTCTGGGAGTCTCATGAATTGATCACTAGCCATCTGAGGGTTTGTGCTTCAATTAGGGTTTCTTGGTTCCTTGAGGAGATTGGGTATTATTTTGGTTGAAATGGTACATCACCATCATCATGGTCTTATCATCACCAAGAGGTTCATTGTGCCTGATTAGATTCCTTGGGATTAGGGTTTTGACCTCTGGTCAACCCTAATCAGTTGAATTATGCCAATCAGGGTTTCTTCAAGGAGATGAGGTTTTAATGGAGATGGGGATCATTACATGGTTTTGTTGAGCTTGTGAAAGCTAGGGTTTCATTTTGGAGCCATTTCACCAAGAGGTTGAGGCTCAAATTCATCTGTGCATAGCCAAGTCATCTATCAACTGAAAAAAGTCAACCAAAAGTCAACTGTTGGATTTGGAGGTGGGAAATGGTTAGAAATACTTCATTCATGTTCAAACAAGTCTCATTTGACATTTCAAACATCAACATTGAAGAAAATAAAGTCAGGACAAAACTTTCCAAAAATAGAAAGTGACCTCTAATTTGAAATTGCCAAAAATGGAAAGGTTTTCTCCTCAAGATTACATCATCAAGCAAGCTTCAAATGAAATTTTGTCCAACAGGAAAGTTGAAGATCTTTCTCTCCCATTTCCAAAAAGTCTAAGATCATGAATTTCTCATGTATGGTTGAAAAGATATGGATCAAACATGGTCAAGTGAATTTGAACTTCAAACATGCATAACTTTTTAACCATAAGGCCAAATGGAGTGGTTCTTTTTGCAACATTCATGTCTTGACATGTACTATCCAATTCATGCATCATAAGCCATGCATTTCCATCACAAAAATATTTGGTTTTTTCATTTGAATTTTGGAGGGAAATTCCAAATTTGAAAATTAAGCATGGGCTTCACATTCTAGCATTGCATTTGGTTGCCAAACAACATTTCAAGTGATTTCCAAACAGAATTCGTGTACTATTGCATTGCTTTCCATGCATAGAGGTGAATTGGAAAATTGGCATAAACACCTAGTTTTCACTAATTCCACTTGCATTGGTTAAGCATGATTAACAAACTTCATTAGCACATCATATATAAGTGAAATCATAACAGAAAATTGGATTAACATCATCACATTTTCAGATCTACAAATTTTCACAAATTTTGCTCTCATTTTTTTTTGCAATTTCCTTCATACACCTTGCCTTGTTCTTGATCAAATCATCATCCATGAGCATAATTGAGCATAGTGGAAGCAAGATTCAGAGGATTTCATGAAGATTTGAAGCATTTCGAAGCTCACACTCATCCATGGCAGTTGGAGATTCTGGCAAGATCAAGCACGATTGAGCATCAAACCTTCCTCCATTCATTCATCCAAGAGCTGAGGAACATCTGTTTGTGCATTACCAAGCCTGAAATCACCAGATTCACTTCTGCATCTTCTTGAAGGTTAGAATTCGAGTTCCATAATTCATGAAATTGTTAGGTGTTTGTTGTAGATCGTGCATTGGTGATTAAACTGAGCTTTAGATCCATGAATTTCATGCAGTATTGTGATAGTTATGGTGATTTGAAGTTTGGCATATGAAACTTAATCCATTCGTTTTGCATGATATATGTTGAATTAGAATAAATTGGATATGGATTAGTGTTGTGTGATGTGAGAGGAACAAGAAGATGTGATTATTTTCAGCTTCTGTGAACATGTGTTCTTGAGGATGATGAACATGAAGAACACGTATGAATGTGTTAGGGTTTGTGTTTCCAGAATTCTGTAGATCTTTCCCAGCGCGTTTTGCATGTGGTTATGTGTTAGTGGACATGTATTGGTCCAGCGAAGCGATTGCCTGGCCATTTGAGTGGTTCCCGTGCGTTTGACCGTGGACACTCATGTTTGACTGCCACATGCGTTTAATGAAACGCAGTGTTTCATGTTAGCGCGCCCTATTTCAAAAATTACCTCCCTTCGATTCTGGCCTATAGCAAACGTTCCACATATTATTTTCTTTTCTCCATCCATTCATGTATATGCTTCATTCATGTTTTTTTAATTTTTCTTCCACTTAAAAAAATCATAACTCAATAAATATTGATCCAAATCATGTGAGGATTTTTGCATCTTGCTCCATTTTGTGTCTAGTTTCTTTTTATTATTTTTCCAGAAATTGTGCTCGGATAGAAATTAATTGGTGCTAGGGTTTGTGTATGCATGTCTATTTTGAACCTTGCTTGCCATATGCTTTGTGAAATGATGAGTGTTTATCCAATGCTTATGAGATTTGACATGCTTAAACTAAACATCTTGCTGGACATTTTGGTGTTGAGTTTTCATTTTTATCATTTGTGGTTGCTGAGATATGCTCATGTTAATGTAGGTGTGACAATGTGTGTCACATCTTTGCTTGCTCAACTTGATGAATTTCTTCGCCATGCCAAATGAACTCCAAATGATATGATTTTTTGTATGATGCTTCCTCTGGATGTTATGATTGATCATGATTTGTTGTAGAATTTTTGGATTGGTTTCTGATTTGTTTGAGATTTTTATTTCTGGATTGCCATTTGTGAGCTTTTGAATAGTCTTGAACTTCAATGATTTGTGAAATGATGGTTGTTTATCCTATGAATGTGAAATTTTGCACATTGTTTCTAGACATATTGAAGTTTGTTGTGTCTTTGGTTTGAGGTCTTTATCATTTGTCAATTCTGTTTTAGGCTTGTGCTAAGTTGATGTAGCATTTGGTGTCTCATTTGAGCTTGTTTTGTTTGCCTTGACTTGATGAATTTGATTACCATGCTTAGACTTGTCCAAATGCTTTGATTTTTGGTGTGTTGATCATGTCGTTTGTTCTGTTTAGCCATGATTTTTCTTAAGATTAATTGAATCATTTTTGAATTAATGTGGATTTGTTCATTCTATTGTCACAATGTGGTTACAATGTGCATACCTTTCCATATGTTGTTCATGAAATGAATTTGGTAATTGATATTGATGTGGGATCTTTTGGATGATGTTCTTAATTGATTGAGGTTGATTCATGTTGAATTTCATGTTCTGTTTTGAATTTTTTCTCCCTCTTTGACCCTAGGCCTTGCCCTAGTGGTTTGCCTCTCACAGTTGAGCTTTGTTTTCAGGTTAAGAAGTACATGGCCATGATGGAATTGATTCACTTGCTTGAGTTGAATAATTGGTTGATGTTGACTAATCATGAGCTGTTTTATAGGTGGATTTTAGCTCATTTGAGTTGAGCTTGTGCCTTGCACATTGTTGCATTGCTTGCTTAATTGTGTACTGTTAACTGTTGACTATTGGTTGTTTGTCTGTTTGACTTGTATACTGATTGAGTTAGATTTTTTTTCAGGTACATTAGTTGCTTAAGTTCTTTTGAACTTGCTTTTGCTTTTGCTTGGTTTCTTAAAGCATTGAGGTATAATTTCTCTGACTTCATGTAGTCTGGAAGACCTGTCCTGTTACTTGGGCAGGCACCTGTCTGAAGTCCTCCTTAAGAGGCAATGCTTGTGTATGTTTATTTTTGTGCCAAGCAGGAAAAGTCCTTTGATAAGGCAATTGGCAGATAAAAGAGATGTGCAATCCATCTCTTGCTATTCAGTGTGTCATCCACTTTGCTCACATACCTTGTGTTGATGCATTGTGGATATTAACCCAAGATCTTTGTTGAGTCAGTCATATGTGGAGAAGAGTTCCAACTTTCTGAACTCCCACACTTTCATTTGTCTGAAGCTCTCCCTGGCCAGGGATAAGAGCTGTGAGGTCTTACCCTCACTTCCCATTTCATCTGTTTCACCCTAACTCTCAATGTTAGGGTTAAGAGCTAACTACACCCGATTCCAGTTGGCTTGTGTTTCACAGCCTAACCTTGTGTGAGCCCACTTTGTTTGTATATAGTGTGTGCTAATTGTGTGTATGTTTGATTTTCTTTGCCTGGTTAGGATAGCTTGTTGCCTGTGCAAGTTAGATAGAAACCTCAACCTAGGACCATTGTGGATTGCATGATAACTATTAGGCTCGAGTCAGTCTCCCTTCTAGTTTGTCATTTCCCAGTCTCTGGTTAGGAGAAAGTTTCTCCCCTGTTAAGGGGAACTACGTTGCCCTGATCCTCATACCAGATGAGGTACGTAGGCAGGAGACCGTGCGAGGTCTCTCCGGGCACCCTTTTCTTTTTTTGCGTGTGTTTGCTTGACAGTTAGCAGGCTCGAGTACCAGACTCCCTGTTAGCTTGTTTGTTCAACTTTGTTGTTGCTTCTTGACGACTCAGCGTCCTGTTAACCCCTTCTGTGTGTTTGGAGACCGACATAAGTCCAACGATTGGCAGTTGGCTTCCTGTGTGTTTGTTGGTTCGGAGTCTGATGTAAGCCCAGCGATTGGCGTTCAGTTTCCATGTTTGCCTGTTTGTGTGGAGTCTGACATAAGTCCAGCGATTGGCAGTCGGTTTCCTGTGTTTGTGTTTTGTTTGGCGTGCGTGAGCCGACCTACGATAGCTCTGATTCTCATTCCAGATGAGATACGTAGGCATAGGATGCGATATCCTAGCGAGCCCGTTCCCCTCTTATTCCATCTGTGTTTTATTTCAGTGTGCGTGCATTCTTGTGAGCAGTGTTTAGCAACCTTTCTTATATTCTTTTGAGCGTGGATCCCGTCGAGTACGACGGATGCGTAGGGGTGCTAATTCCTTCCCTTCGCATAACCGACTCCCGATCCCATCTCTCTTTGGTCGCGAGACCATGTCTTTTCCAGGTTTACTTCGAGCGTTTCCTTTCCCTCTTTTGGGATAAATAACGCACGGTGGCGGCTCTGTTTGTTTTGTTTTTTCTCGCCGGTTGTTTTTCGCGGATGCGACAGCTGGCGACTCTGCTGGGGATAATCATAGAAGTTGACCTCTTGCTGGTCCATCTTCCCTAAGCGAGTCACTCCTAGCGCTCTCTAGGATAGTTTAGGTTGCTGGTGCTGCTCTATTTATTGCATTTATGATTATTGTACTGTGATTATTTGCATAAATATTTGCATGCATCATACTATCATTGTGTTGTCTTCTGTACAGGTGGTTCCTCTGTTTTGGGGTGGGTGTTCTGAGTGGGGCTAAAACCCAGGCCCGAGTATACACCTAGGATTAGTGTGGTCTCACGTTTCCTCACTTGCTTTATCAGCATGTTGTTGCGACGTGACATACCACAAGCCGGACGAGGTTCTTCTAAGTGAGCTCTTCCTTAGTGGGGTATTCCACTTTGGTTGGGTTATCTCTTTAGAGCTGTTGACTTCGGTGACCGTTCTTTCCCGGATCTTTGGTTTAGACGATCTTAAGAGAGCTGCAACGGCACACCCGAAAGGGCAAACCCGTTGAGTATCTTTGCCTGATTGTCGAGACCATTATCCGCCTTAGGATGACCTGATTAGAATTCACCTGTGAGGGGAGGGTTGATTCTTACAGATGCATGTTCTGATGGTGACTTTGATGGTGACTAATGGTTCCGTTATTGATCAGAGTCCTATTTATAAGTCGGATTTATGGACATTTATTTCTGAGACGCCGGAGTTCTGTCCGTGGTATTTATCAGTGGGGATCCGTTTATTTCAGGATTCCCTGGGCTGGTTCAGAGGGTCTTGTGGTTATTTGTTCAGAGGATCTCTGATGATGATGGTAATGTATCATTCAGTTCCGTTTATTTCGGAACCCCAAGTCGGATTTGTGGTTGCTCAGTACCTCAGATGGTTGTGATCAGTTCAGAGGCTGTAACTCAGTGCAGTGGTTGTTCAGATGACTTGGAGGATGGCACAATGCATTGCATTCATACATCAGCATCATTCTCATTTTGCATTTATCTGCATATAACATATGTTTATCCATATGCAGGGACATTCTTGATTGAGATCCTGGTTGAGAGACTTCTTTGCTCAGACATGAGGACCGGCTTGAAGGACGATGTTGTCTACAGTTTCTTCGACCCAGAGATTGGTGTGCTGAGAGATATGATGGCGTTGATTACACCTGACCATGTGGGGATGTTCCGTGAGGTATACGGCGGTATTCTGAAGTTGGTTTTCAGGCTCACAGACAGTGATAGGAGCGCCATCCATACTCTTCTCCAGTTTTATGACCCGGGCTTGAGATGTTTCATGTTCCCGGATTATTTGTTGGGACCTCTGATGGAAGACTATGCTAGCGTCCTGGGTATTCCGATCAGAGATCAGATTCCTTTCTGTGCCACTAAGGGGGAGCCTGATATCACTGAGATTTCTCGTGCTCTTTATTTGAGCCCGGAGGTGACCAAGGGGGGTTTGAAGGAGAAGGGAAAGCTGCCTGGTTTTCATCTGAGTTTCTTGGAGGCTAAGGCCAAGGAGCATGCTGTTGCGGGTAATTGGAAGACTGTCTGTGCCTTGATTGCTGTGAGCATTCATGGGACCATCCTGTTTCCTAATCAGAAGAACTTTGTGGACATTAATGCTATTAGATTGTTTATACAGAGGAATCCTATTCCTACTCTGGTTGGAGATGTCTATTACTCGGTCCACAATCGGAACGAGAAGCGGCGTGGGGGACTGATCCGATCTTGTGCTCAGTTGCTGTACAAGTGGTTCATGGGGTATTTGCCTTCCAGGGGTGCCTTTGTCGCTCTTGATCCTACTGTCAAATGGTCAATCAGACTGATGGGTTTGCGAGCCAAGGACATAGCTTGGACTCACAATGGTATGGCCGGACGAGATTTCATCTACAGTTGTGGGAGTTTTCCCAATGTGCCTCTCATAGGAGTTCAGGGTTGCATTAATTACAACCCGACGCTTCTTAAGAGACAGATGGGGTTTGCTATGGAGGTTCCTCCTCTCGAGCGCGAGATTCAGGAGTCTTTCTATTTCCCGACTGAGGGTAATCTGACACGGTTGAGGCAAGTGTCTGGGGCATGGCGTAACATTCAGAGGAAGGGCAAGGTTCCTTTTGGTAAGGTTAATAGCAGGTCTTTTCCTCCATTTGATGATTGGCTTAGGAAGAGGATTGAGCTCACACATCTACCATTTCCTGGGGTGATCCTTGGTGTCCATTGGTTGAGGGGCCACGTCCTTCTGTCAGCATGGAAGAGTTCCTTGAGATGAAGAAGGAGAGAGATCAGCTGCAAGCAGAGAAGACTGAGTTGGAGATGAGTATTGCTCGAATTCAGATGGCTAATCAGGAAATCAAAGGGAAAATGGAAGACCAGGATAAGAGACATGCTCTTGTGGTGAAGCGCTTTGAGATAGATACCGCTTATTATGGCAAGGTCAGCCAAGCTTTAGAGTCATCCACGAGGGAGCACGACATCACCAAGGAAAGGTTGGCTAGAGCTTCGAAGGTCATTGAAGATGAGAAGAGGAGACAAATCCTTGTGAGGGATCAGAGGGAAGACAGAGTCAGAACCCTTATCGCTGAGTGGGAGGCAAAGTTGAAGATTAAGGAAACAGAGAACGTGAAGATCATTGCTGAGAGAGATCACTACATTGCTGAGAGAGATCATTATTTCCGACAGATGAAGATTCACCAGAAGGAGATAGGAAGATTGCAGCAGGAGAACACTGAGCTCAGGTTTGCCGTGAAGTTTACCAAGATGGTAGATGATGCGGAGCCTTCTGTGGGGCCTTCTTCAGTGTAGCCTCTTGTTATCATTTTGTGTGGATTACCGTCAGGCCTGTTGATGGAATTCACTGGCTTGTATGTTCTTTCTGACTCTGGAGAATTGTATTTGATTTGTAGCAGCCTGATGTATGACTCTTGCACTTATGGTGCACTTTTGATATACAGTGGTTGTTTTCACTCAGTGATTGATCTTCAAAGCTTTTTTTGCTTTCCTGTATGCACTCACATGGCACACACATGGTTGGGTGGTATCTTTGCTAAATCATATATCTCTGATCTGTATGATGAAACCAGATGTAATGACAGAATACTGCCGCCGAATTATTATCTGTCTCGATGAAACCAGAATCGAAAGACAGAATGTTCCTCATATGGATAGACATTGCATTCATGCATAATCATAATAACTTGTCTTTTGTTTTGCAAGTGTCAGTTTCTAACATGTTTGATTGACACAGGGATGATGAATTCAACCAACGCCGACGTTCTCGACCTGAAAGAGAAGATGGGTGAGTTGTTCAACATCATGCAAGGGCTCGCCGTGGGGCAGAAAGCAATCGCTGAGAGATTGGAGAGGATTGAAAACTGGCTGAGAATGGGGAAAATCCAGGGAGAGGCTCCGTCGTCTGAGGTAAAGAAGCCCTCTGGCAATAGTCAACACAAGAAGGAGGTCGAATCAAATGATGTGCATGCCAAAAGGGGTAAGGATCGTTACCACCCGTATGCTGCTGCAGTGACTATTCCTGCTGGTAATTCATCTGTACTACAACAACATCATCCACCTCAACAGAGAGTACAGAAAGCCGGGTGCCAAGTGAGAAAAAGGAAGACAGATCGGCAGTTCGATAAGCCACACCTGACGTATGCTCTTCTGTTGAAGAGGCTGAAGGATCTTGGATTGGTGCAGCCAAGGATGTTGGCTCCGTTGAGACCTGACCAGAGGCCTGCCAGTTATGATGAGAACGCCAAGTGCGAATTCCACTCTGGTGCCCCTGGACACAATGTGGAGAATTGTAAAGCTTTTAAGCATGTCGTCCAGGACCTGGTGGATGCCAAGGCCATCAATTTTGCACGATCTCTAAATGTTAACGCTAACCTCGTGCCTATGCATGGTCCTGTGGGGGTGAATGTGATGTCAAAGGACAATAGGAAAATGGAGGAAACAAATGGGGATCAGTTAAAAACTCCAATGTCTGTAGTCCCGAAGCATCTGATGAAGAATGGAGCTTTCCCTGGTGGTGATAATTGTTGTGCGGCTGTCGCTACAAATGGGTGTGCAATGATGAGGGAAACAATTCAGGGAATGATGGAAGTAGGAATGGACGGTGTAATATGTGAAACACCATGTCAGGCAGTTGAGACTGTCAAGGTAGAAAATGCCATTTGTGGAGGGAAAGAGAAAAAGCTGTCCATTTCTTCTTACAAGCAGGCCATGGAAGTGGTGAAGAACGGAGAAACCCTAGGTTGGGGAAAGATCATAGACATTGTGGTGAAGGCAGATATGTTCGGGGTTGGCTATCAGCCAGATCAAGAGTCATCTAGACGAAACAGAGGACGTCGTCCACCGTTCACATTTGTCAGTGCCGGAGTGATGGATCCAGGTCACGCCTGTACAGTGGGTAAAGAGACCGACAGTGACCGCGAGCTTGAGTCGTGGATAAAATCGTGCGTACCAGGGAACTGGAAGGCCTAAAAGATCGTCACTCATCCGGAAGAGTAATAATATTTTCTGTTTTCAATTTTATTTGCATGGATGCCATACGTTTTGCCCGAAACGTAATGGTCCATTGTAAGGGCCACCTCATGTGTTTAATTTTGCAACATTTTACATCATTAATAAATGGATGTTTTTGTAGTAAAAGCGGTGTTCCCTGTTTTTCATTTATTTTTGCAGTTTAAAATAATAAAAATGGCAATGTTTATTTTCATTTTTTCTTCCTTTTAATTGGCTTCGTTCCGACTTTCGTATGCTCCGGATCTCATTGATAACAATTTGGTTACACCCTCATATGACTTCGACAATCCGATCTATCATGCCGAAGAAGAAGGCGAAGAAGATTGTGATCTGCTGGAATTAGCCAGGTTGTTGAAATAAGAGGAGAGGGTGATTCAACCGCACGAGGAACGATTCAAGATTGTTATTCCAGGCACCGCCTAGGTCAGAAATTGAAAATTGGGGCCGCTTCAGGGGCTAATATAAAGAGCAGAATGGTAGCACTGTTAAAAGAGCATGTGGATACCTTCGCCTGGTCGTATCAGGATATGCCAGGGTCGGATACTGATGTCGTTGTGCACAAGCTACCATTGAGAGAAGACTGTCCTCTAGTGAAGCAAAACGCCGGTGCCACGTATCAGAGAGCCATGGTGACTTTGTTTCATGATATGATTCATCATGAAATTGAATGCTATGTTGATGACATGATAGCAAAGTCCCAAACAGAAGAGGGGCATCTGGTGGATCCGGGGCGAGTTATTTGACCGGTTGAGATCATTCAGACTGAGGTTGAATCCGAATAAGTGCACTATCAGAGTGCGGTCCGGTTAGTTGCTGGGGCTTATTGTGAGCGGAAAAGAGGAATCGAGGTTGATCCTGATAAAAAAAAAGAGAAATGCCTGAACCGAAAACAGAAAAAGAGGTTTGTGGTTTCTTAGGTAGATTGAACTACATTTCATGGTTCACATCTTATCTAACAGCCACGTGTGAACCCATGTTCAAGCTATTAAAAAAAAAGAGATCAAACGGTCAGGTGAAATAATGATTGCCGAGGGGCATTGAGAAATAAAAGAATAAGTTGCAGGAGCCTCTGATTCTGATGTCTCTCTGTGGAGGGAGACCGTAAACCCTGTACTTGACAGTCTTCGAGGAGTCTATGAGGTGTGTACTGGATCAGCATGACGGGTCTGGTCGAAAAGAGCATGCAATTTACCTTAGCAAAAAGTTTACCGACTGTGAAACAATACATTCACTGCTCGAGAAAACTTGTTGTACTTTGGCATAGGCTGTTCGCCGACTGAGACAGTATATGCTGGTTCATACCACTTTGTGGATTTCAAGATGGATCTGATCGAGTACATATCTGAGAAGCCAGCAGTGACCGGACGGGTTGCAAGAGGGCAAATGATTTTGATTGAATATGATATTCAGTATACCTCCTAGAAAATTATCGAGGGGAGTGTATTGTCCGATTACATCGCCCTGCAACCCATGGAGGATTATCAACCGATGAAGTTTGAGTTCCCTGATGAGGACATCTCGAGGTGCTCAAATCGAAAGATTGTGAGGAACCGATCCCGGAGGAGGGGCCTGACCCTGAATCCGAACAAATTCTGATGTCTGATGGGGTTGTTTATGTGAATGGTAACAGAGTTGGTACCGTTTTGGTTAAGCCGAAAGGATCCCACATTCCTTTTGTTTCCCGGATAACATTTGAATGCACCAACGATGGTGGCTGAGTACGAAGCTTGTATCCTGGGTATTGTACCTCGGTGCATCTACTGGGGCAACGCCTTTCTCGTTGGTATATGGAATGGAAGCGGTGCTACCAGTTGAGGTTCAAATTCCCTCTTTGAGAGTCCTGATGGACGTGAAATTGCAAGAGGCTGAATGGGTAAGGACTCGGTATGAAGAGTTGAGCCTGATTGAGGAAAAGAGGCTGGCGGCCATCTGTCATGGACAATTGTACCAGCAGCGGATGAAGCGTGCTTTCGACCGAAAGGTGCGACCTTGTGTGTATCACGTAGGTGATATGGTGCTGAAAAGGATCCTTCCTCCTCAAAACGATCGTAGGGGCAAGTGGACACCCAATTATGAAGGTCCATTCGTGGTCAAGAAGGTTTTCTCTGGCGGAGCCTTGTTGTTGACGACCATGGATGGCGAGGATTTTCCATCCCCTGTGAATGCAGACGCAGTTAAAAAATACTTCGTATAAGAGACCCGCTGGACGAAAAGAATAAAATAGTCCAGGCAAAAATGGGCATCCCGGCGAACCAAAGAAAAAATGGAAAAGGTTCGGGCAAAAATTAGGGATAAAAAGGAAAAAATGTACACCCGGCAAGTCGAAAACCTGAAAAGGCGACTTGGGCAAAAAAGGGTATCCCGGTAGACTGAAAACCCGAAAGGGCGGTCCAGGCAAAAGAGGGATTGAAACGAACAACTGCGTCTAGCATGATCGTTTGTGCTTTGGTTATGACATGGATAAATCCCCGGCAGGGATCAGTCGGAAACGTCTTGTTCAGAAGGCGGAAAGAGCGGAGAGTCTGAGGACATATGGGATGTAACCGAGTTGGAACTCGATGAGATCACGGTTTCACATTGCCATTAGGATAGATTTTCCTTTTTGTGCGTAATTACCTCTTTTCAGGAATTGCTTCCTTTGTATTGCTCAGTTTGAGCTACACCTTTTCAATCAATAAAATGCATATTCAGTCAAATAATTTTGTTTTTGTTTTCATTACCGCTTTGATTGCAAAAACATCCGTTTATTTTGATAAAGAATCTTTGCATTTTAAGACATACAGGTCCCTTCCAATGCATGTTTATAAGATTGAAAGCTTGAAATCTTATTCGGAAGGTTGAGTGACCCAGGTGTTGGAATTTGGCACGCCTGGGGCACGTTTTTATCTAACGATCCCTTTTGCAGGTGCTGTTAGACATTTTCACTCACTTGCAGGTTGTGATGTGAAGCTTTTGACAAAAAGATCCCCGTGGAGTCCAATCAGGGACAAGAGATGGATGAATTGAAGAATGGTGAAAAGACGGCGAGACGTACGACGATCCTGGATATTAATCAAGAAGACTCTTCAAAGTCTGAGGATTGGAAAGTTTGTATAAATCCAAGGAGTTCGATCTCCGTCGAGTACGGAGGAGTCGAGAATACAAGGTGATGAATCAGAAAAGTCCAGACGAGTCTGGGAGCTCTCAAAATTGGAAAGCTGACATTGGATTTGGATGTTGAATGCCATGGTTCGACGAGTCGACGGGTGTTCTGTGTCGGATTTTCCTGGTTTCCCCAAGCAGAGTTGGGATTGTTACCTCCTCAGCAAATTCAAGGTCTGTGTTTTCCCTAGCAGGGTCGGGATGGTTATTTTCCCCAGCGGGTTTGAGATCGGTGTTTCCTCAGCAACCAGGCCTGAAGGTTGCTATTTCCCGGTGGAGGTATCTATTGGTATTGGTTTCTCCAAGCAGAGTCGGGATTGTTGTATCCCCAGCAAGTCAGAGATTGTTGGTTTCCCCACAGAGTGCGTTGGTGGTTCTTTCCCCAGCGAAGTCCCCAAGCGGACTGAGTGCGGAGGAGGTTATTCCTGGTGAGGGTGGCCTATTTTCCCGCAGCAGTGTTATTCCCCAGCAGGGTGGAGATCGGAGTGTTGTCGAGTTCCTCAGCAGAGTGCCTCGAGCTCCCCAGAAGAGTCCCTCGAGGGGGTTACTTTTTATGCATTCATCATTTAAGAGATCATAGCATATTGCATAATAAATTGCGTAGCATTGCGCTAAAAAAATCATGCATCATCATTGCAAGCATAAGTTAGTCTTAAGTCGTGGTTACCGTTTGAGAAGTGGTTTCGCTGGTTGGAAGGTCAGCATCAACCTTGCAAGCATCAGTTATCCCAAGCCGTGGTTACCATCCAAGAATGGGTTTTGTCGGTCGGTGAAGATGTTACTCTGAGGAGCTTAGCATCGTGACGGTGGGTCAACGGTACTCCCCAGTAGTGCGATACTGGAGGAAATTTCTATCGTGCGAGATAGAATTTGGAGATGTTGCTCTGAGGAGTTTAGCATCATGACGTCAGGTTAGCAATGTTCCCCAGTAGTGCGATACTGGAGGAAATTTTCTGTCGGGCGGAGATGGAAATAAAATCAAAGGACGTGACACGATCAGCGCGAAAATACAGTTCAAATGGAGAAAAGGGAAGTGTTGCGGCATTTTCTGGAGAGTGGGGTTCAAATGGAGAAAAGGAAGTGTTGAGACATTTTCTGGAGAGTGGGGTTCAAATGGAGAAAAGGAAGTGTTGAGGCATTTTCTGGAGAGCGGGGTTCAAATGGAGATTGGAGTTGAAGATTATATTCGGGATGAGGTCCTCAGGATTATCTTCTGTTCGTGTGTCACCTTAGTCTTTGGCTGAGGCCAACAGAGATCGTTATGGGTGTCTTCTAAGGAAGAGATGCACATGTTACCTTCCTTTTGTGAAGGTGTACCCTCTGATATGTCGCCATCAGAGTGGTGTTTTGGTGTTATTTCCGACGTTGCCAGCGGAATTATCATAAGAGAAGGGAGAACGGGGTTCAAATGGAGAAAGGGAAGTGTTGCGACATTTTCTGGAGAACGGGGTCCAAATGGAGAAAGGGAGACATGGAGTGTTTTCTGGAGAACGAGGTTCACAATGGCGATCACAAGTTATCGTCAGGCGACTGGGGTTCAAATGGAGAGCGGGGTTCATTATTTGGCAAACAAGACTACTATGAAGTTGTCGAGGTTCAACTGTGGTGATCAGGGATCATTCGCGCGAAAGAAAATATTTGTTCGGGGTTCAAGAAAACGAAAAAAGATTATCAATCAGAAAGTTTCGGGGTTCAAGGAAAAGCAAAAAAAATAGTGATGATAATCCCCAACGGATGTGGTGTTCAGGCCATGGTGGTTCCTGTGTTACCATTTATTTTGGTATACAGGTCAACATTCTTTTCGGTATTCAGGCCGACTTTCTCCGTACCAGACGGGTTCTTCTTTCAAGATTGCTTCTTTGCCAATTCTGACAGGCGTTGTTAATTATTTCCCATCAGAGTGCAAATTGTTCGTCTGTTCTTGGTATTCAATCACTCTTCACCCTGATCATCTGAAAGCCGAGGCTATTCATATCGACAGGTTCACAGTGGATTGAATAGGGGCAGCTGTAACACCTCAAAATTTGCCCTCCTCTCTTGAGACTAGCTTTGCATATTGCATTTCATTTTGTAGGACATTAGGCATTACATTTTTTTTTTGCATATCATGTGGAAGCATTGAGCAAGTCATCCTCCTAAGTCTTGCTCAGAAGATAAAGAGGTTAAAAGATTCAAGCCTGGGAGTCTCATGAATTGATCACTAGTCATCTGAGGGTTCGTACTTCAATTAGGGTTTCTTGGTTCCTTGAGGAGATTGGGTATTATTTTGGTTGAAATAGTACATCACCATCATCATGGTCTTATCATCACCAAGAGGTTCATTGTGCCTGATTAGATTCCTTGGGATTAGGGTTTTGACCTCTGGTCAACCCTAATCAATTGAATTATGCCAATCAGGGTTTCTTCAAGGAGATGAGGTTTTAATGGAGATGGGGATCATTACATTGTTTTGTTGAGCTTGTCAAAGCTAGAGTTTCATTTTGGAGCCATTTCACCAAGAGGTTGAGGCTCAAATTCATCTGTGCATAGCCAAGTCATCTATCAACTGAAAAAAGTCAACCAAAAGTCAACTGTTGGATTTGGAGGTGGGAAATGGTTAGAAATACTTCATTCATGTTCAAACAAGTCTCATTTGACATTTCAAACATCAACATTGAAGAAAATAAAGTCAGGACAAAACTTTCCAAAAATAGAAAGTGACCTCTAATTTGAAATTGCCAAAAATGGAAAGGTTTTCTCCTCAAGATTACATCATCAAGCAAGCTTCAAATGAAATTTTGTCCAACATGAAAGTTGAAGATCTTTCTCTCCCATTTCCAAAACGTCCAAGATCATGAATTTCTCATGTATGGTTGAAAAGATATGGATCAAACATGGTCAAGTGAATTTGAACTTCAAACATGCATAACTTTTTAACCATAAGGCCAAATGGAGTGGTTCTTTTTGCAACATTCATGTCTTGACATGTACTATCCAATTCATGCATCATAAGCCATGCATTTCCATCACAAAAATATTTGGTTTTTTCATTTGAATTTTGGAGGGAAATTCCAAATTTGAAAATTAAGCATGGGCTTCACATTCTAGCATTGCATTTGGTTGCCAAACAACATTTCAAGTGATTTCCAAACAGAATTCGTGTACTGTTGCATTTCTTTCCATGCATAGAGGTGAATTGGCAAATTGGCATAAACACCTAGTTTCCACTAATTCCACTTGCATTGGTTAAGCATGATTAACAAACTTCATTAGCACATCATATATAAGTGAAATCATAACAGAAAATTGGATTAACATCATCACATTTTTGTTAGTTATAAATGCGCCTAAGAGGGGGGGGGGGGTGAATTAGGTGGTTAAAAAATCTTCGAACTTGTTTCCGGTTTTTGGTTATTTTACGTTTAAGTGCGGAAAGATAAATTGCGGAAAGTAAAAAGACACCGGAAATTATAGTGGTTCCCTTCACAATCTGAAGGTACATCCACTCCCCTTTCCACACGAAAGAGATTTCACTATAGTTAGAATTATGGTACAGCCTATTCACACCAATGGTGATGCCTACTATCTAACCTATAGGTAAACAAGTGTATGAAGAACAATCCTCTTCAACACCAACCCTTGTGTCCAACAATCCTGGATCACAAGTCAAACAGAAATAAATCTTTTGATGATATTAACAAAGTGTAGTATTATCAATCTTCTCTTGATTGATCTTCTCCTTAGATAAATAATTCACTCAATGAATAATATACAAGTGTTCAAAAAATAGAATGAGATGAAACTTTTATTATGAACACTTTTGAAAAATATTGAAGGAAAATATGAGAGAGTGATTATTTGAAGTTTGTATGAAAATTCTTGGAGGTGAAAATTCATTTTGAAAATTTAAGAATTTATATTGCCAAAACACCTTTTCAAAGAGGTATCATTTTCTCCATAAACATTGATGAAAAGATATAATTTTTCAAAAACATTTTCACTGCAACGAACAGTGTTAACCGGTTAACCATATGGGTTAACCGGTTAACGCATACAACGTTAACACAGGATTTCAAAAAACTGGACTGTTAACCGGTTAACCCATATGGTTAACCGGTTAACACTGTTGAAATGCAGAAAAATACTTTAAGAAAATTGTGTCTTGCATTTCAATGTGTTAACAAAAGGTTATGTTAAAAGATGCAAATGCAGATCATGATTGTTGAACACTTGTATACTAATCTAAGAGTGAGTTAGATATACCTAAGAAGTGAATCAACAATCTTGCAAACGGTTGACTTGAAAAAGAAGCTTGATCAAAATGTTCCTCATGCATATGTGGCTTGATCACTTTGATGCTTGAAATATCTTTGAAGTTCTTCTCTTTGATCAATCCAAGATAAATCTTCAAGACTTTAAATAATATGAAATCTTGTTCTCGCTTCAATGTCTTGATCCATTTCCTTTTTGAGCATGCATAACATCTTGAATGAATAATGTTGTCTTCATCAAAACCATTTAGAGGCTTGCCTTCACATTCTCCCCCTTTTTGATGATGACAACCCAATTTTGAAAGTTTGCTCTACTTTTGTTTCTCTAACACAAAAGGCTCCCCCTTGATCAACGCTCCCCCTAAATTCATGATTTTTAGAGAGTCTTTTCTAGCTGCATTTTGTTAGAGAAAAACAAACACAAACACATATTTCTTCTCCCCCTTTGTCATTAGCAAAAAGGATGGGAAAAGACTTGAAATATGTAAAGACATCATGAAAAATTAAGAATAAAACAAAATAATAATGTTTACCTATGAGTTTTACCTCATGAGAGACTTCATCAAATAATTATTCTTACCGAAACATGATTTTTGAAGTCTTTGTTACAAAGTTGATTTATACTTGAAGATTTTGCTTTAGTTTGTCAACTTAAAGTATATCTTCAATTGGATGTGAAATTTAGTGCTTCAACTTTGCCAATGCCAAGAATTCTTCCTTTAAGGTATTCCCCATATGTGAAATAACCCTTGGACTTTGGAACTAGATTTGAAAGTTAGTTTATGCCTCCCATCAAAAACTTAGAACAACCACTTTATCAATAAAGCATAGATTTAGAAGTGGTCTCCAAGTAAACCTACAAAACAATTAAGTTTTATTTGGTACCCAATGTGCTTTGGGTCCATGATAGTTAGTTCCTTTCTTAACCCATACATAATGGCCTTGAGCAACACTAAAGTTTCTAACATAACATGCATTGGGAGTATGACCTTTAATACCACAGTAGAAACATGTAGGCTCAAAGTTGCTTTTATATCTAGGAGGATAAGATTTCTTTTTATAATAAGATTTGTTCCTTTTCCTATTATTATATTGATGAACCACTTTAGGCTTGTTACTTTTATCTAGAGGAATTTGTTCTTTAGCTTTTACAAAAATGGTCTTGTTAGAAATATGTTTAGCAAATTTTGAATAACCTAAACCACTTTTGTCATTTGAGTATCTTTGACAACTAAGAACATGTTCCAATCCGATTTGACCTTGTTCATATCTTTCAATAACTCTCTTCAATTGAACTATTTGAAAAGCAAGTGACTCACATTTAGTGCATGCAAAATTCTTGATTAATTCTTCCTTTTCATCTTTGAGATTATTTTTCATTTTCTCAATATTTTCTTCCAAAGTTGATATTTGATTCTTTTGAGATGAAATGGTTTTGTATAGAATTTTGCATTCACTTAAAAGTTCATCAATTGCTCCTTGAGCGTCATTATCAAAAATTGAAAAATTACTACTAACCTCATCTTCTTCCTCGTCGGAATGATGTGATGCCATCAATGCTAGATTTGCGCTTTGATCACTATCGGAATTCGATGAAGAGCTTATTTCATTGTCATCCCAAGCAATGTAGGCCTTCCTATTGTAATCCTTCTTTCCTTTGTTGTCACGATTCTTTGCAAGTTTGGGACATTCTGGTTTGATGTGGCCTTGTTTTCCACATTCATAGCATGTAATGTCTTCATTGGATGTTGATGCTTCTCTTTCTTTGTTCTTTGAGAACTTCTTTCTTCTTGTGTAACTAGAGTTTCCAATATTATTTTCTGCACCAAAATATTTTCCTAGTCTTTTTACAAGACGTATAAAGTTTTCGTCCTCTACACGGGATTGTCTTCTTTCTTCACAACTTTGGAATCAACTTTTAAGGCAATGCTCTTGAATTTCTTTTCTAGACTTTCGTGCTTCTCGAGCCTTCCAAGTTCCAATTCGTGTTCTTGAAGTTTGCCAAATAGAGACGCGGATGTCATCGTTGAGAGACTTTTCTTTTCCGAAATAGCGGTCACTTTCGGTTGCCATTCTCTTGTCAAAGATCTTAGAACTTTCAGGTTGAGATCATCATTGGTGAAAGTTTTACCGAGAGCAATCAAGTGATTTGTTAGATGGACAAATCTCTTTTGTAAGGCAACTATAGATTCACCGGGCTGCATGCGGAACATCTCATATTCTTGACTTAGAGTGTTTAGCCTCGACCTCTTCACTTCGGCGGTTCCTTCATGTGTTTCAACCAAGGTATCCCAAATCTCCTTTGCTGATTTACATTGAGATATACGGAAGAACTCGTCCATACTAAGAGCGCTTTGGAGTATGTTGATTGCCTTCTTCTCATTCAGAATCTTTTTCCTATCATCTTCGTCATAAGTGTTTTTCAACTTTGCGGTACCAACTCCATTCACCACATTCACCGGTTTGTGTGGACCTTCTTCAACTTCTTCCCATATACCTTCTCCTTGGGCCTCAAGATGTGCCTTCATTCTTATTTTCCAGAAATCGAAATATTCTCCGGAGAAGAGTGGGGGCTTGTTGCTACTTCCACCATCTTTGAAAACCGGGTTTATGCTTGCGGAAGCCATGCTGGATCTCTAGGAACAAGTTACCTATAACTTGCTCTGATGCCAATTGTTAGTTATAAATGCGCCTAAGAGGGGGGGGGGGGGTGAATTAGGTGGTTAAAAAATCTTCGAACTTGTTTCCGGTTTTTGGTTATTTTACGTTTAAGTGCGGAAAGATAAATTGCGGAAAGTAAAAAGACACCGGAAATTATAGTGGTTCCCTTCACAATCTGAAGGTACATCCACTCCCCTTTCCACACGAAAGAGATTTCACTATAGTTAGAATTATGGTACAGCCTATTCACACCAATGGTGATGCCTACTATCTAACCTATAGGTAAACAAGTGTATGAAGAACAATCCTCTTCAACACCAACCCTTGTGTCCAACAATCCTGGATCACAAGTCAAACAGAAATAAATCTTTTGATGATATTAACAAAGTGTAGTATTATCAATCTTCTCTTGATTGATCTTCTCCTTAGATAAATAATTCACTCAATGAATAATATACAAGTGTTCAAAAAATAGAATGAGATGAAACTTTTATTATGAACACTTTTGAAAAATATTGAAGGAAAATATGAGAGAGTGATTATTTGAAGTTTGTATGAAAATTCTTGGAGGTGAAAATTCATTTTGAAAATTTAAGAATTTATATTGCCAAAACACCTTTTCAAAGAGGTATCATTTTCTCCATAAACATTGATGAAAAGATATAATTTTTCAAAAACATTTTCACTGCAACGAACAGTGTTAACCGGTTAACCATATGGGTTAACCGGTTAACGCATACAACGTTAACACAGGATTTCAAAAAACTGGACTGTTAACCGGTTAACCCATATGGTTAACCGGTTAACACTGTTGAAATGCAGAAAAATACTTTAAGAAAATTGTGTCTTGCATTTCAATGTGTTAACAAAAGGTTATGTTAAAAGATGCAAATGCAGATCATGATTGTTGAACACTTGTATACTAATCTAAGAGTGAGTTAGATATACCTAAGAAGTGAATCAACAATCTTGCAAACGGTTGACTTGAAAAAGAAGCTTGATCAAAATGTTCCTCATGCATATGTGGCTTGATCACTTTGATGCTTGAAATATCTTTGAAGTTCTTCTCTTTGATCAATCCAAGATAAATCTTCAAGACTTTAAATAATATGAAATCTTGTTCTCGCTTCAATGTCTTGATCCATTTCCTTTTTGAGCATGCATAACATCTTGAATGAATAATGTTGTCTTCATCAAAACCATTTAGAGGCTTGCCTTCACAATTTTCAGATCTACAAATTTTCACAAATTTTGCTCTCATTTTTTTTTGCAATTTCCTTCATACACCTTGCCTTGTTCTTGATCAAATCATCATCCATGAGCATAATTGAGCATAGTGGAAGCAAGATTCAGAGGATTTCATGAAGATTTGAAGCATTTCGAAGCTCACACTCATCCATGGCAGTTGGAGATTCTGGCAAGATCAAGCACGATTGAGCATCAAACCTTCCTCCATTCATTCATCCAAGAGCTGAGGAACATCTGTTTGTGCATTACCAAGCCTGAAATCACCAGATTCACTTCTGCATCTTCTTGAAGGTTAGAATTCGAGTTCCATAATTCATGAAATTGTTAGGTGTTTGTTGTAGATCGTGCATTGGTGATTAAACTGAGCTTTAGATCCATGAATTTCATGCAGTATTGTGATAGTTATGGTGATTTGAAGTTTGGCATATGAAACTTAATCCATTCGTTTTGCATGATATATGTTGAATTAGAATAAATTAGATATGGATTAGTGTTGTGTGATGTGAGAGGAACAAGAGGATGTGATTATTTTTAGCTTCTGTGAACATGTGTTCTTGAGGATGATGAACATGAAGAACACGTATGAATGTGTTAGGGTTTGTGTTTCCAGAATTCTGTAGATCTTTCCCGGCGCGTTTTGCATGTGGTTATGTGTTAGTGGACATGTATTGGTCCAGCGAAGCGATTGCCTGGCCATTTGAGTGGTTCCCGTGCGTTTGACCGTGGACACTCATGTTTGACTGCCACATGCGTTTAATGAAACGCAGTGTTTCATGCTAGCGCGCCCTATTTCAAAAATTACCTCCCTTCGATTCTGGCCTATAGCAAACGTTCCACATATTATTTTCTTTTCTCCATCCATTCATGTATATGCTTCATTCATGTTTTTTTAATTTTTCTTCCACTTAAAAAAATCATAACTCAATAAATATTGATCCAAATCATGTCAGGATTTTTGCATCTTGCTCCATTTTGTGTCTTGTTTTTTTTTGATTATTTTTCCAGAAATTGTGCTCGGATAGAAATTAATTGGTGCTAGGGTTTGTGTATGCATGTCTATTTTGAACCTTGCTTGCCATATGCTTTGTGAAATGATGAGTGTTTATCCAATGCTTATGAGATTTGACATGCTTAAACTAGACATCTTGCTGGACATTTTGGTGTTGAGTTTGCATTTTTATCATTTGTGGTTGCTGAGATATGCTCATGTTAATATAGGTGTGACAATGTGTGTCATATCTTTGCTTGCTCAACTTGATGAATTTCTTAGCCATGCCAAATGAACTCCAAATGATATGATTTTTTGTATGATGCTTCCTCTGGATGTTATGATTGATCATGATATTTTGTAGAATTTTTGGATTGGTTTCTGATTTGTTTGAGATTTTTCTTTCTGGATTGCCATTTGTGAGCTTTTGAATAGTCTTGAACTTCAATGATTTGTGAAATGATGGTTGTTTATCCTATGAATGTGAAATTTTGCACATTGTTTTTAGACATATTGAAGTTTGTTGTGGATTTGGTTTGAGGTCTTTATCATTTGTCAATTCTGTTTTAGGCTTGTGCTAAGTTGATGTAGCATTTGGTGTCTCATTTGAGCTTGTTTTGTTTGCCTTGACTTGATGAATTTGATTACCATGCTTAGACTTGTCCAAATGCTTTGATTTTTGGTGTGTTGATCATGTTGTGTGTTATGTTTAGCCATGATTTTTCTTAAGATTAATTGAATCATTTTTGAATTAATGTGGATTTGTTCATTCTATTGTCACAATGTGGTTACAATGTGCATACCTTGCCATATTTTGTTCATGAAATGAATTTGGTAATTGATATTGATGTGGGATCTTTTGGATGATGTTATTAATTGATTGAGGTTGATTCATGTTGAATTTCATGTTCTGTTTTGAATTTTTTTCTCCCTCTTTGACCCTAGGCCTTGCCCTAGTGGTTTGCCTCTCACAGTTGAGCTTTGTTTTCAGGTTAAGAAGTACATGGCCATGATGGAATTGATTCACTTGCTTGAGTTGAATAATTGGTTGATGTTGACTAATCTTGAGCTGTTTTGTAGGTGGATTTTAGCTCATTTGAGTTGAGCTTGTGCCTTGCACATTGTTGCATTGCTTGCTTAATTGTGTACTGTTAACTGTTGACTATTGGTTGTTTGTCTGTTTGACTTGTATACTGATTGAGTTAGATTTTTTTTCAGGTACATTAGTTGCTTAAGTTCTTTTGAACTTGCTTTTGCTTTTGCTTGGTTGCTTAAAGCATTGAGGTATAATTTCTCTGACTTCATGTAGTCTGGAAGACCTGTCCTGTTACTTGGGCAGGCACCTGTCTGAAGTCCTCCTTAAGAGGCAATGCTTGTGTATGTTTATTTTTGTGCCAAGCAGGAAAAGTCTTTTGATAAGGCAATTGGCAGATAAAAGAGATGTGCAATCCATCTCCTGCTATTCAGTGTGTCATCCACTTTGCTCACATACCTTGTGTTGATGCATTGTGGATATTAACCCAAGATCTTTGTTGAGTCAGTCATATGTGGAGAAGAGTTCCAACTTTCTGAACTCCCACACTTTCATTTGTCTGAAGCTCTCCCTGGCCAGGGATAAGAGCTGTGAGGTCTTACCCTCACTTCCCATTTCATCTGCTTCACCCTAACTCTCAATGTTAGGGTTAAGAGCTAACTACACCCGATTCCAGTTGGCTTGTGTTTCACAGCCTAACCTTGTGTGAGCCCACTTTGTTTGTATATAGTATGTGCTAATTGTGTGTATGTTTGCTTTTCTTTGCCTGGTTAGGATAGCTTGCTGCCTGTGCAAGTTAGATAGAAACCTCAACCTAGGACCATTGTGGATTGCATGATAACTATTAGGCTCGAGTCAGTCTCCCTTCTAGTTTGTCATTTCCCAGTCTCTGGTTAGGAGAAAGTTTCTCCCCTGTTAAGGGGAACTACGTCGCCCTGATCCTCATACCAGATGAGGTACGTAGGCAGGAGACCGTGCGAGGTCTCTCCGGGCACCCTTTTCTTTTTTTGCGTGTGTTTGCTTGACAGTTAGCAGGCTCGAGTACCAGACTCCCTATTAGCTTGTTTGTTCAACTTTGTTGTTGCTTCTTGACGACTCAGCGTCCTGTTAACCCCTTCTGTGTGTTTGGAGACCGACATAAGTCCAGCGATTGGCAGTTGGCTTCCTGTGTGTTTGTTGGTTCGGAGTCTGATGTAAGCCCAGCGATTGGCGTTCGGTTTCCATGTTTGCCTGTTTGTGTGGAGTCTGACATAAGTCCAGCGATTGGCAGTCGGTTTCATGTGTTTGTGTTTTGTTTGGCGTGCGTGAGCCGAACTACGATAGCTTTGATTCTCATTCCAGATGAGATACGTAGGTATAGGATGCGATATCCTAGCGAGCCCGTTCCCCTCTTATTCCATCTGTGTTTTATTCTAGTGTGCGTGCATTCTTGTGAGCAGTGTTTAGCAACCTTTCTTCTATTCTTTTGAGCGTGGATCCCGTCGAGTACGACGGATGCGTAGGGGTGCTAATACCTTCCCTTCGCATAACCGACTCCCGATCCCATCTCTCTTTGGTCGCGAGACCATGTCTTTTCCAAGTTTACTTCGAGCGTTTCCTTTCCCTCTTTTGGGATAAATAACGCACGGTGGCGGCTCTGTTTGTTTTGTTTTTTCCCGCCGGTTGTTTTTCACGGATGTGACACTCACCCTCATGGATCATTCTATTTTCTTCTATATCCCATATAATTCTCCTTAATATTATCTATTTTTATATCCAAAATACTAGTACAAGCTCCATTTTAACCGGACTAGTCACTCCTATTGTACATAGTCAGATCCTCTTTCTCCGAATGAGGTGACCATGAAGGAGGAAATGTTATACTAGTTTCAAGGTCTTGGCTATGAGGAAGGTTTTGTCACTGGCAATGCGCCTTCAATGTGAGGAAAATGTGGATTGATTCTCATGCTACTTTGAGTGCAGTTAATCTTGAGGAGAGAAGAGAGATCTTTAGTGAAAGTGGAGTCTTTGTGCCTTTTTTTGACACGTGTGATCACATTTTCCAAATAGAATTGATAAAATAAGCAAGTCGAACATGTTTCACAGTTTTGTAGATACTCAAGGCATTAGGGTTGTAGTGAATATTGGGACTTCTTCTTCTGCCCCGTATTACTTTTGTGATTGATGCTCATGGTCTAACATCTTCTCCTACCTTGGTTGTAAAAGCTTCGACTTATATGCTCGGGGGGGGGGGGGGGGGGTGGATCATCTTGTGGATGTTGCAGCTATTTTGATGGTGGAGGAACCAACCTCGCCTCAGGTTTTAACAAAGAGGTCACATGAGGAGGAACAAAAATCTCCTCAGACTAAGTGCCTTCCAAAATAGACATGGGTCGTAGTGAATAATTCTTATGGGGATGTAACCCCTTTCATAAAGATACCAAACATCTTCTCTTCCCAACTTCCTCTCACTCTTGAGGAGACCACTACTATTATTTCAATGTCGGATTTATCTTTCGTCCAAAATCTCTTTGAAGGGGATGAGATGGAAATGGTCTTGGGTGATGTTTTGGCCCCGAGTAATCCTTCTCAGGAAATGGATACTTGGAAAGGGAAGGCTGAAATTATGGATTTAAAGTGTCTTGATCTCTAGGAGGAGCATGTTACACTACATGAGGAGGTTAAATTTGCAAACTCTTTGTAAGAGGAAGTGAAAATACATGTGTCCCTTCTGATCTGGCATCTCGCATGACTAAGCTGGAGGGTTCCCTTGAGGATGCAGAGAAATGGTATAAGTCTGCTTCTGATTCTATTGAAGAGAACACTTGCCAAGTGGAGGAGCATTTCAGGAAACCGAGTCCAATGCAAAGGGCTTAAAACTCTTCAAGATGAGGTGGCTAATTTGAAACGACCGCTCTATGATTCTCTTAAGCACAATATGAAAAACATGTTTGGCGTCCATGAGCAAGTATTGGAACAAGCGAGGAAGCTCTTCCCTGATGTCACAACCTCTGATGAGGCGCTGAATCCTTTAAGGTCCGCTCTCGGGGTGACTCAAAGAGATGATCCTGGTGCCTCGGCTTCAAATGCTTCGACTTAATTTTCTTTATGTTTTGTATTATTTATTTTCTGCAATGTTTTATATGTTTTTATGCCTTGAGTGTAACATTTTTTTATCTTTAATGAAACATTTTACCTTGATGCTTCGAGTATTGTACGCTTTAGAATTTTTGCACCAATTTTCTCTTTAATATTATCGTTGCTTACAAATTATCATAACATTGGGCTTGATCTTTTACTTTGTAAAGTTTTTATTCAATTTAGATTTTAGGTTGGATCGGCGGTGTTCATTCGTAATTATGGGATGTCTTTTTTGGGCGCAAGAGCCTCTACTGTTTGCTTTATTGGAAGAAACAACTCATTTGATTGCATTGAATTGGCAGACATGCTTTTGGAATTTTCATGATTTTTGTAACTTAGTGCATTGAATAATGTTAGCTACCATTTATGGGTTGCTAAGCTTGTTTGTTATATTTAACATTTGCTGCACTAGTGTATTGATTTGCATGTCACGCATAATGGATTGTTTGCATTTCTCGGGGAGAGGTCTGAAATTGGAGAAATCAATGTCACTTAGTCATACTTTGTATTGTGCTCCGCGTCATAGAGAACTGCTCCTGACCTGGGGTATGATCCCCATCTCTGCCCCTGAGACTTGCCTCGGATCGAGGTGAACGTCACCGGGCTCCACCACCTACGCCATGAGGTTGGCTAGATTCGAGGGGGAGTGTGTCATCTAAGAAGAAATGCGTTTAACGAGTCTCATATGTGAGGTGTAATTTTGAGCCGTATCAGAATCGTAGAGGTGTGTTAAGTTTGTATCAAATATGAAATATGCCATGTAATGTGCTTAAGCCATATCAAAATTGCATGGATGCTTAAGCCTGTATCAGATACACATTCATGCAAGTGGTGCATTTAAGCCGTATCAGAATCATATTGATGCGTTAAGATTGTATTGAATATGCAATAGACTCTGAATACTCTGAAGTCGTATCAAAATCACAAATATGTGTTAAGCTTGTATAGAAATGTATTCATGAATTTTATCTTCCTCCCCTATCATCATCTTCCTCCATTTAGAATAACTCATTGTGTGGCTTTCGATTCTTTCACTTGTTTGTTATCCTCGTAGTTAACATATAAAGAGACATAAATACTCTCAGTGTTGTTCTTGTTAGAAATTTTATCAAAGTCCTTGAAGGTAACTTACAATTTTTTATTGCATCTTGAAAAGTTTCTTTTGTTCGATTTTCTTTTTTTTTTAGTTAATGCAACATAATTTGCATTCAAATGAGATATATGTAATCATCTTGTATCATATCTTACATATCTACATCTTAAGATATATGAAGAACTTGTATAATTTGTTCTTCTAATAGTCAAATTTCTATCCATCTTGTTTGAATACCCAATATTATTTTCTTCAAAATTATTATCACTAGTTCCAGCTATATTTTTCTTAAGATAATCTTCACTCTTTTACTATTAAGTGTTAAAATAAGATAATGAAGCTTTGATGTCAATCAAAAGCGAGAAAAACACAACAAAAAAACGAAAGATTGAATTGAACATATTTAAAACCTTTTTCTTTTTCTCCTTTAGTTAAAACGAATAGATAAATGATTGTCTAATAACTTATATTGAGTCTGAAGTGTTGAGAGACAATGATAAATTGCGTAAAGAACAATTATAAAATATGCATGTGATTTTTTTAATACCGTTAATATGGACTTCTCGACGTGCAGATTTCGAAAAAGAAGATATGATACTATGATGACACTTAGTTAAAATGGAGACATATGGTGACATGTGCGACAAGATCACTATTCGACCATAATATCGAGTTCGACACATTTGGCGATGATTTTTTACTTAACATTTTTCCAAATGTTGAGATTGCTTCAAAACTCGACAGGTTAAGTCATTAACCATGACGATTGAGGTGAAGTAAAAAGATCAGATTGAGTAACAATTTTTTAATCTTATCCAGACATCAAAGACACGTGAAAACAAGATGTAAGATTGAAAACTTCATAGAGGATTACGTGTCAGACAGTAGAGAAATAGTCGTTATAGATAATTATTTTTATATTAGTATATATAGTAGTAGTTCTAGCATTAGAAATCGGGTAGCAATATCATTACAAAGTCTCTATAGAACTCAAATTACCCAAGTCAGAGCGAAAAACAAGTTTTGTGAGAAATATATATGATTCTGTACATCAATTTTTCTTTATTTAATCGAAATAACTTTTATTTTTCCTTTACTTTGTTCGTCTTATTATTTTTCCAGTTCATTTCATATTAGATTTCGACATCAGTCGAAACCATCAATTTCTTTGTTTATCCGTTATATATTTTTTTCGAACACTCAAATTTAAACCTATAACGTCATACGAACACTTGTCTTTTAGAAGTTATACAAAAAATACTTCAAAATTAAGTGGTTGTTTAACAAAAACACGGATAAACAACTATTTTTTAAATATATTTATTTCATAAATATAATTATAATTATTTATAAATTTTTAATATTTTGCATTAGTGGATTAGGTCGATGGACCACCCTAATGGCATTGAGTTGCATTTTTTTTTCAGAAGAAGAAGATGTGTTGGAGTTGCTTTAAAAGCTGAAAACATTTTAAAGAAGCAGTAATATAATAGAGCCAGGTGTTGGGTAAGCAAAGCCATGAGTTGATGAAGTTAGCAGAGCACCTGTAGTGTGATATATGCACGTCAACGCCGGCGGAGGGGACTTACCAGTTTTTTCAATGGAATGGGACCCTCCACTTTATCATCAACCTTCTTTAACGTTTGGTTCTTATACAATCATTGGTCCTCTTCAATCTCTTCTGTTCCTTACTTTTCAAACACGTTCCTTTCTCTTTTCTCACTTCCTTGTCTACTTATGTGGAAAATATATTCTATGTTTTTCAATCCATTAATAATAATACGATCGATCTTGTATTTTTAATTTCGTCACTTTCTCGTCATGTTTCTTTTCTACTACCTACGTCTAGGTTTAAAAAATACTATACTATTTGAAATGGTGTGAGAAACTAGTGTAAAATATTAATACGTGGCGAGGTGGTAAGTGTTTGATCACATCATTTTTGACTTTTTCTATTTGCAAACTTTTAGGTGCTTCAAATAAATTAAGGTAATGGATGGATCAATAGACAGACAAAGAAACAGTGTCTTAGTGGCTCCTGCTAGAGCTACATATGTTACATTCAACGGTGCACCATTAATGCAGATCATAAGCTTTTAAATAAATGTGCTGATGCATCTTACGAAATAAATAAAGACTATGTATAATGCATATATACTCCCTTCGTGTGTACGGAATAAATAGAGACTATGTATATGTAAATATCCTCACTCCTTAACGATTAATAAAAAAAATATTGTTAATAAAAAGGATACATATATATTTTTTTATTATATGTTAGGTTTTAAATGTGAGGAGTGAAATAAATGTTGGGTATATAAGAGAAATGATATTATATCTTTAATATATTAAGGTTTCTGATGAATATGTGACATCAAATTTTTTTAAATTTTGGATATTTAGATATTAACATTTCTGACGCTTTGTTCTCTGGATTCCACAACAAGTGATATATGAATCTTGGTTATGCTTACTTGATAGAGTAACGGAAATGGATCCTAGTATGAATCTAGATTAGTGATCTGACTGACTTATACTTATGAAAGAGTTTATTGGATTTTAAATATAAGTGGTAAAGTTTCACATCGATTAAGAATGAGAAAATCTTGAATATATAAGAGAAATGATCATACCTCTAATGTTTTAAGTTTTTTTGATAGATATGTGAAGTTTCTTGACACTTAGACATTTGACTCATCGACATTTCTGACTAAAACGGTTAAAACGAGCTACCCAATCCTAAACGGGTCAGCCTTGACGAGTCTTCGGTTTTATAGGATTGGTTAAAAGAATATTGTTATAATATGAGCTCAAAAATGACTATTTGAGTTTGGTCATTTACGGACTTCAAACTACCCAATCTTAAATAGACTATTTAAAAAAATAATTTAAACAACAATAAAAAAAATCCTAAAATTTCTTAAAAATACAATAAAAAATTATATTATTTTAAATATAATATATTTTTAAATATTATATTATTTTTATAAATATAAAATAAATTAATACATATCTATATTCTATAAAATAATACTCAAGTGGTTAACATAAGGGAGTTTAATAGAATATGAGAAACTTATATATTATAACATAAATTAATTAAATATTAATTTAAATATTTTTATACATAATATTTAAAAAATAAAGATTGAATAAAACGAAAAATTATAATGAGATAAAATAAACAAGTATATTGTGTTAAAGTGATAGAATATATATATATATATATATATATATATATATATATATATATATATATATATATATATATAATATATATATATATATATATATATATGTAATATATATATATAGTTACAATTCATACGAAATAATTCTAAGAGATAATAAATAATTCTTAAATATATATATATAATATATATATATATATATATATATATATATATATTATATATATATATATATATATATATATATATATATATATATATTATATATATATATATATATATATATATATAATATATATATATATATATATATATATATATATATATATATATTATATATATATATATATATATATATATATATATATATATATATATATATATATATATATATATATATATATATATATATATATATATATATATAAAAGACTACTTACCATTCATACGATATAATTCTATTGGATAATTGATTTTAAGATTAAAAAAAAGTCATATTTTCATGTTGAAAATTCTTTAAAATTTTAATTTTGATTTTAAAACTCAAGTGCTACAATTTTTCCGACCAGATCAATATTTTCATTTATAAATATTTCCCGAATAATAGACATTTCTCAAAAAAGTATTGTTATTTCTATTTTCATTTAGTTAATCATATTTTAATCATAAGAATAATATTTCTAATTTTATAATTTAATATACTATTATGTCTTAAATATTTTCTCTATATACTATGAGAGACATTAATAATGCACCGTTGAATCAGCAAGTAATAGGTGACTGCTCCACTGGCACTTTGTCTATTGATTCATTATTAGCTTCATTTAATTGCTGCTACTTTGTGATTTGAGGCAAAAAGGGTCGAATGATATGACGCCGTTCAAAGGGTTACAAGACGGTGTTAGTTGTCTGTTAGCTTAGTTGGAATACCTCTTCTGACGTGTCGTAACACACCACCTTAGCTTTTAATTCTAGCGTGTCAAACGCTTTCATGCACGTGAAATCACACGATTTGGTGCTCCTTCAGTTAATCACTTTTTATTACTAGTTAAATTACTATACTTGTAATAAACGCACCATTAATTTCCTTACTTGGAAGCATTAACCGTAAGTGTTACGGTACTCATTTTCAACAATCAATTTTTGGTGTTTATTGCTCATTAAAATTGATTTTATCTTTTGTACGAATGAGAGTCTAAGTGCAAAGAGAAAAAAAAAAAAGCCTAAACAAAAGTTACACGAGGGTAAAGGACCTTATGATATCATTAGTGATGAAAGGAATCAACTCCTTTGGATAATCTTAAAAAAAAAAAATCAAATTATGGAGTAAGTTTATATTCGTCATTGCATAGCGCATTAGTTAACTTTTCTATAGACGTGGATGAAACGAACAATAGTGTCATCTAAATTCATTTTTTTACCATTAAGGCTCTCAATAATTTTTTGTTGTTGTTTGATTGCAATTCAATCTTTTATACCCTCTTTCAATTGCTAATTTGAGACCTTCCAACACTCCCCATATCTCTGCAACCTCTACATTGCAAATATCAATGAGTTTGGAAAACCTCCACACCAACTCCTTGTATGATCATGAAGAATCCTCCTACAGACTGCTTTCGAATGCTTGCTCACAGCGTCGACAACATTTAAACTAATCCACATTTCATCTGGCGGTATCTACCTAACGTATTTCATAACATGTATATTCGAAGTGAGACCATGCTAGAAAGTAACACTAGCAGTATACACAACCACCTTGTCTATAATCACATGAGTTAAGTTGCTAGGTATAATGTATTCTTTATCATGCTTCTGCTTTCCTCCAAAACTATAAGGTATAACACGTTGTCGCCCATTACCAATATCCCAAAATGTCGAGGCTTTCAATTCAGACCAAAGCTTGATGATATTTTTCCACAAACTCGAGTCTTGAGGGTTAGCACTAAAAATATCAAGATTGTTATTTTCTCTGTCATACTTCACTCTAACCACTTGACACCACATGTTGTTATCACCTGTCATCAATTTCCAACCAAGTTTAGTCAAACAAGCTTTGTTCATATGCACTAAATTTTTGAAGCCCAACCCCTTATGCATTTTGGTTGCATTAGATTTCCCTACTTGACTGCATTAATGTGCCCATATGAAGTCTCTTTGTATCTTATGAATCTCCTTGACACACTCCTTTGGTAAGGAATAAGTCATAATTGTGTACGTTGGGATCATTTCAATAATCGCCTTAGCCAACATAGTCCTACCTGCAAAAGACAAATGGTGAGATTTCCAACTCGTTAGTTTAGATTTAATACTCTTTATGATGTGTTTGAAGTCTTTTCTTAGGGCTTCTCCCGGTTAGGGGTACCCCCAAATACTTCCCCAACTCTTTCGTTTCCTTATAACCAGGCATTTGAATGAGCTCTCTTCTCGCATGGATCAGAGTATTACTTAAGAGGAGAACTCTAGTCTTGTCCATGTTAATTCTTTGCCCATACATATTGAAAAATTTGTCTAGAACTTCCCTAACACATGTCATCTTCTTATTTGTTGCTTTCCCAAATAATAGGAGATCGTCTACAAACATCAAATGAGAGATAATTGAACACCTCCCGCATGCTTTGATTTCTATCCACCTACCATTGTCAATTAAATCCATGATCATATGCGACAACTTATCCATACAAAGAACGAAAAGATAGGGAGAAATTTGGTCTCGCTGTCTTAAACCTTTTGTAGAGTTGAAATAGTTTGTCTCCTTCTCATTCCACTTAATGCTCATTGTCACAGACGTGATGGAAGCCATGATAACTCGAATTAAGTTTTGAGGTAAGCCAACTTCATTTAGCACTATGTGAGTGAATTTCCAACTTAAGTTATCATACGCCTTTTCCAAATCTACTTTAATTACAAAGTATCATGTTTTCCCTTGCCTTCTATTCATACTGTGAATTAGCTCTTGGGTCGGCACAATATTCTCGTGATGCTTCTTCCCAGGATAATGAAAAGGACCAATCACAACATCATTCCATTTGAGTAATTTTTATGGACTTATGAGGTCTTGAACATGGGTAGCTAATGAAGTCTATTAAGTCATGGTTATGGATTGATTAGAGATGTTTGAATCTTCTATGCTTCAAATCTATCAATGAATGATCAATGGATCATTCATGATACTTTAAGACGTAGATAGGTTGCCTCTATATCAACCATACTTGGATCATTTGACATATAGATGAAGCTTTGTTTTGTATACATACTAACTTATGGTTTCATTTGATTCATTATGTTTCTATTGTTATGCTAACTTGTTCATATTGTACATTAACCCTATAAGAATAAAGTTGGTTCTACAATATATCTCTAAGATTTTGATGATAACAAAAGATGAAACAAAAATGATACTCTAATGAGTTTTTTTCTTAGTGTGCAGGACTCTGAATGTTTACGCATGATTCTAACCATACATCAGATACAAAATTACATCAGACACAAAAGTATCCGATGATTAGATGCCACTCAGAAAGAATACATCCAGAAGGTTCTGATTCTCATCAACGCAGATACCAGTGCAACAGTTAAGAAGTCAAAAGCTTCGACAAGAGACTACTGAATCCAGACTCTGATACTTGAGAAGTCTAGAGCACTGTGAAGCTCTGATGAAGTCATACATAATCAGTCTCTGAAGTCAAACTCTGAGATATCAAGACTCTGATGCAGACTCACCAGTCCATAACGCATAACCGAAAAAAAATCTTATTATGAAGAGAAAGTATTTAAAGAAAAGATTAATGAGGCGGACAAAATGGTTTTAGAAAGAAACATTAGAAGTAATGACATTAATTATTCTTCAATGACCAAAATTTTGTCATCACTCCAACGGTCCTTCACAACGACTATATAAAGGATGAATTACTTCTCTAGAGAACATACCTGAGACACACAGAAATCTAATTCATTCTCTCTTTTTTTCACGAGCTGCTGCTCTTACGTGAAAAGCTATTGCTCTCATATTTTCTGTAATACTTGCTTGTTGTTAGAAGCACTTTACATTACAATTTACTTTTGCTTAAACTATTTCCTCAAGTGACTCTGCCCAGTCTGAATACTTGAGAGGGCTAAGAGATTATTCTCTTAGACGCTTGGTTGTGTAATCTTTCAAGATTAGTGGATTAAGTCCTTGTTGAAGGCGAAATCACCTTGGCCGGGTGGACTGGAGTAGCTTTGAATTTCAAGCGAACCAGTATAAAATTCTGTGTGTGTTTTGATTTCATAAAAAAGGTTTTTAATTCCAAAACAATTCAAACCCCCCTTTCTTGTTTTTCTCAAACTTCAAACCCTTGTATAACTTGTCTAACTTGATCACCAATCAACTTATTAACCTTTAACCCCTGAGTTGATATAATCTTCCTTTTGTCAAGCTATTGATAAATGGACTTAGGGTTTACATAACTTTCATTATTATAAATCTTTTCTAAGTTGATCATTGGATCATCTTCAACATTTTGCACCAGTGATAAGTTATCCCATGATGCGCCATATTTTGAATCTTTTGACCTAAGGATAGATAATCCTCAAGTTTTGGACTTGTACATACTACTAACCATACTTAACTTTACTAACTTTGATTACCACAAACCCTTGTTATTATCATTGTTACTTTGTTATTTACTTTTATGTTGTTACATTGCAATTTACATTCAAGTAATTATCATCATGATATTCATTGTATAAACTCACAATGCATGTTTATTATTGTCATTATCTTTATTGTCACCATAAATTAAGAACAACAAAAACATGATAAAATGAAAAACCAAAAAAGTGAACTCCACTTGTAATCAACTTGGACTTAGAGGATTTCATCTTAGGACATTTGGTTGGAGGACCTTTCCATACTTTGTGATACTCTTCCTTTGACTTTGGATTTCATCTGTAACTTGCATATTGGTTGTAAGAATGGTATCATGGCAATAACCTAGGGAGACATATTTGTAAGACCATTATCCTTTGTTAGCTTAGGTCACCTTTGCACACACAAGGTTTTCTCTTGGGCTACCTTACAATGAGACCCTTTACTTTCCTGTTGGTTACTCTGTATATCCATTACATTGCTCAATTTCATAATCAAATAAATAAACCCTTGATCCAACGACAAACATCATTTTCATAATCAAATTCAAAAATACAATAAAATTATGATTAGTATTGTACGCCACTAGCCTTAAGTGGTGGAGAATGAGTAAGAATGGAGTTTTCCTATCTTTACTCTGATTATTTTTTACACAAGATGCTTGGTTTGTTTTTCTATAATTTTCACCTCCGTCCATAGACTTTAGTACAGTCTAATCACAAACTTTTTTTATAAACCCTTATTCAATTTAAAATCAACACAATCCATCAAATTCATTTTTGCGCCTTAGAGCACCACCCCGAAAACCCTTTTCTCAAAGGTAAAATCAACCAACACATAAACATTTTCTACTTCGAACTACAAAGCTCTAATTCCTCATCACCCAATGAGTGATACGTAGACACAAGGGCCACAATCCTTAGAGAGCATAATAATAATAAAAAAAACCCAAACCCTTTCTTTAACACTATTTTTGTAAATAAGAATAAAATAAAAATAAGCCAGATAAATACCCATGTACGCAGGCAACCTAAGTGGTTCCCATGTAATACCATGGACGTGAGGGGTGCTAATACCTTCCCCTTGCGTAATTGACTTCCGAACCCAAGTCTCGGTTGCGAGACCAATTATTTATCCGTAATTTTACACTTCCAGTGTGCACCTTTTCTTTCGAGGGTTTTATCGACTATTTTCCCTCTCCTCTCCCATAGAGGAAACCCAACTAAAATTCAGTGGCGACTCTTCTGTTTTTCCATTTCTCTCTCCCTTTGAGGTTAGGGGCATTCTTTTGTTCAATCAATCTGGTTCCTTGCTCCCAAAACCTCCGGTGGTGACACTGGTTAAGTTGTGACTATTGATTAAAGACCTTGTATCTTGCTTGGGATGTAGTGCCGGAAGATTACGGACCCTTTGAAGTTTTGAAATCAAAGTAAAATACATTTTTGAAAGCTTTTTATTATACCCGATGTCTCAATGCATTATTAAAAAATAATTAACACTTTGTAATCAATCAGGTAAATTTGAAAAAAACAAGGAAATAAGTCTCGGAATTTTTTTATTTATTGATGATTTGACTCGTAAATGGATGATATCACATATAAGTAATTCCTATAAGAGGAGATTACTGAAAATAAAGAAAATGACAATGAAACAGATTATTCATGTTCCTATTGAGTCCAACACATGTTACTACCCCTAGATCTTCCAGGTCATAATACTTTGCCTTTGAAGATGATGATTAAATTGATCACTTATGTCTGAGTTCCTATTGTATTGCAGGTTTAAATGCTACAATCATATGCCTTTTGGATATCCCTAACTTTTTCCCAGACCGCTCTTTTCGAGTCTTAGTCCAATGAGATGATATAGTTGTTTTTGCCTAAGCCGCCATTTTCGGTTTTTGACTTATCAGTTTTTATTTTTTCGTAAGTCCCAAATTTCTATCTAGAATGCTCTTTCGAGTTTTCAGTCCATCGGAACGCGCTAATTTTTTCCCAAGTCGCCCTTTTGGGTTTTTGACTTAGCTGGCTTTTATCCTCTTTTTCTAGGCATAGTATTTTTTGACTACGTCGAAGTTCACTAGTCGTGGTAACTCCGTCCCATCCATGGTTGTGAGAATTAAGGTTCCGCAAGAGAAGGCATTATTCACGACATATGGCCCTTCGTAGTTCGAGGTCCATTTTCCACGGGGATATTTGTGAATGGGTAATATCTTTCTTAGCATTAAGTTGTCTTCTTCGAACATATGAGGACAAACTTTCTTGTCGAACGCTTTCTTGAGCCTCCACTGATATAACTTCCTGTCACATACTACAACCCTACGCTTTTCTTCTATGAGGTTTAGTTGATCAAATCTTATTTGTACCCATTCCGCCTCTTCCAGTTTAGTCTCCATCAGGACTCTCAAGAAGGGTATCTCAACTTCAATGGGGAGTAGTGCCTCAGTTCCATATACCAGAGAGAAAGGGGTTTCTCTTGTTGAAGTACGAAATGAAGTTCTATAGCCATGCAGTGTGGAAAGGAGCATCCCATGCCAATTTGTGTAGGTTTTCACCATCTTCTGGATAATCTTTTTGATATTCTTGTTAGTTGTTTCTACTGTGTCGTTCATATTTGGTTGGTAAGGTGACGAGTTATGGTATTCAATTTTAAAACTCTCGCACAACTCGTCTATCACTTTGTTGTTCAGATTCAACCTATTATTAGTGATAATCTTATTGGGAATATCGTAGCGGAAAATGATTTCTTTCTTGATGAATTGGACGATCACTTGTTTTGTCATGTTGGCATACGAGGAAACTCCTACCCACTTGGTGAAGTAACCAACGACAACCAAAATAAATCGGTGCCCGTTTATGGTTTTTGGCTCAACCATTCCAATTATGTTTATACCTCACATGGAAAAAGGACATGGAGCAGTCAAGGCATTCAAAGGAGTGGGTGGCACATGACTTTATCCGCATAGATCAGACACTTGTGACATTTCTTGACGTATTTGAAGCAGTCAACTTCCATAGTCAACCAGTAATACCATGCTCTAAGAATCTTCTTGGCCATGGCATATCCATTGGCGTGAGTACCAAAGGATCCATCATGAATTTCCTTAATTAGCATATATGCCTCATGTCCATCTGTAGTGGTAAATTTTTTGAGATTAAGTTATCAATTAACTTAACTCGCAAAGCAAGACTCGCCATCACACTTTTATTGTTTCTAAAGAAAAAAGGAAAAAGTACGAACAAAACCCGAATAAGTTTTAAAACAAAACTAATAAAAAGAAGAGAACAAGGGTCTGGGGGTTAGTTATGAAAAGGGAAGATATTAACATCCTAAACATCCATGGTTCTCTATGGGAACCTCTTTGAAAATGTGCCTTTTGGTTTGAAAAAGAGTGTTGTTTGTAAAAGATTGGAGAGATTGGAAAATAAATATTTTTTATGATTTTTGTGTTTGCCAAGACTTTTGAAGTCTCATGCCTACGTACCAACAAAGTGCAATGGAGGATCAAATCCTCATAGTTCGTGCTAAAAATAACGAAGGAGTTTGTTTTGATTCATTTTTATGGGAAAAGACATTTTGTCATTTTAAGGAGAATACTCAACTAGTCACCCACAAGTATGAGTACTTTTCATCATCATGAGAAGGGCTCCAACTTGGATAAGGATCAACAAGTATGCCACTAGATCTCATAAATGGAAACGAATTATCATCAATACTATGGGTATAGGAGAATTATATCTCAACTATGAAAATGACTCATGTCAAATACCTTGAGAAATGTTTTAAAAGGAAAAAATGCACAAGGGCACAAAATGATTTGAATGAGTTATGCATTTTTTATGTCTTTTGAAATTGGTCTCAATATACTTAAGATATATTGGCATTTATTAGGAAAAAGGTTTTAACAACCACTTAACAAAAAGTCAAGGTGTATTGAGAAAGTAATTCAAGTTAAAAAAAAACAAGAAGGTTTTGAAAAAAAGAGAGAAGATTTTGAAAATTAAATAAGGGGAGGAGAAGAAGAGACTATCCTAAAGCATTAAGTAAAATCTATGGAGGAAAGATCTAACCAAGAGATAGCAAGCTTTATGACATAAGGCAAGCAATAATTCCCTCATTTGGACTAAGCCTCAAGCAATCCAAAATAAGCAAATAATAATCCATGTATTAGATGAAACCAGAATGACCAAATCAAGTCTTCAAAAGGAAGTTCCAAGGTTAAATGTATTAGATGAATTCTAAGATCTCAAATCACAAGTCCAAAGTAAAGGTTAAGGTCCTGATTCTAAGTCCATAACTCCAAAATGGTGCCAAGGATAGTAACCACAAGTCCATGAGTTAGGATTATCAAGTTTCTTTTTAGGTTTTTTCTTTTATTAATGTCTTCTTTATAAAAGAAAAAGTCCAAATGGACAAAGAACAAATGACATAATCACAAATAATTTGATATGAAATGCTAAACATAAAGTATAAAGTAAGTGGCATAAAATAAAAAAGCATAAAGTAAATGACTTTGAAGTAAAAGTTAATACAAGTAAAGTGTTAGTAAAGGATGTTAGTAATCAAAGATGAAAAGATATATTGGTCACTTTTTGGAGAACACTCAACTATCCACTCACAAGCATGAAAATATGAACCTATACATCATTTATGAGAATGGCTCCAACTTGGATAAAATCAACAAGTATGTCACTAGCTCTCATAAATGGAAAAGGAGTAACATTTTCACACAATACCATGAGGAATAGGAGACTTACAATCTCACTTATAAAAATGAATTTGTTTTCTTTAGAACAAATTTAACGCTATGTTAAGCAATTGTAATTGGACTTATGTAGAAGTCACAACTATCTGAGGCCAATCAATAATAATGTGTGTGTTAATACATGCTAGAGAAATGATATGTAAATCATTCTCCTAAAGACATGCCACACAAAAAAAGAAAAGGGATGATCAAGCACAAAGGCTATGAGGATGGTCCATACTTCAATCCATACTTCATGACACGTAGGATAAACTTATGCATCTATCCAAAGTACCTTTAATGATCCATGATCAATTAGGAGGTATATTTGAAATGATGGAAGTTCTTCAAGTACCAATCCACACATCATAAACAAGATTGAGACAAACCATCCAATTGTTCAAAGGGAAAAGAAGAAGACAAAGAAGAAGATGACAAGAGAAGTCACACCTAAATTGAACCAAAAGTTTGACCAAATCATCATCAAAATCAATCATACATTTTGGTGGATTAGGGTTTTCACCCTATCAACACCCAAGATCCATTGAGTTTGATGAGACTTGAAGTCCAAACCATCATAATCCAAGGCCAACAGAAGTTCACAAGAGTCACACAAATAAAAAATGCAATTAAATGAAATGAAAATGCATCAAAGGTGTTTTTAAATGAATTTTAAAATAGAAATAAAAGAGAAAATCCACAAAGTCATTCAAAAAACCAAATAAATGGCCAAGAAAAATATGGAAGGTTGGAAATAAAATATGAAGCATGTAATAATATTTTCAGAATTAAAAGTTGCATAAAAGTATTTTTAAACCAATTAAAACAAATGAGAAAAGAGAAAATTCATGAAAAATATAAAATCAGTGAAATAAAATATGGAAAATAAAAATCAGATGAATAAAAATAAAAGAGAATTTTAGAAATCATTTTGGGATTTTATGGATGAAAAATGAAATTACAATGAATTTTTGAAGAAAAAGCAATTAAAAATTATAAAATTAAAATTATTAAAATCAGAAAAAACACAGGGCGTTGGATCACGCCTCATTAATTGATGCGGCAGATCCAACACTTCAAATGTTAGAGAACATGATGGAATGCGCTGCAGCCAAACACACATCCAGTTTAAATCCAACCAATCAAAACATATCATTATGCCAACGTGTCTGATCAAACTCAGACAACCTGAGAAAACTCCAGTCGTCTTCTCTGGTGAGCTCTCATCGGAGTTTCATCATTTGGTAAATTCAAGACACGATACCACCACTATTGTGATCCTCTTCTCATCCCGAATTCAACCTTATGCTTCAAATTCATTTATGTGAATTGAGCAAAGGGAATTTCAGAGAAGTTTCAAAAACAAGTAAGCCACGAAAAATAAAATTAAATGATGAACATGATCAATCAACACCGGATAAGTTAGGGGAAAGCATCAGGGAGTGAAGGACTACATCGTGGTAACTTGTTTGGGTTTAAATGATGCTAAAAACTACCTTGTTCAGATGGTGATCAGAAGTTGATGAAGCTCGATCTGATTAGAGCACTTCAGGAGGTCTCAGAGCTTGGGAATTGTTGCAAAAGTTTCATAGGATGGTGAAGTTGCTAATGGAATTAAGAAATTAGATTGAAACTCAAAATACGGTAGTTGAAACTCAAAATACGGTAGTTGAATTTTCTAGAAAAATTTCAAGTTGCAGCAAAGATTTCTTAGTTCTCAAAAGCTTGTAAATGAATGCAGTAGCTTCCTCTATTTATAGAGAATGTGTTTGGATCCAAATACGTGTGGAATGATGCAGAATTTATGCAAAACGAATTTGATCCGTATGTGAGAAAAGTGTGACTTGAAACTCATCAAAACTCAGCCAAATGATGCATTTTAAGGGCCAATTAACTTATGGAGACTTGGTGAAACATGTTTAGGTCCAAAACATATGCTAATTTGTCTTGGAATTTAGATTAGTTAAGTTCCAAATTTCGGGAAATGGTAATTTCTTCAGTTACAAGTCACCATGTTCAACTCAATGGGGGCATCTTGCTCAGGAGGCTTTTTGATCCCATTCTTTTTACAATGTGTTAACATCATGCCCAAGATTACAATGTGTTAAGAAAGGTTGCATTTGGATGTTTGAGCACAAAGTTATGTCATGTTGAAGTTGGCACGAAAAACTGGTCATATAACTTAGAAATATTTGAGTGCTTCATGGATGAAAATGACATGTAATGTCTCAATGAATTCCATGGCCTTCCAAGCCCTTCTCATGGATGATGTCTTGGTTCATGCATTCATACTTGTGAATGAATGGTTGAGTGTTCTCCAAAGAATGAATTAAACAAATTATACTCTTCACTAACTCTACCAACTTCTTATTAGCATTGCTTTACTTTCAAGTTATTTACTTAATGTAATTTAAATTTCAGTACCTTTATCATTCATTGCCATTTACATTTCATGCAAGATGTTTATGTTTCATTCATTTTCACTTTGCTCACTTGAGCCATATTTTGTGATTGTATATATTTTGTGCTTGTGATTTTGTTCTGTTTGTGGTCTTAGGACCTTAAAATACCTAATAACAACAAAAAAAACCTTAAAAAATATCTTGTTGGACTGTTGGACTTGATATGAACTTTTGGACTTAGGATAGGCAACCTCTCTATGCTTTGAGGACTTGTCCAATGCCACTATTTGAGACTGAGTTATCTCTGATTGTACCCTTCATCTGATGCAAACCTTGGGTGCCATTGCTTCATCTGTTATGTGGTCTCTATGTTTAATCAGTTATTTTGACTTTTATGATTGATGTCTGATGATTGTTTCTGAGAGTTTGCCAAATAATATTTCATCTGATACATTGGAAGACTGCTAGATATTAGAGTGCTTGCTTGGATATTATGGCTATCTTTATTTGATGCCTTGGTCTTCATATAATTACTTGGATGTTAGATTATGCTTATTGCTTGCTAAAAAGTCCAAAGGAAATGAGTTTCTATTTGACATTCTTGTCTTGTGGATTGCATCCCATTGGTCTATTCTTTTCAACTTTTAACTTTTGATTTTGTCTAGGGTAGTCTCTTCATCTCCTCCCACTTATTTAATTTCAAAATCTCTCCCTCTTTTCAAAACCTTCTTTGCTTGTGATTTCAAACTTAGACATGTTTTAATAAGTAGAAACTTTGGCCTTATGCCAATGAATTTTCAAACTTTTTCTTAATCCAATCTGTGAATGAACTTAACCATATTGACTTTAATTTCAAAATACAAAAAGAACTAACAACCCCATTCAAGTCTTTGGCCTTTTTGTGCCTTTTTCTGTTAAACTTTTGTTAAAACCAACTCACCAACTTCTTTGAAATTTTTACCACAAACTACAGGGTTTTGATCCCTCATTTTTATGTTGGTACGTAAGCATAAGACCGAAGGTCTTGTCAAACACAAAAATATAATTAATGAATTCTTTTCTCATCCCCTCACTCTATATTTTTATCAAACATCATTTTCAACTAAAACACTTGCACATAAAAAAGGGCTCCCTGGGAGTACCTAGGACACTTTGGGTGATAATACCTTCCCTTTGGGTAACCAACCCCCTTACCTGTAATCTCTGACATTTTATTAGTTTTGATTTGAAAATTTCTTATCTTTGGTTTTGTTCGTACTTTTGCCCTTTTCCTTTGGAAACAATGAAAGCGCGGTGGCGACTTTGGATTTATTGACGTCGAGTTAACCAATAGCTCGATGGTCATAAATTTAGCGCTACAATCACTCTATGTTAGACATCCCTCCAATTGATGATCAAAACAAACAAGAAGAGGATGACGATGAGAACGACATGGATAATGAGGAAAAATCAGGTGAAATGCCTAAGGTTATCCAAACTTTTGACGCTACCAAAAATTGAAAGCACCTTTGACTGGTAATACTACTGCTCTTTCTCCAGAGGAATTAGAAGCATTAAAATGGAGTAATCTAGAAGAATACCTGAAGGAAATCATAAGCGCCAGAGGTAGTTTGAACGTTAAATGCTCAAGCTCATCATATGTGTCTAGTGGTCGATCTATGAGTGAGTCTGCTGATGAACTGCTAAAAAATATCAAAGAGAAAGCTTTCGACGCCGACCTACTTCAAGTCTTAGAGAATGATCCTTCTATCATTTTGGGATCAAGGACCTTCTGAAGCAAGTCGATATCCTAACCACCTCTCTAGAAGTCGCAGACATCATCATGGAACTTGGGCTATTGATTGATCAAATCATTGCAAACCTCCATCACGTCAAGGATGCTTCAAATAAAATTCAGAGCAAAATAGAAGCACAAATGGCTGAGTGGGAGGCTACCCCTGAATCCACCACCAATGTTGCTGAGTTAGAAAAAAGTTTGGAACAAAATAAGAAAGAAATCGATACTTGTTACAACAACATCGCCTCATGGGAACAACAAATCAAGTACCTGCAAACCAACATCAAGAAAGCCAAAGAGCACAAAGAGGAGATTCTAAAGGTTGTCCGCGAGGAGATTAATAAGGAAATTCAAGTGGGGATACTTCACGTCGAACAAGCCCAGACTCTGGAGAAAGAGATTAACACTCTGGACTCCACCAAGTCCGTGTTCGAACATTGCTTAGGGCTTTCAAAGTTGAAGTATGAGCATGTGAAGGTTGCTTTTCCCTTCTAGTCATCTTGTTATATTTGTTTGAACTTTTTATTTTGCTTTGGCTATTGAATTTATGGTGTAGCGACTTTAGCCATTTTTGGCATTCTGTAATGACTTAAACCATTTTGGCATTTTATCTTAATTACCATTTTGGCTTCGATTATGCATATGAATTATTCTATTAATATTTTAACCTCCATAAGTGAAGGCCTATATTTTTTAAAATATTTCCCGTTTACTCTCAGGATTCTTCGATCCTCAGCTACCTCCTCTATTTCATATGCACCATTAGAAAAACCTTGGATAATTTGGAAAGGGCCTTCCCACTTTGGGGACCATTTACCCAATGCCTTATCCTTTCGATCCATAGATAGAGTAACTTTCCATATTAATTCTACAATTGAAAATGATTTGACCTTAATTTTTTTGTTGTATGATTTTTCTATCCTCTTTTTCTGTCTTTTCAATAATTCTAAGGCATTCAACTTTTCTTCTCCTAAATCAACTAGTTCGTCCAACATCATGTTCCAACAGGATTCAGATGGGTCTTTTGTTTTGATTTTGAATTCTAGTTGATTGGAGATAGATTTTGACTGGTAGCACTGCATCGTGCCCATAAGTCAATCGAAAAGGCGTAGCATTTATGGCCTTTTTAGGGGAGGTTCGACAGGCCCACAAAATCTGGTACGATGTCTTATGCCAATTCCTTGGCTTTTTCCCACATGTTTCTTTGTCAGTCCAATTACTACCTTATTTGCTGCTTTCACTTGACCATTTGCTTGAGCATAATAAGGAGTATATGTTAACAACTTGAATCTTACTTCCTTAGCAAAGTCTTGGACCTTTCGACCAGTAAGAACTGATCCTTGGTTAGTTGTGATGGTCTCTAGGATCCCAAACCTATAAATTATGTGCCTTTGGCTAAACTCGATCACTGCTTCTTGATCAACATTCACCAAAGGTATAGCCACAATCCACTTGGTAAAGTAGTCGGTACCCACTAGGATGTATCTTTAACTTTTAGAAGATGATGGTCGAATATATCCAACTAGATTCAACGCCCAACCTCTGAAAGGATAAGTCTTCACAATATAGTGCAATTCGCTTGCAGGAACATGTTGGATACCTGCATGTATCTGGAATTCCTGCCACCCTTTAGAGAATTCAATATAATCTTTCAGCATAGTATACCAGTACATCCCTTGACGAAACAAAAGCCATTTCATCTTGTGGCCTACTTTATATGCTCCACATGCCCCACTATGGACATTAGAAAGAGCTAAGTACACCTCAGACTCACTAAGGCATTTGAGTAAAACTCCTTCAGGTATGTTTTTGAATAATTCATTACCCATAAGGGTATAACTCAGAGAATGATACATGACCTTTCATTATGTAAATATTGTTGGATTTTATAAGTACTATACTATTGGTTTTCTCCAATCTTCATCGGTCAAACTATCTATGACCAATATCTCGAAGTTCCCTTCGTTTACATAGCCTAGCTTCGTTGCTTCCAAATCTATCGGAGACAATCTGCTCGACATAACTCTCCCTCGGACTTCAATTGCATCTTCCATTTTTTCTTCAAAATTTAGTACCAAAAATCAATTTGATCCAAGTCATTTGCCTCTTGGTTCTTAAGTCGAGGAATGTATTTAATACTCACCATTTCGAACCTTCATAATAGTCTATTTGCTATTACAAAGTACATTATTAGGTTTTATTTGACACGTTTGTATTCCTTTGTTATCTGCTTTATAACAAATCAAAGTCAGCCATTATTTTGACTCTAGTTTCCCCCAATTCCAACAAGATTTCATGTCCGGCTATCAAAGCCTCGTATTCAGCCTCACTGTTCAAGCAGAGACCTTCGATCTTATACTTGAATTTTTTTGGAATTTTATTAGGAGAATTAATCAACACTCCAACACCTGTTCCATCTCTGTGACTAGAACCATCGAAGTATTATTTCCAAGGCTCAAGCTCTAGATAGTTTTGGGAGTTTTTTACTATAGAGTGGTCGACTATAAAGTCTGCAACCACCTACCCCTTTATAGCCTTTAAAGGGCATATAAATTAGTGAGTACTCAGTCAAAGCAAATGCCCATTTTCCAATTTGACTGTGTAGAATTGGCTTTGATAACATGTGTTTAAGAATATCAAAGTGAGACGAAACATACACATCAATCAGTTTTATATAATGCTTCAACTTTGAACAATAGAAATACAGACATAGACATAACTTTTCGATCATACTATATTTAGTTTTTGCATCATTTAGGACTCAACTAAGGTACTAAATGGCCCTTTCGATGCCATTTTCATCCTCTTGAGAAAGCATGCTCCCTAAAGTTTCATCAGATGCAGAAATGTACAACCTCATACTTTTATTCCTGTAGGGAGGTGACAGAATTGGAGGGTGAACAATATAGTATTTGATCTTTTCTAAAGCTTCCTTACGTTCTTGCCCCCATTCGAAACCTTTATTCTTTAGTCGAAGTAGAGGAGAGAAGGCTTGAGTCTTGCCACTTAAATTCGAGATGAACCTCTTGAAGAATAAATCTTTGAGTAATTGGATAACTTCGACTTTAAGTTCTGGGCCAAGGTTAACACTTATATATGTTGGCCTCTTGATTGTTCCTTCCCCCAATTTGATTCCTTCTAGAGGATCCTACGCTAGCATTTTTATATTAGGTGCCAGCGGGTCTCTCTCGAATCCCAAAGGCTCATCATCATAGATGGCGTCGAGCCTCTGGCCTTGCACTTCGTCATGACTCTTATCAGGTGGCTCCGATTCAAAATATTTCCCAGACCCTCGAGGTGCACTTCGGTCTTGTTGGCTTTGACAACCATGTAATTAACTTCGGCCTCTATGGCCATTTTTAGTCTATTTTTGGCTATGTAAGCTGAAATATTTTCCAATGTCTTGGACTCAGACATAATCATCATCTTCGTCCCTCTAACTAGTTGGTTGGATTCCTGATGTTCCTCCAAATCCAAGGTCTTCTTCTCCTACGACCTTCCTATCCCACTAAAACCCATGGGTTGGGTGCAATTTAAGGGAGCAAAATGCCTCATCAGTAGGCATAAAATCAAATCCTGCAGGCGCACATGGAGTTATGTTTTCCAAGTGCTTGTCGAAATTTCGCCTATCTACGAGGTTAACCTAAGTCATATAGTAGCTTTAGTCAGCCTCTATATTCTCCATTATTCCATCATTTCTCCAAATTGAAATTTGTTGATGGAGCGTGTAGCGGTAAATTCATGACCATCAAGCTATGGATAAGCTTAATGTCAATAAAACCAGAGTCGCCACTGCGCTTTTATTGTTTCCAAAGGAAAAGAGAAAAGTACGAACAAAACCCAAAGATAAGAAGTTTTCAAATCAAAACTAACAAAATTCCAGAGATTACAGGTAAGGGGGTTGGTTACACAGAGGGAAGATGTTAGCACCCAAAGTGTCATAGGTACTCCTACAGAGCCCTTTTTTATGTGTGCATATGTTTTTGGTATAAAATATGTTTGATAAAATGGAGTCTGGGGATGAGAAAATAATTCATTGATTATATTTTTGTGTTTGACAAGACCTTCGGTCTTATGCCTACGTACCAACATAAAAATGAGGGATCAAAACCCCGTAATTCGTGGTAAAAATTTCAAATAAGTTGGTGATTTGCTTTTAACAAAAGTTTAATAATAAAAGGGCATAAAAGGCCAAAAATTTTAGTGGAGTTGTTAGTTATTTTTGTCTTTTGAAATTTAAGTCAATATGGTTAAGTTTACTTACAAGATTGATTTAAGAAAAAGTTTGAAAATTCATTGGCATAAGGCGAAAGTTTCTAATCATTAAAACATGCCTAAGTTTGAAATCACAAGCAAATAAATATTTTAAAAAGAGGGAGAAGTTTTGAAATTTAAGAAGTGGGAAGAGATGAAGAGGCTATCCTAAGCATAAATCTAAAAGTTAAGAGTTAAAAAGATCTGACAAATGAGATGCAATCCAACAGACAAGAATGCCATATAGAAACCCATTTTCCTTTGGACTTTAATCAATCAATAATCAATAAGCAATGAGCAATATCCAGACATCATGAAGATCAAGGCATCAATCAAAGATATCCACATCCAAGCAAGCACTCCAATAGCTACCAATCTTCATTGTCTTCCAATGCATCAGATGAAATGTTCCTTGATCAACTCAGAATAAAACATCAGACATAGACAAACAACAAAATAAACAATTAAGCACAAAGACAAAGTAGCAGATGAATTAAAGAAATCCTCAAGGTATTTCATCGATGAATGCATAATTCAAGATAGTCCAGTCTCAAAATGTTGGCATTGGCCAAGTCCTTTAGCATAGGGAATGTTGCCTAATCCTAAGTCCAAAAGTTCAGATCAAGTTCAATAGTCCACCATATATATTTTTAGGGTTTTTCTTGTTATTAAATGTTTTAAGGTCCTAAGACCACAAAAAAAACCAAAAGCAAACAACAAATATATACAATCACAAGATATGGCTCAAATGAGCAAAGTGAAAAGGAATTGAAACATAAATAAGTTATATGAAATGTAAATGGCAATGGATGATAAATGACTGAATTTTAAATTGCATAATAGTAAATGACTTGAAAGTAAAGCAATATTAACAACAGTTAGTCAATGGTTAATCAAATGTTAATGGTGAATTTTAATTGATTAAGTCATTCTTTGGAGAACACTCAACCATTCATTCACAAGTATGAATCCTTAAACCAAGACATCTTCCCTGAGAAGGGCTCCAACTTGGATAATTCAACAAGTATGCCACTAGCTCCCATGGAAGGAAAAAAGGTCAAGTCTCCACACAATACCATGAAGAATGAGAGACTTACAATCTCACTTACTAAAATGATATGCCTTAAGGGTCAAAGTTAGCTCTATGTTAAGCAATCGTAATTGGACTTATGTAGAAGGCACAAGTATTTGAGGTCGGGGAATAAAAATATAGGTGTTAATGCATGTTATAGATTTGGCACAAAGAACCAAACTCCTAAAACATACCACTCACTAAAATAAAATGGGAAGGACCTATCTCAATCATACTTGTATTGATTCATCTTACACAAAGTCATTGATGGATCAATTAGCCTTTAGATATTAGAGATTTCATTGGTCAAATGAGGGAATGGGATATAATATGGATGAAGATGAAGAGGGAGGGGAAGATAGAAACACAAATTGATCATGAGAGAAATTTCATCAAATCAAAACCATTCATTTATTTTGGGAGATGAATTGTACATTTCATAAATCCCCTAAATCCAATGGTTTTGATCCAACAAAGGTCAAATCAACCATGTCCAATGCCTAAATAGAAAGTCAAACATCACAAGACCATAAAAATGGCTCAACAATATTTTTAAACATTTAATCAATTAAAAATCACATTAAAAATGAATTAAAATACATTTTAATTTGGTCAAAACCTAAAATCCCTTCAAAACACCAAATAAATGGCCAAGGGATTTGCCCTAGGTCAAACAAGGTCAAAGGACCTTAGACAAAAAATTTCACAATTTTTAAAAAGTCAGAAGTATTTTTAAACAATAAAAAATATACATAAAAACACTTAATTCATGAAAAATACCAACATCAATCCAAAAAATCATTTTAATCCAAAATATGAAAGAGAAAAATATTTAAATCTTTTTGGTGAAAGTCCCATATTTTTTGGATTAAAAATGGATTTATTATGAATTAAACAAAATAAAATAATTAAATAAAAAAATTAGAAAATATGGGAAATCAGGGGCCATCAGATCTCCCTCATTAATTGAGGTGGCAGATCGGATGGCCACACACATGTAGAACACAATGGACCCTGGTCAATACATCACACGCGTGGTATTTAAAAGGGACGGTTAAGATTAGATTGTGGGAACCAGATCAGATGGCTTGGACTTTGCCAACGCACCACCAAAGCACTAGCTCCGGTCATCTTCTCCGGTGGACCTCACCGGACTGGTCCACCCTCAACCAAATGGAAAATGAAAAGCGAGGACATGTTTTTGAAGGAAAAATGCTGAGGAACACGAATCTCACCCCCAATTTCTTCCAATTCCAAGTGTATTGAAAGATACATGGATTTGAAATTTGAGGTTCATGATCTGAGTTACTTCGCTTTGACCTCAAAGCAACTCAATCTTATTGCTTACATTGATATGACTTCAGCAAACCAAAAATTACTTGAAATGATGGAGAATTAAGAGAGAATCGAAGAGAGAAAGTTTCACAAAATTCACCTTCTGTTTGTAGTGATGGAGCTTGATTTGCATCTCAATTGGCTTGGGTTTGCTTCTACTTGCTTGCAGGAGATGAAAGAGATAATCAAAAGGCTTGGATCCTTGGAGTTTCAATCCCAAAACAGAAATGGAATTGAATCTCAATTTCAAGTGAAATCCTCAAGGTTATCCTTTCAATGGGGTTTGGGGAATAAGCAGGTCAAAGCTTGGGTAAGAGGATCCCCATTCTGATCACAAAGGCCATGTATTTATAGAGTTCTTGCATTGTTTTTCACACACTTCAAAAATTGGCCAAAATTGGAAAGGTTAGTGCATGCTTGCATGGGCGTGTGATAGGCCCATGATATGATTGGAAAACATACACAAATGATCATGAATGATGCTGAAAGTCTAACATGAGGCCATGCATTTGTAATTGAGAACTGATCATGTGATTCATCCAAATGGAACCATGAAGAGAAACCATGCACAAATCATTCAAATCTTGTCCAAATGAGGTTTTCTTGGGCTTTTGGAAAGGTGACATCAAGGGGAACAACTTTCATGTTGAACACTTTTCCATTTGAGGCTTGTATCATGATGAATTTTCAGGTGGAAGTTTGAGAAATCAAACGTAATTGGATAAATTTTTTCATGAGCTTCAAATGGAAAACGTTTCTTCATAAAAGTTGTAGATATTTCAATCCTATTTAATTTGGTAACAAGTTAGACCTTATTTGGACTTGGCATGAAGGAGTTATGCATTTTAGAAGTTGAGCAAAATTGCTTGTTCAATGATGATGACCCAAAATGACCTATAATGTTTCCTCTTGGAACATGCCCTTGCAAGTTGAAGTTGAAGTTTCTCAAAGAATTAAAGTTGGAGAATAAATATTTAATTTGATCATAAAACTTGGATGGCCTTCATCTCAAAAATATTGAGCAAGTTATGGTCCTTGGAAGTTGACCTCCTAACTAGGGCACAAACAAAATGACCTATAATATTTCACCATAAAAAACGAATTTCCAAGAAAAACTAACTCTTGATGTCAACATGAAAGTTGTTTTATATGTCATAAATAGTAACATTTATCTTGTAATCATTTTCATATGACAAAAAGTGTAGGAGATAAGGTCTAGGGAACCCCAGTTTTGACTAGTTGACTTCCTCTGGTCAACCACCTTGAACCAACTTGCAAACTTGAAGTTCTCTTGATATTTGGTACTCATGGAGGATAATATATGTTTAAGATGATGTAATATGAATTATCACTTTAAATATTTGATCAAATGATAAAGAAACTTGATGAGGAAGTCACACAAGATACCTAGATGAATTAGGGCTTTCAAGGCAAACAAGCTTCAAACTCTTGATGATTTCTTGATCAAAATGATAAGTGAAGAGAATGGAGATCCATATATAATGTCTAGAACCAATGTGAACCATCTCTTTATTTATCTCCTTGCATTGATGGTCTCAAACCCTAGATGTGAGTTTGATAGAGCATGGGTGGATGCACACACTACCTACAAAAGAAGTAAAGCTATACATAGACATATTTTTGGTATTCTAGTTAGTAAAATAATGAAAAAATAAAGTATAATACAATCAAATTTTCTTGGTGATCTCTCATAATGAAAACCCAATGAATATGGGGTAAGGAGGTGCCAAGGTGTGATCCTAAAGCGATGCACATGATTTGATAGCATGAGGGATCTTAGGGTCAAAATTGGGGTCTTACAGCTGCCCCTATTTAATGACATTTTAACTGAGGATGTGAAGGTTAAAATATTAGTATTAACTCAGTAGAATGGTCTTAAATAACATAATCTAGAAACAAATTTTGATCCCTAAGAGACCTCATGATGCATATGATATGAATGCTAAACAAATATTTGTGGGGAATATATTGCCACAAAGGAAAAGAATTCGGAAGAGACTGAAGATCTACAAAAGTATAATGCACTCCATAAGGAAAACTCACTAAGGAGTGTAAGACCCCAATTTTGTCCCTAAGATCCCTCATGGCATCATAACATTGCATTTGCATTGCCGCAAGGATCATAAGCATCTTGGTTCCCCTTACCTTTGGGTGGGACCTCTTGTGAGTGGTTTGAGATCACCAAGCATGCTTGAATTGTATATTATTGATTTTCTCATTTTGTTTACTAACCAAAAGCACAAAAATATGTCACTAACATCTTTTGTTTGTAGCTTGAGCAATCACAAGGTCAAAGGCCTCTAGGAGATCATAAGTACAAAGGTATGGCCAAGAGAAGATGAAGGCAAACATGGCAATGGTTCCCAAAGCTCTCATCCATCAAATATGCCTCCCTAGCATCTCAATTCATCATTTTTGATCAAATCAAGTCAAAGAGTTTGAGGTTTGTTTCCCAAGGAAACCCTAATTCATCTGTGTACCACAATGCCTTGCTCTTGAAGCAACCTCAGCCCATGATCAAATACAATCAAGGGAAGTTCTTTAACTCATCATTTCATGCATATTTGAACTTATTTGAGTGTCCTCAATCATCATTTCATCAAGATATGAGTCATGGACTTGAGAAGTTGATTAGTCAATTCATCTGACTATTTTGAAATGCACTGAGACCTAACGTTTTATGTGTTGGTCAAATGGAGATTATATCAAAAGAAAAAATGTTCTTAAGGACAATATGAACAACTTTCATGTTCATCAAAAATTGATTTTAAGCTTGGAAGGTCATCATCCATTCCAAGACATTATAGGTCATTTTGACTGAAACCCTAATTTTGGGTTAACTTCCCAAGAACATAACTCGCTCATTTTTTATGATTTTGAGGTGGGATCAAATGCATTGTAAAGCTTAAGATGTCTACTTCAAATGTTATGTTGAAATAAATTTCAAAATCTCAAAGTAAATACATGTGATAATGCAAAACATTATAGGTCACTTTGGACCAAATGCATTGAAAAGCAAAAAAGTCCAACTTCAAGTGTCAATAACTCTTTCATAAAAAATCCAAATGATGCAAAATTTAAGTCCATTTTTATTGTCTTGAAAATATCTACAAATTTGATGTTAGAGGTGTTATCATTTGAGGCTTGAATCATCAAAATAGAGGGGCTTGAACATTGTCAAAATTTGGAAACCTTGCCTTTGCATGTTTTGCACCTGATACTTTAAATTCAAAATTCACTAATTTCCACACTTCAAATGGATTTTTGCCCAACATAACATTTGTTCCTTATGTCAAGATCTTTCCAACCATTACTCACATGCTCATGTTTGGATTTGGCAAATGGCATTTTCGAAGACTTGAGGTTTTATGACCAATTATGGATTTCATGTAAAATTTCCATGCACAAGCCATTGCAGCTCAGAGTACACGTCCATTTCAATTTGGTATGATATCATCTTGCATTTGCACCTGCTTTTGGGCCCTCCATGCGCCTGTACAGGCCCATGCATGGAGGATCCAATTTCATGCACATGAGTTTGATCACACTTGCCTTGCCTCTCCATCTATAAATAGAAGCATCATTCCATCCAATTTGGATCGATGAATCAACCTGAAATGCTGCTGATTTGAAAACCAAACCTCTCACCAAAGGAACTATTTCATTTTCATTCAAATTTCTCAGATCTAAAATTCAACTAAATCTGGTTGAATTTCTAGATCTAAAGTTCCTAGACCTCTCTCTCATAATCCATTGAAGCTCTGTTTGGCCAAAGGAAGCAAGGAAGCAAGCTCAGATCACCACAATTCAAAGGTTCTCTCCAACTGGTTTTTTCTTCGAAACTCACTATTTCTTGATCTATTTGCTTGGATATTGTGTTGGTTGAAGTCCTCTTCATAGAGGCAATTGTTTTGAGTGCTCAATTTTTGAAATCCATGAAGTTCAGCATGAACACCATAATCCTGGCCTTTGCTTGTTATGACTTATTTTAAATCTTGGTGTTTCGCTTTGACTTGGACGTATGGTGGAAGCGCGCGTCTGGAGCGTTTGATTAGCCACGCCAATTAATGAGGCTTGATCAGACGCTCCTGGTTTTTTTTATTTTCCTATTTTCTGATTTAATTTCTTTTATTTCTTTTATTTTCAAAAATTCATATCTTCTTCATTTTAAATCCAAAAAATATGGGACCAATTGCATTCTTCTCCAAATAAATTCTAGTTTCTAATTTTGATTTTTTACATTTTTTATTTTGTCATTTGATATTTTTTGTGAATTTTCTCTTTTCTGGTTATTTTTAATTCATTTTAAATAGTTTTTGATATTCAAAAAATACAAAAATATTTTCCTAACCTATTTGAATGATGATGGATCTATGAAAAATATTCTCATCAATTTTTTAATTGATTTGAGATTTATTTGAGATTTTAGTTCAATTAGGTTATTTTTATTCATTTTAAATTGATTAAAAATAGTTTCTGACTTTTAAAAATGCTGAAATTTTTTGTCAAACTTTGTTTGACTTTGTTGAACTTGGGATAAATCACTTGGACCTTTCAAGGTTGATTTGAAGTGATTTTGAAGTTTGACCTTTCTTTTATTTTTAATTCAAGTTTATTTTAATATTAAAAATGCCAAAAATATTTTGCTTATTGTTTGACCTCCAATCTTCATGCCATTTCTGGTTTTTCATTGTTTGACTTTGACTTTCAATGTCATTTGGTCAACACAGATGGATTGGTACATTTTTATTTCACCTTATGCATTTTAATCCTTCCATTTCATAATCCATTATTCATCTTCTTCTTCTTCTTTCTTATTTTTGATCAATGAGTTGAAGGTTGATAAGTTAACATTGATTAGGGAGGTTTCATCTTCTTTGATTGAAATCTAATTCATCTTGATCAAATGATCAAGTGAATGGCTTTGCATTAAGGATAGGTTGCTTCCTAAATCATGCAAAGGACTTAGACCAATACAAGATCAGTTATCTTCTTATTTTTGGCATGGCAAGTTGTTGGAACTTGGTTCACTAATCAAGACTTCTAACTTGTGTTGTTGCCTATATTATTATTGACTGGCCTCAGATAGTTGTGACTTCTACGTAAGTCCAATTACGCTTGCTTAACATAGCGCTAAATTTGCCTTAGGGCACACTAACTACTAACATTAACCATTAACCATTAACATTTACCTTTTGCACTTTACATTTATGCAATTTATTATTCTTGTACATATTATCCATTTGCTTTTTCCTTTGCTCATTGGAGCACATGTTTATGTTGATGCCATTTGCCTTTTTGCTCACTTGAGCATATAATGGTATATATATCTTTTGTGCTTGTGTTTGTCTGTTTGTTGTGAACCAAATGCAAAGAATTGGACAAAATGGACTTAGATCTTAGGACTTTACCCCAAGCTAATGGAGTTTGAAGAGCAACTAGGCCTCATGCCTTTAGAACGCTTAAATGTCAAAGAGCAACTAGGCCTCATGCCTTTAGAATGCTTAAAGTTTGAAGATGAACATTGAAAGGACCATATTCTAAACTCCCTCTTGTCCATTCTTTGATTGTATTATAGAACTTTTTGATGTGTGTGTTCCTTTGTGCTAGGGATTCCAACTTGAGCCAAATTGAGCAACCATTACCATGAGCTCCTAAGAGAGAGAGATCCAAAATACATTGAGGAGCCTTTCCAAGAGTTCATTTGATTGATTGCTTGAGTTTATGCTTTATGTGATTTGCTTATTCCAAAGGATGGGAGCTACTTGGATCATCAATATGATCTCAAGAGAGGAACTCCATTTGTGGTTTTGCTTCTTTATCCCTCACCTCTTGTATGCTTAGGACTTTAGCCTTTCTTCTTCTTCTCTCCACTCTAACCCAAGCCAAAACTTTTGTGCAAACATCTAACATTTGTTTTCAACATTAGAAACCTAAGCCTTATGCTTTTGATTTTCAAACTTTCTTTTCTTGATACTTATTTTGAATTGAATCTCTAAATCAACTTTGACCATATTTTGCATATACTTTTCATTGGAAAATATAACCCATTCAAATGTCTTTTTGTGGTTTCAATGGCCACCTTCTTAATCAAATTTTTCATAACCTTTAGCTATTAGGTTTGAGTTATCCTTGAGGTAGATGTAATACTCACTTATATCCTTAGTGATGGACAATGAGTCTTCCATGCTTATTATAGGGTTAACCCCTCACTAGCATGTTAAAGCTATCCTCACATGGTGGATTTGTTGGTTTTAAGTTGAGTTTTCTCCCTTGGATAACAAAAGACCTTAAGGCTTTAGGACCAATCAATTCACCAACTCATTTTGAGATTTTTACCCCGAACTACGAGGTTTTGATACTAATCTTTTTTTTAAGATGGTACGTAGGCAATGGGTTTACCCATCCAAACACAAATGTAAATAAACTTGTATATTCTCTCCTCGTCTCTTCAATCATGTTTGCACAAACAATTTTTCACAAAAACAACGACCTTACAACAAATATGAAAAGGGCTCCCTAGGAGTACCTAGGATGTTTTGGGTGCCTAACACCTTCCCATTGCATAACCAACCCCCTTACCCAGATCTCTGACTCTCTTTTTACTAGTTTTTGATTCGATAAAACTTTTAGGTTTTTGTTCGCTTTCTAACCATTCATTTGGATAAATAGAAGTGCGGTGGGGACTCGACTTATATGATTTACCTTGGATTTAGTCAATATCTCTAATGGTAACGAATACCCCGCTACAAGGAGACAAAAACTCTAGGGGATAAAAAAAATTGTGCGTAGGCCAGACCACGACTTAAAAACTGTTGGAGACACGAAGGAGGATTTCCATGAAAATAAATAAATGCAAAGACTCAGTTGGGGAATCAGGGGAAAATATGCAAGGGAAATGGGTGTAAGACCCTAATTTTGACCCTAAGATCCCTCATGGCATCATATCATTTCACATTGCATTTGCCTCAAGGATCATAACATCTTGGCTCCTTAACCCTAGGGTGGGACTTGTGTGAGTTGGTTTGAGACCACCAAGCATGTTTGAATTGTATATTATTGCTTTTCTTATTTTGTTTACTAACCAAAAGCACAAAAATATGTCACTAACATTGTTTATTTTGTAGCTCAAGCAAATATGTGATCCAAGGCTCCTAGGAGGCCCATATGCTCAAAGAATGGCCAGATGAAAGAGAAAGCAAGCATGAAAATGGTTCAAAAATCTCTCAATTATCATATATGCCTCCCAAGTATCTCAATTTGTCAATTTGATCAAGATAAACCAAAGGGCTTAAGGATTGTTTCCCAAGGAAACCCTAATTCATCTATGCATTGACTATGCCTTGCTCATGAAGCAACCTCAACCCATGATCAAATACAATCAAGGGAAGTCGTTTCATTCATCATTTTATTCATATATGTGTCTATGTGAGTGTCCTCAATCATCAATTCATCAAGATTTGAAGTTTGGACTTGAGAAGTTGATCAGTCAATTCATCTGACTATTTTGAAAACCACTGAGACCTAACTTTTGATGGGTTTGTCAAATGAAGATGACCCCAAGAGAAAAAATGTTCTTAAGAACCATATGAACAACTTTCATGTTCATCAAAAATTTATTTGAAGCTTGGAAGGTCATCATTCATTTCAAAACATTATAGGTCATTTTGACTAAAACCCTATTTTTTATGAATTTTCTCTTTTCTGGTTATTTTTAATTCATTTTAAATAGTTTCTAATATTCAAAAAAATACAAAAATATTTTCTTAACCTCTTTGAATGATGATGGATCTATGAAAAATATTCTCATCAATTTATTAATTGATTTGATATTTATTTGAGATTTTAATTCAATTAGGTTATTTTTTATTCATTTTTAATTGATTAAAAATAGTTTCTGGTTTCTAAAAATGCTGAATTTTTTTGTCAAACTTTGTTTGACCTTGTTGAACTTAGGATGATCCATTTGGACTTTTCAAAGTTGATTTGAAATGGATTTGAAGTTTGACCTTTAATTGTTCATTTTAATTCAAGTATTATTTTAATTTTTGAAAAATACCAAAAATATTTTATTTTTTTCTTAACTTCTAAGTTTTATTTTGCTTCTGTTTACTAGTGTTTGACCTTGATTCCATCTATCTTTGGTCAATGTACTTTGATTACTTCATTTGAATTTCCATTAATGTACATTCTTATTCACCTTCTTCTTCATCTTTTTCTTTTGATCAATGTGTTAAAGATTGGTGGTTAGCCTTGATGTATAGGAGGTTTAACCTTCCTTGATTTAAATCTAATTCATCTTGAATAAAGATCAAGTGAATGACTTTGCATTAAGGATATGTTGCTTCTTAATCAAGCAAAAAACCTAAATCAATACAAGATCATTCTCATTTCCTTTTGGCATGGCAAATTGTAGGAGCTTGGTTCACTAATCAAGGTCTCTAACTTGTGTTTGTTGCCTATATTTTTATTGAACGGCCTCAGATAGGTGTGACTACTACATTAGTCCACTTACGATTGCTTAACATAGCGCTAAATTGCCTTATGGCACACTAATACTAACTATTGACCATTAACTTTCAATTCAAGTCATTTAATTCTTGTACATATAATTCATTTGCTTTTGCCCTTTGCTCACTTGAGTTCATGTTTATGTTAATGCAATTTGCCTTTGCTCACTTGAGCATATAATTGTGTATATACTATTGTGCTTGTGTTTTGTTTTGATTGTTGTGAACTAAATGCAAATGGACAAAAGGACTTAGACTTTAGGACATTCCTTATGCAAAATGGAGTCAAAGAGCAACTAGGCCTCATGCCTTTAGAGTGCTATAAATGTTCAAGAGCAACTAGGCCTCATGCCTTTAGAATGCTTAATGTTGAAGACTTTGAAAGGACCTAATCTCTAAACTCACTCTTGTCCATTCTTTGTTTGCCTTGTGGAACTTTTTGATGTATGTGTTCTTGTGCTAGGGATTCCAACTTGAGCCTAATTGAAGAACCATTGTCATGAGCATCCAAAGTGAGAGATACAAAAGCCATTGGAAGATTCCTAGGAGCTTGTTTGATTGTGTGCTTGATTGCTTGAGTCACTTGCTTATTTGCTTGCTTATTCCAAAGGATGGGAGCTACTTGGATCATCAATATGATCTCAAGAAGGGAACTCCATTTATGGTTTTACTTCTCTTCCTTCCCCTTTTGTATGTTTAGGACTTAGCCATTCTTCTTCTTCCCTCCACTCTAACCCAAGCCTAAAGTTTTGTGCAAACATTAACACTCGTTTTCAAAAATTAGAAACCTAAGCATTATGCTTTTGATCTTCAAACTTCTTTTCATAACACTTATTTTGAATTGAATCCTTAAGTCAACTTTGACCATATTTTGTAAATACTTTTCATTGGTAAATACAACTCACTCAATTGTTTTTGTGGTTTCAATGGCCACTTTTGCCAAAGCTTTCCATAAACATTAGCTATTAGGTTTGAGTTATCCTTGAGGTTGATATAATACTCACTTATATCCTTAGTGATGGACAATGAGTCTTCCATGCTTATTATAGGGTTAACCCCTCACTAGCATGTTGAAGCTATCCTCACATGGTGGATTTGTGGTTTTAGGTTGAGTTTTCTCCCTTGGATAACAAAAGACCTTAAGGCTTTTGGACCAATCAATTTACCAACTTGTTTTGAGATTTTTACCCTGAACTACGAGGTTTTGATCCTAATCTTTTTTATGATGGTACGTAGGCAATGGGTTTATCCATTCAAACACAAAAAAAAATTGTAAATAATTTGTACATTCTTCTCTCATCCCCCCAATCATGTTTGCACAAATATTTTTCACAAATACAAACCTGCCTTACAACAAGTGTGAAAAGGGCTCCCTAGGAGTACCTAGGATGTTTTGGGTGCTTAAAACCTTCCCATTGCATAACCAACCCCCTTACCCCGATCTCTGACATTTTTATTAGTTTTTGATTTGATAAAACTTCTCGGTTTTTGTTCGCTTTCTAACCTTTCCTTTGGATAAATAGAAGTGCGGTGGTCACTCGAATTGTATGATTTACTTTTGATTTAGTCAATAAATCTAAAGGTAACGAATACCCCGCTACAGAAAAGTGGTGACTCTGCTGGGGATTTGTTGCCTAGTGGGTTTTGCCTACTTTTCATATTTGTTGTATTGTATTGTATATTATTTTGTGACATATTTTTTGTGCAAATTTGGGATTACTGTATTGATTGTAATGTATGAATTGCTTGATATATCAATTGCTTGTGTGCTTGGTGGTCTCTTGTGAGATGAGTTCTACACCCGAACTCGAGTGCACTTAGGATAGGAAAATGGCATAGTCTTGTTGACTTGTGTGGAGTTATTCCTTAGCAAGTTGACTTGCAAGCCCATTCACTTGGTGGAGGTTATGTTGGGATCAATAATGTCACACGAGTAGTCGTGGTTAGGCATTACTCTTTCCAATATAGGCCTTAGAAGCCAAAGACCTTAGTTTACCAAGCCCATCTTGGCCTATTTTTAGGACGTAGTGCGAAGGTCGTTCAAGTGTAAGATTTGATACGATTGTTACGCAATAATACACTCAAAAGAGTCTCTCTTGAGAATATTTTTGGAATACGAGTAGTCGTTTATTCGATAATATCCGAAAGATGGGATGATGACTATGGGAACCTCTTGTAGAACATGATTGGCAGGTTTAAACCCTAGTGCACTCCCTTTGGGTGGTTCTTAACCGAGACTCCATGCTCGTGACTTGCAATAAACCCTTGATTCATGGTTGATCCGTTCTTGTGTATCCTTAATATCAATGGAACTTGGGTGTTGATAAGGTGTAAACCATAATCCACCCAAATGGATGATTGATATTAAGGATGACTTAAGCCATCCCCTGACCTTTGTGTGGTGTGATTTGCTTGATCCTTGAGTGTGATTGTTGCATCCATGCATTCATGCATCCATTTGCATCCATATCATCAACAATGAGAAAATTTTCAAGGAACTTAAGAGGTGTATTTGCAAATTTTCAGACATGGATAGACAAAGAAGAAATACAAAGAAGTACAGTTTCAGACAACCCGACTTGAAAGAGTTAAGGAGTTTGACATCCTATGTATTAGATCCCTTGGAGTTCAAGGCTCGTCATGGGAAGCTTCTGTCTATTCTTGCTACTCGGGTGGATGAAGGTCTGATGAGCGTGTTGGTGCAGTTCTATGATCCCTTGTACCGTTGCTTCACATTTCCGGATTTCCAGCTTTTGCCTACGCTTGAGAAATATGCCTACCTTGTGGGTATACCTATTCTAGATCAGTTGTCGTTCAGTGGCTTGGAGAGGGTTCCTACTTCTCACGAAATTGTTGATCTGTTGCATATAGATGAACCTATTGTGGGTGCTCATATGACTACCAAAGGTGGAATTCAAGGTATCCCATCTGATTTCCTCATTGCTCAAGCTACTCTGTATGGGAAGGCCATGAGTGAGGACGCCTTTGAGGCCATATTTGTACTTATCATCTATGGGCTAGTGTTATTCCCCAACATCAACAAGTTTGTGGATGTGAACGCTATTAGGATTTTCTCTACTCTTAATCCCATTCCTACTCTGTTGGGTGACACTTACTTTTCTTTGCATATGAGGAATGCAAAGGGTGGTGGTACCATTGTGTGCTGTTTGCCTCTGTTGTACAAGTGGTTTATTTCGCACTTGCCACAGACGGTCGCCTTCAAGGAAAACTAAGGATGTCTACGGTGGTCCACGAGACTTATGTCTCTCACAAATGATGATATCTTTTGGTACAACCGTGTGTATGATGGTGTGTAGATTATTGATTCTTGTGGTGAATTCTCCAATGTGCCTTTTCTTGGTACATGTGGTGGGATTAACTACAACCCTGTTTTAGCACGTCGTCATCTTGGGTTCCCCTTAAAGGATAAATCTAATAACATTTTGTTAGAAGGTGTGTTCTTTCAAGAGGGTAAAGATCCCCAAAACTTGAAGGGCATGATGGTCCGCGCTTGGCGCAAGATTCATAAGAAGGGAAGGAAAGAGCTTGGTCCGAAGAATTGTATTGCTTTGGAACCCTATACCTCATGGGTTAGGACGAGAGCTTCTGAATACCTTATGCCTTATGAATATCTGAGACCTACACCGTTGGTTATGGCTGGGCCTTCAACCCTCCCTGACCAAGGAGTAGAGGAGTTGAGAGACGAAGACCGTTCGCGTGCCTGGATCCGTGAACGAGAGGAGCTACTTCAGCAGCTTAGAGATAAGGATGCATTGATAGAGTTTCTTGAGCCTCAGGTTGTCGATGAGCCTGATGATGTGGTGACTTATCTTCTTCCTCAGTCTTCCAGGTTTTGGAAGAGGAAGTATGATCGACTCGCCAAAGAGAAGGCAGATATGGAGGCAGCCTATGAGCGAGAGGTGAAGAGGCTTCGTGCAGCTTATCTTCCGGTCTCGAGAGCTTTGGACGATTGTTTCTAGGGTTCCATAGGATGTTCATCTTCCTTCTCTCTTGTATTGTATTCGATTACCAAGACTGTACTTCTTTGGTGAAAATTTTTTCCAGATATTATTGATATGATGTTTCCATATATGTCTAAATGATTAATATTTCCAATATTTGCAAATAGAACTCTAAAAGTTCCTCTGATTAAAATAAATAAATCATATGCACAAGCATTGCATGCATCATGTGCATAAGCAGGTTTTGCTCCAGGCTTCTTGTTCAGTGGTCTAACTCTGTGTTCTTCATTTATTTTAAAGACAAGCTGACGCACCGGTACTACACCAGAGCCAACTATTCAAAATTGATGGATCACCTTGAGCAAGAGAACAGAGAGCTGAAGGAGGAAGTGGCCAGATTGACTGCCCTGATGGAGTCTTTCATGGCCGCCCAAAGCCAGTCATCTCCAACACCTTCAACTCCTCCCTAGAGGACAGTCATCTCTGAGATTGCCTCTTCAATAGTGCATGCTGCTAGTGCCCATTTCGCGCCAACTGCTATGCCAGCCGGGTTTCCCTGGGGGATGCCCGCGAACTTTGTTCCCGAGGGTCTCGCCCCAACTTTTTCTTATCTGTCGGCATCTAGCCCGGTCCTTGCTGTTCCACCTCCGGTCGTGCATACTATGCCGAGAGTAGATGACACCATTTACCACTCTGAGCCATATGAGGGCCCAGATGTGTCTGAAAAGATGGACGCTATGAACGATCAGTTCCTTAGGCTTCGCAAGGAACTCAAAACTCTTAGAGGGAAGGACCTCTTTGGCAAGTCTGTTGCTGAACTTTGCCTGGTTCCAAATGTCAAGATCCCTGTAAAGTTCAAAGTACCTGACTTTGAAAAGTACAAGGGAAACACTTGCCCTCTCAGCCACTTGGTTATGTATGCGAGAAAGATGTCGACTCAGACCGACAATGATCAGCTCCTCATCCATTATTTCCAGGACAGCCTGTCCGGTGCCGCCCTGAGATGGTACATGGGTTTGGACAGCGCGAACATCCGCTCCTTCAATGATCTCGGCGAAGCTTTCGTAAAGCAGCACAAATACAACATGGATATGGCTCCCGATAGGGATCAATTGAGGGCCATGTCCCAGAAGGACAAGGAAACTTTCAAGGAGTACGCCCAGAGGTGGCGAGAATTAGTTGCACAGATTGTGCCTCCGCTGGAAGAGAAAGAAATGACCAAGATCTTTCTGAAGACCTTGAGCTCATTCTATTATGAGCGGATGATTGCCAGCGCTCCTTCTGACTTCACCGAGATGGTGAATATGGGGATGTGTCTAGAAGAAGGAGTCAGGGAAGGGCGCCTGACTAGAGAAGAAGGCTCTTCTGCCAAACGTTATGGGGCGTTTGGAAAGAAGAAGGATGGTGAGGCACATGATGTGACCTCCCATGTTAAACCAAGAAGACCCTCTGTGAAGAGGAAGATCGTGCGTCCTGCCGGTAATCAGCACCAGGTGGCTCATATAGCGCCTGTTTTCAGAGAGAATCAGCAGTATCAGCATCATAACCAGCAACAATAACATCAACAGTACCAACAACAACAACACCGTCCTCAACAGCAGGCCTACCAGCCTCAAAACAATAATCAGACCAGTGTAAGCTATGATAGGAAGAGGGTCAATGTTGATTCCTTAGGATTGGCAGTAATTTTAGAAAACAAATAATGTAATCATCTCTGTTGTTTTAATATGTTAGGTTGAAGAAATTCAACATCTGGACCAACATGTCATGTACGATGTCACGACATCAGGTCTGTGACATCGCACATGCGTAGGAAACTGAATTAATTAATTCAGTATATGTTCTGGGATCAGCAAGGATATCTGGTGAATATCCTAACTCCCAGGTGGAGGTCTTGAAGACTCAATCAGAATATATATAGGCTCTAAATATGGAGATATATATGGAGAGAGTTTAGGAACTTGAAGACCTTGTTTGTAGTAGAATTTTTCTGCTGAAGTTGCAACAGCCAAGAACAAGTCTGCTGCAATTTTCTGAAGGCCCAAATCCAGTTGGGTGATTAGGTTATAAATAGCTTATTGTAACCTGGTTTTTGTAAGCCTCTTAGAATGAATTTTTAGGGGTGTGTGTAAGGTAAACCTCCCAATCTGTGGGAAGGGTACCATGTGTTTCTCAGTGGTAAACCTGAGAGTGTTTGTTACTCAAAGCCTGTAGGCAAGAGTAATTATGTTCTTGAATGAAGCTGTGAAGCAAGTTCAAGGTGTTTGCACATTACATTGTATTTGTAGTGATAGGAATGGAAACTGGAGGTTTCTATCTAGGAGTTCCTAGGTATAGATTGCATTGGGTAGGGATTAAGTGATGAGTTGTAAACGGGGGAGTTTAACTCTGAATTGATACTACTAATAGTGGATCTTCTTCCTGGCTTGGTAGCCCCCAGATGTAGGTCATGTTGGACTGAACTGGGTTAACAATTTCCTGTGTTTGTTTTCCTTCTGTATGATATAATCATGTCTGCCAAACTGAGCATGTAATTCAGTCTGTTCAGCAAGATAATAGCAGACCTGATACATAGCCTTCTGTTGGAATGTCAAGCAGAATGTTTTGACATTCATCAACAACAGCACATACTGTATAATAAACTGATGATCTCAGTTCAGTATGTAGTGAAGTCTGGATTTCAAAATCATCACAGACCTGGCCAAAAGATCATTGTGAACCTGTCAAACTGGGTGTCTTGACAGTTCTTCCAGAAAGCTAATGCTGATGTAGAGACTGGTTGGTCTTTTACAGTACAGCAAATTTAGCTCAGTCTGTTTTCAGGAACCAAACAGACTTAGCATATGGTTCTGGACTTGGATGTCAAACGGAATGTTGTGACATTCACTCCTCACTGCATATGCTAAATTGTTGGATGGTTAGTTTTCTGTTTCAGGATTTTTCTCAGGCTATTCTTCAGGAATCCACCAGCTGATCTAAAATCTAGGAAACTAACAACTAAGCTACAATTAATGAACCTGGCAAATAATCTATTTGCTAGCTCCTTAATAAGTGAAGATTAGTTTAACTTGTTACAACCTTTAATTTAGGAAATACAAGTACATGACCAACAAACTGGAACAATGTAACAGATGATGTTCAAAACAGGATTGAGACATCGTGCTGATATCTGTGTAGGAAAACAACAGAAGTGAATGTTATGGTGCACATAACTAAAGGGTTCCTCCTTTCTAGGATGACATAGAAGGAGAGGTAGTGGCACTGTGAAAAGGTGCACATTAGTACAGAGTGTAATAACTGTCTTGCTGTGATAGGTACAATGTTAGATCAGATGTCATGACTTGACGTAGAACATCTGAATACTGACTACGCCAGAATTTCAATTGGTATCAGAGCAGGCATCCTGTTCTGTCTCTGGATGAGATCCATGGGTGATACTTTCTGGTAGCTGGCAAGGAGTTATGTTAGTACTGATGCTGGAACCTGTGTAAGGTTCTGTAATTCCCTGAATGGTCCCTTGAAGTAGGTGGATGGACTGTTCATGACAGGAATGGTGTGTACCTGTCTCTGGAGGTTGGCTATTGGCCTGTGTGTGGGACAGCTGTGCCAGTACTAAATCACATTCAAACCTGGTATGGTCTTGGAGGCCAATCTGGTGAAGTGTGTGTTCATAGGTTGAGTTGTATTATGATTTCCGCTGCATAATACATGACAAAACTCAAACTCTGATGTAGTTCCCCCTCATGTGGATGAAAGGCTGCTGTGTTCAAGATCTCATCATAATCTACTGAAGATGTCAAAGATACTTGAGTCTCCTCAAGTCCACTCATCATGACGTTCTCACTTCAGGATGGTAAGAGTCACTTAATCACTGATTCTCTTACTCTCTTGAGTAGTGTATATGAAGACCTTGAAGACCTTCAAGGAAGGGTTGTTCCAAGGAGGTGGAACCAATGTTCTATGTGATGTTAGAACATGTTGTTCAACAAGTATGCAGCTACTGGTTGAAGAGCAGATGTTTTTAGGGTCCAAACAATGGGATAATTCTGTTTGGAACCTACTCCTGACCTGGATGAGGAGACATCTGTGTGTGCTAAGTTGACAAGAGCAGGGTCAACTGGGTGTGTGCTCAAGAAGGTCATCCCTAGAAGTTGAGCTGGTTGAGATGTGACATTGTGCAATCTCTGGCTGTTAGGCATCTCCCTGCAGTTTGATCAGGGTTGGATAGTTGTTCCCTGAAGTACTATGGTGTGTTGGAAGACAAGTCTCCTGGATGTTGGCAGTCAATAATGGGGTAACCTGACTGTGATATCATTTAAGGGGGTTATAACCATGAATCTTGGTATTCAAACACCACGTTCAGAAGTGGCAGTTCTTACTAGGAGTGAGAATATGAAGATTCAGTGGTTGGTTGAGGTAATATGCTCTGGCAATGCATATCTACTATTGACTGGTGTTGTTTGTCTCATTAGTACTTATGGTCAGCTGAAGTCTGATTGGTGTGAGTGGAGGAGTTAGTTGCCACTGGAAGGGATAGTGTATGTCATGTTGAGACATATGTGTACAATGCATGGATATTGGTGTGGAGTATCCATGATTGTTAATTTGAGGGGGAGTTTTGGTTAACCTCCTCAAGTCTGGTCAGCCTAGGGTCTGGTTGGCTGTTGACCTGTGTCACATGGGTTCTGGTGGTTGTGTGACACATTTGCAAGGAAGGATTCATCTCTCTCATTCCTAAGGGTGAATCTAATCTAGAAAGAGTCTCAAGACTATTAATGTGCTTGCAAGCAGAAGATGTTGACACTAGAAGAGTATTTTCAAAGTATTCTTATGGTGGAAGTATCTGAAAGGATAATTGGGAAAGGATTTAAGATCAATGTCTACTTGTGTCAAGTACAAGTATTTAATTGATTATCCTTGGAGCTCAAGATAACTGATGTTCTTAAAGATGTTGGAACATCTCTTCTTCAAGACCCTGTGCAGAATCACAGGAAGGATAGTACATTGGGGTATGATCTAGCTCGTTGGTGGCAGCAAAAGCATATGATCTCTGAAAAGGTTTCCTGGCAAGAAACATGTTCAGCCTTGGTGTGTACAAGAAGAAGAAGGCATCACAGTCTTGATGGTGGTTACTTGGATCAGTTTATTTCTGATCTAGGTGAGGAAGTGCATTGGCTAATGCACACTGTGGAGTTAAGAACAAGTGGCAGCATTCTTAACCTCATGGAAACAGCCTTGCTTTAGGAAGTGGAATCCTTGGAAGAGCTGAAGGGTTAGTTTCCAACTGGTCCTTCTGAAGACTCATGCATCAGAGTGTCTGATGTCTTTGGAAAAGAAGCAGGGATTCATCAAGGTGTGAGCTTGGATGACTTAACTGCAAACTTGCAGGATGGAGGTTGTTTACTCAAACTTGGTTCCACAATCAAGTCTATGAGAACATTGAACTCTTGTTCTGTGAAGGGAGGAAGTTCTTTCAAGTGGCAGAAGAAGGAGCTGAATTCAACAGCTAGATGTCAAAACACAATGTTATGACATTTGGCTCAACATCAGACTCTTAGTTGGTGAAGTGGCACATCAACTTGAGATAGAAAGGTCTACAGGGTTGTAGATTGGATACTTCAAAAGGGTCGTCCTCGTAGCAGTACTTTGGAGTTGCTGGACAGAAAGGATGGTACATGTGCATGTCGTAGAAGAGCTAAGCTTTGTTCAACATGTAACTTGAAGTTCAAGTCTCACTTGGAAGGTCAGAATATCCTTGGGAGAAGTCTGATAAACTTGGGGAGGTCAAAAAGCAGCATTTGACCTTTTCATATGAGAATTCATGAAGGAGGTAATCAACCAGTGGCAGTTGGTCTATCTCAGAAGTGAGTTCGAAGAATCAAGGTAATCAACATAAGGCAGCTGATTATTCTTGAGGAAAGTCTGAGACAAATTACTTTTGAACTGAAAAGTATTAAGTTGAAGACAAAAGGAGGTGTTCTCTATTCATCTCTTGGAGCTTGTGGTAGAAGTTCTGAGCTATCTATGGAAGACTGTCTCTGGTAGTGGGATGAGAGTGTATATATCCCAATGTATGTCTGGGTTCCTCTGGCCCAAGCTGAGGACTCAGTAATAGTTGAAGTCTATCAAATAGTGCTCCTTGTGATGCTGTGAAGGAAGTCCCAGCTGATGTTAAAACATCTTGTGAAGTGATCTTCTGTTCTGGTTAGAAGAGAAATTGACACAGAGTGTGGATGTGTTCAGCCAAGAGGGTTGGACAGAGGGTGCGCTCTTGAAGACATGAAGATGCGTCTTATGTTTTCCTTTCATCAAGTGGTCTGGAATCTCTTTGAATCAGGAAGTAGGTGAAGGTCCAACCCTGGGATGTTGGATATGATCATGTGTGACCTCCAAGAGAGTAGGTTGCCCATGACAGGGGGAGTTGTGCCTTTGTGCTGCAAGCAATCACCAAGCTTGTGGTCTATGTGCTCTCAGATGACTAGAGAGTTATCAGGATGCTGTGATGTATGTCAAGGCTGAGTGAGCAGAAGAATGTCTGACCGGATGTCATGACATTACCCTGGACATTGCTGTCAATTCCTTCTGAATCTTAAAGTCATTAGGAATTATGAGGGTGATGTGGCTAAGTCTGATAAACCAGAATAAGCCTGATGGCTACAGCTGTGTGGTACAGGGGGAGTAACCATCAACAGAGTGTGAAAAGTTGGCTGTAGCAGTGCTAGGTGTCAAGTCTCTACTGGAGGTATGACAGAGGTCTTGTTGAATACTGGCTGAATGCAGGAATGTTAAGACATCGAGTGCAACGTGTCTGACTGCATATATGGAATGGTCTCCATGCACTGGAACGGCTGAAAAAGGTATTCAAAGATAGTCTGAGATTTTGTTGGTGATTCTCTGACTGTTTCTCAGCAAAAATAAATGCATCTTGACCAAGCATTTATTTCTACCGGAAATTCCTAGGCACGGGCTGGACTATTTAAAGGATGCACTAGCCCTCCTCCTCTCACAAGAAAAACACTCCATTCTCAGAATCATGGGGTATGTTAAGGTTTGGGCAAGCTGCGCCTGGATCTGGTTTTGTGAAGGGTGCCTTTACAAATGTTTAGCTAAAAAGGGGGAGAGAAATATAGTCCTGGGGTTGAGAATGTACCAGAAGAAAGCCAACTGTGGAGGTGGCAGCAAACAGAAGTTGGCATCAGGCACAAAATCCACCAACTGGGGTTTCCACTTGTGTCTTGTGATCTGAGTTAAGAAGACAGTTGTGCCCTGTGATCTGAGTTACAGTGTCTAAGTACTCAGCATTACATATTCTTCTGGAAGCTCTCCGGTTGAGGGGAAGGGTTCTGGTACAACTGAGTATTGTCCCTCTTCTTCCCCATGTACACCAAAGTTGGTGTTTGTGGTGGTGAAGCCAATGACGGAGATGAAGAGCATTCCCAAATTGGGATGTTTTGTCCAGTGTATTGTTTATTTGTTTTAGCTAAAATTTGCCAAAGGGGGAGATTGTTGATTCCTTAGGATTGGCAGTAATTTTAGAAAACAAATAATGTAATCATCTCTGTTGTTTTAATATGTTGGGTTGAAGAAATTCAACATCTGGACCAACATGTCATGTACGATGTCACGACATCAGGTCTGTGACATCACACATGCGTAGGAAACTGAATTAATTAATTCAGTATATGTTCTGGGATCAGCAAGGATATCTGGTGAATATCCTAACTCCCAGGTGGAGGTCTTGAAGACTCAATCAGAATATATATAGGCTCTAAATATGGAGATATATATGGAGAGAGTTTAGGAACTTGAAGACCTTGTTTGTAGCAGAATTTTTCTGCTGAAGTTGCAACAGCCAAGAACAAGTCTGCTGCAATTTTTTGAAGGCCCAAATCCAGTTGGGTGATTAGGTTATAAATAGCTGATTGTAACCTGGTTTTTGTAAGCCTCTTAGAATGAATTTTTAGGGGTGTGTGTAAGGTAAACCTCCCAATCTGTGGGAAGGGTACCATGTGTTTCTCAGTGGTAAACCTGAGAGTGTTTGTTACTCAAAGCCTGTAGGCAAGAGTAATTATGTTCTTGAATGAAGCTGTGAAGCAAGTTCAAGGTGTTTGCACATTACATTGTATTTGTAGTGATAGGAATGGAAACTGGAGGTTTCTATCTAGGAGTTCCTAGGTATAGATTGCATTGGGTAGGGATTAAGTGATGAGTTGTAAACGGGGGAGTTTAACTCTGAATTGATACTACTAATAGTGGATCTTCTTCCTGGCTTGGTAGCCCCCAGATGTAGGTCATGTTGGACTGAACTGGGTTAACAATTTCCTGTGTTTGTTTTCCTTCTGTATGATATAATCATGTCTGCCAAACTGAGCATGTAATTCAGTCTGTTCAGCAAGATAATAGCAGACCTGATACATAGCCTTCTGTTGGAATGTCAAGCAGAATGTTTTGACATTCATCAACAACAGCACATACTGTATAATAAACTGATGATCTCAGTTCAGTATGTAGTGAAGTCTGGATTTCAAAATCATCACAGACCTGGCCAAAAGATCATTGTGAACCTGTCAAACTGGGTGTCTTGACAGTTCTTCCAGAAAGCTAATGCTGATGTAGAGACTGGTTGGTCTTTTACAGTACAGCAAATTTAGCTCAGTCTGTTTTCAGGAACCAAACAGACTTAGCATATGGTTCTGGACTTGGATGTCAAACGGAATGTTGTGACATTCACTCCTCACTGCATATGCTAAATTGTTGGATGGTTAGTTTTCTGTTTCAGGATTTTTCTCAGGCTATTCTTCAGGAATCCACCAGCTGATCTAAAATCTAGGAAACTAACAACTAAGCTACAATTAATGAACCTGGCAAATAATCTATTTGCTAGCTCCTTAATAAGTGAAGATTAGTTTAACTTGTTACAACCTTTAATTTAGGAAATACAAGTACATGACCAACAAACTGGAACAATGTAACAGATGATGTTCAAAACAGGATTGAGACATCGTGCTGATATCTGTGTAGGAAAACAACAGAAGTGAATGTTATGGTGCACATAACTAAAGGGTTCCTCCTTTCTAGGATGACATAGAAGGAGAGGTAGTGGCACTGTGAAAAGGTGCACATTAGTACAGAGTGTAATAACTGTCTTGCTGTGATAGGTACAATGTTAGATCAGATGTCATGACTTGACGTAGAACATCTGAATACTGACTACGCCAGAATTTCAGTCAACTTTGATCCAATTCCGATGACCTATGCAGAGCTATATCCTTCCTTGATATAGAGGAAACTAATCACTCCACGTGACCCACCTGCTATACCTACCAACCCTCAGTGGTGGTATAAGCCTGAGCTTCATTGTGTTTATCATTCCGGTGATCCCAGACATGATGTGGAGAACTGCTACCCGCTGAAGACCAAGGTTCAAGACCTTGTTAGGAGCGGTATATTGTTTTTCGAGGAAGTAGGTCCTAATGTCAAGAAGAACCCATTTCCCGAGCATGGGAAATTTGCTGTTAACATGGTTCAGGGTTGCCCTGGCAAATATAAGGTTTGATATGTCAGCCATATCCGAAAATCTTTGGCCGAGATGCACAGACTGTTGTATGGATACAGTCACTATGAGCATGACCATGACAGATGTCGTGTCTGCATTGTCAATGAGAGAGGATGTCGTCAAGTTAGAAAAGACATCCAAGAAATGCTGGATGAAGGTGTAATTGAAATACTTCAGAATCGCGACAAGGATGATGAAGTCAATATGATATCACCAGTATTCAGGATTCTTGAGCCTGTTGTCATCCGATATGATGGCAGCAAGCACAAGGCTTCTCTTGCTCTCATAATCAAGCCAGCTGGCTCTGTGCCATATTCTTCTGATAAGGCTGTTCCCTATCGTTATAATGTTGTCGCATTGGAAGATGGGAAGGAGGTGCCTCTACCCCCCACCTCTATTGTTAACATTGCTGACGTCAGCGGTCTGATCTGTAGTGGTCGTGTTTTCTCAGCGCCGCCGAAACCCCAGGCTGACACCAGGAGGGCTAATGTTGCTGATAGTGTTGTTCGTCCGTTGGGAAATTCTGCTGTTTCTCTGAATCCGGCACTTGCTATGAATAGACTTACCGCCACTGTTAAAACTCCTATCCCTGCTGGCCAGAATGGCATGATGAAAGAGGATTGCGATGAGATGCTGAGGCTCATCAAGAGGAGTGAATACAATATTGTAGATCAACTTCTACAAACGCCTTCAAAGATCTCTGTGTTATCTTTGTTAATGAACTCAGAACCACACCGTGAAGCTCTGCAAAAGGTGTTGGACGTGGCGTATGTAGATCATGACGTCACCATAGAATAATTCGATAGTATTGTTGCAAACATCATTGCTTGTAATAATCTGAGTTTCTATGATGCTGATCTCCCCGAGGAGGGAAGAGACCACAATTTGGCACTTCACATCTCCATAAACTGTAAGGATGATGCCATGTCTAATGTGCTGATAGACACTGGATCATCACTGAATGTGTTGCCAAAATCCACTCTTGCTAGACTGTCATACCAGGGGCCTCCCATGAGGCAGAGTGGAGTGGTCGTGAAAGCTTTTGATGGATCCCGCCAAACTGTGATTGGAGAAGTTTAACTCCCAGTCAAGATTGGACCAAGTGATTTCCAGATCACTTTTCAGGTCATGGATATCCACCCATCATATAGCTGTCTTTTGGGAAGACCATGGATTCACGAGGCAGGCGCCGTGACATCCACCCTACACCAAAAGTTGAAATTTGCCAAGAACAAAAAGTTGGTGGTAGTAGGGGGAGAGAAGGCTCTCTTGGTTAGCCATCGGTCTTCCTTTTCTTACATTGATGCTGAGGATGAGGTTGGGACGCCGTTCCAAGCCTTGTCTATTGCTGAGCCTTCTAAGAAAGGAACTTCTTCATTTGCGTCCTACAATGATGCGAAGTTGGCCATTGAGCATGGCGCAACTACTAGTTTAGGACAAATGATCAAGCTGGAAGACAATAAATCCCGGGCTGGCATAGGGTATTCTTCAGGAACTTTCAACAAGCATGGGCTATTTCAGAGTGGTGGTTTTATCCACACGGTTGAAGATCGGGAAGCTGCTGCTGTTGTGGAAGAGGATGCAGAGGAAGATTCTGGTAACTTTGTCATCCCTGGAGGGGTCTGCAATAACTGGGTCGCTGTTTATGTTCCAACAGTTGTCCATAAGTCAACGTAATGTTCACTCTTTGTTTAAAAACCCTTCTCTCATGCCAAAAGGAGGAGTGATGACATTGTTGGCCCATAAATACAATGATATTTCATTCAATAAATTCATGTTAAATGTTTGTTTTCCAATTATTTTCACTTTTCACTTTTTGCATGAAATTGGTGATCACATAAAACCCTAAAAATAGAATAAAATCAATCTTTTCATCTGCATAATGATTTGCTTTGTTTGAATTCTAAAATCTCTTTTTTTATCCAAAATCATTATACAGGTTGATCAAACCCATTAAACATAATGATCCAACACCATCTCCCAACTTTGAGTTCCCTGTATTTGAGGCAGAAGAAGATGATGTTAAAGAGATTCCTGATGAGATTACCCGTCTACTTGAGCACGAAGAGAAAATCATTCAGCCACATCTTGAGAATTTGGAAACAGTCAACTTGGGGTCTGAACATTGTGTTCGTGAAGTGAAGATTGGGGCACTCCTTGAAGAGTCTGTGAAGAAGGGGTTGATTGAGTTGCTACGAGAATATGTCGACGTCTTTGCCTAGTCATATGAAGACATGCCCGGTTTAGATACAGATATCATGCAACATTTCCTACCTTTGAAGCTTGAGTGTGTACCAGTGAAGCAGAAGCTCAGAAGAACTCATCCTGATATGGCAGTGAAGATTAAAGAAGAAGTTCAGAAGCAAATTGATGCGGGGTTTCTGGTGACTTCTACATATCCTCAATGGGTGGCCAATATTGTGCCCGTGGACTATAGAGACTTGAATAAAGCTAGTCCGAAAGATGATTTTCCTCTACCACACATTGATATGTTGGTAGATAATACAGCTAAATTTAATGTCTTCTCATTTATGGATGGATTTTCCGGATATAACTAGATTAAAATGGCACCCGAGGATATGGAGAAGACAACATTCATCACACCTTGGGGAGTATTCTGTTATCGAGTGATGCCCTTCGGTTTGAAGAACATCGGAGCCACGTATCAACGCGCCATGAGTACCTTATTTCATGATATGATGCACAAGAATATTGAGGTGTATGTTGATGATATGATTGTGAAGTCGAGAATGGAAGGTGAACATGTTGAACACTTGTTGAAGCTTTTTCAGCGTTTGAGGAAGTATAAGCTTCGTCTGAATCCTAACAAGTGTACATTTGGAGTCCGTTCTGGCAAGTTATTGGGCTTTATTGTCAGCGAGAGAGGTATTGAAGTTAACCCTGCCAAGGTTAAAGCAATACAGGAGATGCCTGCGCCCAAAATTGAGAAGCAAGTCCGAGGTTTTCTTGGCCGCTTGAATTATATTTCCAGATTCATATCCCACATGACTGCCACATGTGCGCCTATATTCAAGCTCCTCCGGAAAGATCAGCGTCATGATTGGACCGAGGATTGCCAGAAGGCCTTTGACAGTATTAAAGAGTATCTGTTCGAGCCGCCGATTCTGTCTCCGCCTGTGGAAGGGAGACCCTTGATCATGTATCTGACAATTCTTGAAGACTCTATGGGTTGTGTCCTAGGCCAGCAAGACGAATCAGGGAAGAAAGAATATGATATCTACTATCTGAGTAAGAAGTTCGCTGATTGTGAGTCTCGATACTCAATGCTAGAGAAAACATGATGTGCTTTGGCTTGGGCTGCTAAGTGCTTACGCTAGTATATGTTAAATCATACGACTTGGTTGATATCCAAAATGGATCCAATCAAGTATATCTTTGAGAAGCCTTCTCTAACTGGGAGGATTGCCCGTTGGCAGATGCTGTTGTCTGAGTATGATATTGAGTATCGAGGTCAGAAGGCTATTAAAGGTAGTATCTTGGCTGACCACTTGGCACATCAACCAATTAAAGATTATCAGTCAGTTCATTACGACTTCCCAGATGAGGAGATTCTGTATTTAAAAATGAAAGATCGTGACGAGCCTACGCTCGATGAAGGGCCAGAGCCTGGTTCCTGATGGAGTATGGTGTTTGATGGCGCTGTAAATTAATATGGAAATGGTATTGGGGCAGTGATTATTACTCCTCAGGGCACACATTTTCCTTTTATAGCAAGGCTAACTTTCTAGTGCACGAATAATATGGCGGAATATGAGGCTTGTATTATGGGTTTAGAAGAATGTATTGATCTTAGGATCAAGCATCTTGATGTTTTTGGTGATTCGACCCTTGTTGTTAATCAGATTAAGGGTGAATGGGAGACGAATTAGCCTGGCCTCATCCCATATAGAGATTATGCGAGGAGGATTTCAATGTTCTTTACTAAAGTAGACTTCCACCATATTCCTCGAGATGAGAATCGGATGGCAGACGCTCTTGCTACGCTTGCTTCTATGATTGTGGTGAGACTCTGGAATGAGGTTTCCAATATCACTGTGATGCGCTTGGATAGACCAGCTCATGTATTTGCAGTAGAATAAGTGAAAGATGATAAGCCATGGTATTATGATATCAAGTGTTTTCTTCAGATTCAGATTTACCCGCCTGGGGAATCTGTTAAAGATAGAAAGACTTTGAGGAGATTATCTGGCATTTTCTACCTCAATGGCGATATGCTTTATAAGAGGAATTTTGACATGGTTTTGCTCAGATGCGTGGATAGACACGAAGCAGACCTGTTGATGACTGAAGTCCATGAGGGTTCATTTGGTACTCATTCCAATGGACATGCCATGGCAAAGAAGATGTTGAGAGTATGCTACTATTGGTTGACAATGGAGTTTGATTGCTGCAAATATGTGAAGAAATGCCATAAGTGTCAGATTTATGCGGATAAGATTCATATTCCCCCGACACTTCTGAATGTGATTTCATCACCATGGCCTTTCTCTATGTGGGGAATTGACATGATTGGCATGATATAACCGAAAGCGTCCAACGGTAACAGATTTATTCTCGTAACAATTGATTACTTCACCAAGTGGGTTGAAGCGGCGTCATATGCGAACGTGACCAGGCAGGTGGTTGTGAAGTTTATCAAGAATCAACTTATATGTCGTTATGGTATGCTGGATAAGATCATTACTGATAATGGATCTAACTTGAACAACAAGATGATGAAAGAGCTGTGTAGCGAGTTCAAGATAGCACATCATAATTCTTCTCCTTATAGACCCTAGATGAATGGGGTTGTTGAAGCTGCTAACAAGAACATCAAGAAGATTATCCAGAAGATGGTTGTTACATGCAAAGATTGGCATGAGATGCTGCCATTTGCTTTGCATGAATATCATACATCTGTCCGCACTTTAACAGGGGCAACCCCTTTCTCTCTTGTTTACGGCATGGAGGTTGTGCTCCCAGTAGAGGTGGAGATCCCATCAATAAGAATCTTAATGGAAGCCAAGTTGACTGAGGTTGAATGGGTTCAGAGTCGTTATGACCAACTGAATTTAATTGAAGAAAAAAGATTGACTGCCATGTGTCATGGTCAGTTATATCAGCAAAGGATGAAGAAAGCCTTTGATAATAAGGCCAAGCCTCGTGTGTTCCGAGAAGGTGACCTTGTGCTCAAGAAAGTCTTGTCTTTCGCGCCCGATTTCAGGGGCAAGTAGACTCCAAACTATGAAGGTCCATATGTTGTTAAGAGAGCCTTTTCAGGCGGTGCTTTGATACTTACAACTATGGATGGGGAGGATTTCACTCGTCCTGTGAATTCAGATGCAGTCAAGAAATACTTCGCCTAAAATAAAAACAGAATAGCTCGCTAAGTTGAAAACCCGAAAGGGCGGCTTAGGCAAAAATAAGCGTCTCGGTGGATTGAAAACCCGAAAGGGCGATCCAGGCAAAAGTTAGAGACATAAAAAATGAATATATATATATATATATATATATATATATATATATATATATATATATATATATATATATATATATATATATATATATATATATATATATATATATATATATATATATATATATATATATATATATATATATATATATATATCCCGCTAGATTGAGCACCTCACCCTGGGGGAATCTAGGCAAAAATTAGGGATTTGGCAAGTAAGTGCATCCTGACAAGACTTTGTTCTAGAACTGTCATCTGTCAAGGAATTTCGCTCAGTCATCGTCAACTGAAGCTTCAAATACATTGGATTCAGAGTTGGTGGAGAAATGGTCATTATGTTCAATGTAGCCCTTTTCCAATATATATCACCAATTTCGAATTTGTAAAGATCCATGGAGTCTTGCCATTTGCAGACTACCATCCCATCAATTAAATTTGAGCCTTTATCCAATTCTTTGCACTCCTATTTGTTTCTATCCAACAAATATTTGCATGTTTTAATTGATAAATATCATTGTTTTAAATAAATAAAAAAATTATAAAAAAATTATTTTTAAACAAAGTGGACATTCACAATGACAAAAAGGATGATTGGGATATCTTCAGTGCTCTCCCAAGGATAGTATGATCTCCAAAAGGGTTGTCTCCTCCGTGAGTGCAAAAGAAGGTTATACACCCCACCAAATCCCCTGGGAGTCTGGAGTTTGGTCTCAGTTTTCTAGCTCCCCGATGAGGTTGGATCTAGCATTTATGTTATCAATTATATGGTTGTCATCCCTTGTGTGGATTGACCTAAAATCCCTTATAAGTTGATAAATTGACATGTTATCTTTTCGAGGAAGTTGGTCTTCCCTCGTTCAGATTGGAATTCTCCCACAGAGTGAGCAGGGAACCCCCAGCATGAGTGGAATCCTCAACAAGTTGGTTTGTAGCTTATCCCCTGTGGACTCGCCTACATGGATCTCCAGCAGGTCGGCCTCTTCATCATCCTCATCAGGGCTGATCCCCCATTTTAACTCCCCAATACGGCCACCAGCAGGTTATCTCCAGCTGATTGCCTACAAGTTATTCCCGGTTCAGTCGTCAGCAGTGTTTCCCCAATGGAGTTGTCTAATCAGAGCCTATTTGATTGATTCCTCTCGAGCAGAGTGGGTTTTGAAAATGTTTATTTTTTCTTTTCCCAGTGGAGTGGTGTCCTTCTTCTCCTCGGTAAAGATTGTTTCTCCAGCAGTACGAGGAAATTTGTTGGTTTTGGAACTTTTGATTTGGTGGTTGTTCCCCCCGCCGAGTTTCATCTCTCTCCTTGATAATTTCTCCAGTAGAGTTGCTTCTACGGTGGAATTTTATCCGTGTTTAGATTCCCCAGCCGAGACTTTGCCTGATTGCAGCTTGGTGTTGGAACTTCTGAGGAAGATGTGTTGATCCCTTCCCCAGCGGAGTGACTGGTTCTCCTTCCCCTACAGAGATTGGTATTTCCTGGTATCTGTTGCCCCACCAGATTAGATGTTTTCCCCAGTGGGTCTGGCTTTCTCTTTTGAGATGTAGTACTGGATGTCTGTCCATTGATTCCTGGACCCGTTTGTGTCAGATATGTCTGTTTGTCAGCATTAATCATACATAAACCACGCATATACATGCATAATTTTAACATTCAGATATTCATGTTGCATTTTTTTCCATATATCTTTGTTTGTTATCTCCTGATATTTGGTGATATTTTCCCCCAAGCAGATGTTGGTGTTTGATCTCTCCATATAGAGTCAGCCCCATAGGCAGAAAGTGTTTACCCTTTCTTCCGTATTCCCCACTGAGTTATGTCCTCGTGGATGATCATTATTTCTATTTCCTCCCAAAATATGTATTGGAATGGAATTACTCCCCTGCTTTATATCCTCATTGGGTTGAGTTTTTCTTCTTTGTGTCTCTCTAATTCGTTCCTAGAGTGACTCCTCTTGATTATTTCCCCTGCATTCCCCTTAGTTGAGATGAATGGTTGCTCAAGTAACTAGTAATCATCCATCTTTTCCCCGGCGGAGTCTGTGGCCTTCTACCCAGTAACCGGTAGTTATAAGTCCTATCTTTGTGGTTTTCTACCCTCATACCGATAGTTGTAAACCCCATTTTATCCTGAAATTCTGGTATCAGATATAAGATGTCGAAGATAATGTTACGACACTAATATCTGTTAACACACAATGGATAAAAAAAACAGAATGGTAAAGCAAATAACACAAGCAATTGTTAACCCAGTTCGGTGCAACTCACCTACGTCTGGGGGCTACCAAGCCAGGAAGGAAATTCACTAAAATAGAATTAGTTCAAAGACTCTCCGTACACTTCAATAAGTTACAGTCTTTCTCACCTAATCTCTACCCGTGCAATTTCTACCTAAGCACTCTTAGATATGAGAACCCACTCACTTCCCTACAATCACACACCAGTGATTTTAAACAACAATCCCTTGTGAAAAGAAAATACTTTTCAATTACACACTCTTGATTTTACTTCACAGTTTCAATCAAGAAGACACACTCTTGATCTTGCTTCACAGCTCTGATCAAGAAGACACACACTCTTGCTTAACAGCTTTAGAGTGACAAATTACAACCACAAATCAGTCCAATTCAATCATCAATGGATGACTTGAATGACCTACAAGTCTTACGACTAAACAGACACAAACCCTAGCTCTCTCTATATATTTTGCTCAGTATTGGTTGTGTGTTCAAACAGGTTTTCTAAGTCCCTTTTTATAGAAGCATCCAACTGGGCTTGGACATCTTGAAAACCCTAAATCTATTTTATAATCAAATCTTTTTATAACAGCTGTTTAGATCTCCTTGGAAAATAAGTAAATCTGGTTGTAATCCATGATTGAATGCGCCAGCTAATCATATCTTCAATCATCCAAAGATTACCATTAATTGTGCAATCACAAAACACCAGACATTCATACTGAATGTTCTGTGTACATGATGTCATGACATTGGGTCTGACATCCTGGAAAAATCCTGCATAATCCAATGATTCCTTTTATAACTTCCAGCAGGTACAGCCATATCAGATGCCATGACATTGTGTCTGTCATCTGAAATAATCCTGCATGAACATGTCTTTCATTTAAGCTCCAGCAGGTACATCCAATATCAGAAGCCTTAGCATTGTAAGTAGCATTCTGAAACAATCCTGCATGAACATGTTCTTGAACTCCAGCAGGTACATAGGATATCTCATGTTAAGACATCACACATAACATCTTGTGAACACTCTTTGTTTTACCAAAATTACTTCCAACACTTAGAATCAACAAACTCCCTCTTTGGCAAATTTTGGCTAAAACATATATCTGTCGTTTTTGTTCATAAGGTAAACTATCAGCAGTTAAACAACCTAACAGTAGTTTAATCAGCAGCAGAAGAAAAACAATTACTAGCTATGGCTACTAGTAATACACACATGCACAAGGGTACTTCTCCTCCCCCTAAATCTGTGCAACAAAAACAGAATTACTAGTTATGGATGCAACTAGTAAGACACACAAATGCACAAGGGTACTCCTTCTCCCCCTAAATCTGTGCATACAACAAACAACTATTGTAACTCTAGCATTTGTACCAGCCAGAATGTCATTCTGACATCTGCTTCAACATCAACACCTGTGCACCATATCAGACATCCTCTTTGACATCTGTAAACAGAACAACATTCTATTTTGACACATGTGCATTCCTTTTAATAATAACTGTCCTTCTGTCCAGCCACATACAACTTCCACATCAGCTTCCATATCAAGCACTTCTCCCCCTTTCTAGTCAAAATTGATTAAAGGTGACCAATTAGACAAAATAAATGTCTATTAGCAGCAACAATAGAACAGCTTCACAGCACCTTGTACACCATCTTCATCCCATCATACCATGCTTTACCACAGGAAGGAACCATTAATCAGAGGAAGATGTATCACCTTCACCTTCACTTTCACCTTCAGAGCTTTCAGAACTTTCAAATCTGCCACTGGTTTGGGCTTTAGCATTTGAATTTTTTGCAGCCTTCTCCATTTCTTTCTTTTCCATGCTGCAGATAAGGACTTCCAAAGCTTCTTTTCTTGCCTTGGTTATTCTTATTCCATTATCCAGTTCCTTGCAGGTATCTTTCAGTTGATCAATTAAGCTTCCTTGAGATGCAGGCTCTCTTTTGGCAGATGTCATGACAACATCATTTACATGACTTCCCTCAAATAGCTTATAATGAATGGAAAGAGGGGACTTTCTCCTGCTTGGAATGTCACTTGTACTCAGGATGCCTGGTTGTTGGCTCAGGATAATGCCACAAATAAGGGAAGGGAAGGCAATAGATAACTTTACAGCATTTGTAGAAGCATGTATGATGATTTGATCAAATATAAATTTGCCAAAATCATAGTTTATCTTGGTTCTAATTGCATGAATGATTCTTCCAAGAATAATGGAGAGGGTATATACATGATTAGTAGGTACCCAATTTGCTGAACCAAACTTGTGCAGAATGGCATATTTAACAGTGACCTTACTAGCTGATAGGTGTTTCCTACTAGGCCATTCCTTAACTTGGCCAGCTGTAATAATTCTACAGACCTCATTGTTTGTGGTCTCTAGATTTACTCCTCCATCAGTTCCTCTCCCTAGGAACTTGTTGATGATAGTAGGTGAAAGTTTCACACACTTACCTCTTACAAAAACTTTGCAGACCTCCCTGCTGCTTCTTTCACAAATCTCCTCAGGGATGTTCACAATGAATTCTTTGGCCAGCCCCTCATAGCACTGAGGCAGAGCAGTCATAGTTTTCATAAGACCAGCTGCCTTAATTAACTCCATGATTTCCTTTACTTCACTTGCCTCTTTTCCTAATTCTCTTTCAACTGCTACCCTTCTTTGAGTGACAAACTTCCATTTGGCAGCACCATCTTCTACGTGAAAAGAGATATTATCTAGATGAACAACAGCCACTTTGTTTGGTTAACAGGGGAGATGTCTGGGACATCATATTCGACATCCTCATCAGATTCAGAACTCTCACTTTCTTTCGTATTCCTGACCTCTACTTTACTCCAAGACTTGGAGGGACCTATACCAGCAACCTTTTTTTCTCTCCTAGCTGTCCTTTTCTCAGCCATACTCTTCCTTTTTCTCAGTTTATTAGCTACACTTGTTTTCACAAGATTGACCTGTAGCAGGGTATTCGTTACCATTAGAGATATTGACTAAATCCAAGGTAAATCATACAAGTCGAGTCGCCACCGCACTTCTATTTATCCAAAGGAATGGTTAGAAAGCGAACAAAAACCTAAAAGTTTTATCGAATCAAAAACTAGTAAAAATGTCAGAGATCTGGGTAAGGGGGTTGGTTATGCAATGGGAAGGTATTAGGCACCCAAAGCATCCTAGGTACTCCTAAGGAGCCCTTTTCACATTTGTTGCAAAGGTTGTTGTTTTTTTTTTGAAAATTTATTTGTGCAAACATGATTGAAGGGATGAGAAAAGCGTGTATGTTTATCTAATGTACTACTTACTAAAAGAAGGGTCAAAAGAAAATGACTCGCACGGACGTCGCATCCACTACATACGTATCTCATCTGAATAGGAGAATCAGAGTCTTCGTAGCTCGGCTACCTATGGGCTAAAGAGGAGTGTGCTCGCTAAGACATTGCGTTTTATGCCTACGTATCTCATCTGGGATGAAAATCAGAGCAAAACGTAGTTCGACCACCTATGGGGTAAGGGTTGTGTTTTGGGGTGAACGACGTTACTATGCAATCTACCGGATGCTCGACCTTTGGAGACTTACTCGCCTGTAGTAGAAGGAGATAACATGTTCTTAGGAGAAGAAAAATCAATGAGTTTGGGGTGTTTAGGGATGCTCATGCAAAAAGGCAGTCTTGGATGAAGGAACCGTGCTACCTTAAATGACATGCCACGAGAGGCTATACAAAACCTAAGAAATCGGTAACATGCGGGAAAAGTAAAGGGATCGAGAGATCTACCGTACGGATAAAGATCCGAAGTAACAGCAATTAAATAAATAAGAAACCCAAAGACTCTTCCAAGCTAAACACCATCAAAGAAAGTGAGTCAGTACAGGTAATCGGAATAAACCTCCAGGTGGTATCCCACAAATAAAGTGGAACACCAGGCAAGCCATCTCTGCAAGAGTCATATGAGCCCTCACAAAACAAAAATCAATAAACAGGTTAGAGAAACAAGATAGGGTAATCAAGAGTTGCCCCCAAATCAAAATGTAACCACATGAATCATGCCATTAAAATTCACAAAAAGCTCACAAAAAGCAACCAAGGGTAGGAGGCCTAAACCTCTTGTCAAACACATGCATCAAAAGGGTATCAAATTCACCCATAATACCTCATACATTCAGAGCATTCAAATTAAAAGCATAAAGTAATGGGAATAAGGCAAACCTGACTTGAGAGATCGAATGAAATTGAATTGCCCGGTTGGGTTTGCAAAGCAATCTGAGGGTTTATATGAGAGGGAATTGGTTCTTTGCCGATGAGTTCCCTTCAGTCTCTGGAGGTTGCTCTGAACTCTGTTGGCTCTTTTCTCACTATCTTTTTCCTCAGCCAGGGAAATAGGAATAGAATCACCTTTTGTTTCACTGAAACTCTGAATTTATAACATAATTTTTGTGGAGATGTGAGCTCAAATGAGAGAGGCCCAAGTCCAAAATTGTTCTGTTATATTTTATTTATTTATTTATTTATTTATTTATTATTTTTATTTTTAATTTTAAACACGTGGGCTTCGCCTAGCGAGCATGACAGTTCATGAACAAACTTTTGCTCCTTCACGAATAATGTTTTGACTGACGAATAAACCCCATTTGAACCTGTTGGAAGTATCTCAAGCCATTCCCTTGTGTTGACTGATCATCTAAATAGAACCCACAAAGTGTCTTGGATGATACTCAAGCTTCAAACAAAAGATGTTAGTGACACATTTTTGTGCTTTTGGTTAGTAAACAAAAGTAAGAGAAACAATGATGTATAATTCAAGCATGCTTGGTGATCTCAAACCAATCACAAGGAGTCCCATCCAAAGGAAAAGGGAACCAAGATGCTAAAGATCCTTGAGGCAATGCAAATGCAATGTTATGATGCCATGAGGGATCTTAGGGTCAAAATTGGGGTCTTAAAGATGCCCCTTTTTAAGGTCATTCTAACCGGAGAAGTGAAGGTTAAAATCTTCGTCTCGACGGGGTAGAATGGGCTTAAATAATAACAAAGAGACGAATTTTGGTCCCTAAGAGACCTCATGATGCAAATGTAGGTATGAAAAATGGTAGCACTCTGTGGAGATATGTGTCCACAAAAGCAAAGAAATCAGAAGCCACTGATAATCCATATGAGCAATTCACTCCATGGGACCAAGACCCTGGGGACTCTCCTGGGGATAGAAAAGGGATAAAAATGCGCGAGCAGGTCACGACTCAAAGCGTGGGGAACAGAATTCCAAAGGAAAAAGATCCAATGGAAAGACTCGAGCTGACTCAAAGATGCATGTATTGGGGAATATGCCAATACAGCAAAAAACTATCCACAACGGATACTTCGGATAAAATCCGGATGAAGACAATCCACTAAGGGACTTCACTGGGGATGTCCATAAGGACACTCCTGGGGAAGCAGCGGGACGAGGTATTACCGGTTACTGGGTAATAAGCTCAAGGAGAGATGTGATCTGAACGCCAGGTATGAGGGTGAGAGATACAACATGCTCAGGAAGAGATGAATATCCAAGACCGGTATAAGGGTGAGAGATATCAAAACTTCAAAACGTTTGAGGAAAACCTAAAAGGTATACTTCAACTCAGGGATTCTGACTCCACAGGGGACAAAAAGTCATAATAGGGAGCAGAGAGGAAGGAACACCAGGGATACCGGTTACTGGGCATATAATAGGTGACCAACCAAGGCGTGAATTGGGGAATATTCCCAAAACACTCATCATCCAAAAGAGGGCTAAAAGCAAACTCGATTACAGGATGGATATTCGACTCCACAAAGGGGATACGAATCTTACTCAACTGGGGAATAACAAAAGGCTTCAGACCCGAGAGTGCATGAGATATACTATCTATTACCGTCAGAACGTAGATAATATACTCGCATGGACGATCATCCACAACCGGTTACTGGGTTAATAAAGGATAAATCAACCGAAAAGAAAAGGCATCGGGATACCGAAACTAGGTATATAATGATGACCAATTCAGGGGAGAAACAATCGTTACCAACAACAACAAGGTAGACGAGAGATGACCCGCTGGGGATAAATTACGTAATTAGGGCAATTATCCAAGCAGATGAGGGGATATCATCACCGAATATTAGATGAAGATAACTGTCACCAATTAAAGATGACAAAATTAGTTACTCTACAAAAAGGGAAGAAATAGGGTTTACAACTACCGGTATAAGGGTAGAGAAACACATACTCCGCCGGGGATAATAATTACTAATTATCGAGCAATTATTCATTTACCACGGGGAAACAGGAAAAGAGTCTCAAGAGACCGATCTAGGATCAAACTAGATAGGCACACCAAATCAAGACTTGTCCCGGTAAGGATATAACTCAATGGGGAAAACCATCCTAGTATATGTGTTGGGAAGGAACAAAAACAATCAACATCCATGAGGATATGACCCGTTGGGGAATATGGAAGAAAGGATAGACGCTTTCTGCTTATGGAGCTGACTCTATATGGAGAGATCAGACACACACGTCTGCTTGGGGAAGTATATCACCAAATAGCAGGAGACAGCAAACAACGATATATGGCAAAGAATGCAACATGAATATTTGAATGTTTATAATTATGCATGAATATGCGTGGTTTATGTATGATGTATGCTGACAGACAGACATATCTAACACAACCAGGTCCAGGAATCAACCACCCGGTACTACATCTCAAGAGAGAAAGCCAAGTTCACCGGGGAGTATCCAATCTGCTGGGGATCAGAGATACCAGGAAGCAAAGAACTCTGCAAGGGATGAATCATCAATCATTCCAGCTGGGGACGAGAGTTATCACAGACAAGGTCCACCTCACCAACAACTCTACTGGGGAATCTATCCGAGGAGATAAAGGATTTATCGGGATCAACCACCAAATACCGCTCTTGCCCCAAAGAGATCCAAGCTGCTGAGGAAGAAAGATTGCTACTCTACTGAAGGGAAGAGAGGTGACTCTCAACAATCAATCCACTTGGTAGGATAAACCACAAGGGGTTCCGGAGGGAGGAGATACAGTCATGCCAGGAATATGGACAAAAATCTTACCCTGTTGGGGATCGTACCACCCTAGGGAGAGCACTGAGGATCTCCTAAGTATCCTTTCGTCATTGTGAATGTTCACTTTGTTTAAAAACAAATTATAAAAAGTTCGATCGTTTAAAACAATGACATTTTCTTAATCAAAACATGCAAAACATTTGTTGAATAGAAACAGATAAGAGTGCCAATAATTGGATAAAAGGCTCAAATTTATTTGATAGAATGGTAGTCTGCGAATGGCAAGACTCCATAGATCTTTACAAATTTGAAATTGGTGATATATATTGGAAAAGGGTTACATTTAACATAATGACCATTTCTCCACCAATTCTGAATCCGATGTATTTGAAGCTTTGGCTGATAATGAGCAAGGATTTCTGACGGATGACAGTTGTAGAACAAAGTCTTGTCAAGATGCAGTTACTTGCCAAATCCCTAATTTTTGTCTAGATTGCCCCAGGATGAGGTACTCAATCTAGCGGAATACCTATATTCATTTTTCATGTCTCTAACTTTTGCCTGGATCGCCCATTCGGGTTTTCAACCCACCGAGACGCTCATTTTTGCCTAAGCCTCCCTTTCGGGTTTTCAACTTAGCGAGCTATTCAGTTTTTATTTTTTTAGGCGAAGTATTTCTTGACTGCATCTGAATTCACAGGACGAGTGAAATCCTCCCCATCCATAGTTGTAAGTATCAAAGCACCGCCTGAAAAGGCTCTCTTAACAACATATGGACCTTCATAGTTTGGAGTTCACTTGCCCCTGGAATCGGGCGCAAAAGACAAGACTTTCTTGAGCACAAGGTCACCTTCTCGGAACACACGAGGCTTGACCTTCTTACCAAAAGCTTTCTTCATTCTCTGCTGATATAACTGACCATGGCACATGGAAGTCAATCTCTTCTCTTCAATCAAGTTTAGCTGGTCATAACGACTCTGAACCCATTCAGCATCAGTCAACTTGGCCTCCATCAAGACTCTCATTGATGGGATCTCCACCTCTACTGGGAGTACCGCCTCCATGCCATAAACAAGAGAGAAAGGGGTCGCCCCTGTTGAAGTACGGACAAATGTACGATATCTATGCAAAGAGAATGGAAACATCTCATGCCAATCTTTGTACGTAACAACCATCTTCTGGATAATTTTCTTAATGTTCTTATTAGCAGCTTCAACAGCCCCATTCATCTTGGGTCTGTACGGAGAAGAATTATGATGTGCAATCTTGAATTCACTACACAGCTCTTTCATCATCTTGTTATTCAAGTTAGATATATTATCAGTAATGATCTTATTTGGCACACCATATCGGCATATGAGTTGATTCTTGATAAACTTCACGACCACCTGCCTGGTCACATTTGCATACGACGCCGCTTCAACTCACTTGGTGAAGTAATCAATTACTACGAGAATAAATCTGTGTCCATTGGACTTTTTTGGCTCTATCATGCCTATCATGTCAATTCCCCACATGGAGAAAGGCCATGGTGATGAGATCACATTCAAAAGTGTCGGGGGAATATGCATCTTATCAGCATAAATCTGACACTTATGGCACTTCTTCACAAATTTGCAGCAGTCAAACTCCATTGTCAACCAATAGTAGCCTGCTCTCAACATCTTTCTAGCCATGGCATGTCCGTTGGAATGAGTACCAAATGAACCCTCATGGACCTCAGTCATCAACAGGTCTGCTTCGTGTCTATCCACCCATCTGAGCAGAACCATGTCAAAATTTCTTTTGTAAAGCACTTCGCCATTGAGGTAGAAACTGCCTAACAATCTCCTCAAAGTCTTCCTATCTTTTACAGATGCTCCAGGCGGGTAAATCTGGCTCTGAAGGAAACATTTGATATCATAATACCACGGCTTATCATCTTTTACTTCTTCTACTGCAAATACATGAGTTGGTCTGTCCAAGCGCATCACGGTGATATTGGGGACTTCATTCCACAATTTAACCACAATCATCGAAGCAAGTGTAGCAAGAGCATCTGCCATCCGATTCTCATCTCGAGGAATATGATGGAAGTCGATCTCAGTAAAGAACGTTGAAATCCTCCTCGCATAATCTCTGTATGGAATGAGGCCAGGCTGATTCGTTTCCCATTCACCCTTAATCTGATTGACAACGAGGGCCGAATCACCATATACATCAAGATGCTTGATCCTTAGATCAATACATTCCTCCAATCCCATAATACAGGCCTCATACTCAGCCATATTATTCGTGCATTTGAAAGTTAGCCTTGCTGTAAAAGGAATATGCGTGCCCTGAGGCGTAATGATTACCGCCCCAATACCATTTCCATATTGACTTACAGCGCCATCAAATACCATACTCCATCTGGAACCAGGCTCTGGCCCTTCATCAAGTGTGGGTTCATTATAATCTTTCATTTTTAAATACAGAATCTCCTCATCTGGGAAGTCATACTGAACTGACTGATAGTCCTCAATTGGTTGATGTGCCAAGTGGTCAGCCAAAATACTACCTTTAATAGCTTTCTGAGCTCGATACTCAATATCATACTCAGACAACAACATCTGCCAACGGGCAATCCTTCCAGTTAAAGCAGGCTTCTCAAATATATACTTGATTGGGTCCATTCTGGATATCAACCAAGTGGTATGGTTCAACATATACTGCCGTAAGCGCTTAGCGGCCCCAACCAAAGCACATCATGTCTTCTTAAGCATCGAATATCGAGACTCACAATCGGTGAACTTCTTACTCAAGTAGTAGATAACATACTCCTTCTTCCCTGATCCGTCTTGCTAACCAAGGACACAACCCATCGAGTCTTCAAGAACAGTCAGATACATGATCAAAGGTCTTCCCTCTACCGGCGGAGACAGAATCGGAGGCTCAGACAGATATTCTTTAATACTGTCGAAAGCTTTCTGGCAATCCTCGGTCCAATCATGGGACTGATCTTTCCGGAGGAGCTTGAATATAGGCGCACATGTGGCAGTCATGTGGGATATGAATCTGGAGATATAATTCAAGCGGCCAAGAAAACCTCGGACTTGCTTCTCAGTTTTGGGCGCAGGCATCTCTTGTATTGCTTTGACCTTTGCAGGATCAACCTCAATACCTCTTTCACTAACAATGAAGCCCAATAACTTTCCAGAACGGACCCCAAATGTACACTTGTTGGGATTCAGACGAAGCTTGTATTTCCTCAAACGCTGGAAAAGCTTCAACAAATGTTCTACATGTTCAACTTCCGTTCTTGACTTAGCAATCATATCGTCAACATATACCTCAATCTCCTTGTGCATCATATCATGAAACAAGGTGGTCATAGCTCGTTGATACGTGGCCCTGGCGTTCTTCAAACCGAAGGGCATCACTCGATAACAGAATACTCCCTAAGGTGTGATGAATGTTGTCTTCTCCATATCCTCGGGTGCCATCTTAATCTGATTATATCCGGAAAATCCGTCCATAAACGAGAAGACATTGAATTTAGCTGTATTGTCTACCAACATATCAATATGTGGTAGAGGGAAATCATCTTTCGGACTAGCTTTATTCAAGTCTCTATAGTCCACACATATCTGGACTTTTCCATCTTTCTTAGGCACGGGCACAATATTGGCCACCCATTGAGGATATATAGAAGTCACCAGAAACCCCGCATCAATTTGCTTCTGAACTTCTTCCTTGATCTTCACTGCCATATCAGGATGAGTTCTTCTGAGCTTCTGCTTTACAGGCACACACTCAGGTTTCAAAGGTAGGAAATGTTGCACAATATCAGTATCTAGACCTGGCATGTCTTCATACGACCAAGCAAAGACGTCAACATATTCTCGTAGCAACTTAATCAACGCCTTCTTAACAGATTCTTCCAGAAGTGCCCCAATCTTTACCTCTCGCACACAATCTTCAGACCCCAAGTTGACTGTTTCCTGATTCTCAAGATGCGGCTGAATGATCTTCTCTTCATGCTCAAGTAGACGGGTGATCTCATCAGGAATCTCTTCAACATCATCTTCTTCTGCCTCAAATATAGGGAATTCAAAATTGGGAGATGGTGTTGGGTCATTATGTTCAATGGGTTTAGAAATCAACCTGCATGATGATTTTGGATATAAAAGAGATTTTAGAATTCAAACAAAGCAAATCATTATGCAGATGAAAAGATTGATTTTATTTTATGTTTTAGGGTTTTATGTGATCACCAATTTCATGCAAAAACAAAAAGGGAAAATAAATGGGAAAAACAAACATTTAACATGAATTTATTGAATGAAAATATCATTGTATTTATGTTGCCAACAATGTTATCACTCCTCCTTTTGGCATGGGAGAAGGGTTTTTAAGCAAAGTGATCATTACGTTGACTTATGGACAACTGTTGGAATATCCACAGCGACCCAATTGTTGCAGACCCCTCTAGGGATGATGAAATTGCCAGAATCCTCTGCATCTTCTTCTAAAACGGCAGCAACCTCCTCATCTATACCAGTGTGGATGAAACCTCCACTCTTGAATAACCCTTGCTTGTTGAAAGTACCAGAAGAAAAATCTATGCCAGCCTGGGACTCGTTTGAAGGTGAGAAAAACAAGAAAGGGGGGTTTGAATTGTTTGGAAAATAAGCGCTTTTTCAAAATGAAAATCACACAAGGATTTTATACTGGTTCGCTTATAACACAAAGCTACTCCAGTCCACCCGGCCAAGGTGATTTCGCCTTCAACAAGGACTTAATCCACTAATCTTGAAAGATTGATTACAAACAACGTCTAAGAGAAAGATCTCTTAGTCCTCTCAAGTATACAGACTACACAGAGTCACTTGAGGAAATAAACAAACAATAGATAAAAGATTTATGTAATCTAGAGTGCTTCTAAGAAAGCAAATATTACAATAGTAAGAACAAAAGTGATTCACGTTATAAGCAAAAGCTTCGTGAAGGTTTAGAGAGCAAGAGTGTTTCCTTGAGCGTTGATGTTTTAGTATATTTTTCCTTGTATGTGTTGTGTACTGAATGTTGATTTGCAGTCCTTTATATAGATCAGTGAGGTAGTAGTTGAAACTGATGAGTAATAAAATGAATTTACGCCATAACATAAATAGCTTCTGCCAGGATAACTTTCTCTCCTTGAAATGACTACTTACCACATATAGTACCTTCTTTATTGAAATTGGAGATTAACGTCTCTTTCTGTATTAGGAAATCCATTTGCAAAACTTTACTTGACTTTAACGTTACTCTTTCATAATTAGCAATTCCATAATCAGAGTCTTCATGTTTCTGGAGATCTTGGAATCTGCTATCTAGCTTCTGATGTTGATCTTTTGAGTTCTGATGATTTCTTCAGATAGCGCCAAGAGCTTCTGAAGTTTGACATACTGTTGTTCAGAATCAGAACTTCTAGAGCGTACTTCTTGTTTAGATGCTTCTGATACTTTGCTGTTTTGCTCAGAGTTAGACTTTCTTGAACGTGTTTCAACTTCAGATGCTTCTGATCATTTGATAATTTGTATCTGATCTGGTTCTGTATCTGATCACGTCATCAGATTTCTTCCTTCTTTCTTTAGAACCCTGCACACTTAGAAACTTTTCGTTAGGGTGCCATTTTTGGTTTCATCCTTTGTTATCATCAAAATCAAGGAATCTGTTGTAGAACAATTTTTGTTCTTACAATCTCCCCCTTTTTGATGATGACAAAACAATCTTAATTAGCAGATGAAACATATAAAATATCAGATCAGATAGACAAGAGCTCCCCCTGAGATAGTGCTAGGGAGTTCAGAAGTTCTTACCAGAGCTTCTAAGTAAAGAGGTTTCTTGCTACCTTCTGCAATTTCTTAAGTCCAGGTTAGATAAATTTATTTTTAAGAAAAATATGTTGCAGAATGCTTAAGGTATTTAGACAATATTTTCATCAGAGCTATTAATGACTTCTCCCCCTTTTTGTCAGAATCAAAAAGACATAGCAAAAATAAGGAATTTAAGAGAAAAACATTGTATTTAGATAAAAGCACAAAGGCAACAGGAAAACATCAGAATCATAGAAAGCAAACAAAACAACAGGCAAGCAAAAGAAATATCCTAAGTGCCTAGGGGTTCGGAGGCGGAGGCATTCTCTGAAGCAACATAGCCAGCATGTTCTGAATGTTGTCGTTGACAGTGTCTTGCTTATCCATTCTGGCACGGAGTTCATTCTGATCTTGCTTAAGTTCTTTCAGCGTCTGGAGAACCATAGGGATAACAGAAGAAGACTCCCCCAGAGTCAGAGCCTGCTGTGCTTCAGCAGCAGCCTGCGCTTCAGCAGCAGCTTGTGCTTCAGCTTCCTTTATCCTTAGAACTTCAGTTTCTCTTGCTCTTTCTTCCTCCAGCCTTCTAGCCTCTTCTTCAGCTTCTCTTGCTAATCTCTCTTCTTCCAGCCTTCTGGCTTCAGCTTCTCTTGCAAGTCTTTCCTGAAGTCTTGCCTCAGCATCTCTGATGTAGCCATTTCTGACTTGTTCAGAGATATTCTTCAGTCTAAAAGCCTCAGAGGTCATCCAGCCAATGACTCTGTTCCAGTGTGTCCTTACAGAGTCAGGATCATCACTGACTTCAGAGTTAGTGGTCAGAGACTTGACCTTTTGTACTGAAGCCCCTGCGACCAGCATGATGGCTTCCTCAAGGGTAGGTATAGAAAGGTCAGGTTCAGAGGTATGAGGTGGAGATGTTGGAGGGATGAGATTTAATGTGAGAGGTTCAGATTCTACTTCAGGTTGAGGTTCAGATCTTTGGGGTGAAGCGTAAAGAGGGTTTAAGTCTAATGGTTCAGATTCAGCGGAGATGTTTGAAGGTGTGATATCAGAGGTGTGGAGGTCAGAGGGTTGAGTTTCAGAGGGTTGGTCTTTAGAAGTAATGTTGGTTGTTTGTTCTGGTGGAGGTGAAGTTGCTTCAGAATGTGTTTGTGTTGGTTGTTGTGAAGCAAGGTTTTGAGCCTGAATTTGGGCTAAGGTTGGGGAGTCAGGGTCAGAGTATTCTTGGTCAGAGGAGATTTGAAGGTATGGGGGTGATTCTGGGGCTGAAGATGAAGAGGAACTGGTTTGGTTCAGTTCTTCAGCTTCAGATAAGGGTAGTGTTGTATGGGCAAGATTAAATTTGGGTCGAGGTTCTGAGGTTCTGGTGGTTGAAGGTGGGATTTCAGAGGTTGTATAAATGGGTGGTGTTGGGAGAGGATTAGAGGAAGGAGTAGAGGAAACCATCAGAGGTTCAGAGGAAATAGGAGGAACAGACGTACCGGTAGAAATTTGCAGAGGAGCTGGAGATCTGCTTCCAGAAGATTCTCCAAGTCTTGCCTTCTTTGCCTGTGATGTTATTTTCTTCTCAGAGAGACCTCTCTTGTACCTGACGAAGTCTTCTTCTGAATCTAGACAATCGTCGAGGCTGAAGTCAGAGATGTCAACACCTTCATCCAGCAGACGATTAAGATAGATAGCAACCGCATCTCTGGGTTCATTCTTGTAGAACCTAGCAAGACCATGAGGCAGCTTCCTCTGATCTTTCAAGGAATCCCAGGATGTGTCCAGCGTGGGTCTGACTTGAATCTTCTTTATTATTCCCATACTTTTGAGATTTCTGGCGTTCAGAGGCTTCCCAGTATCTATTGCCAGATCTAGCATCAGCTTGGCCTTCTCCAGATGATCTACCAGCCCATTCTCGATGAAAACATCAGATAACAATCTTCCCAGAGGGATGTAGGATCTGGGCTTCATGTTGTTTCTGGTCTCCCTGACAGAGTCTCTTAGGTATCTGAAGAGTAGTGCAGGAAGGCAGATCTTCACACCCTTGTGAATGCAATACAGAATGCACTTCTGATCTGCATTGATGTAATCAGAGGAGTTTGAGGCTGGGCGGTGGTGAATAGTTCCCAGAATGATCTTGAGCCACACTCTGAGGTTCTGATGCAGCTCTTTGTTCTTTGAAGGATTTCCTTCAGTGTTGGGTTTGAAAATGGTTGGATTGATTACTTCAGCAACGCGCCTTGATCTAGGGTTGATGTTGTAAATCCTTTTTCCTCCATCTTTCTCCATGTTCAACAAGGAAGCAATTGATTCTTCAGTAACTACTATCTTTACCCCCAAAACATAGGAGACGATGAAATGGTCATCAGCATCTGCAAATCTCCAGAACTCCTTGATGAGAAGTGGGTAAACAGGGCCATAGAGCCTTTGGAAGTAGTTTCCCCAACCTTGTTGACGAAGTTCTTCAGTAAGATCAACTCCATTTCTTCTCAAGTTGTCAAAGCCACCAGTGTTTCACATAACACATCCAATCCCTCAAAGGGAGTTGATAGGTTGATGTGAGGTAAACGATCAAGGATATGGGGTTCCTTGTATACTAGAGTAATGGAAACGCCTGTAACCATTGGAGTTGAAATGCTTGAAGTTTGGGCAGTGGTGGTGGATTCCATTTGTTGAGAGAAGTTAAAAACTTCTTGTTGTTGAGCATCCATAGTTGATGAAGAAGGAGATGGAGATGAGTAGTTGAGAGACGCTTCAGAGAGGGTTTAGGGTTTTAGAGTGAGTGAGAGTGATAAGTGTGTGAAATGTGAGAAGAGTGTTTAAATACTTAAGTGAAAACACATGCAAAACGACACACAATATTGCGTTAGCACAAAGCTCAAGTAAGCACGCTTGAGGGAGAAATGATTAAGGCTAATTAATGAATGTCTAATCCCAACAGTACGCACACTGCTCGAGGAGATCTCAAACGTTTCACCTTTGATTTTTTTCTGGACAGCTTGTCTAGAAGTTCTAGGGTTGGACGCTAAGTGCTCCACGTGTTGATGTATCTGATCTTCAGGAATACCAAAGGATTGGTTCCTGGAGATTTCTAACTCAGATATCTTCTTAACTTGGTAGAAGTATCAGAGTCAGGGGCAGAAACACATTTGTTTATGTCAGAGTCTCATTTTACATTTTCAGAGCCACACTTCATTTTGGACAATTTTGAATGTTCAGATTTTCTAAGATAAAAAGAAATCTATCTTCAGCTAGAGGCTTAGTAAAGATATCTGCCCATTGATGATCTGTATCAATGAACTTCAATGTTACTATCCCTTTCTGAACATAGTCTCTGATAAAATGATGTTTTATTTCAATGTGTTTAGCTCTGGAATGTAGAATGGGATTCTTACTTAGACAAATGGCAGCAGTATTATCACAGAAGATAGGAATGTTACTCTCAAAAATTTGCAGATCTTCTAACTGATGCTTCATCCAGAGCATCTGAGTTGTGCACAGTGATGCTGAGATATATTCTGCTTCTGCAGTTGATAGAGCGATAGTTGACTGTCTTTTGCTAGCCCAGGAAATTAGATTGTTTCCCAGAAGCTGGCAATTTCCAGATGTGCTTTTTCGTTCTAGTCTATCTCCTGCATAATCTGCATCACAGTAACCAGAAAGTCTATACTCTGATGTTTTCTTATACATCAGGCCCAGGTTAGGAGTTCCTTTCAGATACTTGAGAATTCTCTTAACTGCTGTTAAATGAGATTCTCTAGGATCTGATTGGAATCTGGCACAGAGACAGACACTAAAGAGGATATCAGGACGAGTAGCAGTCAGATAGAGAAGAGAGCCTATCATACCTTGATAGAGCTTTTGACAAACCTTTGTGCTTACTTCTTCCTTTTCAAGAATGCATGTTGGATGCATGGGAGTTTTTGCAGAGTTGCAGTCAGCCATGTCAAATTTCTTTAGAACATCTTTAATATATTTGCTTTGATGAACATATGTAACTTCTGAGGTTTGGTTAATTTGAATTCCCAGAAAGAACTTTAGTTCTTGCATTAAGCTCATTTCAAATTTTGCCTTGCGACTGGAGCAAAAGTTTCATTATAATCAATACCTTCTTGTTAACTATAACCTTGAGCTACCAGTCGAGCTTTGTTTCTGACGACTTCTCCTTTCTCATTCAGCTTGTTTCTGAATACCCATCTGGTTCCAATAACATGAGTGCCTCTGGGCTTTGGAACAAGATCCCAGACATCATTCTTTGTGAATTGATCTAATTCTTCTTGCATGGCTGAAACCCAGTCGTTATCTTGAAGTGCTTCATCACATGACATAGGCTCAATCAGAGACACTAGTCCCAGAGGAGTATCTTCAGAGGTCCTGAAGGTAGATCTGGTTCTGACAGGTTCGTCCTTGTTTCCCAGAATCAAATCTTCAGATATCTTAATACGACTTTTGACTTTCTTTGGGATTTCTGGGGATTTTATTTCTTCAGAGTTCTGAATGACAGTTGCTTCTGGAATTTTATCAGATCCTGCAAGAGTGATTTCTAAATCTGCAAAATTTTCAACTAGCTTTGACTTTTCAGGGTCAAGCTTATCATCAAATCTGACATGAATTGATTCTTCCACAATTTTGGTTTCTGTGTTGTATACTCTGTAGCCTTTAGAGTGTTCTGAGTATCCTAACATAATACCTTTCTGTGCTTTGGAATCAAACTTGTTCAGATGTTCTTTAGTGTTTAAAATAAAGCAAGAACATCCAAAAGGATGAAAATATGAAATGTTTGGTTTTCTTCCTTTACACAGTTCATAGGGAGTCTTTTCCAGAATGGGTCTTATAGAGATTCTATTCTGAATGTAACACGCTGTATTTACAGCTTCTGCCCAAAAATGCTTTGCCACATTAGGTTCATTGATCATGGTTCTGGCCATCTCTTGGAGTGTCCTATTCTTCCTCTCTACAACTCCATTTTGTTGTGGAGTTCTAGGGCAGGAGAAATCATGGGATATTCCATTAGAGTCAAATAATTCTTCAAAATATTTGTTTTCAAATTCTCCACCATGATCACTTCTGACTCTAACAATTTTAGCATCAAATTCTTTTTGCACTTTGGAGCAGAAACTAGTGAATACAGAGTGAGACTCACTCTTGTGCTTTAGGAATTTTACCCATGTCCAGCGACTGTAATCATCAACAATGACTAGTCCATACTTCTTTCCATTAACTGATGCTGTTTTCACAGGACCAAATAAGTCAATGTGAAGAAGTTCCAGAGGCTTAGAGGTAGAAACAACATTTTTCTTTTTAAAGGATGTTTTTGAAAATTTTCCTTTCTGACATGCTTCACACAGAGCATCTGAAGAAAACTTCAGTTTAGGTAGGCCTCTGACTAACTCGAGTTTAGTTAGCTGAGAAAGTTTCCTCATGCTAATGTGGCCCAAGCGTCTATGCCATACCCATTGCTCTTCGTGAACCGACATCAGACATTTAACATTTTGTTCTTTTAAATCAGAAAGATTAATTTTATAAATGTTGTTTTTCCTCTTGCCTGTGAAAAGGACAGAGCCATCGTTTTGATTAATGGCTTTACATGTTTTTTGATTAAAGATTACATCATAACCGTTATCACTTAATTGACTTATGGATAATAAGTTATGCATTAATCCTTCTACATAAAGGACATCAGATATAGAGGGAAGAGTACCATTACCAATAGTTCCGGAGCCTCTGATCCTTCCTTTCTGATCTCCTCCGAAGCCTACAAATCCAGCGTCTTTAAGTTCCAGACTTTGGAACATAGACTTTCTTCCCGTCATGTGTCGCGAGCATTCAGAGTCCAGGTACCATGACTGGTGTCTGAACTTTGCTGCATAGGATATCTGCAACATAGACAATCTTATCCTTTGGTGCCCAGAATCTCTTGGATCCTTTCAGATTAGTTTTCCCAGAGTTTCTTATAACTTTGGGTTTTCTAGCATTTTTAAATTTTTGTTCTTGTGTGTGTGTATAGTGATATGAAAAGGGAGACTTAAGTTGGTTACTGGTAGAAGTTTTATCTTCCTTAGGATCATACCCAATTCCCTTTTTATTGTTCTGACTTACTCCATAAATCATGGATGCCATAATACTCCTATCTATCCCATTTTTCAGAAATTCTTGAAAGGCTTCTTCGTATTTATAAATTATTTTATTTGAAGTTTGTGGTGCTTGAGACAACGCTTCTTCTAATTCTAAGCTTTTTCTCTTTGCTCCATCTCTTTCTAATGTTAAAGATCTAATAGTATCTTCTCGTGCTAGAATTGTCATCTCAAGTTCACTACATTCTTTAAATTTTACTTTAAGACAACCTTTAATATTTTTAAACTTTTGTTTTAATTTCTGATATGAGCTAAGAGTTTCTGACAAACAAGATTCTAGATCAGATCGAGAAAGTTCAGAAAATACCTCTTCAGATTCTTCATCTGAGCTACTCCTGGATGTGGTAGCCATAAGTGCCACGTTGGCCTGTTCATCAGAGTCAGATTCTGATGATCCAGATTCACTATCATCCCAGGTAGCCATCAGTCCTTTCTTTGTCCTGAAGGTATTTTTCTTGAAGTTTTCTTTTCTAGAGTTGTCCTTCTTTAGCTTGGGGCATTCATTCCTGTAATGACCTGTTTCTTTACATTCATAACAGGTAATATCTTTGTTAGTTTTACCTTTTGAAGTTGATTCTGATCGATCCCCTCTGGGTCTTGGTCTTCTGAAGTTGTTGTTCCTCTTTTTCCAGAGTTGTTTAACTCTTCTGGTTAGTAGGGACAATTCTTCTTCATCATCAGAATCTTCTGGTTCAGAGTCGTCAGTATCTTCAGTTTTTGCCTGGAGAGCTTTGGTTCTGTCAGATTTGCGTCTTTCAGGTCTGGACTTCAATGCTACAGACTTGTTCCTTTTCTGAGGCTCATCTTCCTCTAGTTCTATCTCATGGCTTCTGAGGGAACTGACAAGTTCTTCAAGGCTGATATTGTTCAGATCCTTTGACAGTTTCAGAGCAGTAACCATAGGTCTCCATTTCTTTGGCAGACTTCTGACTATCTTTTTGACGTGATCTGCAGTTGTATATCCTTTGTCTAGAACCTTGAGACCTGCAATAAGAGTTTGGAATCTAGAGAACATAGCCTCTATAGCTTCGTCATCTTCCATTTTGAAGGCTTCATACTTCTGGATAAGCGCCAGAGCCTTTGTCTCTTTGACCTGAGAGTTTCCTTCATGAGTCATCTTCAGAGAGTCAAGTATATCTTTGGCTGTCTCTCTGTTGGTGATCTTTTCATATTCGTTGTACGATATAGCATTGAGAAGTATGGTTCTGGCCTTGTGGTGATTTTTGAAGACACGTTTCTGATCTTCTGACATCTTATTTCTGGGAACTTCAGCTCCATTTTCTAAGACTGGAGGTGTGTATCCATCTGTGACAATGTCCCAGAGGTCAGCATCATAACCCAGAAAGAAACTTTCAATTCTATCTTTCCAGTAGTCAAACTTCTCTCCATCAAAAACAGGAGGCTTAGCATTGTAACTATCTTTTTCATTTGAGTGGGCCATAGTTTTTCTCGTACTGGATCTCTCTACACTGTTAAGTGTTTGATTAGAAAATCAATAACAGAGCCGGAGCTCTGATACCAATTGAAGGTGAGAAAAACAAGAAAGGGGGGTTTGAATTGTTTGGAAAATAAGCGCTTTTTCAAAATGAAAATCACACAAGGATTTTATATTGGTTCGCTTATAACACAAAGCTACTCCAGTCCACCCGGCCAAGGTGATTTCGCCTTCAACAAGGACTTAATCCACTAATCTTGAAAGATTGATTACAAACAACGTCTAAGAGAAAGATCTCTTAGTCCTCTCAAGTATACAGACTACACAGAGTCACTTGAGGAAATAAACAAACAATAGATAAAAGATTTATGTAATCTAGAGTGCTTCTAAGAAAGCAAATATTACAATAGTAAGAACAAAAGTGATTCACGTTATAAGCAAAAGCTTCGTGAAGGTTTAGAGAGCAAGAGTGTTTCCTTGAGCGTTGATGTTTTAGTATATTTTTCCTTGTATGTGTTGTGTACTGAATGTTGATTTGCAGTCCTTTATATAGATCAGTGAGGTAGTAGTTGAAACTGATGAGTAATAAAATGAATTTACGCCATAACATAAATAGCTTCTGCCAGAATAACTTTCTCTCCTTGAAATGACTACTTACCACATATAGTACCTTCTTTATTGAAATTGGAGATTAACGTCTCTTTCTGTATTAGGAAATCCATTTGCAAAACTTTACTTGACTTTAACGTTACTCTTTCATAATTAGCAATTCCATAATCAGAGTCTTCATGTTTCTGGAGATCTTGGAATCTGCTATCTAGCTTCTGATGTTGATCTTTTGAGTTCTAATGATTTCTTCAGATAGCGCCAAGAGCTTCTGAAGTTTGACATACTGTTGTTCAGAATCAGAACTTCTAGAGCGTACTTCTTGTTTAGATGCTTCTGATACTTTGCTGTTTTGCTCAGAGTTAGACTTTCTTGAACGTGTTTCAACTTCAGATGCTTCTGATCATTTGATAATTTGTATCTGATCTGGTTCTGTATCTGATGACGTCATCAGATTTCTTCCTTCTTTCTTTAGAACCCTGCACACTTAGAAACTTTTCGTTAGGGTGCCATTTTTGGTTTCATCCTTTGTTATCATCAAAATCAAGGAATCTGTTGTAGAACAATTTTTGTTCTTACATCGTTGTCTTCTAACTCAATCATTTTTCCTAAACCAGTGGTTGCACCACGCTCAATGGCCAGCTTTGCATCTTTGTAGGAAGCAAATGAATGAGTTCTCTTCTCAATAGGCTCAACAATAGATAAAGCTTGGAAAGGAGTTCCAACTTCAACCTCAGCATCTATATAAGAGAAGGAAGACAAATGGCTAACCAGGAGAGCCCTTTCTCCCCCTACCACCACCAGCTTCTTGTTTTGCACGAATTTCAGTTTCTGGTGTAGGGTGGACGTCACGGCGCCTGCCTCGTGAATCCATGGTCTGCCTAAGAGACAACTATACGATGGGTGAATGTCCATAACCTGGAAGGTAATCTGGAAATCACTTGGTCCGATCTTGATTGGGAGATCAACTTCCCCAATCACAGTTTTGCGAGACCCATCGAAAGCCTTCGCAACTACCCCACTCTGCCTCATGGGAGGCCCTTGATATGATAGCTTTGAGAGAGTGAACTTTGGCAATACGTTCAATGATGACCCGGTGTCCACCAGCACATTGGATATGGCGTCGTCTTTGCAATTCATAGATATGTGTAAAGCCAAGTTGTGGTCTCTTCCCTCCTCAGGGAAATCAGAGTCACAAAAGCTCAGGTTGTTGCAAGCAGTAATGTTTACAACAATGCTATCGAATTGCTCCAAAGTGACATCGTGATCTACATATGCCACATCCAACACCTTCTGCAAAGCCTCTCGGTGTGGTTCTGAATTTAAGAGTAAGGATAACACAGTTATTTTGGATGGCGTTTGTAGAAGTTGGTCTACAACATTGTACTCGCTCCTTTTGATGAGTCTCAGCATCTCATCATAGTCTTCTTTCACATTGCCACTCGGGCCAACAGAAGTAGGAGTTTTCAGTATGGAGGAGGGCTTAACAGCAAGTGCCGGATTCGGAGAATTCACAGCGTTCCCGATCGGGCGTTCAACAAAATCAGCATTAATTTGAGGCTTCGGCGGTGCTGAAAACACACGGCCACTACGGGTCAAACCGCTAACATCGGCAATATTCACAACAGAAGAAGAGGGCAAGGACACCTCTTTCCCATTCTTTACTGATACGGCGTTGTAGCGATAGGGAACTGCCTTTTCAGAAGAGTAAGGCACAGGACCAGCAGGCTTAATGATCAGAGCGGGAGAAGCCTTCTACTTGCTACCATTGTACATGATGATAACAGGCTCGGGTATCCGGAACACTGGGGAAATCACGTTGACCTCAGGCTCATTTTCATCAACATTCCTGTTTTGAAGGATCTCAATGACTCCTTCGTCCAGCATTTCCTGAACATCCTTGCGCACTTGGCAACAACCCAATCGGTTAACAGAGCAGACTCGACATCTATCATGGTCATGCTCATAATGACTGTAGTCACACAACAAACGATGCATCTGGACCAGAGACTGTTGAATATGACTGACATATTTGACCTTGTATTTTCCAGGGCAACCCTGGACCATGTTGACAGATTTCCCATGTTCGGGCAATGGGTTCTTCTTCACATTAGGGCCTACGTCCTCAAAACATAGAATACCACACCTCACAAGGTCTTGAACCTTGGTCTTCAAAGGGTAACAATTCTCCACGTCGTGGCCGGGAGCACAAGAATGGTAAACACAATGTAACTCAGGCTTATACCACCACTTGGGGTTAGCAGGTATAGCCGGTGGGTCTCTCGGAGTAATTAGCTTTCTTTCTATCAAAGAGGGATATAACTCTGCGTACGTCATAGGAATAGGATCGAAGGTGACCCTTTTCCTCTCGTAACTCGTGCTGCTTTGATTACTGTTTCGAGGCTGGTAGGCCTGCTGCTACGGTCGGTGCTGTTGTTGCTGATATTGCAGATGTGGTTGCTGATTGTTACTATGTTGCTGATACTGTTGATTGTCTCTGAAAACAGGTGCTATATGAGCCACCTAGTGCTGGTTACTGGCGGGACGCACAGTCTTCCTCCTCATAGAGGGTCTTCTTGGTTTCTCATGGGAGATCACAGCCTGTGCCTCTCCATCTTTCTTCTTTGCAAATGCCCCATAAGGTTTGGCAGAAGAGCCTTATTCTCTGGTTAACCGTCCTTCAAGGACCCCTTCTTCTAGACGCATCCCCATATTCACCATCTCGGTGAAGTCAGAAGGAGCACTAGCAATCATCCGCTCATAATAAAAAGAACTTAAAGTCTTCAAAAAGATCTTAGTCATCTCTTTCTCCTCTAGCGGAGGCACGATCTGTGCTGCCACCTCTGGGCGTACTCCTTAAATGTTTCTTTATCCTTCTGGGACATGGCTCTCAATTGATCTCTATCGGGAGCCATATCCACGTTGTACTTGTACTGCTTGACGAAGGCTTCGCCGAGATCATTGAAGGATCGGATGTTCGCGCTGTCTAAACCCATGTACCAACGCAAAGCGGCACCGGATAGATTGTCCTGAAAGTAATGGATGAGCAGTTGGTCATTATCGATTTGAGTCGACATCTTCCTGGCATACATGACCAGGTGGCTGAGAGGACAAGTATTTCCTTTGTACTTTTCAAAATCAGGGACCTTGAATTTCACAGGGATCTTCACATTTGGAACCAAACAGAGTTCGGCAGCAGACTTGCCGAAAAGATCCTTCCCTCTGAGAGTTTTCAATTCCTTGCGAATCTCAAGAACTTGATCGTTCATAGCATCCATCTTCTCATAAACATCTGGACCCTCAGAATGCTCAGAATGATAGATGGTGTCGTCTACCCTGGGCAAAGTATGCACGACAGGAGGAGGAACGGCAAGGACCGGGCTAGATGCCGGCAGAGAAGCAAAGGTAGGAACAGGACCCTCAGGCATGAAATTGGGAGGCATCCCCCACGGGAACCCGGTTGGCATGGCTGTTGGAACAAAGTGTGCACTAGCAACGGGCACAATAGAGGAGACAATCTCGGAGATAACTGTCCTTTAGGGAGGAGTTGAAGGTGTCGGAGAAGACTGGCTCTGGGCAGCCATGAGTGACTCCATTAGGGCAGTCAACCTGGCCACTTCCTCTTTCAGCTCGCGGTTCTCTTGCTCTAAGTGATCCATCAGTCTTGAAATATTGGCTCTAGTGTACTACCGGTGAGTCAGCTTGTCTTCAAAATAAATAAAGGACACAGAGTTAGACCACAGGGCAAGGGACCGGAAACAAAATCTGCTTATGCATATGATGCATGCAATGTTTGTGCATATGATTTGTTTTTTATTTCAAAGGAACTTTAGAGTTTTATTTGCAAATTCTGGAAATATTAAGCATTTTATCACATATGGAAATATCTCATTAAATAATATCAGGGAAAAGAAAGGCAGCATCGTCAATCATATACAAGAGAAAAGGAAAATAATCGTCTTATGGATCCCTAGAAACAATCATCTAAAGCTCGGGACACAGGAAAATAAGATACGTGAAGCCTCTTCACCTCCCTCTCGTAGGCTGCCTCCATATCGGCCTTCTCTTTGGAGAGTCGATCATACCTCCTCTTCCAGAACTTAGAAGACTGAGGAAGTAGAGAAGTCCATACATCATCAGGGTCATCAATAACCTAATGCTCAAGAAACTCAATCAACGCATCCTTCTCCTTAATCTGCTGAAGCAACTCTTCACGTTCACGGATCCAGGCACGTGAACGGTCTTCGTCTCTTAACTCCTCTGCTCCTTGATTAGGGAGGGTTGAAGGCCCAGCCATAATCATAGGTGTAGGTCTCGGATACTCGTAAGGCATGAGATACTCAGACGCCCTCTTCCTAACCCAAACAGTGTAAGGCTCCAAAGCGATGCAATTCTTAGGACCCAACTCTTTCCTTCCTTTCCTATGAATCTTGCGCCAAGCGCGGACCATCCTAGCTTTCAAGCCTTAGGGATCTTTACCATCCTGAAAGAATACACCCTCTAACAGAATGTTATTGGGTTTATCCTTTAAGGGCAACCCAAGCTGCCGACGTGCCAAAACAGGATTGTAGTTAATCCCACCACATGTACCAAGAAGAGGTACATTGGAGAATTTGCCACAAGAGTCAATAATCTGCACACCATCATACACATGGTTATACCAAGAGATATCATCATTAGTGAGAGACCTAAGTCTCGTGGACCACCATAGACATTCCTTGTTCTCCTTGAAAGCGACCGTCTGAGGTAAGTGAGAAATAAACCACTTATACAACAGAGGCAAACAACACACAATGGCGCCACCACCCTTTGCATTCCTCATATGCAAAGAGAAGTAGGTATCACCCAACAGAGTCGGAACGAGATTAAGAATAGAGAAGATCCTAATAGCGTTCACATCCACAAACTTGTCGATGTTGGGGAATAATACTAGCCCATAGATGAGAAGTACAAATATGGCCTCAAAGGCGTCCTCACTCATGGCCTTCCCATACATAGTAGCTTGAGCAATGAGGAACTCAGAAGGGAGACCTTGAATTCCTCCTTTGGTAGTCATATGAGCATCGACCAGAGATTCATCTATGTGTAACATGTCTGCTATCTCTTGAGAAGTAGGAATACTCTCCCAGCCACTGAACGGCAACTGGTCTAGAATAGGTATACCCACAAGGTAAGCATACTCCTCAAGGGTAGGCAAAAGCTGGAAATCCGGAGACGTGAAGTAACGGTACAAGGGATCATAAAACTGCACCAATACACTCACCAATCCTTCATCCACCTGAGTAGTCAGAAGAGGAAGAAGCTTCCCAAAACGAGCCTTGAAACCCAAAGGATCTAATACATAGGATGTCAGATTCCTTAACTCTTTCAAATATGGTTGCCTGAAGCTGTACTTCTTTGTATTCCTTCTTTGTCTTTCCATGTCTGAAAATTTTGCAAATAAACCCCTTAAGTTCCTTGAAAATTTTCTTATTTATTGATGATATGGATGCAAATGGGTGCATGAATGCATGAATGCAACAATCACACTCAAGGATCAAGCAAAGCACACCAAACAAAGGTCATGGGATGGATCATGTTATCCTTACTATCAATCATCCATTTTGGTGGATTATGGTTTACACCTTATCAACACCCAAGTTCCATTGATATTAAGGATTCATGAACGGATCAACCATGAATCAAGGGTTTGTTGTAAGTCACGAGCATGGAGTTAGGTTAAGAACCACCCAAAAGGGAGTGTACTAGGGTTTAAACCTGCCAAACATGTTCTACAAGAGGTTCCCATAGTCATCATCCCATCTTTCGGATATTATTGGAGAAACGACTACTCGTATTCCGAAAATATTCTCAAGAGAGACTCTTATGAGTGTATTATCGCGTGACAATCGTATCAAATCTTACACTTGAACGACTTTCGCACTACATCCTAAGAATAGGCCAAGATGGGCTTGGTAAACTAAGGTCCTTGGCTTCTAAGGTCTATATTGGAAAGAGTAATGTCTAACCACAACTTACTTGTGTGACATTATTGATCCCAACATAACCTCCACCGAGTGAATGGACTTGCAAGTCAACTTGCTAAGGAATAACTCCACACAAGTCGACAAGACTATGCCATTCTCCTATCCTAAGTGCACTCGAGTCCGGGTATAGAACTCATCTTACAAAGATCACCAAGCATACAAGGAATTAATATTCAAACAATTCAATCATTACATACAATACAGTAATCCCAAATTGCACAAAAATATGTCACACAAAAAAATATACAATACAATACAACAAATATGAAAAGTAGGCAAAACCCATTAGGACGGATCATTCCCCAGCAGAGTCGTCATTTTTCTGTAGCAGGGTATTCGTTACCATTTAGAGATATTGACTAAATCCAAGGTAAATCATACAAATCGAGTCGCCACCGCACTTCTATTTATCCAAAGGAATGGTTAGAAAGCGAACAAAAACCTAAAAGTTTTATCGAATCAAAAACTAGTAAAAATGTCAGAGATCTGGGTAAGGGGGTTGGTTATGCAATGGGAAGGTATTAGGCACCCAAAGCATCCTAGGTACTCCTAGGGAGCCCTTTTCACATTTGTTGCAAAGGTTGTTGTTTTTTTTTTGAAAATTTATTTGTGCAAACATGATTGAAGGGATGAGAAAAGCGTGTATGTTTATCTAATGTACTACTTACTAAAAGAAGGGTCAAAAGAAAATGACTTGCACGGACATCGCATCCACTACATACGTATCTCATCTGAATAGGAGAATCAGAGTCTTCGTAGCTCGGCTACCTATGGGTTAAAGAGGAGTGTGCTCGCTAAGACATCGCGTCTTATGCCTACGTATCTCATCTAGGATGAAAATCAGAGCAAAACGTAGTTCGACCACCTATGGGGTAAGGGTTGTGTTTTGGGGTGAACGACGTTACTACGCAATCTACCGGATGCTCGACCTTTGGAGACTTACTCGCCTGTAGTAGAAGGAGATAACGTGTTCTTAGGAGAAGAAAAATCAATGAGTTTGGGGTGTTTAGGGATGCTCATGCAAAAAGGCAGTCCTGGATGAAGGAACCGCGCTACCTTAAATGACATGCCACGAGAGGCTATACAAAACCTAAGAAATCGGTAACATGCGGGAAAAGTAAAGGGATCGAGAGATCTACCGTACGGATAAAGATCCGAAGTAACAACAATTAGATAAATAAGAAACCCAAAGACTCTTCCAAGCTAAACACCATCAAAGAAAGTGAGTCAGTACAGGTAATCGGAATAAACCTCCAGATGGTATCCCACAAATAAAGTGGAACACCAGGCAAGCCATCTCTGCAAGAGTCATATGAGCCCTCACAAAACAAAACTCAACAAACAGGTTAGAGAAACAAGATAGGGTAATCAAGAGTTGCCCCCAAATCAAAATGTAACCACATGAATCATGCCATTAAAATTTACAAAAAGCTCACAAAAAGCAACCAAGGGTAGGAGGCCTAAACCTCTTGTCAAACACATGCATCAAAAGGGTATCAAATTCACCCATAATACCTCATACATTCAGAGCGTTCAAATTAAAAGCATAAAGTAATGGGAATAACGCAAACCTGACTGGAGAGATCGAATGAAATTGAATTGCCCGGTTGGGTTTGCAAAGCAATCTGAGGGTTTATATGAGAGGGAATTGGTTCTTTGCCGATGAGTTCCCTTCAGTCTCTGGAGGTTGCTCTGAACTCTGTTGGCTCTTCTCTCACTATCTTTTTCCTCAGCCAGGGTAATAGGAATAGAATCACCTTTTGTTTCACTGAAACTCTGAATTTATAACCTGATTTTTGTGGACCTGTGGGCTCAAATGAGAGAGGCCTAAGTCCAAAAAATTTATGTTATATTTTATTTATTTATTTATTTATTTTTTTAAACACGTGGGCTTCGCCTAGCGAGCATGACAGTTCATGAACAAACTTTTGCTCCTTCACGATTAACATTTTGACTGACGAATATACCCCATTTGAACCTGTTGGAAGTATCTCAAGCCATTCCCTTGTGTTGACTGATCATCTAAATAGAACCCATAAAGTGTCTTGGATGATACTCAAGCTTCAAACAAAAGATGTTAGTGACACATTTTTGTGCTTTTGGTTAGTAAACAAAAGTAAGAGAAACAATGATGTATAATTCAAGCATGCTTGGTGATCTCAAACCAATCACAAGGAGTCCCACCCAAAGGCAAAGGGAACCAAGATGCTAAAGATCCTTGAGGCAATGCAAATGCAATGTTATGATGCCATGAGGGATCTTAGGGTCAAAATTGGGGTCTTACATGACCAAAGTGTCATCTTCTTCCTTAGACCTTTCTTCCTCAATATCCTGAGCAGTATCAGGGGACATGCTAGGTAAGTTTTTTCCAAGAGAACATAGTCCCTCAGCAGCTACTTCCTTTTCTGTCTTAGATGAGTCATCATTTTTCTCAGCTCGGGTTTCCACCTCAGGAGAGGGATCCCTTCTGGACAGAGGGGTAAACATATCCTTGACTCCATGTTCTTCATTCAGTATCCTAGTAACTAGGTTTCTTATGGTGCGATCAGTAAAGTGCATGTCCTCTTTATCAGAAGATTTTTCAGGAGTGTTACCTTGCTTAGCTCCAGCCATGGAAGAGGAGCCTGGGACGCCACCTAGTATCATACGCAGAGGAGTCACGTCCATCAAGTCTTCATCTAGAAACTCCATGGAGGGAGTTCTTGTATTAAGGGGTTTTGAGCTAGATGATGATGGATGTTGAGACATTTTGTTGAACTTTTGAGGAAAATTTATTTGCCCTAGCAGAGGTTCTCTTAGTAGTTTGATGAAGATGGAAAGAATTGTGTTCAGGCAGAGCGTGCAAATGAAATAGATACTATTTCCAATACTAGGTGATGATTCATTATTAATGTGGTTTTTTCTTTTCATTGGGCAGACAATATTTTTGTTAACCTTTCCACTCCATATTAATTGCCACATTTTCTCAAGAAACCAAGCACCTAATTTCCTCCTTTCATATTTCAGTTGGACATCATACAAATCCCTTGCAGCCTTGTTAGTTAGTTGCATTTCATGCTATAGACCTATGAGTTTGTTTTCCATATATTTTCTAAATGAGTGATGACAGCAAATAATGTACTTGGTCCAGCTGTGCTGAATATGATCTTTGGACATAGGTGTACCATACAGGTTGTCATAATACAATGTCATGACATCGAGTGTGACATTGTATATAATTATCAGTAGTTTCATCCAACCTGGTTGAGAGTTGTTGCTTTCATCTGATATACTTTCTATCTCAATCTTCCTTGCACACTCAATTCCAGCAAAGCTCTCACTAACTTCAGACTGCATACCACCAGTCATATGTTCCCTTTTTTCAGATGTTTAGGCCATCATGACCTTCTCTTCCTTAAGGTTAGATCTTAGCTTCTAGTGTAACATCCTTGTCTGACATTTTTCATTTCCCTTGAAGGTTCTTCTAGCAACTGTACTCATCTTAGAGGGGTCATCCATTTGAAAGCTCCACATGTAGCAGTTGTTTTTGGTCCTGATTCCTTTCATAATTACTTCACTGTCTTTGTAAACAATCAGACATTCAGTTTTAGTGAAGATGATGTTTAGACCTTGATCCCCTAGTTGACTGATGCTTATTAGATTTGAAGTCAAGCCCTTGACCAGTAGAATATTGTCAAGTTTAGGAGCTCCAGGACACTCAAGCTTGCCTATCCCCTTTATTTCAACTTTTGCTCCATCACCAAAGGTTACATAGCTTATGTCATGAGGGTGAAGATTAGTTATCAAGTCTGAGTTTCTAGTCATGTGTCTAGAACATCCACTATCAAAGTACCACTCTTCTTTGTGAGCTATTAGACTTGTAACATTAGTCTTAGGAACCCATTGCTTCTTGTTCATAGGTCTGTGCTGTTTGGGTCTGGGTTGATAGTGAGTCTGTTGATGAACAGGGGTAGGGTAACCATACAGCTTATAGCAGAAGGGCCTTGAGTGTCCAAATTTCCCACAGTAATGACATCTCCATCTTTGGTGTTTGCCTTTCTGCTGTTTTCTCTTCTGATGATGTGACATATGATGTGACATCTTAGGACTGCTCTTACTATTGCTATATTTAGGTTTAGCTTGAGGTTTACAGCCAGTGTAACTGCTTTCAGCCTTAGATTTATAGTACCCTATTCCAGATTTGGCTCCTGTGATTAGTCCAGTTTGGAGAATCTTGTCTAAGAAGTCAGATCCATTGTTTAGCATCATTACATACTTGGTTGTCTCTTCTAGTTTTGAGTTTAAGAGCATAACTTCAGTTTTTAGCTTGGAGATGGTTTCCACATGTTCTACCTTTTCATTCTCTAGTTGTGCTATCTTCTGGCTCTCAACTTGTTGACTTTCATCTAGCTTGACCTTCAGAGCCACAACTTCTGTTTTCAATTTGGAGATGGTTTCCAAGTATTCTACCTTCTCATTCTCAAGTTGAGTTATTTCTTTCTTCTGATTTAAAACCTGTTTGCTCAGCTCTACACTTTTATGACACAGCTCCCTGTAGGTAGAGGCCAATTCCTCAAAGGTTACTTCACCATCACTTGAGTCTTCATTAGATCCCCATCTTCCTGTCAAAGCAGTCACAAGATTTGCAGCCTCCTCTGTATCACTCTCATCCAACCAGGTGGCAGCAAGACTCATCTTCTGCTTCTTGAGGTAGGTTCCACATTCTGTTCTAATGTGTCCATACCCATCACATTCATAGCACTTTACTTCTTTCCCTTCTTTGGGCTTCTCCTCTGACCTTACTCTTCTTCCATTTCTGATGTCAGATGAGATGTTCTTGACATTTGCCTTGGATCTTACATCCATTTTCTTTAACAATCTGTTGAACTGTCTCCCCAACATTGCAACTTCGTTGGCCCACTCTTCATCCACATCTTGACTGTTTTCCTCTTCTGTGTTAGATATGAAGGCAATGCTTTTGGTTTTCTTTTCAGTTCCATCATTCAATCCCATCTCAAAGGTTTGGAGGGAACCAATTAACTCATCTATCCTCATGTTGGAAATATCTTGAGACTCTTCTATGGCAGTCACCTTCATTGCAAATCTCTTAGGAAGTGACCTGAGTATTTTCCTTACTAGTTTTTCATCTGTCATCTTCTCTCCTAGAGCTTCTGAAGCATTAGAAATTTCAAGGATACTCATGTGAAATTCATGAATGTTTTCATCTTCTTTCATCCTTAAGTTTTCAAACTTGGAGGTGAGCAGCTGAAGTCTAGACATCTTTACCCTAGAGGTGCCTTCATGAGTGGTCTTGAGAATGTCCCAAGCATCTTTGGCCACTTCACAGTTGTTTACCAGCCTGAAAATATTCTTGTCTACCCCATTGAATATTGCATTCAAGGCTTTAGAGTTTCCAAGTGCAAGATCATCCTCCTCCTTGGACCATTGTTCTTCAGGCTTCTTAGTGGTGGCTTCTCCTTCTTTAGTAATGACAGGATGCACCCAACCTGTTAACACAGCTTTCCAAGCCTTGTTATCAAGGGATTTCAGAAACGCTACCATTCGAGGTTTCCAATAGTCATAGTTAGAACCATCCAAAATTGGTGGCCTGTGAACAGATCCTCCATCTCTCTCCATTGTACCAGAAAGTATTGCCCCTAGATCTCACCCAGAACCAGAGCAGGATGCCTGCTCTGATACCAATTGAAATTCTGGTATCAGATATAAGATGTCGAAGATAATGTTACGACACTAATATCTGTTAACACACAATGGATAAAAAAATAGAATGGTAAAGCAAATAACACAAGCAATTGTTAACCCAGTTCGGTGCAACTCACCTACGTCTGGGGGATACCAAGCCAGGAAGGAAATTCACTAAAATAGAATTAGTTCAAAGACTCTCCATACACTTCAACAAGTTACAGCCTTTCTCACCTAATCTCTACCCGTGCAATTTCTACCTAAGCACTCTTAGATATGAGAACCCACTCACTTCCCTACAATCACACACCAGTGATTTTAAACAACAATCCCTTGTGAAAAGAAAATACTTTTCAATTACACACTCTTGATTTTACTTCACAGTTTCAATCCAGAAGACACACTCTTGATCTTGCTTCACAGCTCTGATCAAGAAGACACACACTCTTGCTTAACAGCTTTAGAGTGACAAATTACAACCACAAATCAGTCCAATTCAATCATCAATGGATGACTTGAATGACCTACAAGTCTTACGACTAAACAGACACAAACCCTAGCTCTCTCTCTATATTTTGCTCAGTATTGGTTGTGTATTCAAACAGGTTTTCTAAGTCCCTTTTTATAGAAGCATCCAACTGGGCTTGGACATCTTGAAAACCCTAAATCTATTTTCCAATCAAATCTTTTTATAACAGCTGTTTAGATCTCCTTGGAAAATAAGTAAATTTGGTTGTAATCCATGATTGAATGCGCCAGCTAATCATATCTTCAATCATCCAAAGATTGCCATTAATTGTGCAATCACAAAACACCAGAAGTTCATACTGAATGTTCTGTGTACAGGATGTCATGACATCGGGTCTGACATCTTGGAAAAATCTTGCATAATCCAACAATTCCTTTTATAACTTCCAGCAGGTACAACCATATCAAATGCCATGACATTGTGTCTCTCATCTGAAATAATCCTGCATGAACATGTCTTTCATTTAAGCTCCAGCAGGTACATCCAATATCAGAAGCCTTAGCATTGTAAGTGGCATTCTGAAACAATCATGCATGAACATGTTCTTGAACTCCAGCAGGTACATAGGATATCTCATGTTAAGACATCACACATAACATCTTGTGAACACTCTTTGTTTTACCAAAATTGCTTCCAACACTTAGAATCAACATATCCCCTTTGTAGAGTTAACCTTGATTTTGTTCATCCTAACCGATGACGGTTACTCTCTTCCGTGGTTTTCTACCTAGTAACTGGTAGATGTAATCCCCTCTTTGTTGGTTATCTTTATCCAATATTCGGTATTGATATTCCTTCACTTGGATGATTGCTCTGATAAAGTAATTTATCCCCTGCAAGTCATCTTTCATTTACCCTTTTTGTTGGTAATGATTGTTTCTCCCCTTGATTGGCCATCATTTTATACCCAGTAACCGGTATCCCGATGTCCTTTCTCTTCGGTCGATTTATCCTTTATTAACCCAGTAATCGGTTGTGGATAACCTTCCATGCGAGTATGTTATCTGCGTTCTGACGGTAATAGATAATATATCTCATGTGCTTTTCCGTTAAAGTCTTGTTCTTCCCCAGTCGAGTAAGATTCGTATTTCCTTATGGAATCGAATATCCATCCTGTAATCGAGTTCGCTTTTTCAGACCTCCTTTCGGATGATGAGTGCCTTGGGAATATTCCCCAATTCACGCCTGGTTGGTCACCTATTATATGCCCAGTAACCGGTATCCTTGGTGTTCCTTCCCTTCTGCTCCCTATTATGACTTTGGTCCCCTGTGGAGTCAGACTTTCCTGAGTTGAAATATACCTTTTTAGGCCTTCCTCGGATGTTTTGGATGATTGATGTCTCTCACCCTTATACAGGTCTTAGATATTCATTCTCCTCGAGCGTGTTGTTCTTTCACCCTTATACCAGTGTTTTGATCACATGTCTCTTTGAGCCTGTTACCCAGTAACCGGTAATACCTCATTTTGTTGTTTCCTCAGCTGAATCCTCTTTGAACATTCCCCATTGGAGTCCTTTAGTGGATTTTCCCAGCCTGAGTCTGGATTTTTATCCAAAGTATCCTTTGTGGATAGTTTTGCTGTATTGGCATATTCCCCAATACATGCATCTTTGCGTCAGCTCGAGTCTTTCCATTGATTTATTTTCATGGAATCCCTCTCGTGTCTCTCAGCAAGTTTTAAGTCGTGACCTGCTCACGCATTTTATTCCCTTTACTCCCCAGAGTCTCTGTCCCATTTATGAGTATATTACTCATATGGGTTTTCAGTTTCTCCTGATTTCTTTTTCCTTTGTGGACACATATCCCCACAGAGTATTAACTTTTTGCATACATACATTTGCATCATGAGGTCTCTTAGGGACCAAAATTCGTCGCTTTGTTATTATTTAAGCCCATTCTACCACGTCGAGACGAAGATTTTAACCTTCACTTCTCCGGCTAGAATGACCTTAAATAGGGGCATCTATAAGACCCTAATTTTGATGCTAAGATCCCTCATGGCATCATATCATTGCATATTGCATTTTCCTCAAGGATCATAGCATCTTGGCTCCTTAACCCTAGGGTTGGGACTTGTGTGAGTTGGTTTGAAATCACCAAGCATGCTTGAATTGTATATTATTTCTTTTCTTTTTTTTTACTAACCAAAGGCACAAAAATATGTCACTAATATCTTTTGTCTTGTAGCTTGAGCAATCTTAAGATCTGAGGCTCCTAGGAGACCCTATGCTCAAAGATATGGCCAGGTGAAAGTGAAAGCAAGCATGACAATGGTTCACAAAGCTCTCAATCATCATATATGCCTCCCAAGTATCTCAAGTTTTCAATTTGATCAAAGCAAACCAAAGGGCTTGAGGATTATTTCCCAAGGAAACCCTAATTCATTTGTTCATCTACTATGCCTTGCTCATGAAGCAACCTCAACCATTGATCAAATAAAATCAAGGTAAGTTCTTTCATTAATAATTTCATGCATATTTGAGCTTATTTGAGTGTCCTCAACCACCAATTCATCAAGATTTGAGGTATGGACTTGAGAAGTTGATCAGTCAATTCATTTGATTATTTTGAAATCCACTGAGACCTAACTTTTGATTTGTTTTTCAAATAAAGATGACCCTAAGAGAAAACATGTTCTTAAGAACCATATGAACAACTTTCATGTTCATGAAAAATTGATTTGAGGCTTTGAAGGTCATCATTAATTTCAAAACATTATAGGTCATTTTGACTGAAACCCTAATTTTGGGTCAACTTCCCAAGGACATAACTCTCTCATTATTTATGAGTTTGAGGTGGTATCAAGTGCATTAGAAATTTTAATATGTCAACTTCATTTGTTATGTTGAAAAAATTTTCATAATCCTAAAATAAATACATGTGATAATGCAAAACATTATAGGTCACTTTGGGCCAAAGGCATTGAAATGTGAAAAAGTCCAACTTCAAGTGCCCATAACTTTCTCATCAAAAATTCAAATGATGAAAAATTTGAGTCCAAATTGATTTTCTTGAAAAGATTTACAACTTTTATGTTGAAGGTTTTGTCATTTGGAGCTTGCATCATTGAAACAGAAGGGCTTGAAGTTGATCCATTTTGGAAGTTTTCACATACACATGTTTTGCACCTTGAACTTTATGACCAATTTTCACTAATTTCCCAATTCCAAATGAAGTTTTGTTCGACATAACAATTGATCCTCATGTCAAGACCTTTGCAACCATTACCCACAAGGCCATGTTTTATTTTTGGAAGAGGCATTTTCGAAGAGGAGAAGATTTTGGTGCAATTATGGAAACTTGGTTGAAACTCATTGCACACTCCAATTACCTCACATTTGCACGTCCATTTCAGAGCAAAATGACTTAAGCTTGCCAAAACAATAGGATTTGGGCCCTCCATGCGCCTGTACATGCCCATGCATGGAGGCCCTTATCATTCATGCACATGAAACTCTCATGCATTGCCTTGCCATTTTCTATAAATAGAGGTGCATACCATCATCATTCTTCAACCTGAAGGCGCCTGATATGCTGCACAATTGAATCCATAGCCTCACATAAAGGAATTTCTCTCTTTCATTTCAAAATTTCAGATCTAATTTTCAACTTCATTGGTTGATTATTAGACTTAAAATTCCTTGGCCTTGCTTCATCTTCACCTCAATGGTAAACTGCAATCAATAGTTGAGAGGAATCGTGTTTCACAGATCCACATTTCCAAGGTTGATGCACAAACTTTTCTTCTTCGAAACTCACTGATTATTGCTTGTTTCTTGTATTTGTTGGTTTGGCTGAAGTCCTCTCATCAGAGGCAATTGAATAGTGTGCATAATTTTGAAAATCCATTGAGTTCAGATTGAACACCATTATTTTCCACCTCTGATTTCTCTTCCCATGGAGATCTAGAGTGAAAATCAATGGTACATGGGTGATGTACATCACCCCAACTTTCCAATGATATGAGGATCGCCTATTTTTATTGAGTTTGCCATGTCTGCAACTTCCACCGGAATCCCTGGGCTCGCCGGAGAAGACGGTGGTGTACACCACCGTCCGTTTGCCAGGTTAAATGTGAGCCGTGTGATGTGTTTTCCAGATTTAATCTCGTCATTCCTTTGTTATGACTTTTATTAAATCTTGGTGTGGCTCAATTGACTGAGGATCATGATGCGCGCGCATGCCACAACCCTTGGATGTGCCAGCTCAATTAATGAGACTGGATCCAACGCGCCACATATTTTCCCATTTTTCATTTTCTGATTTAATTTCCTTTTATTTTCTTTTATTTCAAAAAATCATAACTCTTTCATTTTAATTCCAAAAAAAATGGGACCAATTGCATTATTTTCATCTTAATTCTAGTTTCTAAAAATGATTTTTAATTTTTTTTTATTTTATTTTGATATTTTTTATGAATTTTCTCTTTTCTGGTTATTTTTAATTCATTTTAAATAGTTTCTAATATTCAAAAAAATAGAAAAAAAAATTCTTAACCTCTTTGAATGATGATGGATCTATGAAAAATATTCTCATCAATTTATTAATTGATTTGAGATTTATTTGAGATTTTAATTCAATTAGGTTATTTTTTATTCATTTTTAATTGATTAAAAATAGTTTCTGGTTTCTAAAAATGCTGAATTTTTTTGTCAAACTTTGTTTGACCTTGTTGAACTTAGGATGATCCATTTGGACTTTTCAAAATTGATTTGAAATGGGTTTGAAGTTTGACCTTTAATTGTTCATTTTAATTCAAGTATTATTTTAATTTTTGAAAAATACCAAAAATATTTTATTTTTTCTTAACTTCTAAGTTTCATTTTGCTTCTTTTTACTAGTGTTTGACCTTGATTCCATCTATCTTTGGTCAATGTACTTTGATTACTTCATTTAAATTTCCATTAATGTACATTCTTATTCACCTTCTTCTTCATCTTTTTCATTTGATCAATGAGTTAAAGATTGGTGGTTATCCTTGATGTATAGGAGGTTTAACCTTCCTTGATTCAAATCTAATTCATCTTGATCAAAGATCAAGTGAATGACTTTGCATTAAGGATAGGTTGCTGCTTAATAAAGCAAAAAACCTAAATCAATACAAGATCATTCTCATTTTCTTTTGGCATGGCAAGTTGTAGGAGCTTGGTTCACTAATCAAGGTCTCTAACTTGTGTTTGTTGCATATATTTTTATTGACCGACCTCAGATAGGTGTGACTACTATATTAGTCCACTTACGATTGCTTAACATAGCGCTAAATTGCCTTATGGCACACTAATACTAACTATTGACCCTTAACTTTCAATTCAAGTCATTTAATTCTTGCAATTTACTTTATGCAATTTAATTCTTGTACATATAATTCATTTGCTTTTGCCCTTTGCTCAATTGAGCTCATGTTTATGTTAATGCAATTTGCCTTTGTTCACTTGAGCACATAATTGTGTATATACTATTGTGCTTGTGTTTTGTTTTGATTGTTGTGAACTAAATGCAAATGGACAAAAGGACTTAGACTTTAGGACATTCCTTAGGAAAAATGGAGTCAAAGAGCAACTAGGCCTCATGCCTTTAGAGTGTTATAAATGTTCAAGAGCAACTAGGCCTCATGCCTTTAGAATTATTAATGTTGAAGACTTTGAAAGGACCTAATCTCTAAACTCACTCTTGTCCATTCTTTGTTTGCCTTGTGGAACTTTTTGATGTGTGTGTTCTTGTGCTAGGGATTCCAACTTGAGCCTAATTGAAGAACCATTGTTATGAGCATCCAAAGTGAGAGATACAAAAGCCATTGGAAGATTCCTAGGAGCTTGATTGATTGTGTGCTTGATTACTTAAGTCACTTGCTTATTTGCTTGCTTATTCCAAAGGATGGGAGCTACTTGGATCATCACTATGATCTCAAGAAGAGAACTCCATTTGTGGTTTTACTTCTCTTCCTTCACCTTTTGTATGTTTAGGACTTAGCCATTCTTCTTCTTCCCTCCACTCTAACCCAAGCCTAAACTTTTGTGCAACCATTAACACTCGTTTTCAAAAATTAGAAACCTAAGCATTATGCTTTTGATCTTCAAACTTCTTTTCATAACACTTATTTTGAATTGAATCCTTAAGTCAACTTTGACCATATTTTGTAGATACTTTTCATTGGTAAATACAACTCACTCAATTGTTTTTGTGGTTTCAATGGCCACTTTTGCCAAAGCTTTCCAGAAACATTAGCTATTAGGTTTGAGTTATCCTTGAGGTTGATATAATACTCACCTATATCCTTAGTGATGGACAATGAGCCTTCCATGCTTATTATAGGATTAACCCCTCACTAGCATGTTGAAGCTATCCTCACATGGTGGATTTGTGGTTTTAGGTTGAGTTTTCTCCCTTGGATAACAAAAGACCTTAAGGCTTTTGGACCAATCAATTCACCAACTTGTTTTGAGATTTTTACCCCGAACTACGAGGTTTTGATCCTAATCTTTTTTAAGGTGGTACGTAGGCAATGGGTTTATCCATTCAAACACAAAAAAAATTGTAAATAATTTGTACATTCTTCTCTCATCCCCCCAATCATGTTTGCACAAATATTTTTCACAAATACCAACCTGCCTTACAACAAGTGTGAAAAGGGCTCCCTAGGAGTACCTAGGATGTTTTGGGTGCTTAAAACCTTCCCATTGCATAACCAACCCCCTTACCCCGATCTCTGACATTTTTATTAGTTTTTGATTTGATAAAACTTCTCGGTTTTTGTTCGCTTTCTAACCTTTCCTTTGGATAAATAAAAGTGCGGTGGCGACTCGAATTGTATGATTTACTTTTGATTTAGTCAATAAATCTAAAGGTAACGAATACCCCGGTACTACGTAGGCACAAGACCGAAGGTAGCATGGATGTTTTTGAAGCTGTTTTTGTGTTGAGCATCTATGGTTTAGCCTTGTTCCCAAACATTGACGGTTTTGTTGATGTTAACACCATCATAATCTTCTTGATTGGGAATCATGTTCCTACTCTGTTGGGTGACATGTTTTTCTCTTTGCATTTGAGGAATTCTAAAGGTGGTGGGACTATTGTGTGTTGCGTTCCTCTTCTATACAAGTGATTTATTTCGCACTTGCCTCAGACGCCTACTTTTTTGGAGAACAAGCAATCTTTACGATGGTCTTAGAGACTTATGTCTCTCACTAATGATGATTTTGTTTGGTATGATTCTTCATTGAGTAGCTTGGATATTATTGATAGTTGTGGTGAGTTATCTAATGTGCCTCTCATTGGTACACAAGGAGGTATCAACTACAACCCTAATTTGGCCTGTCGTCAACTTGGGTTCCCCTTGAGAGATAAATCTAATAACACTCAGTTAGAGGGTCTATTCTACCAATAGGGTGAGATCCTCAACACTTAAAGAAAAGGACGATACATGCTTGGAATAATATGTATAGGAAGGGAAGATCCGAGCTTGGTCCATGCAACTATGTAGCTTTGGAAGCTTACACTATTTGGGTGAAAAAGAGAGCTTTGGAGCTGAAGATGTCGTATGCTTGTGAAAGACCTATGTCTATGGTTATGGCTGAGCCATCAACTCTCCTTAACCAAGATGTAGAGGAGTTGGAAGACGCACTCATCAAGATGAAGCAAGAAAAAGATATGTGGGAAGAACGGTTCCATGCTTTGAGCCCAAAGCATGAAGAGTTGTAGCTTGAGTCGAAAGACAAGGATGCACTTATCCATATTCTTGAAGACCGTGCAGTGAAGAGACAGAGAGATCTATAGGGTTTATCTTCCTCTAGAATGCCTCAACCTTCCGGTGCTTGGAAGAAGATTGTTGATCAGTTAGTCCTCGAGAAGGCTCAGATGAAGACATCCTTTGAGTTCGAGATTCGATGCATCCGAAAGAAGTATACACCCATAGGCAAGTAATCTGATGCAATTTCTAAGGGATCCTTAAGATAATAGTTTCCTTTTCTCTTGTATTTGTACTTTGGTTTCTGAAATTGTACTCAGTGTGATCCTTCCAAATTTTATGAATAAAATGAGATTTGTGATTAATCAAATTATATATATATATATATATATATATATATATATATATATATATATATATATATATATATATATATATATATATATATATATATATATATATATATATATATATATATATATATATATATATTTGCAAATAGGACTTCATATGTTCCTTGAAATTAAAAATAAAAAAAATATTGCATTTCATGCATCATTTGCATAACAGGTTTCTTCCGCCAGATGTCTTATCAGTTCTTCTTATGTGCATCAGCCAAGCTGACTCACCGCTATAATATTTGCGCTAATCAACCAAAGAGAGTGGAGCATTTAAAGTAAGAGAACAAAGAGCTAAAGGATGAGATCTCCATACTTACGACACTGATGGAGTCTGTCATTGTCACCCAAAATCATTCATCACAAATTCCTACAACTCCTCCTCCTCAGAGGACTGTCATTTCTGAGGTTGCTTCTTCCACTATTCCAATTGCCGCTGCCAGTCAATCCATTCCTTCTATGCCTGCTGGGCCAGAAGGGTATGCGCCCACATTTGTTTCTCTGTCGGCATCTAGATCGGTCATGTCAGTGCCACCCCCGGTTGTTCACACTCTTCCTCGTGTTGAGGACACCATCTACCATTTTGAACCATCTGAAGGTCCATATGTATACGAGAAGATGGATGAAATGAAAGATCAATTCCTCGAGTTGTGCAAAGAGTTGAAGACTCTGAGAGGGAAAAACTTGTTTTGGAAGAGTGTTGTTGAACTCTGCTTTGTCCCCAATGTTAAGATTCCGATGAAATTCAAGGACCCGTAATTTGAAAAGTACAAAGAGAATACTTGCCCGCTAAGCCATCTTGTTATGTATGCTAGAAAAATGTCTACTCAGACTGATAATTATCAGTTGCTGATTCACTATTTCCAAGATAGTTTAACTAGAGCTTCCTTGAGGTGGTACATGGGTTTGGACAGTGCAAGTGTCCGTACTTTCAATTACTTAGGAGAGGCCTTTGTCAAGAAGTATAAGTATAAAGTGGATATGGCGCCTGATAGAGATCATTTGAGGTCTATGTCTTAGAAGGATAAAAATACATTCAAAGAATATGCCCAAAGATAGAGAGAATTGGATGCCTAGATAAGTCAACCTCTTGGAGAGAAGGAAATAACAAAAATCTTCTTGAAAACGCTGAGTTCGTTTTATTACGAACGTATGATTGCGAGTGCCCCAAATCATTTTACATAAATGGTAAACATGGGGATGAGGCTAGAACAAGGAGTATGTGAAGGACGTTTGTCTAAAGAAGAGGCGTCAGCCAGCAAGAAGTACGGTGGTAGTTTCTCTAAGAGGAAGGAGGGAGAAACTAATTTAGTGTCAGTAAGGAGGCAGATGAGGCCTCATGTAAAAAAAATTCTCAACTTCGTCAACATCAACATCAAGTTTCTCCGGTAACTCCGGTTTTTCCAACAATTCTAATCAATCAATTCCAATTAGCAGCAACAACATCAGTAACAACCACAACAGAGAACCAACTACAACAACAACAACAATAATCACCAACAAAACTTTGAAAGGAAGAAGGTCTCCTTTGACCCTATTCCTATGACTTATGCAGATTTATACCCGTCATTGGTCCTCAAGAATCTAATCCAGCCAAGAAATCCCCCGCAAATTCCCGAGCCACTACCATGGTGGTTCAAGCATGATCTTCATTGTGATTTTCACCAGGGAGCCCCTAGTCATGATATGGAGAATTGATATCCACTAAAATATGAAGTTCATAAGCTGGTAAAAAGTGGTATGGTGTCCTTTGAGGACAGAGCGCCAAATGTGAAAGCCATTTCGTTGTCTGCTCATGGTAACGCTTCTGTCAACATGGTGGATGGTTGTCCATGAAATTTCTGAGTTTTTGATGTGAGACGTATCTGAAGATCTCTAGTGGAGATGCATAAGACTTTGTGTTTAATCAGTGACTATGAACATGACCATGGCGATTGTGTAATTTTTAGCGTGAATCACCGTGGGTGTATGATTGTCAAGAGGGATATCTAGAAGTTGATGGATGAGAGTGTAATCCAGACTCAACAGTCGAGGGATATGGAAAATGATGTGAATGTCATTGTGCCAGTATTCAAGACCCCTGAGTGGGTAGTTATTCAGTTTGATAGTAGCAGCAACAATAATGTCAATAGATCGGTATCGTTGTTGGTTATATGGTTGGCGGGCCCTGTCCCTTACTCATCTGATAAAGTTGTGTCATATCAATACAATGCCACTATGATTGAAAATGGTCAAGAGGTTCCTCTACCAATTGCAGACTCAGTGGTGAATATTGTAGATATTGCAAAGGTGACCCGTAGTGGTCGTGTGTTCAGTCCAGTGTTTCCAAAAGAAATAGAAGATGTTTCTGTGAGTAAGAAAGTAGAGATTCCTGTAGCAAATCCAATTAGTGATCAAACGTGTCAGTCTGGTGAGCCCAGCAAGTTGAAGACTAACGATGATGATGAGGTGTTAAGGTTAATCAAGAGAAGTAAATTCAATGTTGTGGAGCGGGTGCTCCAGACGCCGTCAAAAATCTTCGTGCTGTCACTGCTGATGAATTCCGAAGCGCATAGAAAAACGTTGTAAAAAGTGTTGGAACAGGCCTATATTGAACATGATGTTACCGTGGATCAGTTTGACCACATAGTTGCCAACATAACTTCTTGTAACAATTTGAGTTTTTGTGATTAAGAGCTTCCCGAGGAAGGCAGAAATCACAATTTGGCATTACATATTTCAATGAATTGCAAGGAGGATGCTTTGTCCAATGTGTTGGTTAACACTGGGTCGTCGCTGAATGTGCTGCCAAAATCAACTTTGTCAAGACTCTCTAATCAAGGAGCCCCAATGAGGTATAATGGTGTAGTTGTCAAATCGTTTGACGGTTCTTGTAAAACTGTCATTGGAGAAGTGGACCTTCCAGTGAAGTTAGGTCTGAGTGATTTCCAAATTACTTTCCAAGTAATGGAAATCCACCCGACCTACAGTTGCTTGTTGGGAAGGCCATGGATTCGAGAAGTTGGAGATATGCCGTCTAATCTTAAGGAGAAGAGCGGTCCAAAATGCAATGGAATTTAAAATTTCTCCTTTAGTGATCCTTACGAATGAGCATGATCAGTGATAGAATCGTTACCTATTGTGGCGATTGTAATATTTGATGCAGATCTGCAGAGCGATCACGAACGTTGAACGATGACAATGCCTCTACTCAGTCCACACGAACGGATTCCTTCAATCTCAGTGCTAGCTGCTACGAATGAAGGCTTTGAGTGAGAGAGAGAGAGAGAGAAACGAAATTGCAACTGCACAAATGCTTCTACACAAGGGTTCTATTTATAGAACCACTTGTGTGGGCTGCAAGCTAAAAATCCCACTCAAGTGTATGTGGCCTATATCTTATAATATGCCAAAATCACTTAAGCGCGTGGTACCTTACCATATTTCATATTCTACTTAAGTACACCGTACCTTACGATGTTCTATAATTCACTTAAGTGCACCGTACATTACAGTATTCCTTAGTTACTATATCTCTCATCAATCCGTCCTTTTGTGTGTGACCCTATAGGTTTTCACGACATTGGCAATTATATTAAATCACATATTTAACATAATAAACAGTGAGTGGTATCTAGCAACATATCACTGCTACCTAAGACACGAAAATGTCATGTGATCTGACAAATCCTTTTGTGATAATACTTGTGTGTACAATTACCCTTTTGCCCTTATGTCTATATTGAACATAAGGCATAGACCGTGTCATCCTTGTCCAGTTCAATATTGGGCCCATAGAAGTTTATCCTGTTACGCAGGATGGGCAAATTCCATCTAGGTCACTCATGTCCCTTAACATGCTTCATGGAGTACCCATCAACTGTCTTTATGGTCATCCAATTACGGACAATGTTTGATAAACAATAAGGCACCCGACTCTACATCTAGGGTCCATAGTGGTTTCAGGTCGAAGGGTGGCATACACCATTATCACCATGAGAATAACTTATGACACTTTGCATAACATTCTATATAGTATTCTCATAGTGGCTCAATCCAGTATAAATATTACTCTTAATATTCATACCTATGTTTAAGACTTGATAACTCCTTATCCATGATCCATGAGATGTGATCATCAGTCTATATACATAATAGTCTTAATGCTTTAATGTTATCCCACTTCATAATAAAGCTCGACTATGGATACTTTAAGAATAGTGTCCTTATGTTTAATGTGATCTCATGATTAAGTCACACTTGATATATTAAATAGACTATCTATTCTAGGGACTTTATTAGACAAACATAATAAAGAAAAAGCCTTTTATTATTAATAAATAATTCGATATAAGTACCAAAAGTATTGGCCTCTAGGGCTTACACCAACAATCTTCACCAGAAGCTAAAATTTGTGAAGAACGGCAAGCTTGTCGTTGTTGGTGGAGAGAAGGCATTATTGGTGAGCCATTTGTCATCTTTCACGTATGTTGATGCTGAGGAGGAGGTTGGAACTTCGTTCCAAGCCTTATCTATTGCTAATGAATTGAAGAAAACTGGTGCACCCATGTCTTCTTTGAAGGATGCACAAGAGGTGATTTAGGCTGACAGTATTGACAAGTGGGGTTGTGTTGTGGAGATCGCCGAGAACAAAAATAGAGTCGGACTAGGATTTCAACCAGGACCGTTCAACGTCAAAGCCAAAGTTATGCAACCAACTTTCCACAGTGGAGGGTTCATTTATGGGAATGATCAACACTCAGCTGCCATTATTAAAGACAATGGTGATGAAGACGAAGCTTGTGCCAACTTTGTGACGCATAGCTAGACTTGCAACAATTGGGTTGATGTTGATGCTCTTGTTGTCATTCATTGTTCTAAGTAATTTTTTTATATTATTTTAAAGAAAAGTCCTTCTCCTATGCATAAGGGAGAAGTGAACATTATTGGGCATTTTTATTATTATCATCAATAAAATACAATTTTATTCATCCACGTCTATGATGTTTTATTTTTTGCTTTTCCTAAAATTGGTAATCACAAAAAAAAACATAAATAAATAATAATCCCTCCATCTGTATAATATTTGTTCGCATTCCACTTCTCTAAAATCAAAATATAAAATCATTATGCAGGTTGATTCTCAAATCCATTGAATACAATGATCCTACTCCCTCTCCAAACTTTGATTTCCCTGTGTTTGAAGTTGAGGAAGAGATTAATGATGAAGAAGTATCTGATGAGTTATCCTGTTTACTTGAGCATGAGGGAAAAGCCATTCACCCGTTTGAAGAGCATATTGAACTAGTCTTGGGTTCCGAAGATGATGTGAAGGAAGTCAAGATTGGGTCTTAACTGTGTTCAGAAGCTAAGAAGGGGTTGATTGATCTTCTTCGAGATTATTCTGATATGTTTGCTTGGTCCTATCAAGATATGCCTGGTTTGGATTTTGAGGTTGTGGAGCATAGATTGTCGTTGAAGCCAGAATGCCCGTCGGTCAAGCAGAAGTTGAGAAGAACTCATCCTGATGTGGCAGTGAAGATTAAGGAGGAAGTACAGAAGCATATTGTTGTTGGTTTTCTTGTTACCTCTTAATATCCGCAATGGGTGGCCAGTATTGTGTCTGTTCCGAAGATATATGGAAAATTCCACATGTGTGTTGATTATAGAGATTTGAATAAAGTCATTCCAAAAGATGATTTTCCTCTACCACACATTGACATGTTGGTGGACAATACAACTAAATAAAAGTCTTTTCATTATGGACGGATTTTCCAGTTATAATCATATCAAGATGGCACCTGAAGATATGGAGAAGACCACATTCATTACACCCTGGGGAATATTCTTTTATAGAGTGATGCCTTTCGGTCTAAAGAATGTTGGTGCAACGTACCAGAGAGCTATGACCACTCTTTTTCATGATATGATGCATAAATAGATTGAAGTTTATGTTGATGATATGATTGCCAAATCAAGTGATGAAGAAGAACATGTTGAGCATTAGTTGAAGTTATTCCAACATTTGAGGAAATATAAACTCCGTTTGAATCCCAATAAGTGTACTTTTGGTGTTTGTTCTGGTAATTTGTTGGGCTTTATTGTCAGTGAGAAGGGTATTGAAGTTGATCCTACCAAGGTCAAAGCAATATAAGAAATGCCTGTGCCCAAAACTGAGAAGCAAGTCAGAGGTTTTCTCGGACGCTTGAACTATATCTCAAGATTTATATCGGATATGACTGCCACATATGCACTTATATTCAAGCTTCTTCGGAAAGATCAGTCTTGTGATTGGACCGAAGATTGCCAACAAGCTTTTGATAGTATCAAAGAGTATCTGCTTGAGCCTCCTACTCTATCTCCGCTTATTGAAGGAAGACCGTTGATCATGTATTTGACTGTGCTTAATGAGAGTATGGGATGTGTTCTTGGTCATAAAGATGAATCTGAAAAGAAAGAATATGCAATTTACTACCTTAGTAAGAAGTTCACCGACTGTGAGACTCGGTATTCTATGCTTGAAAAGACGAGTTGCGCATTGGCTTGGGATGTTAAATGTGTGCGCCAGTATATGTTAAATCATACTACTTAGTTGATATCCAAAATGGATCCAATCAAGTAAATTTTTAAGAAGCCTGTTTTAACTGGGAGCATTTCTCGTTGGCAGATGTTGTTATCTGAGTATGATATTGAATACCGATCTCAGAAAGCTATTATGGATAGTGTCTTGGATAACCATTTGACTCACCAGCCGATTGAAGATCATCAGTCAGTATAATATGATTTCCCTGACGAAGAGATTTTGTACTTAAATATGAAAGATTGTGACGAACCATTGCTTGAAGAAGGGCCAGAACCTGGTTCCCGTTGGGGCATGGTATTTGATGAAGCTGTTAATTCATATGGTAATAGCATTGGGGCAGTGATTATTACTCCTCAAGGCACTCATTTTCCGTTTACAGCTAGATTGACTTTCAAATGTACAAACAATATGGCTGAGTATGAAGCTTGCATTATGGGGCTTGAAGAGGCCATTGATCTCAGAATTAAATATCTTGACGTCTATGGAGATTCATCTTTGGTGGTTAATCAAATCAAAGGTGAATGAAAGACTAATCAACCTGGTTTGATACTGTATAGAGATTATGCAAGGAGGATTTCAACTTTCTTTATAAAGGTTGAGTTTCATCATATCCCTCGAGATAAAAACCGGATGGCAGATACTCTTGCAATGTTGGCCTCAATGATTGTGGTGAAATTTTGGAATGAAGTTCCTAATTTGACTGTGATGCGTCTTGATAGGCCAGATCACGTGTTTGCTGTTTGAGAAGTCAAAGATGAAAAGCCTTGGTATTTTGATATCAAATGTTTCCTCCAAAGTCAAATTTACCCGTCAGGGGCATCTTTGAAATATAAGAAGACTTTGAGAAGATTAGCTGGCAACTTCTACCTGAATGGTGATGTGCTTTACAAGAGAAACTTTGACATGGTTTTGCTCAGATGCATGGATAGACACGAAGCAGACCTGTTGATGACTGAACTCCATGAAGGTTCCTTTGGTACTCATTCCAATGGACATGCTATGACAAAGAAGATGTTGAGAGCAATTTACTATTGGCTGACAATGGAATTTGACTGTTGCAAGTTTGTGAAGAAATGCCATAAGTGTCAAATTTATGTAGATAAGATTCATGTTCCTCCGACACTGTTGAACTTCATTTCCTTCCCATGTCCCTTTTCCATGTGGGGAATTGATATGATTGAGCCCAAAGCTTAGAACGGACATCGTTTCATCCTAGTGGCTATTGATTACTTCATAAAGTGGGTTGAAGCGGCATCGTATGCAAATGTGACCAAGCAGGTTGTGGTCTGGTTTATCAAGAATCGAATTATATAACGTTATGGTAAGAAAGATCATTACGAATAATGGATCAAACTTGAACAATAACATGGTGGAAGATCTTTGTAAAGACTTCAAGATTGCACATCATAATTCTTCTCCCCACAAACCTAAGATGAATGGGGCTATTGAAGCTGTGAATAAGAACATTAAGAAGATCATTCAGAAGATGGTTGTGACATATAAAGACGGGCATGAAATGCTCCCATTTTCTTTGTATGGGTATTGTACATCCATCCGCACTTCAACAGGGGCAACCCCTTTCTCTCTCATTTATGGTATGGAAGTTGTGCTTCCCGTGGAGGTTGAGATCCCATCACTGCGTGTCTTGATGGAATCCAAGTTGACAAAAGTTGAATGGTGCCAGACCATATATGATCAGTTGAATTTGATTGAAGAGAAGAGATTGACCGCCATGTGTCATGGTCAGTTATATCAGCAAAGAATGAAGAAAGAATTTGATAAGAAGGTCAGGCCTCGTGTGTTTAGACAAGGTGACCTCATGCTCAAGAAGATTTTATCTTTCAAACCTGATGCTAGGGGCAAATGGACTCCTAATTATGAAGGCTCATATGTTGTTAAAAGAGCCTTCTCAGGCGGTGCTTTGATTCTTACAACTATGGATGGTGAAGAGTTCATGCGTCCTATGAACGCTGATGCAGTTAAGAAATACTTCGCCTAAAAAAAGAAAAGAACAACTCGCTAAGTTGAAAACCCGAAAGGGCGACTTAGGCAAAACTGAGTGTCTAGGTGGATTGAAAACCCGAAAGGGAGATCCAGACAAAAATTAGCGACGTAAAACAGAAAATTTATCCCGGTAGATTGAGTACTCCACCTTAGGGCAACTAGGCAAAAATTAGGGAATTATGGCAAGTAACTCCATTCGGTTGATCCTAATCCTGTGAAGCAGTTTTGAGCAGTCATTTGATTCTGATTCATCATTCTCAACCGAAGACAAGCACAATGGATGTTGAAGTTGGTAGGGAGAGTAGTGATCATTGTATTCAATGTAGCCATTTTCCATGTAAATTACCATTTTCAAATTTTGTAAAGATCTATGGAGTCTCGTCATTTACGGACTACGATTCTATTAAATAAAGTTGAGCTTTTATCCAATTATTTCTATTCTTATTTACTTCTGCTAAATAAAATTGAATTTTTATGATGATAATTTTGAAATAAATTAATGAATAGTAATTATTTTTCTTAAAATAATAAAAATAATCACTTTAAGAATAATCGATCTCAGTAAGGAATGTCAACAAAAATCTAAGAACAGGTAAGTCTTGAAGAGTGAAGAATTATTGGTCTTCCCCAAGCAGTTGGTTTGGTAACTATTCCCCGGCAGTTTGTCGTTTATCCCCGGCTTGGTCGATGAGTTTCTCCCTGGGTAATTTATCGTCCCTAGTAGATTTGAGCTGATGATCGGTCCCCTTTGAAAATTCATATTCCCCAACTGAGGTGCTCATGTTTTGTATCCCCCCAGTTTGTGATTTCTGATTGGACCCTAGAGACCCAGAACCTTTATTTGATTTCCGTTTTTATTTAATTATGGCATAACTTCAGTAGTTTTTCCTTTGTGCGAATTAGACCTGGTTATCTTTGCTTTGGAATTGGTTTATTTCAAAATTTCCAAGAAGAATTTGATGATTATTGAGGAATGCGACGATCTTGGTCACAACATCCCCAAAAATTTTCTTAAATCCTCATGAGAATTTTATCTCTTGTATTCCTCGGCGGAGTTCATCTTCTGATATAAGTTCCCTCTTTCCCGTCAGTGTTTGATTTGGGGCAGTATTTGATATAGTCCTCTGCAAGGTTGTCTCCCATTTGATATGGTGCTGACCTAAAATTTCCCGCAGTGTTGACAATTTGGATCCTCGGCAGATCCTTTCTCTATCCTCGACATGTTTGGTTGATCATTCTTCAGCAGTGCTCTTTCCCCGTAGAGTTTACCATGATTGATTGGAAGCATGTTCTCCATGTCTTTCCCCAGCCATAGTTGATTTATTCAGAGCTAGATGATTTATTTTCATCCCTAGCATTTTCTCATGTTGGTGTTTCCATCTTGTTGAGATTAGCCAAGTGTTTTAGTGATGATTCAAATCTTTGTTATTTGTATCCTTTGTGTTGTTTTGTCAGTATAACCATAATCAAAAAACATGCATATTCATGCATAAAACACAACATCAGATATATTTCATTATGCATTTTATCACATTTGTTTTTTTTGTTCTGATCCCCTACTTCGGTAATATTATCTACCCGTGTAGGTTTGGTTTGTCTGTCTTCCTTCAATTGTAGAGTGTCGGCCATTTAAGCAAAAAGAGTTTAACCTTTCTCATTCCCCACTGAGTTATTTCCTCGTGGATGATTATTATTTCAGTTTCCTCCCCAGTTAATTATCTGGATGGAACCACTCTCCTTGAGTTATATCCTAATCGGGTTGAGTCTTCCTTTGACTGTTTCTTTCTAGTTATTACCTAGATATATATTTTGGTCCCCCTGAGAGTTTATTACCCAGTAATTGGTAATATTATTCTCAATTTTTGAGTACATTATTTTTGCCTAATTGTAGCGGTAAATTCATGATCATCAAGCTATGGATAAGCTAGAGATCAAATAACACTACGCCAAAAACTGGAATAGACAGCGCCCCTTAGAGGGCGCTTTATTACAAAAGCGCACTCTAAAGTGAAGAGAAAAAATAAGGAGCATACTATTGGAATAGACAGCGCACTTTAGAGGGCGCTTTGGTAACAAAGCGCACTCTAAAGTGAGCGAAAAAATAATGAGGAAATGGAGGGACACCAATAGAGGACGCTTTATTGAAAGCGCCCTCTAAGGGTAACCTTAGAGGGCGCTTTTAAAAAAGCGCTCTCTATGTCCATGTACATTTCCAGTTTATAAGGCGCTTTTGGAAAGCCTTAAAGAGCGCTTTTAGAAGCGCCCTCTTAGGCCCCCTTTAGAGGGCGCTTTTGTAACAAAGCGCCCTCTAAAGTGAAGCCAAAAAATAATAATGAGGAAATGGAGGGACAACAATAGAGGGCGCTTTAGTGAAAGCGCCCTCTAAGGTTACCCTTAGAGGGCGCTTTTAAAAAAGCGCTCTCTAAGTCCATGTACATTTCCAGTTTAGAAGGCGCTTTTGGAAAGCCTTAGAGAGCGCTTTCAGAAGCGCCCTCTTAGGCCCCCTTTAGAGGGCGCTTTTTTTACAAAAGCGCCCTCTAAGGTCCCCTTTAGTAAACATTAAAATTATAACATATACTGCATGTCTCTTTATTTTCCCTCTCTATAAGCTATTTCGTTTACGTAACTGGGTTTTCTCTCTACTGCGATTACTCTCTACTACGATTACTCTCGTCCTCCGTTCGTTCTCCCTCCCTCACCATCATCGTCGCCGTCGTCTTTTTCTGCTGCTGCGTTCACGTTCACGTCCACCGTCACTGTTCACTTTCTTCTCCATCGTTACCGTCACCTTGAAGGTATTTCTCTTCCCCATCGTTACCGTTCACTTTCTTCATGTGTTTGATTAGGGCATTTTCTAAACTTAGTTTTACATTTTGTGCATTATGTTGATTAATGTTGTTTAGGGCAAACTGAGGTTTTTATTTCTGATTGAAAACTGATATCATTTGAAGTGTGTTTGAGCTTGTGCTTGGAAGTTTGATGATTATTGATGCAAGTTTGTTCATGTTCCAAACACCATAAGTTTGCATTGGTCTTTTGCATGCAGTAGGTGTGTGTGAGTTTGTATTCAATAATGATAAAAAAAAAGAGTTTAGATTGTTGTAACATGAGAGAAATGGAAGGTATATGAATGTGTTCACGTATTGAATCATTGTCTTACTTGGGTCTTACTGAATCATTTCTAAATTACAGATAAAATGGCTAACCAAGACGATACCCATGACGCGAATGGATCACGTAACAATGTTGAAAAAGAAATCAAACGAGGATTGACTGTTATGAAGTCAATCATTCGTGCAAGAGACAAGGGTGTAAAATTTGAAGTACATTGGAGTGCTGAATACCAACTAATTGAGCCTAACGGTTCAATGTTGGCAAGTTACATTGGTTTCCTTGTTCGACAACATATTCCGATTACATGTGATAATTGGAGAAGTCCGGACTTGAAGGTTGGCAAAGAAAAAATATGGTCGGAGATACAGGTACTTACCATATATTGTATATGTTTTTTTTGTTGACTATTTGTTGACCATATATTGTTATAATATTACTTTATAATAACACACTCCATGTGTATGTTTTTTAGAGATCCTTTCACATCGATGAAAGCCGGCAAAAATATTGTATTCAATTGGCCGGAAAAAGACTCCGAGGATTTCGATCCTTTTTGTCCAACAAATTTCTCAAGGATGAGGAAGGAAAATTTGTTGAAGCAGAACGGCCAATGAAGTATGCCGAGATTATTTCAGCCGATGAATGGAATAACTTTGTCGCCAAACGAAGAAACGAAAAATTCCATGTAATGTCTATTAATTATGGTATTATACAATTGTTAAGTTACTTGGTTCTAATATGCCTTAAACTTTTTTATCCAGGAAGTAAGCGACATAAATCGAAAAAGGGCATCAAAACCCGCGTATCCGTACAAAAAAGGGCGTACGGGATATGCACGGTTACAACAAATAATTGTGAGTATATTCAAATGCTATGAGCTTATACATTGTCACAATATGTTATAATTGATGATCTTATAATCTAATTCAATGTGTAGCTAGCCGAGGAGAAAAGTGACGCAACATCTCTTCCGGAGCACGTATTATGGAAGGCTGCTCGGGTTGGGAAGGATGGGGCTGTCGTTGAAGCGGTCCAAACTGTTTATGACGAATGTGTAAGTATATGTAACATTATTTCTTTAATTATATCGAAAATTTTGTTAGACATATAATTCATTTTTAATCTCCTCTAATAATATTTCAGGAGACTTTATCCCAAACCTTACCTTCAACCGAGGTCCAGGATTGCAGGAGCGTACTTAGTCGAGTACTAAATGTTCCTGAGTATTCCGGTCGTGTGAGGGGTAAGGGTTTTGGTGTGACTCCGTCGTCATTTTATAAAAAACCAAAAACAAAAAATCCTACCAACAAAGAGGTGATGGAGACCTTGGCGGAGTTAAGGGCACAAGTACTCCAACTGCAAAACGAGAATGCAAGGTATAGAGAGGAAAGGTGCGCCTCCGAGGCAAAAGATACTAGTGACCGAGCTAGTATCAATTGTCAACCGAAATTTCCCGAGGTAATTATATATGTTATTATGAAATTAAAATAGCACTTTTTTACTTGACACATATACACGTTAACAATAACATTTATTATTGGTTTAGGGCATTTCACCTTGTCAGCTGTATCTATCGTCACCAACTTATCGCATGGTTGGCAAGGGAAAAGTGCACAACACTTCGGGTGAATTACTTCACCATAATCCCCTCCCGGTGGGATATATGAAAGTTTCGGTTGACCTTGTATTAGATACCGACGCGCTTCTACCATTACCTGACGTTGTTTCAGAGACAACGTTGATGCGAGAAGCAGTCGGATCCTTTGTTGGATGGCCGTCAGATCTAATTTTCCCAGATGCCGAGTGTCGCAGCCTGAAAAATACAGGAGGTGCGAAAAAACAACCGGCGAGAAAGAAATGACAGAAGAGTCGCCACCGTGCGTTATTTATCCCAAAGGAGGGAAAGGAAACGCTCGAAGTAAACCTGGAGAAAGGAAAGGAAAAGACAAGGTCTCGCAACCAAATCTTGGGTTCGGGAGTCGATTATGCGAAGGGAAGGTATTAGCACCCCTACGCATCCGTAGTACTCTACGGGATCCACTCTTGTTGTTTCTTGTCTAAAGGGTGTGTGTTTATCTAATGTACTATTTACTAAAAGAGAGGGTCAAAGAAAATGACTCGCACGGATGTCGCATCCATTGCATACGTATCTCATCTGAATATGAGAATCAGAGTCTTCGTAGCTCGGGTACCTATGGGTTAAAGAGATGTGTGCTCGCTAAGACATCGCGTCTTATGCCTACGTATCTCATCGGGAATGAGAATCAGAGCAAAACGTAGTTCAAACTAACTACGGGAATAAGGGTCTCGATTGCAACTAGGGCAAGAGGAAGGGAATGTCTCGATCGCAACGAGGGCGAGAGAAAGGATCGCAACGAGGGCGAAAGCAAACAAGGATTAGTTGTTAGTCGTTAGTCAAACTCGGCAAGACATCGCATCTTGTGCCTACGTATCTCATCTGAACATGAGAATCAGAGTTGCCGTAGTTCGGCTCACGCACGCCAAACAAGCAAACAAACACACAGGCAAACATGGAGCCTGAATGCCAATCACTGGGCTTACATCAGCATCCGAACCAAAACACACACAAGAAGGCAAACATGGAGCCCGACCGCCCATCACTGGACTTACATCGGCATCTGAACCAAACAAACTCACACTGGAACCCGAATGCCACTCGATGGACTTACATCAACTTCCGAGCACACAACAACACACACAAGGGGGTTGAGACACAAAGGTTGAAAAAGAAAAAGGGCGCCCGGAGAGACCTCGCACGGTCTCCTGCCTACGTACCTCATCTGGTATGAGAATCAGGGCGACGTAGTTCCCCTACATAGGGAAAAAGGACTAGCCTAACCAGATAACAGAGGGAGACACAACTAGGGAGACTACGACTCGAGCCTAGATGTTATCATGCAAAATCACCCCTAAGTTAAGGTTTCTAGCTAACTTGCACAGGAAGCAAGCCTATCCTAAACATGACTTGCACAGGAAGCAAGCCACATCTAACCTAACTTGCACAGGAAGCAAGCTAAAGCAAACCTATCTTGCACAGGAAGCAAGTCAAACAACCACACAAGCACAAGTTGCACACACTATACACAAGCAATGGGCTCATACAAAGGTTAGGTTTTAGTCGAGGGATCATATCAACCTCAACAAACAAACCACTGGAACTGGGTAGTGTTAGCTCTTAACCTTGCCATTGAGGGGCTAAGGTGAAGCAGATGAAAGGTGAGTGAAGATGAGACTTCACAGCTCTTATCCCTGGCCTGGGAGAGCTTAAGACAAGAATGTGTGGGTTCAGAAAGGGGGAACCCTTCTACACATTTGATACTGACTCAACTGTACAATTGTACAAGATCTTGGGTTTGTATCTGCAATGCATCAACACAGTGGTGTGAGCAAAGCAGATGACACACAGAATATCAGGGGATAGATTGCATATCCCTTGGGTTCTTCCAATTGCCTCTTCACTTAGGAGGTCTTTGACTCTATACAAGGACAAATTGTAAACAATCACAAACATTGCCTCTTAAGGAGGACTTCAGACAGTTGCCTGGCCAAGTAACAGGCCAGGTCTTCCAGACTACATGAAGATAAGAAAATATACCTCAATGCAAATTGCTCTTAAGCAAAGCAAAGCAAAGTTCACAAGGAACTAAAAGCAACTAAAAGCAACTAAAGGTACCTGAAACTAGTCAAACAGAATCAGTACACAACTCAAAGTTAAAGCAAAATGAGATAGAAATCAACAGTCAACACAGTCAGTTAACTGTGCAATGCATAAGGCTCAAGCATATGAGCCAAGCAAGCTACAAAACAAACAAGTTAGTCATGATAATCAAATCAAACTCATTCAACTTGTATAAGTTTCTTTGGGTATTTGTTGGTTAACCTGAAAACATGAACTCAAACATGAGCAACAAAACCACTAGGACAAGCCTAGGGTCAAAAGGAGATGAGAAAGTCAAAACAGTAAGTGAAATCCAATCAAAATCATATTCAAACAATAAAGAAGCAAACTTAAGTGGTTCCATGTTCATATGATTCATCATCCTGATTTCATAAGTAAATTAGGTCAAAGCATGGCATATGGAAGCTCATAGAAGTCAACAGCAAGACTCAACTCAAAACCAATCATAAACAATTCCAAAAATTCTCAAATAATTCATGATCAAACATAATCCATAGCATGGTAAGCATATAAAATTTCAGCTCATTTGGATCAAGGGAAAGTGGTCAATGAAAATCAGAAAGGCAAGGCAAGTTCAAACATGCTCAAAGAAGTCAACCAAACATGCACCAACTTGAATAAATCATAAATCAGTGATAGCAAATGAGAAATGAATGGGACTAAAACCATGATGAACCTTAAGATGTCTACTAATCACATGTCAAATTTTATGTCCATATAATTCAGCATGAGAATTTCACAAATGAAATGGGAACATGTGTCACAAAAAGTCAACATAAGACCAAACAGGGGAGAAAAATCTCAAACAATTAGGAAATGCCACAAACAATTCCAAGAAAAATCACATGTAAACTAGACATACATAAGTTCAATCATGCAAAAGTTCAAAGCAATTTGAGGTCAAGAAGCATGGTAAAGAAAATCATGAAGTTGCACATCAATGGTGTGACACAAATTGTCACACCCTAATTCAAAAAATCATAACTCACAAACCAGAGATGATAAATTCACAAACTCTATACCAAAATCACCATGAATATGTCTAGTTTAAGCACAAACAATTTCAAAGCCATTGGACAAAGCATCATCATTTCACAAATGTTTTGGCAAAGTGTACAAAAAATGGTCACATGTCACAAACCCTAGCATCATTAAAAATCCACTCATAAAAAAAAATCAAGAAAAATCATGATAAATAAGTAGAGATTGAGAGGAACAAAATGCAAAAAGTTTCATGAAATTTGGATCAAAGATGAAGATGCTATGATTTTTGGAAGATGAGCATCAAAGTGAAATAATTATTGAAGAAAAAAAAGAAATAACATGATTTAATGAAGTAAAGTGGCACGGAATGGCAGTATTGTAAATACATTAAAACTTAAATGAAACGCTGCGCATGGTGTAGAGACGTGTCACTCAGCAACTGGGCATGGCCAATCAAACAGTAGAATTCATGCAATGTAAAAGAAAAAAGACGCGAGCAGCAGAGTTTCTGGGCATTTGGCTAGGGTTTTAACATACAGTACATACATTCATCTTCATCATTCAATCGAAAATTATTTTGGCCCAGAAAAGGAAATTAAACATGGCATTCGAACCAGCACACAATGCTCATCAACATTTCAACAACCAATTTCACTAATTCTACTTATCATGGAAGAATCAAGTAGAAACATATATGAACACCAAGTTTCAAATCAACATATCTTTGTAAATACTCAACCATTTTTGTCAACTCAAAGCTCATAATGACCAGTAAGAAAATATCTACACGAAGCATAGCATAGTTTTAAGAAATGGGAGATTCGAAAACTGACCAAGATTGAAGTGCAGTCGTGATATAGTTGTTGTTTGGTTGCAAATGGCCAAAACAGTTGCACTATGAGCTTCCAAGAGATGAATGGTGGAAGGATTTTGGCTCAGCAATGTTGGAAACAGTTCAAAATACAATCTGCCATGGATGAGCTTGGAAATAGCAGCTGAGGAAAATGATGTTACAGCTGGGAAATCATCCTTGCAAAAGCTCCCAAGTGACCAGTAGGTGATGGAACAAACAAGTTATGGACGGGTTCTTTGAAGGTTTTTGGCAGAAAATGCAAAAGTGAAGAAAATGAGTTTTTGAGAGAAATGAGTTTTTTTTGTCTTGAATGTGTGGCTGCTAGGGTTTCTTCTGCAGAAAATGAAGAATATATACTGTGTTTTAGTGTCCTTAAGCTTGGTTAGTTATGTGGTAATTGGATTTTTGTAATTGGAGGTGTTTTGGTTAATTTGTCAATTTTCACTCAAATGGCAAGGTCTGTGGTTACAGCTGCGAAAGTGGGCCTTGTACACACTCCAAATATGATTTCTTAGCAATTTCAATTGGCAAAATATATTGGAAAGGCTTAAATTGCAAAATCACTTTTTCACCTCACTTGAAATAATTCAAGTCACTTCAAAAAGTGCCATTTTGATTGGTGAGTTTTTGGTAAATTGTGATGACATATTTGGAAAGAGGGCATCAAATGTGACTTGTAGCAAAAAAAACCCACCCAATTTGGCCAAATGGTTTGGAAGATATGCCACTTTGAAGTTCAAAATTTTTTGAGAATGATTTGATCATAACTTGCCAACCATTCATGGGAATTGAGTGTTCTTGGACTTTTTGAAAATGGGAGAACAAGATCTTCAACTTTCATGTTGGGCAAAAATTCATTTGAAGCTTGTATCATGATGTAATTTTGAGGATCAAGACTTTCCATTTTTGGCAAATTCCAATTACAGGTCAACTTTCTATTTTTGGAAATTTCTTGTTTGACTTCAAATTCTTCCATGATGATGTTTGACATGTTATATGAGGCCTATATGGACATGAATGAACCCCTTCAAACCATTTCCCACCTTGAAATCCATAAAATCAGGCATAGTTGACCACAGTTGACCATGGTTGACTTTTTAGGGTTTCTGGTGAACTGAGCCATGACTGATGACTTCTGGGCACCCAATCTTTGACCAAAACACTTCAAAAGGACCCCTAGGTCATGTGAACATGTTGGACCAACCCTAGGGCCTTGCCTCAAAGGAAAATGCACTGACTTGCTTGATTGACTGATCTCCTGACCAGTTTGACCTAATTCTTCTGAATGGCTTGCACTTGGGCAAAAGAGACAATGCAATGTTATGCAGTGAACTATGTTAATGTTATGACCTAATATGAGAATGTATGTACAAAGGGTAGGGTGCAAATTTGAGGTGCTACACCGAGGTATATATGTTCTAAATGATTATGAATCTTTAGTATTCACATTTCAATTCAGCTACAATTATGATATTTAATCAATCCTTATTACATGGTAATGTTAGACTCCTACAAGACCCACGCATAAAGCTGGTAAAGGGATTTCAAGACGCATCGAGTCGGTTGCATCTCTAAAAGAGGTACAAATATATATACCTATTGAATTATATACGCAACGATTCTGTTGCATCACAAAAAGTCATGATTTAATTTATATGAATTTTTAGGTTCCCGGTCGAAAGTTGAAAAAAGCTGGTAACGATATTCCTCCAACGACGTCCGGGATAAAATCTCAAATTATGATGCGTCTTGAGAAAATGGTGAATGAGTCTGATATTATGCACGGGGCCATTCGTAGTATAGATTTTGATGAAGGTGTTTTCGGAGCTGCTCATTTCGAAATAATTGCAAAGGAGGACATGCAACAACTTTTTGAACACGACGAATTGGGCATCGCTGTCATTCATACATACATATGGTACTCCGATCAATCTATAATTTACTTAGTTGAATAATTTATTTACACATTTCAATGAGTAGTCTAATGTTTATTATGTTTCTATTTAAGGTATATGTATGTAACATTGCTGCGGGGAACTGAATTGTGTAACCGTTTCAATTTTATTGCTGCTTCCCGTATCAACGCAACGTTAATAACGAAAAATCCAACATCCGTAAAGAATGATCTAGTCGATAGATTCATGGCGGCCGGCGATAATACTACACCCAGTTTGTATTTTTTACCGTTTAATTCTGGCAACGGGTTAGATTTTCTTTCTAATAATTTCATTCTAATCTATGTATATCTTTTACGTAGAAAATTTTCATTCATCTAAATTTTTGTTTTATTTTACAGTGGCCACTGGATGTTGGTTGCTATGGATCTTTCGAGACTAATAGTGTATTATCTCGATTCGTTATCGGGTGATTGGAGTAAATATCCGAGTATGAAGAAGACGATTGACGCGTAAGTGAAATTCCCCTAAATATTCGTGTGTATTTGTATATTTAATTATGTCTGTCAGATTGATCTTAATATACATTTTTATTTTGTTAGGGAAATAATAAAATTTAGATCGAAAAAGAATTATCGCAATAGGAAGGACATTACCTGGATCAGAGTTCAGGTATATATTAAGTATCTTATTTTTGCTTATAATAGTGTTTGTTTTTTTGCTTATAATAGTGTTTGTAAGAAATTAACTATATATATATTGTTTGTTTTTCTGTGTAGTGTCCTCAGCAAAATAATTCGGTCGATTGCGGATTTTTTGTATTGAGATTTATGAGAGATATCATTGCGTTGAATCGTATAGACATCCCAAAAATGGTATGGAATAATAACTTAGGGTTTATTTTAATATTATCGGATATTTCATCTAATTTGTTACTAAATCATGAATATGTTTTATTCTCTTAATTGTAGTACTTTGAGGAATACAAATCTTACTCAAGAGCTCATTTGGATGAAATGAAGGATGAATTGTGTCAATTCATTGTTGATCAAAGAATCATATAGCTAGGTTGTATATTGTTGTACATATATGTATGGAATGTTGTTGTTGTATGCTGTTGTTGTATATATGTTGTATATTATTGTTGTACTTTTACTAAATCATGAATATGTTGTTGTATATTGTTGATCAAAGAATCATATATTATGTTGTATATATGGAGGATTAATGTTGTATATAAATGGATTCATGTTGTATATATCAATGAATTAATGGTGTATAACATTGGATTAAAGGATGAAATCAATATGAATTTTACACTTTTGCAGCATGCGAACAGGTTACCAATTAAATATCCACTGTTTTCAAACAAAATTTTTTAAAATAACTAACACTTTAGAGGGCGCTTTCTGTAGGAAGCGCCCTCTAAACATTTTACATTGACAACTTTAGAGGGCGCTTTGTCCAGAAAGCGCCCTCTAAACACTTTACATTGACAACTTTAGAGGGCGCTTAACACTTTAGAGGGCGCTTTCTGTAGGAAGCGCCCTCTAAACATTTTACATTGACAACTTTAGAGGGAGCTTTGTCCAGAAAGCGCCCTCTAAACACTTTACATTGACAACTTTAGAGGGCGCTTTTTCCAGAAAGCGCCCTCTAAACACTTTACATTGACAACTTTAGAGGGCGCTTTTTCCAGAAAGCGTCCTCTAAGGTGTCCCTTTATGGACCACTCCAGAGGGCGCTTTTTTCTGAAAGTGCACTATAATGTGGCCCTTAAAGGGCCACTTTAGACAACGCTTTCTCCAGGAAAACAAAGCGTTGTCTTTACCTATGCCAGCGCCACTTTAGAGGGCGCTTAAAAGCGCTGTTATAGGCCAAAATAAGCGCCCTCTTTTCCCTTATTTGGCGTAGTGTAACAAGAGTTGCCACCGTGCTTTTATTTTTTTCAAGGGAAAGGGGGAAATGTACGAACAAAACCCAAAAGTAAGAAGTTTTAAAATCAAAACTAATAAAATATCAGAGATTACAGGTGAGGGGGTTGGTTACACAGAGGGAAGGTGTTAGCACCCAAAGTGTCCTAGGTACTCCTAGGGAGCCCTTTTTGTGTGCATATGTATTTGGTACAAAAATGATGTTTACAAACAAATAGAATTGGGGGATGAGAAAAGAATTCATTAATTATATTTTTTTTGTGTTTGGCAAGACCTTCGGTCATGTGCCTATGTACCAACATAAAAATGAGTGATCAAAACCTCGTAGCTCATGATACAAATTTCAAAGTGGATGTATTGCTTTTAACAAAATTAGGTTTGAAAGGCACAGAGGCCGAAAAATGGTTTGGATGAGTTAGTTCTTTTTTTGGCTTTTTGAAAGTTTAAGTCAAGTATAGTTAAGTTTATTTACAAGTTTGATTTAAGAAAAGAAGTTCGAAAATGCAATGGCATAAGGCCAAAGTTTCTATCTTTTTACAAAGTGGTCAAAGTTAGAACAAAATAAGTTCAATCAAAGAAGATTTTGAAAAGGGAGGGAGAGATTTTGAAATTAAAGAAATGGGGAGAAGATGAAGAGACTAATCCTATGTACAAAATTAAAAGTTAAGAGTTGAAAAGATCTGACCAAATGGGTAGCAATCCAATAGACAAGAATGTCAATAGAAACCTAGAATTCCCTTGGACTTTTAGAATCAAGCAACACACAAATGCACAATTATATTATCTTGAAGAGCAAAGGCATCAAATAAAGATAGCCACATCCAAGCTTATCCATTCCACGATCTTCTTCAAGATAGCCCATGTAACAGATGAATTTCACAAGTCACAGGTTCAAAATAACAACTTCACAATGATCATGTTGCAGATGAACTCAGAGGGATCTTGAATGATGTATCAGATGAAGTTTCAAATTGCGAGCACTTGGTTTCTCAATAAGTTGGTATTGGCCAAGTCCTTTAGCATAGGAATGTTGTCTAAGTTCTAAGTCCATTTGTCCAAGATCAAGCCAACAGTCCACACAAAAGTTTTTTTAGGGTTTTTGTTATTATTATGTACATTTATGGTCAAAGACCACACAAACAAGCAAAGTATACACAAACAAGATATATCACACAATATGGTCCAAGTGGACAAAGTGAAAATTGCATTAACATAAACAATTAGAATGATGTGAACAATGGCAAATGTATAAAAGATAGAATTAAATGACATTAAACTAAATGGCTTGAAATTAAAAGTTAGTTGTTAATAGGTTAGAAGTTAGTATTGTTTTGTTTTTGCTTTTCATTCTTAGACATTCTTTGGAGAACACTCAACCCACTTATCACAAGCATGGATCCTTGAACCAAGACATCTTCCAAAGGAAGGAAAAAAGGCCAAGTTTCCACACAATACCATGAAAGAGGGGAGACTTACAATCTCACTAACTAGAATTCTATGCCTTTTATGTCACAAATTTAGCGCTATGTTAAGCAATCGTAATTGGACTTATCTAGAAGTCACAACTATTTGAGTTCGGGCAATAGAATTTTGGTGTTAATGCATGTTAGAGACATAGTATTATGGATTATGCTCATGAAACATACTACACACAAAAAGAATATGCAAAAGGTGTGGCCTAATCTCATCCATACTCATGTTAATTTTTCAATCAACTAGCTTTAGGACTTTGAGATATCATAGGCCAAATGAGATGAATGCATAAAGAAAGGGAATGAGATGAAGTGGGAGGGGAATATATGAAGACTCAAATTGATCAAAGGAGGACTTTTACCAAATTAATATCATCCATTCATTTTGGGAGGTGGAATGTACATTCCATCAATCCCCTAAATCCAATGATATTAATTTGACAAAGTCAAATCAACCTTGACCAAGACCCAACAACAAGAGTCAAACACAACAAGTCATCACAATTGGTCAACAAAATTATTTGGCATTTATTCAAATTAAAAATACTAAAATAACACATTTAAATTAAATATGGTTTGTCAAATTCCTAAAACCTCATCAAAACACCAAATAAATGGCCATGAGATTTATCATAGGTCAAACAAGGTCAAAGGACCTTGGAGAAAAAATTTCAGAATTTTTAAAGACTTAAAAGTATTTTTAAACAATTAAAAACAAATGCAAAATCAATTAAATCATGAAAAGTATTAATAATGATGCAAAATAATTTTAATTCATAATATGAAAGAGGAAATTATTTGAAATTTTTTGGTGAAACTCTCATATTTTTTGGATCAATATTAAAATTAATATGAATTAATGAGAATAAAGCAATTAAAATGAAATTCAAATAATAAAAAAAACGTGGACCACTTGATCTCCCTCATTAATTGAGGTGGCAGATCAAGTGGCCACCAGCGCGCGTTCCATGGTAGACTTGAGTCAACGCGGCACATGCATGGTAATTAAAAACAACGCACAAGATTAAAACAATTTAAAAGGGATCAATGGCTCTGAACCGTGCCAACACATCACCGGCGTCCAAAGGCCGGTAATCTTCTCTGGTGACCCTGGTTGGACTGGTTCACTCATCACCATCAAAAAAATGAAAAAGGAGGACATGATCTGAAATAAAAAATGGCGTAGAGCACGAATCTGATCGATTTTAACTAACTACTCACATATAGAAAGATATGAGGAGTTAAATTTTGAGGTATGTCAACTGAGTTGCTTCGACTTGACCTCTAAGCAACTCAATCTTCTTGCCTACATTGGTAGGACTTCAGACAACCAAAGAATCAAGAGAATTGAGCAAGATTGAGAGAGAATCGAAGAGATGAAATTTTCTGGAAAATACCTTCAATGCAGGTCTGGATTCAACTGTTATTGCCTTGGCTCGTGCTTGATCTCACTCAGAATGCTTGTAGAAGTAGAATGAAATGCACAAAAGGTCTTTGATCCCTGGAGTTTTGAATCTCAAAATAGTGAGATTCAAACTCAATTTTAAGATGAAATTCTCAGGATTATCCTATCAAATGGAAGGGTTAGGGGTCTAGGATCAAAGTTGGCGCGAATGTGTCTTGAATTATGAGCATATGGAGATCTATTTATAGCTGGATCATGTGATATTTGCACCTTCCAAATGACTTTCCAAAATTGGCAATGGATGATGCATGGTTGCATGGGCGTGTATAGGCCCATGAGATAATTGCTTTAGGTCCACATATGAGTGTGAGAGAGTCTGAAATCAACTTAGATTGCAAGGCAAGTGTACATGGAAACTTGAAGTTTGATCTTTTCCAAATGATGATGCAATGTTCAAGCCATATGCAGCCTATTCAATTCTTGTCCAAAATGGATGAACTTGGACTTTTTGGAAAGGTGAGATCAAGAGGAACATCTTTCATGTTCAACACTTTTCCATTTGAAGCTTGTATCATGATGAATTTTGAGGTATAAGTTTGGAAATTTCAACATGTTGAAAATTTCTCTAAGTGTCAAGCCATATATCTCAATATTCCACCTTGCTTAACTTTTTATGTGAGCTTCAAATGAGAAAAAGTGTCTTCATAAAGGTTGTATGTCTTTCAAATACCTTCAAAATGGTCACCAATTTCATTTCATTTGGACTTGAAATGATAGAGTTATGCATTTTTGAAGTTTGGAAAAATCACTTGTTCAATGGTATAGGTCAAAAGTGACCTATAATGTAGCCTCATATCACATGCTCATAAAAGTTGAATTGGCTCTCACTCCAAACATAAAAGTTAAATTAGACATCTTGAATTTGATTTTGCAACTTGGAAATCTTTTATCTCATAAAAATTGAGCAAGTTATGGCCTTGGGAAGTTGACATTCAAATTAGGGTTTAGACAAAATGACCTATAATGTTTCAACATAGAAAATGATTTTCCAAGCAAAACTAGCTCTAGGTCTAAACATGAAAGTTGTTTGTAATGTCATTTAGAGTAAGTTTTCTCTTGGAATAATTTTCATATGGTGAAATTTGTAGGAGATAGGGAGAGGTCAAAATTGGGGTATGATCCTTAGACCCTATCTCCTACAATTTTAACCATATGAAAATAATTTCAAGGGAAAATTTACTCTAAATGACTTTCCAAACAACTTTCATGTTGATATCTAGAGCTAGTTTTGCTTGGAAAATCATTTTCTATGTTGAAACATTATAGGTCATTTTGTCTAAACCCTAATTTGAATGTCAACTTCCCAAGGCCATAACTTGCTCAATTTTTATGAGATGAAATATTTCCAAGTTTCACAATCAAATTCAAGATGTCTACTTCAACTTTGATGTTTGGAGTGATAGCTAATTCAACTTTTATGAGCATGTGATATGAGGCTACATTATAGGTCACTTTTGACCTATACCATTGAACAAGTGATTTTTCCAAACTTCAAAAATGCATAACTCTATCATTTCAAATCCAAATGACATTAAATTGGTGACCATTTTGAAGGTGTTTGAAAGATCTACAACTTTGATGAAGACACGTTTCTCATTTGAAGCTCACATAAAAAGTTAAGCAAGGTGGAATATTGAGATATATGGCTTGACACTTAGAAAAATTTTCAACATGTTGAAATTTCCAAAATTCCACCTCAAAATTCATCATGATACAAGATTCAAATGGAAAAGTGTTGAACATGAAAGTTGTTCCTCTTGATCTCACCTTTCGAAAAAGTTCAAGTTCATCCATTTTGGACAAGAATTGAATAGGCTGCGCATGGCTTGAACATTGCATCATCATTTGGCAAAGATCAAACTTCAAGTTTCCATGTGTACTTGCCTTGCAATCCAAGTTGATTTCAGACTCTCTCACACTCATTTGTGGACTTAAAGCAATGATCTCATGCGCTTGTACATACCCATGCACCCATGCATCATCCATTGCCAATTTTGGAAAGTCATTTGGAAGGTGCAAATATCACATGATCCAGCTATAAATAGGGCTCCATATGCTCAGAATTCAACACACATTCGCGCCAGCTTTGAACCTAGACCCCTAACCCTTCCATTTGAGAGGATAATCCTGACAATTTCATCTTGAAACTAAGTTTAAATCTCACTGTTTTGAGATTCAAAACTCCAGGGATCCAAGACCTTTTGTGCATTTCATTCTACTTCTGCAAGCATTCTGAGTGAGATCAAGCACGAGCCAAGGCAATAACAGTTGAATCCAGACCTGCATTGAAGGTATTTTCCAGAAAATTTCATCTCTTCGATTCTCTCTCAATCTTGCTCAATTCTTTTGATTCTTTGGTTGTCTGAAGTTCTACCAATGTAGGCAAGAAGATTGAGTTGCTTAGAGGTTAAATCGAAGCGACTTAGTTGATATACCTCAAATTCAACTCCTCATATCTTTTATATGTGAGGAGTTAGTTAAAATTGAGGTCAGATTCGTGCTCTACGCCATTTTTTTATTTCAGATCATGTCCTCCTTTTTCATTTTTTTGATGGTGATGAGTGAACCAGTCCGGCCAGGTCACCGGAGAAGATGATCAGCCTTTGGACGCCGGTGATGTGTTGGCACGGTTCAGAGCCATTGGTCCCTTTTAAATTATTGTAATCTTGTGTGTTGTTTTTAATTACCATGCCTGTGTCGCATTGACTCAAGTCTACCATGGAACGCGCGCTAGTGGCCACTTGATCTGCCACCTCAATTGATGAGGGAGATCAAGTGGTCCATGTTTTTTCTGGTTATTTGAATTTCATTATAATTGCTTTATTTTCATTAATTCTTATTAATTTTAATATTGATCCAAAAAATATGAAAGTTTCACCAAAAAATTTCAAATAATTTCCTCTTTCATATTCTAAATTAAAATTATTTTTTGGATCATTATTAATATTTTTCATGATTTAATTGATTTTGCATTTGTTTTTAATTGTTTAAAAATACTTTTAAGTCTTTAAAAATTCTGAAATTTTTTCTCCAAGGCCCTTTGACCTTGTTTGACCTATGATAAATCTCATGGCCATTTATTTGGTGTTTTGATGAGGTTTTAGGAATTCGATAAACCATATTTAATTTAAATGTGTTATTTTAGTATTTTTAATTTGAATAAATGCCAAATAATTTTGTTGACCAATTGTGATGACTTGTTTGTGTTTGACTCTTGTTGTTGGGCCTTGGTCAAGGTTGATTTGACTTTGTCAAATTAATATCATTGGATTTAGGGGATTGAAGGAATGTACATTCCATCTCCCAAAATGAATGGATGATATTAATTTGGTAAAAGTCCTCCTTTGATCAATTTGAGTTTTCATCTATTCCCCTCCCATTTCATCTCATTCCCTTTCTTTATGCATTCATCTCATTTGGCCTATGATATCTCAAAGTCTTAAAGCTAGTTGATTGAAAAAGTAACATGAGTATGGATGATATTAGGCCACACCTTTTGCATATTCTTTTTGTGTGTCGTATGTTTCATGAGCATAGTCCATAATATTATGTCTCTAACATGCATTAACACCAAAATTCTAGTGCCCGATCTCAAATAGTTGTGACTTCTACATAAGTCCAATTACGATTGCTTAACATAGCGCTAAATTTGTGACATAAAAGGCATAGCATTCTAGTTAGTGAGATTGTAAGTCTCCCCTCTTTCATGGTATTGTGTGGAAACTTGGCCTTTTTTCCTTCCTTTGGAAGATGTCTTGGTTCAAGGATCTATGCTTGTGATAAGTGGGTAGAGTGTTCTCCAAAGAATGTCTAAGAATGAAAAGCAAAAACAAAACAATACTAACTTCTAACCTATAAACAACTAACTTTTAATTTCAAGCCATTTAGTTTAATGTCATTTAATTCTATCTTTTATACATTTTCCATTGTTCATATCATTCTAATTGTTTATGTTAATGCAATTTTCACTTTGTACACTTGGACCATATTGTGTGATATATTTTGTTTGTGTACACTTTGCTTGTTTGTGTGGTCTTGGACCATTAATGTACATAGTCACAACAAAAACCCTAAAAAACTTGTGTGGACTGTTGGCTTGATCCTGAACAAATGGACTTAGAATTTAGGCAACATTCTTATGCTAAAGTACTTGCCCAATGCCAACTTATTGAGAAACCAAGTGCTTGCAATTGAAAATTCATCTGATACATCATTCAAGATCCATCTGAGTTTATCTGCAACATGATCATTGTGAAGTTGTTATTTTGAACCTGTGACTTATGGAATTCATCTGCTATATGGGCTAATTTTGAAGAAGATCATGGAATGGATAAGCTTGGATGTGGTTATCTTTATTTGATGCCTTTGCTCTTCAAGATAATATAATTGTGCATTTGTGTGTTGCTTGATTCTAAAAGTCCAAGGGAATTTTGGGTTTCTATTGACATTCTTGTCTATTGGATTGCTATCCATTTGGTCAGATCTTTTCAACTCTTAACTTTTAATTTTGTACATAGGATTAGTCTCTTCATCTTCTCCCCATTTATTTAATTTCAAAATCTCTCACTCCCTTTTCAAAATCTTCTTTGATTGAACTTATTTTGTTCTAACTTTGACCACTTTGTAAAAAGATAGAAACTTTGGCCTTATGCCATTGCATTTTCGAACTTCTTTTCTTAAATCAAACTTGTAAATAAACTTAACTATACTTGACTTAAACTTTCAAAAAGCCAAAAAAGAACTAACTCATCCAAACCATTTTTAGGCCTCTATGCCTTTCAAACCTAATTTTGTTAAGAGCAATACATCCACTTTGAAATTTGTATCACGAACTACGAGGTTTTGATCTCTCTTTTGGTTTTCTTCCTAGTAACCGGTAGTTGTAAATCCTATTTGATTTCTCTCCCCAGTAAGTTATTTTAACCCAGCTGAGTGGTAACGAATATACCTCTTTTTCTCAGCGAGTCATCCTTGATATGTTTACCCTAACCGATAACAGATGACCCTCTATCAGAGTGTATTATCTCTCTACCCAGTAACCGGTAATAGATAATATATCTTTTGTGCTTCTGTGTTGAAGTTCATTCTTCCCTAGTTGAGTTTGAGTGCATATTCCCTCAGCGGAATTGCCCTTTCCAGTTTGGTTTGAGTATTTCAGCTTTGTTCTGATTTACCCATTTCCCATGCATATTTCCTTGTTTCCCCAACCGGGTCTTTCCATTGATTTATTTTCGTGGAAATCCCTCGTGTCTCCAACAGTTTTCAAGTCGTAGCCTAACTTACTTATAACTTCTTATCCTCTAGTGTCTCTATCTTCCCAATGAGTTTTCCTTATGAAATACGTTGTGCTCCTATGGGCTTTCAGTCTCTCCGAATTCTTTTCCTTTGTGGCAATATATTTCCCACAAAGGTTACTTTTAACATTCATATCATATGCATCATGAGGTCTCTTAGGGACCAAAATTTGTTTCTAGATGTTGTTATTTAAGCCCATTCTAGTAAGTTTATACGAAGATTTTAACCTTCGCATCCTCAACTAGAATATCCTTAAATAGGGGCAGCTGTAAGACCCCAATTTTGACCCTAAGATCCCTCATGCTATCTCATCATATGCATTGGCTTTGGGATCACACCTTGGCACCCTCCTTACCCCTCATTCATTGGGTTTGCATTGGGAGAGATCACCAAGCACTTTTGATTGTATCATGCTTTGTTTTTCATTATTTACTAACAAAAATACCAAAATATGTCTATGTATAGATTTGTTTCTTTTTTAGGTAGTGTGTGCATCCACCAATACCTCATCAAGCTCACAATTAGGGTTTGAGACCCTCAGTGCAAGGAGATCAATAAAGGAATGGTTCACATTGGTTCTATACATCATATATGGATCCTCATGATCTTCATTTATCATTTTTATCAAGAAATCATCAAGAGTTTGAAGCTTGTTTGCCTTGGAAGCCCTAATTCATCTGGGTATCTTGTGTGACTTCCTCAACAAGTTTCTTCAGTAATTGATCAAATATTTCAAGGGATACTTCATATTACATCATCTTATGCATATATGATTCTCCATGAGTCGAAAAGATCAAGAAAACTTCAAGTTTGCAAGATGGATCAAGGTGGTTGACTAGAGAAAGTCAACTGGTCAAAACTAGGGTTCCCTAGACCATATTCCTACAATTTTTGTCATACGAAAAAACTTCAATTATGTTTGATTTCCCAAACTTCTACCTCAAAATTCATCATGATCCAAACTTCAAATGAAAAAGTGTTCAACATGAAAGTTGTTCCCCTTGATTTCACATTTCCAAAAAGTCTAAAATCACTTCATTTGAACAAGGTTTGAATGACTTGCGCATGGTTACTCTTCATGGTTCCATTTAGATAAATCTCATGACCACTTAAATTTCAAATGTATGGCTTCATGTCACACTTTGAGCATCACTCATGATCATCTTTGAACATTTTGACATCATTTCATGGGCCTATCACACGCCCATGCAAGCATGCACATCAAATTTCTGTTTTTGGTATTTGAATGGAAGTGTGTGGAAATCAATTGCTAAGGCTATAAATACATTGCCTCAAGCTCAAAATTATGGACACCTTGCCCAAGCTTTGCTCCTGCAACCTTCCTATCACCATTAGAGGATAAACTTGAAGGTTTTCAATTGAAAATTGAGTTTCAATTTCACTTCTGTTTTGAAGTTGAAACTCCAATAGTCCAAGCCATTTGAGCTCTCAATTCACCTCCCGCAATCAAGTGGAAGCAAGCCTAAGAAAATTGAGATCCAGATCGAGCTTCATCACTGCAAACAGAAGGTGAAGTTTCCCAAACTTTCTCTCTTCGATTCTCTCTCAATTCTTCACCATTCTCTTTGATTTTTGGTTGGCTGAAGTCCTACCAATATAGGCAACAAGATTGAGTTGCTTTGAGGTCAAATTGAAGCAACTCAGATCATGAACCTCAAATTTCAAATCCATGTATCTTTCAATATACTTGGAATTTAAAGAAATGGAGGTCAGATTCGTACTCTTGAGCATTTTTTCTTTAAAAACATGTAATTACTTTTCATTTTTCATTTGGTTGAGGGTGGACCAATCAAGTGAGGTCCACCGGAGAAGATGACCGGAGCTAGGGCTCCGGTGGTGTGTTGGCATGACCTGAACCATCTAATCTCACATCCATGTTTTAATCCTGGCCCTTGTTTTGTTTGACTCATGTTACTGCGTGTCTCATTTAGGAATTTGGTGCACTCTAGCATGTGACAATCAGATCCGCCACCTCAATTAATGAGGGAGATCTGACGACCCTTGTTTTTTTGAATTTCTTTTTACTTTCTGATTTTTCATTTAATCCCTTTATTTTGTTTAATACATATTAATTTCATTTTTAATCCAAAAAATATGAGACTTTCACCAAAAATCTTTAAATATTTTTCTCTTCCATATTCTGAATTAAAATTATTTTTTGGATTAACTTTGGTATTTTTCATGAATTAAATGTTTTTGTGCTAATTTTTAATTGTTTAAAAATACTTCTCACTTTTTAAAAATTGTGAAATTTTTTGTCTAAGGTCCTTTGACCTTGTTTGACCTGGGATAAATCCCTTGGTCATTTATTTGGTGTTTTGAAGGGATTTTAGGTTTTGACCAAATAAAAATGCATTTTAATTCATTTTTAAATTGAATTTTAATTGATTAAATGTATAAAAATGTTGTTGAGGCATTTTTATGGTCTTGTGTTGTTGGACTTTTTGTTTGGGCCTTGGTCAAGGATGATTTGACTTTTGTTGGATCAAAACCATTGGATTAAGGGGAGTGATGAAATGTGCATTTCATCTCCCAAAATGAATGGATGGTTTTGATTTAATGAAATTCCTTCCAAGATCAATTTTCGTTTCTATCTCCCCTCCCTCTTCATATTCATCCCTATTCTTTCCCATTCCCTCATTTGACCAATGAAATCTCAAATGTCTAAAGGCTAATTGATTTATCAATGACCTTGTGTCAGATGAATCAATACAAGTATGACTGAGATAGGTCCCTCCCTTTTGACTTTTCTTTTAGTGTGTGGTATGTTTTAGGAGTTTGGTTCTTCATACCAAATCTTTAACATGCATTAACACCTAAATTTTTATTGCCCGACCTCAGATAGTTATGACTTTTACATAAGTCCAATTATGATTGCTTAACATAGAGCTAAATTTGACCCTTGAGGCATAACATTCCAGTAAGTGAAAATGTAAGTCTCCTATTCTTCACGGCATTGTGTGGAGACTTGACCTTTTTTCCTTTCATGGGAGCTAGTGGCATACTTGTTAAATTATCCAAGTTAGGGCCCTTCTCATGGAAGATGTCTTGGTTTAAGGATTCATACTTGTGAATGAATGGTTGAGTATTCTCCAAAAAATGACTTAATCAATTAAAAATCACCTCTAACACCACTAACTTTTGACTCACATTTGACTAACTCTTATTCATATTTCTTTACTTTCAAGTCATTTACTATTATGCAATTTAAATTTCAGTCATTTATCATTCATTGCTATTTACATTTCATATGACATGTTTATGTTTATGTCTTTTTTACTTTGCTCATTTGAGCCATATCTTGTGATTGTATATATTATTTGTATGTTTTGATTTTGTTTATGGTCTTAGGACCTTAAAATACCTAACAATAACAAAAAAACCCTAAAAAACATCTGGTGGACTGTTGAACTTGATCTGAACTTTTGTACTTAGGATTAGGCAACATTCACTGTGCTAAAAGGACATGGCCAATGCCAACATCCTGAGACTGAGCTACTTTGAGTTTTGTCTTCATCTAATACAAGCCTTGAGAATTTCTTGACTTTTAACTTTTAAATTTGTGCTTAGGATAACCTCTTCATCTCCTCCCGCTTCTTAAATTTCAACATCTCTCCCTCACTTCAAAAATATTTCTTTGCTTGTGATTTCAAATTTAGACATGTTTTAATGATTAGAAACTTTGACCTTATGCCATTGAATTTTAAAACTCTTTCTTAAATCAAATATGTAAATAACTAATAACCCCATTCAAATTTTTAGCCATTTGTGCATTTTCTTATTAAACTTTTGTTAAAAACAATTCACCAACTTATTTGAATTTTTTAACACGAACTACTGCCTACGTACCATCACAAAGGACGATCAAAACCTCATAGTTCGTGGTAAAAATCTTATAGATTGGTGAGTTGATTTGATCAAAAGCCTTAAGGTCTCTTGTTATCAAAGGGAGAAAACTCAACCTAAACCAAAGATCCACCATGTGGGGAAGGCTTCAACATGCTAGTGAGGGGTTAACCTTATAATAAGCATGGAAGACTTATAATCCAACCACTAAGGATGAGGTGAGATTTACATCAACCACTATGATAACTCAAACCTATGACTAATGTTTTGAAAAGTTTTGACAAGTGGCCATTGGAACCCCAAAACAACTTGAAATGAGTTATATTTACAAGTTAATTTATTTACAAAATGAAGTCAAAGTGGGATTAAAGTTTATTAACAATGAGTATTTATTAAAAGAGTTTGAAGAATCAAAGGCTTAAGGCCTAGGTTTCTAATTTGAAACAAAGTCAAAGTTTAAAGAAAAAGATTTTTGGCTTGGTTAGAGTGGAGAGAAGAAGAGAAGGGCTAGTCTTAAAGCATAAAAAGATAAGAGAGGAAAGATAAACCCTTGGAGTTCTTTTTCTTGAAGTCATAGAGATGACTCAAGATGCTCCTTTCCTTTGGACTTAGTACAGAAACAAGCAATCAAACAATTTGAATTCAAGCTCCTAGGATCCCCACTCTGCTTGGCTCTTAACTTGGCTACTCATGACAATGGTCCTCTTTTCACAATCTCAAGATGGGATCCCTACCACACAAGAGCAAACATCAAAAAGTTCACAACACAATAAGGGGAATGGACAAAGAATAAGTTTGGAGGAGAAGTCCTTTGAGATCAACTTTGAATTTTAGCATTCTAAAGGTATGAGGCCTAGTTTCCCTTGAACATATTTTGAATTCTAAAGGCATGAGGCCTAGTTGCTCTTGAACTCCTTTAAGCATAGGTAAGTCCTAATTCTAAGTCCTTTCTCCTTTTGCATTTGGTTCACACAAAACAATCACAAAGCAAACACAAGATATCAATTTATTTATATACAATAATGAGCTCAAATGAGCAAAAGAAAAATGACATAAACATAAGATATGTGCTCAAATGAGCAAAGTGAAAATCACTATGAATAATGAGCAAGAAATAAATGGCATTAAAAGTAAATAGCAAGAAATTAAAAGCTCAAATTAAAGTTAGTAGTTAGTAAAGTTAGGTTAACTTGTCATAAGACAGTGTAGCACTATGTTAAGCAATCGTAAGTGGACTAATGTAGTAGTCACACCTATCTGAGGCTGGTCAATAAAAATATAGGCAAATAACACAAGTTAGAGGTCATGACTAGTAAGCCAAGCTCCATAAACTTGCCATGCCAAAACAAAAGGGGAAGAGCCTTGTATTGACTTTAGGTTATTTGCTTGACCAAGAAGCAACCTATCTTGGACACAAAACAACTCACTTGATCATGGATCAAGTTGAGTTTGGTTTGGATCAAAGAAGGTTAAACCTCTCATTTGTCAAGACCAACCATAAGATTTTAACTCATTGGCCATTAATGGAAAGAAAGGGATGAAGATGAAAGGGATGGAAAAAGAAAGACCACAACCAAATCCACTTGATCAAATGTGAATCAAATCATCATCAATCAACACCAAACAGAAAAAAATGAAGATAACAAGTCAACAATATTTTTTTGGTATTTTTTCTGAATTAAAATAAAATGCAAATAAAAATAAACAAATAAGGTCAAACCTCAAATTCAATTCAAATCAACTTCAAAAAGTCCAATTAAATTCTCATAGGTTCAACATAGTCAAACAAGCTTTGACTAATTTTCTCACCAATTTTTTAGAGATCATGACTAGTAAGCCAAGCTCCATAAACTTGCCATTCCAAACAAAAGGAGAAAGGCCTTGTATTGACTTTTGGTTATTTGCTTGACCAAGAAGCAACCTATCTTTGACACAAAATAACTCACTTGATGATGGATCAAGTTGAGATTGGTTTGGATCAAAGAAGGTTAGACTTCTCATTTGTCAAGACCAACCTCAAGACTTTAACTCATTGACCAATGAAGGAAAGAAAGGGATGAAGATGAACAGGAGGGATAAGAAGTCAACGACCAATTCCAATTGATTAAGGGATAACTCATCCTTGATCAAATTCATTCATATTTCTAAGTGATGATCCTTAAGGACTTTCAAACTATAAGACTCAATGAATTTGATCAAAATTGAATCAATTCAATCTCAATCAACACCAAACATAAGAGAAATGAAGATAACAAGTCAAGGAGTCAACAATATTTTTTTGGCATTTTTTGAATTAAAATAAAATATAAATATAAAATAAACAAATAAAGTTGAACCTCAAATTCAATTCAAAACAACTTCAACAAGTCCAATTAAATTCTCATAGGTTCAACATAGTCAAACAAACTTTGACTAATTTTCTCACAAAATTTTGAAACCAAAAAGTAATTAAAATCAATTAAAAACAATTAAAAATAGCATAATATGAATTAAAATCTCAAATAATCTCAAATCAAATAAGAAATTGTTGAGACTATTTTTCATTGACTTATCATGATCCATAGATGCTATGAAAATATTTTTGGATTTTTTAAAAGTCAGAAAGTATTTTAAAATGAATTAAAATCATTAAAAACTAAGTAATTCATAAAAAATATCAAATGAAGTCACAAAAATAATTAAAAATCATAATATGAAACTAGATTTTTCAAGATTTGTTTTGGAATTGGTCTCATATTTTTCTAACTTCAAATGAATTTTTAATGAATTTTTGAAAATAAAATGAATTAACAGAAAATAAAAATAAGCGAAAAAACCACAGCCATCTGATCCACATTCATTAATTGACGTGGCACTTGGCACGGTTCAGATCTGATGGCGCACGATACATCCAAGTCAAACGCGCCACATCATGAATTAAAATAAGTATTTAAAATGAATGACAAAGATTAGATCGTGGCATGGAGATCCAAGGGCTACAAACGTGCACACGTGATGGTGGTGGTGGTGGTGGTGGAAACCACCACCTTCTCCAGCGAAGCAACAAATTCCGGCCACCAGTTGCAGAAAATAAATCTTAACCAAAATGCAAAATAAGGCCATGGAAATAAAGCTCTTGTGATGAAGATCATCATTGTACCAATGGATCTCCCTCACTCTTCCTATATTGAGAGAAATGTGAAGGAGAAAATCATGGTGTCCACACGGATTGCTCATGAAATGAAGAATTGAAAGCATCAACAACTTGCCTCAAGTGTGAGGACTTCAGAAAACCACAGAAACACAAGAATGCTACATTGAATTCAGAGTTCTAGATCCAAAAAGTTTGAGATTATACCTCTGAATTGATGAACTTCTGGCCACGAATTCTCCAAGATCCTTGCTCCTCTTTGATCTATGAATGTAATGGAAGTGATAGGCTAAGGAATTTGGCTTTAAAACTCAGCTAATGATGTTGAATTTCAAGCTCGAAAAATTGAAGAAAAGTGATTAAATTCCTTTAGTGATGGCTATGGCTTCACTTCTGCAGCACTTGGGATCTCCAAAAGGTTGCTAAATGAAGCTCATGAAGTGGTTATTTATTGGTGAATGCATCAGCTGATCACACTTCTCTCATGTGTATGGCAAATGGAATTTGAATTGCATGGGCCTTTGCAAGCGTGTGGAAGGCCCAATGATGGCTGAAACTACTGAGCTCAAGTGAAATGCATTTGGACGTGCACATTGGACTGAACAAGCTTGCAATTCAAGTTTCACCATAAAATATTGAAATGCACCTAAATGAAAAGAATTTTGAATCTCCTAAATGGTGAATCCAAAAGTATGATGTGAGTAATGGTTGGAAAGCCCTTGAAATAAGGAACAAAAAGTCATGTTGGGCAAAAAATCATTTGGCATGTGAAAATTGATGAAAACTGGCTGGGAAAATCCAAGTACAAAACATGTTCAAATCATTTTGAAAAAGTTCACCAAAAACAAGCTTAATCAAACCCCTATGTCCTCATGATACAAGCTTCAAATGAAAACACCTCCAACAACAAAGTTGTATATACTTTCAATATAGTCAATCTAGAATCAATGTTTGCATCATTTGGATTTTCTATGACAAAGTTATGGGCATTTGAAGTTGGGTACGTTTTCAAATTCAATGAATTAGGTCCAAGATGACCTATAATGTTTTGCATTATCACATGTATTTCTTTTAGGATTATGAAATTTTGTCCAACATAACATTTTAAGTAGACATCTCAATATTTCCAATGAATTTGGTCTCACCTCAAAATCATAAGAATTAAAGAAGTTATGTCCTTGGTAAGTTGACCCAAAATTAGGGTTTTGATCAAAATGACCTATAATGTTTTGAAATGAATGATGACATTCCAAGCTTCAAATGGATTTTTTATGAACATGAAAGTTGTTCGTATGGTTCTTAAGAACATGTTTTCTCTTGGAGTAATCTTCATTTGACAAATACATTAAAAGTTACATCTCATTGATCCTCAGTTTAGTCAGATGACTTGACTGGTCAACTTTTAAAGGCCAAACTTCCAATCTTGATGAATAAATGATTGAGAGGCCTCAAATAGGCTCAAATATGCATAAAATGATGAATGAAATAACTTCCCTTGATTAAATTTGATTAGAGGTTAAGATTGCTTCATGGGCAAGGGACAGTCAAAGCACAATGAAATTAGGGTTTCCTTGGGAAACAATCTTCAAGCCCTTTGGGTTACCTTGATCAAATTGAAAAATTGAGATACTTGGGAGACATATATGATGATTAGGAGATTTGTGGACCATTGTCATGCTTTTTCTCATCTTCATCTAGCCACTGCATCGGGCTTAGGGGCCTCCTAGGAGCATTATGGAGCACATGATTACTTGAGCTTCAAAATAAAAAGAGTTAGCGACATATTTTTGTGCTTTTGGTTAGTAATCAAATAAGAAAAGAAATAATATATAATAAAAGCATACTTGGTGGTCTCAAAACACTCAAACAAGTCCCAACCCTAGGGTTAATAAGCCAAACATGTTATGATCCTTGAGGCAATGCACTTGTGCAATAACATGATGCCATGAGGGATCTTAGGGTCAAAATTAGGGTCTTACAGATGCCCCTATTTAAGGTCGTTCTAGCTGGAGATATGAAGGTTAAAATCTTCGTCTCGACGAGATAGAATGAGCTTAAATAATAAAAAAGAGACGAATTTTGGTCCTTAAGAGACCTCATGATGCAAATGTATGTATGCAAAATAAAATCTTCATGGTGAATAATTGCCACAAAGAAAAAGAAATCGGGAGAAACTGAAAAATCCATAGGAGTAATACACTCACTAGGGAGACAAAGACTCTAGGGGGAATAAGGTAGAAATGCGTGAGCAGGTCACGACTTGAAAGCTTGCTGGGAGACATGAAAGGATTCCACGAAAATAAATCGATGGAAAGACTCAAGCTGACGCAAAGATGCATGTATTAGGGAATACGCCAATACAGCAAAACTATTCATAAAGGATACATCGGATAAAACATCCGGACTCAGACGGGGATGTCCACGAAGGACTCAGCTGAGAAAGAAACAACGAGATATTACCGGTTACTGGGTAATAAACTCAAAGAGAGACATGTTATCAAAACACCGGTTACTGGGTGAGAGGACAACACGCTCAGGGAGAAAGAATATCTAAGACCGGTATAAGGGTGAGAGATATCAATCATCCGAAACATATGAGGAGGACCCAAAAGGCACATCTCGAGTCAGGAAACTCTGACTCTACAGGGGACAAAAAGTCATAATAGGGAGCAGAAGGAAGGAATATCAGGGATACCGGTTACTGGGCATATAATAGGTGACCAACCAGGCGTGAATTGGGAACATATCCAAAACACTCATCATCCGAAAGGAGGGCTGAAAAAGCAAACTCGACTTACAGGATGGACATTCGATTCCACAAGGAAATACGAATCTTACTCGACTGGGGAAGAAAAAGACTTCAACTGAAGAGCGCATGAAATATATTATCTACTACTGTTATATGGGTAAAGACGTAGATAACATACTCGCATGGAAGATTATTCGCAACTGGTTACTGGGTTAATAAAGGATAAATCGACTGAAAAGAAAGGACATCGGGATACCGGTTACTAGGTATAAAATGATGACCAATCAGAAGGAGAAACAATCAATACCAAACAAGGGTAAATGAAAGATAACTCGTCGGGGATAAATTGCCTAACAAAAGCAATTACCCAAAGAGATATATCACCGGTTACTGGGTGGTATACTCAAAACGAAGGAATATCAATACCGGATACTGGGTAAAGATAACCAACAAAGAGGGGATTACATCTACCGGTTAATGGGTAGAAAACCACAGAAATAGGACTTACAACTACCGGTTACTAGGTAGAAGGCCACAAAATCCGCTGGGGAAAGGGTGAACAATTATTGGTTACTGATCATGAACAACTGAACCACAAGGAACTATAGGGGATCACAAGAAAGGAATCAATCTAGGAACAAACTAGAAAGACACAGTCAAACAGGACTCAACCCGATGAGGATATAACTCAGGGGAGTAATTCCATCCCACTATACGACTGGGGGGTGTAGTGAGGTTTTCGTTACCTTTAGGTTTATTGGCTAAACCAAAAGTCAACATACAATTTGAGTCGCCACCGCACTTTTATTTGTCCAAAGGAAAGGCTAAAAAGCGAACAAAAGCCAAGGTAAGAAGTTTTTCAAATAAAAAACTAATAAAAATGTCAGATATCTGGGTAAGGGGGTTGGTTATGAAATGCGAAGGTTTTACGCACCCAAAACATCCTTAGTACTCTAAGGGAACCCTTTTTGCAAATATGTGTTGTAGGTTGGTATTTATGAAAAGATATGTACAAGATTGAAGGAATAAGAAGAGAATAGATTATATTTACAAATTTTGTTATTTGAATGGATGAACCCGTTGCCTACGTACCATCACAAAGGAAGATCAAAACCTCGTAGTTCGGGGTAAAAATCTCAAAGATTGGTGAATTGACTTGATCAAAAGCCTTAAGGTCTTTTGTTATCAAAGGGAGAAAACGCAACCTAAACCAACAATCCACCATGTGAGAAAGGCTTCAACATGCTAGTGAGGGGTTAACCCTATAATAAGCATGGAAGACTTATAATCCAATCATTAAGGATGAGGTGAGATTTACATCAACCACTATGATAACTCAAACCTATGACTAATGTTTTTGAAATGTTTTAATAAGGTGGCCATTGGAACCACAAAAACAACTTGAAATGAGTCATATTTACAAGTTAAAATTATTTACAAAATGAGGTCAAAGTTGGATTAAGGTTTATTCACAATGAGTATTTATAAAAATAGTTTTGAAAAGTCAAAGGCTTAAGGCCTAGGTTTCTAATTTGAAACAAAGTCAAAGTTTAGAAAATGATTTTTGCTTGGTTAGAGTGGGGAGAAGAAGAGAAGGGCTGGTCCTAAGGCATACAAAGATAAGAGGGGGAAAGATAAACCCTTGGAGTTCCTTTTCTTGAAGTCATATAGAGATGACTCAAGATGCTCATTTCCTCTGGACTTAGCACACAAACAAGCAATCAAAAAATTTGAACTCAAGCTCCTAGGATCTCCATTTATCTTGTCCCTTAACTTGGCTACTCATGACAATGATCCTCTTTTCACAATTTCTATAGCGGGGTTTTCGTTACCATTAGGTTTATTGCCTAAACCAAAAGTCAACATACAATTCGAGTCGCCACCGCACTTTTATTTCTCCAAAGAAAAGGCTAAAAAGCGAACAAAATCCAAGGTAAGAAGTTTTTCAAATCAAAAACTAATAAAAATGTCAGAGATCTGGGTAAGGGGGTTGGTTATGAAATGCGAAGGTTTTACGCACCCAAAACATCCTTAGTACTCTAAAGGAACCCTTTTTGCAAATATGTGTTGTAGGTTGGTATTTATGAAAATATTTGTACAAGATTGAAGGGATAAGAAGAGAATAGATTATATTTACAAATTTTGTTGTTTGAATGGATGAACCCATTGACTACGTACCATCACAAAGGAGGATCAAAACCTCGTAGTTCAGGGTAAAAATCTCAAAGATTGGTGAATTGATTTGATCAAAATCCTTAAGGTCTTTTGTTATCAAAGGGAGAAAACTCAACCTAAACCAACAATCCACCATGTGAGGAAGGTTTCAACATGCTAGTGAGGGGTTAACCCTATAATAAGCATGGAAGACTTATAATCCAATCACTAAGGATGAGGTGAGATTTACATCAACCACTATGATAACTCAAACCTATGACTAATGTTTTTGAAATATTTTAATAAGGTGGCCATTGGAACCACAAAAACAAGTTGAAATTAGTCATATTTACAAGTTAAATTTATTTACAAAATGAGGTCAAAGTTGGATTAAGGTTTATTCACAATGAGCATTTATGAAAATAGTTTTGAAAAGTCAAAGGCTTAAGGCCTAGGTTTCTAATTTGAAACAAAGTCAAAGTTTAGAAAATGATTTTTTGCTTGGTTAGAGTGGGGAGAAGAAGAGAAGGGTTGGTCCTAAGGCATACTAGGATAATAGGGGGAAAGATAAACCCTTGGAGTTCCTTTTCTTGAAGTCATATAGAGATGATTCAAGATGCTCATTTCCTCTGGACTTAGCACACAAACAAGCAATCAAAAAATTTGAACTCAAGCTCCTAGGATCTCCATTTAGCTTGTCTCTTAACTTGGCTACTCATGGCAATGGTCCTCTTTTTCACAATTTCTGTAGCGGGGTTTTCATTACCTTTAGGTTTATTGGCTAAACCAAAAGTCAACATACAATTCGAGTCGCCACCGCACTTTTATTTGTCCAAAGGAAAGGCTAAAAAGCGAACAAAAGCCAAGGTAAGAAGTTTTTCAAATCAAAAACTAATAAAAATGTCAGAGATCTGGGTAAGGGGTTTGGTTATGAAATGGGAAGGTTTTACGCACCTAAAACATCCTTAGTACTCTAAGGGAACCCTTTTTGCAAATATGTGATGTAGGTTGGTATTTATGAAAAGATTTGTACAAGATTGAAGGGATAAGAAGAGAATAGATTATATTTACAAATTTTGTTGTTTGAATGGATGAACCCATTTCCTACGTACCATCACAAAGGAGGATCAAAACCTCGTAGTTTAGGTTAAAAATCTCAAAGATTGGTGAATTGATTTGATCAAAATCCTTAAGGTCTTTTGTTATCAAAGGGAGAAAACTCAACCTAAACCAATAATCCACCATGTGAGGAAGGCTTCAACATGCTAGTGAAAGGTTAACCCTATAATAAGCATGGAAGACTTATAATCCAATCACTAAGGATGAGGTGAGATTTACATCAACCACTATGATAACTCAAACCTATGACTAATGTTTTTGAAATGTTTTAATAAGGTGGCCATTGGAACCACAAAAACAACTTGAAATGAGTCATATTTACAAGTTAAATTTATTTACAAAATGAGGTCAAAGTTGGATTAAGGTTTATTCACAATGAGTATTTATGAAAATAGTTTTGAAAAGTCAAAGGCTTAAGGCCTAGGTTTCTAATTTGAAACAAAGTCAAAGTTTAGAAAATGATTTTTTGCTTGGTTAGAGTGGGGAGAAGAAGAGAAGGGTTGGTCCTAAGGCATACAAAGATAAGAGGGGGAAAGATAAACCCTTGGAGTTCCTTTTCTTGAAGTCATATAGAGATGATTCAAGATGCTCATTTCCTCTGGACTTAGCACACAAACAAGCAATCAAAAAATTTGAACTCAAGCTCCTAGGATCTCCATTTAGCTTGTCTCTTAACTTGGTTACTCATGACAATGGTCCTCTTTTCACAATTTCTATAGCGGGGTTTTCGTTAACTTTAGGTTTATTGGCTAAACCAAAAGTCAACATACAATTTGAGTCGCCACCGCACTTTTATTTTTCCAAAGGAAAGGCTAAAAAGCGAACAAAAGCCAAGGTAAGAAGTTTTTCAAATCAAAAACTAATAAAAATGTCAGAGATCTGGGTAAAGGGATTGGTTATGAAATGGGAAGGTTTTACGCACCCAAAACATCCTTAGTGCTCTAAGGGAACCCTTTTTGCAAATATGTGTTGTAGGTTGGTATTTATGAAAAGATTTGTACAAGATTGAAGGGATAAGAAGAGAATAGATTATATTTACAAATTTTGTTGTTTGAATGGATGAACCCATTGCCTACGTACCATCACAAAGGAGGATCAAAACCTCGTAGTTCGGGGTAAAAATCTCAAAGATTGGTGAATTGATTTGATCAAAAACCTTAAGGTCTTTTGTTATCAAAGGGAGAAAACTCAACCTAAACCAACAATCCACAATGTGAGGAAGGCTTCAACATGCTAGTGAGGGGTTAACCCTATAATAAGCATGGAAGACTTATAATCCAATCACTAAGGATGAGGTGAGATTTACATCAACCACTTTGATAACTCAAACATATGACTAATGTTTTTGAAATATTTTAATAAGGTGGCCATTGGAACCACAAAAACAACTTGAAATGAGTCATATTTACAAGTTAAATTTATTTACAAACTGAGGTCAAAGTTGGATTAAGGTTTATTCACAATGAGTATTTATGAAAATAGTTTTGAAAAGTCAAAGACTTAAGGCCTAGGTTTCTAATTTGAAACAAAGTCAAAGTTTAGAAAACGATTTTTTGCTTGGTTAGAGTGGGGAGAAGAAGAGAAGGGCTGGTCCTAAGTCATACAAAGATAAGAGGGGGAAAGATAAACCCTTGGAGTTCCTTTTCTTGAAGTCATATAGAGATGACTCAAGATGCTCCTTTCCTCTGGACTTAGCACACAAACAAGAAATCAAAAAAATTGAACTCGAGCTCCTAGGATCTCCATTTAGCTTGTCTCTTAACTTGGCTACTCATGACAATGGTCCTCTTTTCACAATTTCTGTAGCGGGGTTTTCGTTACCTTTAGGTTTATTGGCTAAACCAAAAGTCAACATACAATTCGAGTCGCCACCGCACTTTTATTTGTCCAAAGGAAAGGCTAAAAAGCGAACAAAAGCCAAGGTAAGAAGTTTTTCAAATCAAAAACTAATAAAAATGTCAGAGATCTGAGTAAGGGGGTTGGTTATGAAATGCGAAGGTTTTACGCACCCAAAACATCCTTAGTACTCTAAGGGAACCCTTTTTGCAAATATGTGTTGTAGGTTGGCATTTATGAAAATATTTGTACAAGATTGAAGGGATAAGAAGAGAATATATTATATTTACAAATTTTGTTGTTTGAATGGATGAACCCATTGCCTACGTACCGTCACAAAGGAGGATCAAAACCTCGTAGTTCGGGGTAAAATCTCAAAGATTGGTGAATTGATTTGATCAAAAGCCTTAAGGTCTTTTGTTATAAAAGGGAGAAAACTCAACCTAAACCAACAATCCACCATGTGAGGAAGGCTTCAACATGCTAGTGAGGGGTTAACCCTATAATAAGCATGAAAGACTTATAATCCAATCACTAAGGATGAGGTGAGATTTATATCAACTTGTAAGACCCTAATTTTGACCCTAAGATCCCTCATGGCATCATATCATTTGCTCAATACATTGCCTCAAGGATCATAGCATGTATGGCTCCTAAACCCTTGGGTGGGACTTGTGTGAGTGGTTTGAGACCACCAAGCATGCTTGTATTGTATATTATTGCTTTTCTTATTTTTCTTACTAACCAAAAGCACAAAAAATATGTCACTAACTCTTTTTATTTTGAAGCTCAAGTGATCATGTGCTCCCATGCTCCTAGGAGGCTCCTAAGCTCAATGAAGTGGCTAGATGAAGAGGAGAACAAGCATGACAATGGTCCACTGTAAGACCCTAATTTTGAGATCCCTCATGGCATCATATCATTGCATTTGCATTTGCATTTGCCTCAAGGATCATAGCATCTTGGCTCCTTAACCCTAGGGTGGGACTTGTGTGAGTTGGTTTGAGACCACCAAGCATGCTTGAATTGTATATTATTGTTTTTCTTATTTGGTTTACTAATCAAAAGCACAAAAATATGTCACTAACATCTTTTGTTTTGTAGTTTGAGCAGTCATAAGATCTGAGGCTCCTAGGAGGCCCCTATGCTCAAAGAATGGCCAGATGAAGTTGAAAGCAAGCATGACAATGGTTCAACAAGCTCTCATTCATCATATATGCCTCCCAAGTATCTCAATTTTTCAATTTGATCAAGATAAACCAAAGGGCTTGAGGCTTGTTTCCCAAGGAAACCCTAATTCAATTGTGCCTTGCTCATGAAGCAACCTCAACCCATGATCAAATACAATCAAGGGAAGTTCTTTCATTCATAATTTCATATTTGAGCTTATTTGAGTATCCTCAATCATCAATTCATTAAGATGTGAAGTTTGGACTTGAGAAGTTGATCAGTCAATTCATCTGACTATTTTGAAATCCACTGAGACCTAACTTTTAATGTGTTTGTCAAATGAAGATGACCCTAAGAGAAAACATGTTCTTAAGAACCATATGAACAACTTTCATGTTCATCCAAAATTGATTTAAAGCTTGGAAGGTCATCATCCATTTCAAAACATTATAGGTCATTTTGACTGAAACCCTAATTTTAGGTCAACTACCCAAGGGCATAACTCCCTCATTTTTCATGATTTTGAGGTGGAATCAAATGAATTGGAAATTTTAATATGTCTAATTCATTTGTTATGTTTAACAAATTTTCATAATCCTAAACGAAATACATGTGATAATGCAAAACATTATAGGTCACTTTGGACCAAAGGCATTGAAATGTGAAAAAGTCCAACTTCAAGTGCCCATAACTTTCTCATAAAAAATCTAAATGATGCAAAATTTGTGTCCAAATTGATTGTATTGAAAATATATACAACTTTTATGTTGAAGGTTTTGTCATTTGAGGCTTGCATCATTGAAACAGAAGGGCTTGAAGTTGGTCCATTTTGACAAAATTCACATGAACATGTTTTGCACCTTGAACTTTATGACCAATTTTCATTAATTTCCCAATTCCAAATGGATTTTTGTTCAACATAACAATTTTTTCTCATGTCAAGACCTTTCCAACCATTACCCACAAGACCACGTTTCAATTTGGGAAGATGCATTTTCGAAGAGGAGAATATTTTGGTGCATTTATGGAAACCATGTTCAAAATCCATGCACAAGCCAAATCATTCACATTTGCACGTCCATAATCATTATGTTGATGTTAAGCTTGCATTTCTAATTGGATTTGGGCCCTCTATGCGCCTGTACATGCCCATGCATGGAGGCCCTCATCCCACATGCACATGAAATTCCCATGACTTGCATTGCCTTTTGCTATAAATAGAGCTGCTTGGCTTCATTTAGAATCAACCTGAAGGTGCCTTAGATGCTGCAGAATTGAATCCAAAACCTCACTTAAAGGAATTTCTCTCTTTCACTTCAAATTTTCAGATCCAATTTTCAACTTCCTTGGTTGAATATTGGACTCAAATTCCTTAGTCTTGCTCCATCTTCATCTCAAGAACACACTGCAATCAAGAGTTGGAAGAAATCGTGCTCCATAAATATGCATTTCCAAAGGTTGATGCTCAAACTTTTTTTAATCGAAACTCACTGATTCTTGCTCATTTCTTGTGTTTATTGGCTTGTCTGAAGTCCTCTCATAAGAGGCATTTGAATTGTGCATTTAATTTTGCAAATCCATCAAGTTCAGTTTGAACTCCATTATTTTCCACCTCTAATTTCTCTTCGTATGAGGATCTAGAGTGAAAACCAATGGCACAGGGGTGATGTACATCACCCCAGCTTTCCAATGATATGAGGATCGCTTATTTTGGTTAAGTTTTGTTGACCTACAACTTCCACCGGAGATGGTGTGCTCGCCGGAGAAGACGGTGGTGTACACCACCGTCCCCAGCGCAATTTACCTTTTTCTCACTTGAGCACATTATTGTGTATATACTATTGTGCTTGTTTGTTTTGATTGTGTGAAATCAAATACAAATGGACAAATGACTTAGATTCTAGGACCTTACCTAAGCTAATGGAGTTTGAAGAGCAACTAGGCCTCATGCCTTTATACTCCTCTCTAATCACACAAATTGCTCAAACTCCTACTTATTTATTTAAATTAATATTTAAATTAAATAAATATTTAATTCAAATAATAATTAAATTAAGATTTCTATATTTTTATTATTTCTCTTATTACAAATAATTATAATACCTAATTATTTGTAATAATCTCAATAATATTATTTTATCTGCTCTAAAACTCTCAAACCCATAAATTAGTAATTGACCAAATTACCCGTACACTCCGAAAATACTCTGATTCTCATGAAGTCACCAAATTATGCAAATGATTAAATAAATTATTTAAATAATAAGTTGGGGCGTTACCGTCTCGTTACTAGTAGAGCTTTCCACTAACTCCTCATCAACCTCTTCACTGTTTTCCAAGTTCTCCTAAGAAGACTGAAGGAATTTCTCATTGTTCACCATAGGGTAATTCTCAATAGAGTCAATGACTTTTTTTCATTAATTGTGTGGCATCTACAAAATATTTGCCTATGGAGATATCATCAAACTCCACAATGTCTTTCACCACTACATTAAGAAGATCATTAAATTTGTTTTGGAGAGTTAGAGTTTTGATAGTTTCACTTGTCTCAGGATCCTTATTCACTATTGGATTCTCATCGGTTAATATGACAATAGGTTCTTTGCCTTTGGGTTCAGATTTTTTTTTATTGTGCCTTCTTTTGTGAATGAAACATAAGCCTTGGTTTTTGGTTTTGGATGGACCTGGTCAAAAGTTTTGGATGCATTTTGGATGTTTTTACAAGATTGTATGGAGTGATCAACCATGTTGTAATGAGTATAATACTGAGGCATGATTTCATATTCTTGGCCCACAAAGAATGTATACCCTTGTCTTTCAACCAAGACATTGTGTTGCAAGGGATTAGACAAAATCATATCAACTAAAACTGTAACAAAATGGCTGAAGGATCAACCAAACCTGAGTTTAGAAGCTAGTGAATAAGTGCATATTGGCGTTCAAACGCTCCTTGCAATCATGGAAAAGATGTTAGGTCTAAAATACTCTCGAGTCAGGCCAAAGAGGAAGAAGATCTACACGTGAGCCGTTGTCACTTTTTAATTATCATATTTTTATTAAGTAAAAATAATATAAAAACCAATTTTTTTTACTTTAAATATTTATTTTTGTATTTAATTAAAATGTATTGATAATATAACTTTTTTTACACTATTAATAAATAGTAATCGTCAAATTTTAAATTAAATTTGACTTTTATTTTAATTATATCTAAAGTAATGATTATGAATGATTGTGATGGATTATGTGTAAAAAATTTTACATATCTACTGTGCATTACAATTAATTTCACTATTTATATTTTAATATTTAAAATAGAAATGAGATAGAGATAACTTGATAAAAAAAGAGGTACAAATAATATCTGTGGCGTGCGAATAATATTTTTCCAAACATATAAAGTAAAATAAATTTGTGCTGACGTGACATTAGAACTGTTCCTTAAGTTGATACACGGTGTGACGTGGCAGATACGGACGACGGAGATTGAAAGGTGAAGCGTGTAGTATTCTTCTCACCACTTGTACTCACACGCCGGACCACCCTTTAATTGGTGGCTATATTTGCTCTGAAACAATTTATTTATTTCTTTTGGTATCTATATAAGTGGATTAGTTAAAACATATTCCTTTATTTGTAAATAATAATTTGATAAATAAAATAAAATAAAACTTAAATGATGTTTTACTTTCATCCATTGATAAATATATCTATGAAATTATAATCTCTCAAGAAATTATTAAAAGAAAAAGTAATTAATTTTATATTTATTAAAAATATTAAATATTTTTATTAAATCAATTTAATTTGTATATCCTCCTACCACTATTATAAATAAAATTGATTTTTTTGTTATATTTAATCATTAATATATATAATTTATAAATACACTAAATACATCAATGGTTAAATATAAATAAAAAATTTACTTGTAATAGTGACAGTGAAAGAAGGATGAACAAATTAAATTGATTTAATAAAAATATTTAATAAATATAAAATTAATTGCTTTAATAAAAATATTTAATAAATATAAAATTAATTGCTTTTTCTGTTTAATAATTTCCAGAGAGATTATAGGATGAATTTGACTTGCTTTTTCTGTTTAATAATTTCCAGAGAGATTATAGGATGGATTTGACTTGCTTTTTCTGTTTAATAATTTCCAGAGAGATTATAGGATGGATTTGACCTGAGCGTGTAATGTGCAACAACTTTTGAATTGAATAGAATGAATTTGAATTCACATATTAGTTTATTCACCTTAAAAGTGATACAATTTTGATTATTTGATTGCTAAATAAATAAATAAATAAATTAAATTAAATTTTTATTTCATAATTGAATATTAATGTATTTTCAAAAGTTTTTATTTTTTAACAACTTGTTTTTTAATGAGAATAAAAGAATAATTATGATTAAATAGAGTCAAATCGAGACTAATTGACTACAGTACTATTGGAATATTTTAGTGTAATTGCAAAATTAATAAATTATTAAAATAATCTATTTAAAATAAAAATAATAATCAATTAAAAGAAAATAAAGACAAAATGACTTATTAAATTTTAAAAAGTAAACATTTTTCTAATCAAATTAAATCATTTAAAATTTCATCTAAATACCATTTTATGTAAGTATTTTAAAAATAAAAATATTATTTAATTAATTTTAAGTGATAATATAAAAATATTTTACATTATCGTTATAGATGTGTACTTTTTTTCTTTAAATTTAAATTGACTGTAACAATTTTTTTCATTAAAGAATATATTATTTATGCATATTTTCTGACATTTCTATAAATATTAAGAAACAATAATATTTTTCTTATGAGTGGTAATAATAATGATTAATGAATTGTAATTATTTTATGAGCTTCGCCATTATGCCAACGTGGCATTATAACGGTTTCATACCGGTACGACATGTCAGCTTCGGACGACGGAAATTGGAAGAAGAAACGTGCTTTACTGTTTTCACCACTTCCGCTCACACGGCGGAACACCATTGAACTGGTATCTATAACTGTTTCTCAAAAAAATTAAATTTTCTTATTTTGACCTAAACACTTTTAAGTCGCGGGGCATTTTGGGAATTCTACATCAAAACCCGTGACCCTTTTATAAACACCACATTGTTACTCAACAACGCAAGTACAGAAGAAGTAGAAGAATTTCACTGCGAGAGAAAGAAGAAGTACTTTCTGCATTCTCATTCTCTTTCTCTTTCTCTCTGCAATTATCTTCACTCTCCAATGGCGCTAAAGAATCCAACTCCAACTCCCGACACAGAAAAAGCTTCAAACGGCGTACCACCACCGGACGACCGATGTCCGATTGAAGAAGTAGCTCTGGTCGTTCCTGAAACCGACGATCCCTCACTTCCGGTCATGACTTTCCGGTCATGGTTTCTCGGAATAACCTCATGCGTCATCCTCATCTTTCTCAACACGTTTTTCACTTTCAGAACTCAGCCTCTCACTATCTCAG